>NW_026695230.1:8797500-9397500 GCF_021218885.2 Marmota monax | reverse complement strand
TATCCATGACAAAACCTGAGCTCCAAGATAACGGGACCTTAAGCTGAAGATCCAAGCCTGTTCCAATAGATTAATAAAAGTATATAATATAGCAATTAAAAATCATTCCTTGTGTATGATTCCATTTACATGAAGAATAAATCTGTAGAGACAGAATGCAGATTGGCTGGTGGCCAGAAATGTAGAACTGGGGAAAAACTATTTAACAAATAAAGAGTTTTACTTCGGAGGAATGAAATGTTTTAGAACTAATAGAGATGGTGGTTGTGAATGTACTAAGTGCCAATCAAATATTCACTTTAAAATGTTTTATTTTGTATTACATGAATTTCACCTCAATAAATCATTTTTACATATCATGGTTCAGAAGAAAACTTCTTATCCTGAAACATATATCAGGTATTTTTAAGTAAAAAGAAAACAAAAAAGGGTGTCTATATATGCATAAATCCAATTTGTAGTGAGGAATAATGGGCACGTATGCATAATAAAAGAAAACCTGGCAATGTAAAAAAAAAAAAAAAAAAAACCTGGGGATTTGCAGAAGGTCTGAGGTCTACTCCTGGCTGTGTGGGCTATTAATTCTCCCTAGTGCAGCATCTTCCCTGGAAGGGGACACATGTTGTTTCAGCCTGGGTCTTCAGACCCACACTACATCACCAAAGAGGAAGACAGGATTCTGGCAGAGTCAGGAGAATGGAAGGTCATGGCATCCCTGCTGCACCTTCCTGGAGGAGGGTGGGCAAGCCACTGGTTTATGCATAAGCTGCAAAGAGTGGTCTCCTCTGAATGGATGAATGATCAGCATAATTTTTACTTTAATCTCTGTGCTTTTCCTCTATATTTTCTGAATTTTCTACAAAAATACATTATTTCTGTAACAAAAAAAAAGAGAAAGAACTATTCTGCAAATGCAGGACAGACATATATGAATGGTATTATATATTTATTAAGGTATCAATAATATTCTGAATGCCTGAAGCTAGGCATGGGGTGCACACTTATAATCCCGGTTACTCTGGCAGCTGAGGCAGGAGGGTCTCAAGTTTGAGACCAATCTTCATAACTTAGTGAGACCTTTGTCTCAAAATGAAAAATAAATAAATAAATGCCTTAAAAAATCTAGAAGGAATTTATGCTAAGCACTAGGGAAGCAGGATTATGAATGATTTGTTTTCTTTTTGTTAATTCCTAAATTACATAGCAGATATAACCAGAGAGGAAAAAATATTGAAAAGGAAAAAACATGAATGCTTTAACCCAGAAGTACAAGCAGGACCCATTGTAAAAATGGAAGGATCAAGGCTGGAGTAGGAGGGTCCAAGCCCCTACCCAACCCAGCAAGCTCCTCATCTTTACACCTAATATCACCAGTCATAGGACCCTATCACACTTTCAGCCTGGCTTCACTGACACCACAGTGTGATTCATCTCCAGTCTCTCTTTTTTTTGGTACTGGGGATTGAACTCAGGGGTACTCAACCACAGCCACACCTCCAGCCCTATTTTGTATTTTATTTAGAGACAAGGTATGAGTTGCTCGATACCTCACTTTTTGCTGAGGCTGTCTCTGAACTCATGATCCTTCTGCCTTAGCCTCCTGAGCCATCCAGTCTCTCTATATCCAGTGGAAACTGATGGAATTATTAATAAATATAACAACTAGGAAGAAAATCCAAAATCCATCATGTTTGTGCCAAATTATCTCAGGAATCTGCAGAAAACATGTTTTTAAAATATTTAATAAAATTCACACAGCCAAGAAATGTGCCTACATGGTTGGGTTTTCTTTCTAGGATCAGTACCCTTCAAGGGAACTGCCATGAATGGTAAACCAAGTTTGAAAAATTGGACCCAGTAGAGCTATAAGTAATAACATCAGATCTGAATACCTAGGGTAGTAACAGACCAATTTAATGAACCTGAATTGGCTCAGTGAAACCACAGAAGTACTGAAACCACCTTGATTAGAAAGGCTCCTGCAACAAAAGGCCCACTCACAGTTGAAATCTAATCGGTGTTAATTAACGCCCCCAGAATGAAAACACTCCTTTATCAGTATGTGGTTGCTGGCTCCAACTTTCCCATAAATCCTAGCTCCTGGGTGCAAAGGGCTGAGGGCTCTCCTCAGTGGCCGCGGAGCACTGCACCTGTGGGGTTGAGAGCTTCCAGGTGGGTTCAAGAGGGGCCTACCTCTTGGGTCAGTCCCAGAAGGGGAGCCCAGCTAATGCTAGTGGGTTTTAGAGCTTAAATCTGATGTCCCCAAAAGACCCACCCACAGACTACAAGATGAGTAATGGCAGGTCCCACTGTGCTACCTCCTATGCACTAACTCCCCTACCCAGGCAGCGTGTGTGCCCACACATGTTCCTTCTTGTCCACGTTCACTCGCACACCCTCCTATGCTCCTTGTTGTGAACCAGCTTTTCTGTACACCTGGGCACTTCTTCACTTTGGGGGGCTGACTCCTGTTCCCTTCTGTCCAGAATGCACAGCCCGTGCTCCTGCAGTCAGGACCCAGCCTCAAGTCCCACCCATCCTGGAGAAGCCTTTTGCTATTCCCATGTGTCTGGCATCAGTTCAGGAGCCAAGGGCACCTAGGAGCCCAAGCTGGGCCAAGAAATGGGAATGAGATGAGAAGCTACTAAAGATGTAGATTCCAAATGTTGAACCCTCTATTTACTCCAATGTTTCCTGAAACCTGAATCTCAGGCACCTTGGGATTAAGGATGAGGATTTGGTCCAGGCCCAGGCCCTGATGTGGGGCAGGCAGAGTGGGGGGAGGACAGGAGGAAAGGGCAGGAGAGGGGGACGTGTACCACACACAGGCATGTACAAGTGCTCAGGATGTCATGAGATGTGGGAAGAGTTTCTATGGGGATTCCAAGAAGGCTTGTCAACCACCTGAGAGTAACTCATATGAAGAATCTAGCTCACTGTCCCCAGCAGCAGGAGGTGCTAACTACAGTGACAGCAGGGTACAGAGGAGAAAGGAGACCCACAGCCCAAGGTGATACTCCACCCCAGGTCACTTCTCAGCCACAGAGAGGTGCTTAAATAATAAATATCGACAACAATGACCATGTAACAGCTACACCCCGTGGCTGAGGCTTCCCAATGCCTTGGGGCAGGAGCCATGAGGGTCCTTCACCCCCAAGATACAGATGGGGACACTGAGGCACACAGGGAGCTAGCCCAGGGTGGGGAATAAGCTGGTACTCCAGGGACCTATCAAGTCTTTAAACCCAAACTCATTCTCAAACTTTCAGTTTTCCTTCACCACCTCAGCCCCTAACCGCCCTGGTCTGCTCTCCCTGGGAAAGAACCCGGCCAGCACCCGCCTCTTTGCCCCTCCAGGAAGGTCACTGCCCACTGTGCCCTCAGTCTCGGAATGAAGAGCCTGATACTCTGAATCATTCATTCCTTTTCATTTTCTGGTTAGTTTTGTTGTTGTTTTTTAAAGCCCAAACACAATGTCCTCAAGTTTTAGAAATATCAGGTCATTTAGCAAAATTTCCTCAATGAGGTCCCCAAACTGCCCTCATTCCCAGTTGGCTTCTCTGCCACTCACTAGAATGACTGAGGCTCCAGAAGAAAGAGAAGAATCCCAGCTGCTTAGCCAGAAAAAGCTGCAGAAGGCACTCCCAGCTTCTTGAGGTGGTCCTGACCGGCTTGCACAGCTCTTGGGAGAACAAGTCTCAGAGTAGACAACTCACATTCACCTCACACCTGCCCTGGCCCCTCAAGGCAATGAGCCTCCCTCAGGTTCCAACCAGGCCGCCAGGAGATCCAAAGAGTTTTCAGTTACTGGGTACAGGCAACCGGAGAAGTGGCCCAGAAAAAATGTCCTCCAGCCCTGCACCCGCCCCTGACCACACCCAAGGGGAACACTATGGGCTATTAATTCTCCCTAGTGCAGCATCTTCCCTGGAAGGGGACACATGTTGTTTCAGCCTGGGTCTTCAGACTCACCCTACTCACCAAAGAGGAAGACAGGATTCTGGCAGAGCCAGGAGAATGGAAGGTCATGGCATCCCTGCTGCACTTTCCTGGAGGAGGGGGGCAAGCTACTGGTGTTGAAGTCAGATGGTCCTGACATCAAACTGAAATCCTGCCATTAATTAGCTGTTCAACTTGGACAAGTCATACACCTCTCTGAGCCTCAGTTTTCTCTCCTGAAAACTGAGAACAATAATACCTACACCTCACTGGTCGCTGTGAGATAATAAGTAAAACACCCATGGAAGGCTCGGACATATAGCAGATGCTTGATGAATGTGTCCTTGGCTGGCCTGACCAAAATGCACCAGGCAGAAAACAGGAGGCTGTGTGATAAAAATTAGACTGATGCCACCCTCACTCCAGAAGGGGAGTAAAGTGCGAGAAAGTAGGGCAATCATTATCCTATCCTTTTTCCCAAAATAGGAGCAGAAGCAGTGGGAGGGGTTGCAGGGCCCTGAGTCCCCAACATGTTTTCCTGTGCCTCAGGCAAGGACACAGCCCTGCGGCTTTGGCAGAAATGAGGAATGTACATGGTAGCTAAGTGTACAGGCCCTGGAGATAGAATGCCTGGGTTCAAATCCCGTCTTCACCTCTTGCTATCTGTGTGACCCAGGGCAGGACAGTTAGCCTAAGCTTTCTTACTCTTAATGGACACTGTCACTGTACCCATCTGATGAGGTTGTTGTGAGATCACTGTGTAAAGACCCTTGGAGATAGGCCCAGCATGCAGTAAGCCCAGTATCTTTTGGCTGTAGTTATTATTTTCTCCACACAAACTTCACTTCTTAAAACAACCAGAAACCTTTTCACCTAAGATGCAAACTCAAGCTCTGACTGTAGCTTCAGACACCTTGATATGGCCCTTGAGCAGCTTTCTTGGAATTTGTTTCTGAGAATCTATCCAGCACCTGGGTCCACCTAACACCCAAAAGCAATAAGAAAAAAAAAAAAAAATCACAGAACCAAAGATATGGGGCCTGGTCATACCTGCCTTGGGAACTAGGTAGCACTAAAGGACTCTTGAGTTAAAGACAAACAGCTGCATACTTGCTCCGCCCACCTCAGGGCAATCAAAGGTGCCACCCTGTGAAAGGAGGTGTGAGGTATTAGGAGCAGGGGAAGTCACAACCCCCAGGGGGTAGATGCCAAGGCCTCTCCTGGGCTTGCCTCCCTACTGGTGGAACAGGTGGCTTCCCACTCCTTCCCAGGGCCTGTGTGTCCTGCCAGGACCCCTGTACCCAGCACCGTCCCCTAGAGGGGACCGTGCCATCCAGCTGTATCTTGTGCAGCTGCAGCACTAGGATGAGGGTTGTGAAAACAGAAATCCAGGGAAGCAAGCACCTGACTGAGCAGCCACATTTGGTCTTTTCCAAATTTCAGCATCTTTTATTTTTAGAGGCATGTGTTCCAATTTGGTGAGGTATCTGCAAGTTCCGTGTACCTCACTTAATTTAGGACTTTTTCTTTCTTTTTTGATGGTGGGATAGAAGTTAAACACAATTTTTCTCAGTCACCCCTGGATTCTAAGCCCTAAATTTAACTCCAAAGAAACCTGTCTGCCCTACTTCATGACTGGAGAGAAACCATTACCTGCTGCTGAAAATCAGAGTCCTGACACTAGAGTACCAGAGAGATATGTCCTCAATCGCAGGGCACTAGGCTGCAGCACCAGAGCCTTCTCATCAGCTGACTGGCAAGAGGGGACAAGAAGGGGAACAAATGGTCCTACTTCATGACCTAAATCTTGATGATCATCTCCCCAGGGGGCAAGGAGAGGTATCTGTTCTGCCAGTCAGAATGGCCAGGGTGTGGCCACAGGTGTCCCATTCTAGCAGTCCTCGTGTCTGGCATTGGGTACTCACAGGTATGGGGACAGCCTGGCTCTGATCAGTACTTTACCAAGTTCAAACAACAGAATTAACTATCTGCTCTCCCTCCAACCCCCAGCCTCCCCATATTGCTTCCCTAAAGGTTTTTCTTTTTTTTTCCTTCTTATTTTACTATATTCACAATGTTGTACAGCCACTGCCATTATTTCTAAAACTTTTTCATTAGCCCAAACAGAAATGCTGTAACTATTAGCAATAACTCCCTATTCCTTCCTCCCCCTGGCCTCTGGAAACCTCTAATCTACTTTCTGCTTCTATATATTTGACTGTTTTAGGTAGCTCATATAAGTGGAATCACACAATATTTGTCATTTTGTAACTGGCTTACTTCTCTCTTTTAAAAACAGCTTTTTTAAAAAAATATTTTTTTAGTTGTAGATGGACACAATATCTTCATTTTACTTATTTTTATATGGTGCTGAGGATCGAACCCAGTGCCTCACTCGTGCAAGGCAAGCACTCTATCACTGAGCCACAACTCCAGCCCTGGCTTATTTCTCTAAGCAGAATGTTTCTGAAATTCATCCATGTCTGGCATATAACAGAATTTCCTTCTTATTCAGGGCCAAATAATATTCAATTATATGTAGATATCACATTTCATTCATCCCTTCATCTGCTGATGTATATTTGGGTTCTTTTCATCTTTTGGTTCTTGTGAATATGCTATAATGAACATCCACGTACAACTATGTCTGAGCCCCTGCTTTCGTTTCCTTTGAGTATATACTTGAAAATGGAATTGGTGGATCATGTGATAATTCTATTTAGATCCTTTGTTTCATTTTGTTTTGGTTTTGGTACCAGAATTGCCTAGCCCTTTTTATTTTTTGAGACAGGGTCTCATTAAGTTAGCTAGGGCCTCACTCAACTCTGAGGCTGCCTTTGAACTTGTAATCCTCCTGCTTCAGCCTACAGGATCACTGGGATTATAGTTATAGGCATGTGCCACTACACCTAGATCCATTTAGGTTTTTGAGGAACCACCAAACTTTATATTCCCACCAATTGTGCACAAGAGTTCCAGTTTCTCCACATCTCCCACAGTCTTCAAGCTATACCCAAAGCCATGAAATGGCCTTTCCCTTGTACCCCAAGATGTCTAAAAGCTGTTGGGACTGACTCAGGAACTCAAGGATAACAGCAAATGCCTAGAGCCATAGCAACAGTTAGCAGAGTTTCAATCTAGGTTCCAGTGGATTTGGAAGAACTCCAGGTGAAAAACCTGAGGGCTGGAAGAGCAGAGCCCACCTGCTTCTGCAAATCAGAGCACCTGAAAATGGAGGGGAGAGTCAGGTGCAGGGGTCTCAGAGAGTGCAGGGCTGTAGTAGTAGAGCATTCAGCAGGTAAGTGGGGGGAGACCAGGGGTCTCCAAAGTGTAGAGCACTCAATAGTGCCCAAGATGGATCACTGCAGTTCAGGAACAAAACAACAAACCAACCACTTATTTTTATTTTATTTTATCTTATTTTAATTGAAGTACTAGGGATCCAACCCAGGGCCTCATGAATGCTAGGTAGGCATTCTTGTACTGATCTATATTGTAGCCCTGTCATCTTTTTAAATATGTGAGTGTGGCTTATAGATACATTAGCTAAGCAGTTTATGTGTATAATTTATAAATGAGTATACACATGTTGAGGTACATGCTAATTTATTTATGGAATATACATCATTCAAAAAGCTTGAAAATCCTTACCTTATACCAGCACTTCCCTATTTGCTATTTTCCCTTCCTAATTTTAATGTATTGTACCAACAGCAACAATAACATCTGGAGGAAATAAATTCACAGAACCCACCATGCTAATCCCTCGGCACCTGATAATTCTCTCTTGCCATCTCACCTCTAGGGCTCTCCTATTCCTGGGGGCAGTGGGAGACAGAGGTCTACAGAGAGACAGATGGGGGACAGGAGATACACTGAGACACCTGCCCCACTCCAGTTCAAAGCCCAGAAAAGGGAAGCTTGTGGCTTAGAAATTAAGAGGTCAGCTTTGGAGTCAGAGATAATTCTGATATGACCATAAATTCCTGTGAAAAATTAATTTTTTACTTCAATGTTTTTCTTGCCTGAAAAACAGCAACATAATACTAGCACCTACCTCATACAGTGGCTGTGAGAAGTACATGAGACAGTCCACATCAAAACATTTAGTGCATTGCCTGGATGGCACACACTAGTTCTTTTAATCAAACAAAAAGAAATGAAGATTCACAAGAGTCAGGAGAAGGAAAACTTCAGAAGGAACTGAAGACAGGGACTAATTCACATGTGCACATATGCATGCATGTGTTTTATGTTCAAGGTGCACACAGCTCTAAGTAGCCACCCCATGTGTTCCACAAATGCACAGAGAACAACCACTAGTGTCAGGCACCTTGAAGAACGTAAATACAAATCAAGCAGAATTCACCCGTGGAACTCACTTCTGGTAACACCCCACTAGCCACAAGCCCGCCATGGCCCCAGGAAGAGCAGGCAAGGCTCAGGGACATCTGGACTCACTTTCCAGGATGTGAAGACTGGCAGCTTAAGCTAGAGAGGGCCTTACTGTGATCTAGGGCCTTTCACAAAAAGTACCACTCTCCTAGAGTGACAAACACCATTTGGAATCCAAGTGAAGCCTTTGTTTCAGTTTCCTTAAATTTTCCATTCAGAGATTTTTTTTTTTTTTTTTTGGGGTGGGGGTAACCTTTTCTCTTTTCCAAAGCAAACTCTGCAGAAGGACTTTGTCATCTCAGATATCAGACTAGAAACTCCACTCCCTGCTTTATTCCTTCAGCCAGCCCCACCCCTGCTTTGAGCACTCTCTGCTCTGGCCAGGAGGGTTTTATTGCTGTGCGTGCCTGGAGCATCTGCCTGCACCGTGATTCCCACTGCATTTTCCATTGCTGCCACCTTCCCCTATCTTACTGAGAAGAGCCACCCCAGCCTGTGGCTTTGCAAAATTGTGAAAATGGCTTCCTGGTTTATCTACAAGTGGCAGCACATTAAATTATTTTTCAGAGACAGAGAGCCAGGCATTAGGACCTCCCAGAAAGGCCACCAGTGATATAGGGCCACTGAAACCCTCCTCGTCAGCACAAAATCACTGATTCCAACGCAAACTCAGAAATCACCCTAGGACACACGTGTTCTCAATGTCCTATTTTTAAAATCTTCTACCTTGTTTTTTAAATTGGCTGTTAAATTTCAGCTCAACAACTTACCAGGTATATTATTAACTGGCAAATGCTCTTGTGGCTTTGCTAGTTAAAGTTTAGGAAGGCATATTCCCATTAAAATATAATTTCTCCAGCAACCCCCAGAACAGCACAGAAAGCATTCCATTAGGGCAAACCTCAACTAATCTCCCTACCCCCAGCTGATGCTGAATCTTCCCAAGTTGTTTCTGTTCTCATAACAGAGAAAAGTGGAAATCTGGTTGATACAAACTGACCAAGTTATGGCTAAGGGTTAGGTAGTGCTAATCAACATGTATCTCTGCCATGCTGGGAAAGGTGAAGGAAGAAAATAACTGTTTAATGCCACAAGGCCCTCCATTCCTGAAGCCCACCCCTCACAAACTGCAGCAGGGGCTCAAGTCACCTCGTGCCAGGGAGTCCTGAGTCCCAAGGCATGCTAAACTCAAGAGAGAATAGCCCATAACCTATCACCTCTGCCTCACACCCCCACCCTTACAACACACAGGAGATCTCCAAACCAGGTCACCATGGTGGACAGGTCCAGAACCCAGGCCAGCACTTGTACCAGAGTGATTTCAGAACCCATGTTTGATACCCAGACATGTCGGCTTCTTGTCTCAACCCCACAAACACTACCAATACCAGACAATCTCAGCAATAAACCCTGGATTTTTCTTTGGACATACTGACCAGAGACAGGGGCCATCCAAAGATGAGGAAGTCATTTTCTGCCTAACCAACAGCCTCCCTGCTCCAACCTCCCTTGTGTGGAATGAAGTCAGGGCAGATAGAAAAGAGGAAAGAAAACGGGGCATGGCCTATCCCAGCACCTAGGGAGACTGAGGTAGGAGAATAGCAAGTTCAAAGCCAACCTCAGCAATTTAGAGAAGTCTCAAGTAACTTAGCGAGAACCTGTCTCAAAATAAAAAGGGCTGAGGATGTGGCTCAGCATCCCCCCCTCCACCAAGGAAAGAAGGAAGGAAGGAAGGAAGGAAGGCCTGAAAAGAAGGGGGATAGGATAGAGTAGGAGAGGGAGAGGGATAGCAGGCAGAACCCCATTTATTTCAAGTCAAACTATATCTGTTGCAAGTAGAAGGTTTAGAGTTAAAGGGATGAAACATCAAAATATCAAGAGATTTGGCAAACCCACCATGAAGTGAGGAAGATACACCACCCTCAACACTCATCAACAGAGATCTGTCTCCTTCTCCTCCCAAACAACCAAGAGGGAAACTGCTCCCAGATTCAGGTCTAGACACAGACATACATACAGCACACAGGAGGCTCCATCAGAGTGGCTGGGTGCATGGAAAAGACTGCTCTCCAGCCCCACCCCTGCCCAACTCACACTAGCCAGTGCCTAGATTGGACTCTCTGCTGGCCATCATCTGTGAACTCAGGCCCCCAGTGCCCTCTTTTCCCAGGGTTCCTCCGGATGCTGATGTCCAACTCTGTTGACTAGCTGAGGTGGTTCCCCCTGTACAACATCGGATGAATGCAACACACTGCCAGAAGTGCCTGCCCACCCTCTCTGAAGGGATGCTTTGTGTTTCTTGCTTACAAAGGAAGAAAACTGTTTTTGTAGCTGAATAACACAGTTTGGAAACATTAATAGAGCAACAGAGGCCAAAAGCTACTCTGTACACCCATGCCCCCTCCCCCATAAGAGTGCCTGCAAGCAAAGGCTAGAAGAATAAACCAGCAGGCTCAACAAGACACATAGGAACTTCCGACCTCTTGCTTAACACCCTATACCACTACAGACTTCTCAGGAACACGCTAGTGACTGACAGCCTCTAACATGCCTTCCATAGTCACAAATGCCAAGAGGTTCTTAAGTCTAACCTGGATCCTTCCTACTTAAAATTAAGTCTGTTTGAGACCTCAGTAGAAAAGCATACTGCTTGAAGCCCTTCCTAGTGACCTTTGATATACCATGAACCCAGAAGGCTGATCTTAGGTCAGGCAAAGGAAACTGTGGGAGTGGGGAGCAGGAGATGGGAGAAGATTCTGGCTTTTTTGATGTGGTTGCCTGCCAGGAGCTGTGTTACCTTCTCCATCTCCCATCCCCACTGATTGTCAGCTGCATCCATCCTATCACCTGACTGCAGAATGCACTGGGTTGGGAGGGGGTGGCAGGAAGCAGATGACAGAATTAGGGCTAGAAGAAACCTCAACAGGCTGATTCTCTGGACCGAATACAGCCATATGAAACCTAACTGGAATAAGATTAAAGTACAAGTCAAAAATCTCCCAGCAGAAATAATATAAGAGGGGAGAGACAGGCTGAGCAGAAGTTCTAGATACGATTATGTATTAATAGAGACCTATTGTGATTTTAAGTTTCATTCTAAAAAGTATGATACTGCCAGGCATGGTCACCTACTACCCCACTACTTAGGATTACAAATGGCAACTGCTATAGCAAGACACTGTCTTAAAAAAAGAAAAAAGAGAAAGAGACCATAGTCCATTTTGAGCAGACATGAAAGCCACACCTCCCCACATTGCAAATGAAGCCACAATGCCCCACCAAACAGGACCAACCAAAATCTTCTCTTATGAAGTAATATTTAAAAAAAAAAAAGTAATATACAAATCCTGAAAGAGTGAATATCTCCCTTCCTTGGCAGGAGTTTTAGCCGTACTGAAAGGTGGGGAGAGAATGGAGCCCTCAAATGCCTTTCAGCATAGGAACCCCACAGTGCCAAGGCCAGGTCAGTTGCCCCCTTAGAGTTCCCAGGTACTGGAGCCGACACATGTCCTTTTCTGTTGAAGCCAGTTTGACATGGGTTTCAGTCACTTCCAACCTGAAGAGTTGTTAATGCACACACTTTAAGAGGATTACTGAAAAATGGAATATGCCCAAAGTGGTGTCAAAGACTGTAAGTAAACTAAAAGCCATGCTTTATGAGGGAACAAAGATGACTTAATTCAGAAAAGGGAATACTCATAGCCACAGGGAGCCTTTGCAAATATAGAAAGGGAGAAAAATTGTTCTTTGTGGGAATAGAGGGCAGAGCCAAAGACATCAGAAAGTGGAGGCTACAGAAGGGAATTTCTGGGAACTTTGACTAATACAACAAAACAGATGAATCTGAACTCAACTTTTACTCTGTTCCCTCACACTCAGTGGGTTAAAGCAATTCTCCTTCTCACTTCAAGTAGCTTCTTATCTTGAGCAAATAGAAACTTCCATAAGCCTCATCTTCCAACCTGTACAATGGGGATAACAATCCCTCCTCTACCAGCTTCATGATGCTGTTTTAAAGCTCAAGAGTAAAAATGTAAATAGAAAGTGCATTATCAGACACTGATCCTGGGACACATCGATAATTGAATCTGTGGAAACAACATGAGATGTTCATAAAGACCAGGGTACTTAAAAACATCATTAAAGATAATGAAAAAAACTGAAGACATCCTAATATTTATAGGTTAGAAGGCCACCTTATAGCCACTGGAAATCGTGTTATAGAAGAACAACTAATGATAAAGCAAAATGTCTATAATAGATTAAAGAAGCAAGAAATCAAAACCATATGTACAACATGATCCCAGGTTTATAAAATTTGTATTTGCAATGAGAAATGACAAGGAAAAAAAGGGTAATAGTGATTATTCCTGCAGAATTAGAAATGTTTTCTTCCTGGGGTCATTTCTCGGTTTTCTTAATTATATAATAATTATGTATTCTTTTTTAAGTTAGGAAAAAGTCATCTATGCCTTAAAGTGCTTTATCAACTCTAAAGAGCTATACAAAGTAATGAGGGTATCAAATAAGTCTCCCTGATTCATCCCTCTTTTTTGATCTGAACACAGCAACTGACCCTCAATTATAACTATTCTATTTTAAAAATAGAAACAAATGAGAATGAGACCAAGATCCCAACTGCTGTGTGGTCTTTAGATATGTCAATTTCCTCCCCAATAAAATGATGAGTATGTATGTGGATTTAAACATTTATTGAAAACCTCCAAACGCCTGTTTCACAATTTTCTTTTATCTACTAATATACAGGGAACATTTTCAACATCCTTAGTTAATATTTCACGGCACCAATTTGAATAAATGCATAGTAATCAACTGTAAGAAGGTATCATGACTAATTTAACTCGTGAGTGGAAGGAGTTTTTTGTTTGGTTTGGCTTCTGAAATGGAAATATTTAATGTCTTCAGCAACCTTCTGAGCTTAGGTGAGTTCCAAGTGCTGACTGTAGAGCAGATTCAATAAATGTAACCTATTATTACTACCACAACCACTATTACTACTACCATCCAGTTTCTGATAAGGTACCCAAGTTCAGTTGAATAATTTTGACTATTGAAGATGCTTCTCTAGAACCCAGGAAAGATGTCCTAGCTGGAGATATGAATTTTTTTGAAGCACCACCAGGATAAAAATGTAGCAACAAGTGATTTTAAAATCCTGCCTCCTCCTTGTTTCCAAACACCACCCAACATTCTGATGCACAGGCACTGACATATCGACAGCATTAACACACATGCTGGGACTCACAGCTGGATTTTCCTAAGTGCTGAAAACCTAGGATCCTTCTGGCCAGTAACCATATATCTTGTCATAATAAAACAGTGTTTCCTATAAAGCCTGAAGTCTCTAGCAAATCTATGGACCTTGTTAGTTGGGTAGAAAAAAAGTAGACTAGCATAGCAATCAAAAGATAAATTTCACTCCAACTCTTTCCTTCCTTGAATCAAAGCACCTGTTAAGTCTGTTCCCCTTTTTCTCCATTTGGGGCCTGTCTGCCTTATAGGCTTGCTATAAGGACTGGGTGAGTCCATGTCTGAAAGCACCCTGTGAGCTAAAAATCACCATGAATATGCAGAGAATATCATGATCTCCCTCTGATCCCACTAGGCATGTGCCATGCTCCAAATCAGCTCTCTTACGAACTTTCTAGACCCTCCTCCCTCTAGATGGAGGACTTGGGCCACCAGAAAGCATCAATTACATCGTCCAAAATTAGGAATCATGTCTAGCACAGGTAAAGAGAATATAGGGGGCCAGCGTCCCAACTAAAGGACCCCCAGCACACAGACATCAGACTCCAGCAGGGACCACAGAGGGCAGCCACCAGACCAGCCCCCTGCACACCACACTGCTCCTGCCTCAAACTCCCCACTGACTGCAGTAGTGGGAGAAAACAGGGAGGTGGTAACTTGCGGCTCTCCCATGTACTATGCTGAGTCGTGGGCTAAAAGAGCCAACTTACATGTTTATGGTCTAACCACAAGGTTCTTAATCCTAGCTATACATTAAAACCACCAGGGACCTTAAAACAAAATACTGCCAGGGGTCCAAACTCAGAAATTCTTGTTCAGTCATGGGTTGAGGTCTGGACATCAACTACAATGGGAACAGCAGATGGCTCTAATGTGTAGCCAGGATGCTAGACCAAGGGGAAACATCCATTCTATAGGGGCCCAGTGTGAGGGATGGGAACTTAGATTGGCACCTACTTCCTCTGCTGGGCTCTGGGCCTTATGCTGGAGCACACAGGGTCTGACTCCAAATTCACGCCTCTCATACCACTACCCTGCCCCCTCATTACTTGGCCTGAGTCTTCCTCTCCATCCACTGTGAAAATCAGACAAGGCCCTGCTCAGCTGAGAGACTCCCCATTCCAGGTTCATCTACTTCTACCCCTTGTGGCCCAGCCCAGCCCTTGACACTCTCAGATGCCCCAGGATGATCCCGCTCATGTGAGGCCCTCAGCATCTTGACTGCTTGACAACCCACAACTTTCACCAATTAAAGGGCTACCCACAGGTTTCCTCTTTATCATCATATACCTTTTACAGTGTGAATGTACTTATTTATTTAAATATTTTATTTGGAAATGAAATTTTATACTTGCCACCCCAATCAGGGCACAAAAACAGTTCCTCCACTTCACAGAAACACACCCTCTCCTGAATTCTCCACTTATCCTTTATTTGACACTATAATTTTGCCATCTCAAGAATTTTATATAAATGAAATCTTATAGTATGTAACCTCTAGAATTTGACCTTTCTTTTTTTCTTTCTTTTTTTCTCTCTTTTCCTTTACTCAGCTTAAGCATGTGCTTATTTTAGAATCAGCTATCACAATAAAGACGCTCACTATTGGAAAACAACCCCCCTAAAATCTTACACATTACTGGCTAGGTAAATCATGATATGATTGTATAATGAAATATTATGCAGCTGTTAAAACTGGTGATGTAAATATTAATGACAGAATTTTTTCTTATAGCTAAGTGAAAAAAAATACAAAACAGCATATGGTTTTGCTATTATCTCATTCTTGCTAACACATGCACACATACGCATAGCTATATACAACAAAATGTTATTTATACTGTGATTTATATTATAGTGTTATTTATATTTTGATTTATATTTATATTTCAGTGATGATTTATATTTCTGGGTGATAGGATTACAAAGGATTCTTTTCTTCTTGTTGCTTAATTGCATTATTTAAATTTACAGGGGCTGGGATTGTAGCTCAGCTGTAGAGCACTCGCCTAGCAGGGGCAGGACCCGGGTTCGATCCTCAGCACCATATAAAAAAGGTATTGTGTTGTGTCCATCTATACCTAAAAAATAAATGTTAAAAAAAAATAATAAAATAATAAATTTACAACAAACATGAATAATACAATAAGTGTGTTTTTTTTAATGTTTGGATTATTGCTCCAATTCTGCCACCTTTGAAGTTTCCAGTCAAAATCATACCATCCCAGCAAAGTATTATGTGTGGATCTACATTCTAGGACCCATTTCATTCAGAGGCTCAGCACAGCTGGCTGTGGGCCAATTGGTCCCCACTTTAGGGAGGGGCTGCACTCACTGCGTGCCTCCCCATAACCCCTGGTGACCCAGCCCAATGGATCTGAGGCTGCACACATTTTATGGACATAATAGAGCAAAACCTCAAGACTCAAAAGAAAGTCTACAGAATTTTTCAGGGTATCTGGCCTTCTAAAGTAAATGACACGGGGCTGGGGATGTGGCTCAAGCGGTAGCGCGCTCGCCTGGCATGCGTGCAGCCCGGTTCGATCCTCAGCACCACATACAAAGATGTTGTGTCCGCCAAAAACTAAAAAAAATAAATATTAAAAAATTCTGTCTCTCTCTAAAAAATAAATAAATAAATAAATAAAGTAAATGACACACTTGGACCTTCAGAAATAAGCAGAGAAATAAGCCCTGGGAGGGCTGGGGATATAGCTCAGGGGTAGAGGGCTTGCCTAACATGTACCAGCCTCTGAGTTCAGTCCCCAGTACTGAAAAAGGAAAGAAAAAGAAAAAAGCAATACCTGGGATAAAAAGTGACCTGCAAATTGGTGCAGCCAATTTGGAAAGCAGTATGGGGATACCTTGGAAAGCTGGGAATGGAACCATCATTTGACCCAGCTATTCCTCTTCTCGGTCTATACCCAAAAGACTTAAAAACAGAATACTACAGGGACTCAGCCACATCAATGTTTATAGCAGCACAATTCACAATAGCTAGACTGTGGAGCCAACCTAGATGCCCTTCAGTGGATGAATGGATAAAAAAAAAAAATGTGGCATTTATACACAATGGAATATTACTCAGCAATAAAAAATAATAAGATCATAGCATTTGCAGGGAAATGGATGTCATTAAAGCAGATTATGCTAAGTGAAGTTAGCCAATCCCCAAAAAAAAATGCCGAATGTCTTCTCTGATATAAGGGAGATGACTCAAAATGGGGTAGGGAGGAAGAGTATGAGAAGAAGATTACCACCAGATAAGGAAGAGAGGTGGGAGGGAAAGGAAGGGAGAAAGGGAATTGCATGGAAGATGGAAGGAGACCCTCATTGTTATACAAGATACATGTATGAAGATGTGAGGAAAAAAAAAAAAAGAATTGCGTCACCTTAGAACGGGTAGAAAGAAGTAATAGGAGGGGAGGGGAGGGGAAGGGTGGAAAGAAAGGACAGCAGAATAAAATAGACATTATTATTGCTGTGTGTATATATGTGAATGCATAACCAATGTGATTCTGCAACCTGTTCACTCAGAAAAATGAGAAATTATATCCCATCTGATTCAAATGTATGATATGTCAAGGTCATTGTACTGTCATATGTAACTAATTAAAACAAACAAACAAAAATGGGTCTTCCCAAAAGTGAATGTGTTGAACTCTTAGAAATGATAGGCGGCTGGCGCTGGGGATATAGCTCAGTTGGTAGAGTTCATGCACAAGGACCTGAGTTCAATCCTTGAAAGGAAGGAAGGAAGGAAGGAAGGGAGGGAGGGAGGGAGGGAGACAGACAGACAGACATAGAGAGAGAGACAGAGAGAGAGAGAGAGACAGAGAGAAAGAAAGAAGAAAAGAAATGAAAGACGGCTAAAAAAAAAAAAAAAAAAGTGACCAACCTTGGGGAACTGGCAAAGATCTGAGGCTGGCCAAATTTCTTTAAACCCAATTTGGGGGCCTAGCAGGGTGCTCCTCTGTGTTTGACCAGTTTAAAATGTCTTCCTCTTTCCATTTTAAGATTCACCCTATCCTTCTCCTCCATCCCTTCTCCTACCCCAGGGCAGCAACCAGTCTGGCCAAGGTGAAGTGTGGGGAAGCACACAGATTCCAGGAATGTGCTGTACAACCTGAAGCAATTAGCCCAACTACTGTGAGGCCCTTTAACTCATCTGTAAATTAAAGGGGTTGGACTAATGTCTAAAGACCCCACCCCTCTGGGCAAGTGGTGCCCTGAGCTTCCTCTGTAAGAACACATCTTATCAGTGAGAAGCAGTGCTTTCACTCTGGAAGAACAAGCTGTTTTCTTAGAGCAGTTCAGATGTTTTTCCTGTCACTTTTTTTTTTTCTCACATGACATTTAATCTCAAAGCCAGCTCCACAGTGGATGATCATATCTGTCTACTCACTACCATACACTTAGCTCAAGGGCCACAGTAGACACACAATAAATACTTGCTGAATGGGTACATGAAAACCCTGTTAAGCTGAGCACCTGCAATGAGTGGTCACACACCCCAGGACACAGGGCACATTCAGCTATTTGCTCCTTTCTACTGTCAAGACCATTAGATTATCCAAATCAAGACCTAGATCTCCCAGTCCGCCTCAGCCAGGGCATCCCTACCCCTTCCACCATTAATCTTACAGTCAGGTAAACATCCTAGAAAGGTAAGGCAACCTCCTCCTTTCTCTCTCTACACTCCACATTTTATACCACAGCCAGATGAATTACCCCAAAGCTCTTTCGCACCATGTCAACTCTGATCAAAAGCTTGTAGCAGCTCCCCATAACTGGGAGAATCCCAGCCAACCAGCCTCCCACTTGTCACCTCTAAGAACACCCCCAGATTCTCTTCTATAGACCTCTGCTCACACCGCTCCCTCATAGAGGAGACATCCCAGCCACTTCAGTCCCTCTGCCTGCTTTTCTGACCTCTTCCACCTTTGGTTTTATGCCTCTATATATGCCTCAACACCCCCTGCCATATCTCTTCAGATATGAAGAAGTGATTTCTACCAGATGGCTGACTCTTAGGACAATACCATGTTGGCCTCTTCTCTGTATCTTTTCAGGGCCCAGCATCATACTGCATACACAGCAGATATGAAATAAATATCTGACTGTTTAAATCCCACCCCTGGCCCACCACCCTAAAGCCAAATCCTCACAGGCAACTGTGCTCCTCTGCCTGGACCACAGCCCTAACCCTGGTCCTCACAGCTAAAGCAAAAGCACATGGGCAGGAGGACAGACCTGTGGGCAAATCCTGGCTCTCTCAATTCCTAGCAGGGAAACCTAAGCAAGCCCTTCTGAGCCTTGGTGTGCTTATTGTAAAATGAGGTAGAGTATTTCCTTCATCTTCATTCTGCTGTGAAGATGGAACAAGATAAGGTAAGGTGCCCAGCACCCAGCAGACATGAGGTAAAGCTTCCCCTCCCTCCTTGCCACCCCAACAATACCCCACAGGTTTGCATGTTGTGAGCAAAAACCGGTTAGACAGCAGGCACACCTCATCCCCCTCACCTCCAGCTGGCTCCCTAAGGTAGGGGAAACAAAGCCTGAATTTACTCCTACTCCCCTCAAGCAAGGAGGTCTCTGGAAGAAGTCTTTGTTAACACTACTGTAGTTTAAAAGCCTCTTTATGGGCTGGACACACAGTTTCTGTTTGTAAGAGGGAGGGAGAATCAGCCTGCAGCTTAACATCACCTGTTGCTAATAACAAGGCCTTTTGTTCATAGCCCTCAATTAGATTCTACAGTAATTAATGGCCACCTATTCCTGCTGCTTGCAGGGAAATAAGAGGGTCAAGAAGGAGTCACTGTCCTTGTTCATAGAGACCAGACACAAAACAGTCATGGAGTAACACAGACAGAAAGTCACACTCAGAGAAGAAGAGGTGCAGTGGGCTTGAGCAAATCCAATATCAAAGGGCTTTTGAATCCCAGAATAGCTAGGCTTGGTAGTGCTTGCCTGAATTCCAGCTATTTGGGAGACTGAGGTAGGAGGATTGCCAAGTTCGAGGCCAACCTCAGCAACTTAGCCAGACACTGCTTCAAATTAAAACAAAAAGGACTGGCCATGTAGCTCAGTGAGATGCTGGGCACCTTACCTTATCTTGTTCCAAACTCACTTGCCTAGCATGTGTGAGGCCCTCAGTATTATCCCCAGTACTAAAAATAAAAAAAGAGAGAATCACAAAATAATGGTCAAGGAGAGCAGGCTAGAAGCTAAAATGCTGTGCATGTGATTTTTTACTTTATACATATATATATATTTTTTAGTTGTCAATGTACCTTTATTTTATTTATATGTGGTGCTGAGAATCGAACCCAGAGCCTCACACACATGCTAGGCAAGCACTCTATCACTGAGCTACAACCCCAGCCCTGATTTTCTATTCTTTCATTCATATTTGTCTTGCTGTGTTCAGACAGATTTGCACATCTTTTAATAGCTGCATGGCTCCATAATTCAGGTAACCAACTCCTGATGGCCAAATAGGTTCTTCGCAATTTCTTAGTATTATAAACATGGCTACAGTGAACACTCTTTTATCTTTATCCCTGGCAATTTGTGTACTTACTATCCTGGAAGGATGGAGTTATAGTAATGGAACTCCTGGGCATCTAAACTTTTGATTATCTCAATAAACAACATGAGTATATAGTTTTACCCTTACTCAAAACATAAAATATAAACGTGTGGGGCTGGGGTTGTGGCTCAGCAGTAGAACACTCACCTAGCACATGCAAGGCCCCGGGTTCAATCCTCAGCACCGCATAAAAATAAATAAACAAAATAAAGGTATTGTGTACAACTAAAAAATATATAAATGTGTTTAGTTTGTGTGTATACACACACACAACTGTGCCTCCTCTCTTTCTCTATGTCCACACTCCTTTCTCAATTCATGCATGCACCATCTCTAATTTAAATGGTCACAGTTCTCCCTGCCATTAGCCAGGACTCTCTCCACAGAGCATCAGGATAAATTTTGTAAAGTACCAAACTGATTCTGCACTCCAGTGCCTCAAGTCATTCTGCCCTCACTCCAAACACTTTCAGGGCAAAGCTCAACCCTTAGCCCACCCCCAGCCTGACCCCAGGGCAGCCTCTTCCTCCCAGGCCCTACAACCCCATCTGCACACCTCATCAGATTTCCACAGTGCCAAGTGTTTGCCTGTACCTTGAGCACCTGCCCTTTCTCTTCTATGGCCCACTTGAGAATCACCTCTTCTGGGAAGCTGCC
The DNA here is from genome assembly GCF_021218885.2 of Marmota monax. Taxonomy (NCBI): domain Eukaryota; kingdom Metazoa; phylum Chordata; class Mammalia; order Rodentia; family Sciuridae; genus Marmota; species Marmota monax. The sequence continues at coordinate 9,376,646 of NW_026695230.1, read as the reverse complement.
CTGACCTCTCAGAGTGAAGTACCAAAGTACCTTCCTATGTCCCTGTAGCACAACACTTGCCAGATGGTCAAGCTTAAGTCCATCCACTCACAATTCCCCACCCCTCACTGCCATCTCTGAGCTCCAGGAGGGAAGAGATCATGTACTATTCATCCTTGGATACCTGGCTAGGGGTCACAGTAGATCTTACAAAGGTTGATTTAATGAATGAATAAATAAGAATACACAAGAATCACAATCTTTTTAAAAAAAAAATTGTAATTGTGTATAGACAGCATACTTTTTGTTTATTTTTATGCAGTGCTAAGGATCAAAAACAGTTCTTCACACATGCTAGGCAAGCATTCCACCACTGAACTACAGCCCCAGCCTAAGAATCACAATCTTCCCTTTTTTTTTTTTTTTTTTTTTTTTTTTTGGTGCTAGGATTGAACTCAAGGCCTTGTGCATGGAAGGCAAGCACTCTACAAACTGAGCTATATCCCCAGCCCAAGAATTACAATCTTATCTCCTGAAAAACCTATGGGAGGTGGACACACCTAGACAATTCTTTCCATTTTGTAGATAAAGAATCTGAGGCCTAACTTGATCAAGGTCACTCAATTGGTTGGTAACAGAATGAGGGATATACCCCAATTCTCCTATCAAGCTGAATGACCAGAATGAGGTGGCATTAACCACGTACATCACCACAATTCCCCCCACTCTTTTTTCCTCTACTTTCCTAAGGCCTTTCACTATTTTCAATGAGAGGTATCTGTAAGATACTCAGACTTTGAGGATTTGATCCTATAATTCAGCAAGACAGAAAAACAAGACATTTCCTCTTCTTGAGCAGAGACTAATATCAAGCAAAATTCAGTTAATCTCAAGCAAAAGCAATTCTTTTTGGTCTATAAATATTACTCATCATTTGGACACCTGGTGGCCCTTTCAGTAATAGGCAAGTCCTTTGGAAGTGAGCAGGTTTGTGTGCACAGGAGGCTCCCCACATCTTGTAAGGCCATCCTGTGCCTGTTGCCCAGCTCACACCACAAGTAGTGGCCACACTGTGGAGTGCATTCAGTGGCTGAGAAGCAAGAGATCCTGTCACAGACGGAAGGAAAGCAGAAATGGCTATGGCCCACAGCAAGGGCCACAGCCACAGGAAGCCTCAGGTAGGTCAAAGAACCCCTGCTTAGGCCTCTCTGATCCATTGAACTTTAATTTCTGGATCCCCCAAAGGAACTCAGTCCAGTGTTAAGACTGGAAAGAGAACCACCCCAAACAGAAAATGCTGCCTCAGGTACTCACAGTAAGTCAGACACTGTTCTCATGCTCAGTGCCATGAGCTCCTCAAGCCTGTAGGACAGGTGCTAATATTAGGGCGTGTCTAGGGCCTCACAGAGTATGTAATAGAGCCAGGATGCAAATGAGACCCTACGCCTCAGAGACGGCCTTACAAGTAGGCTCCTGCACAAGCTGTGTCCACTGGCGATGGTGGTTAGGGAGATCCCCAAATGCCCTGTCTAGCCTGTTTCCCAGGATCCAGCCACCTCTCACAGAACAATCCTGGCAGCAGGCAGAACACGCACAAAGGCATGGAGGATGAGATGTCAAAGTATAAGCTATTCTTGGAGACACTTACGTTTTTGTTTGATTTGGGATTGGAGGGGTGGGGGAGAAAAGATAAACAAAACAGAGCCAATTAGTGAAGGGCTTCTCACATCGGTCTTAACTTGGGTCTTAAGCTAAAGGAAGAGGTATACACCAAGTGCCTGGTATCTAGCACACAGTAGGTCTTCAATAAACATAGGTTCTTTTCTCCTTATGCAGAGCAGCCAATGAGGACTCAGTGAGACTTTCTAAGTCAGGGAGTGAGTAAATCAAATCAGCAATTCAGATGTTGCTCTGTTCCTCTTGTGGTCTCAGATGAAGTCCTTGCAGGGTAAATATATTGATGAGGACTGGGACATAATATTAAAATGTCATTAACATAATGATAAATATACTTACTGAGTTGGGGTTTACTATATGCCAGGTATTATTAGCCTTAGCATTATATATATGTTAAATTCCTTTACTTCTCATGATAATCCTGAGCTAGACACTATTACCTCCCTTGGCAGAAAGTAAACTGAGGCACAGGGTTCACCTAGGAAGTGTTACCACTGAGATTCTAACCCAGTCAGTCTGACTTCAGAGCCAGTACTCCTGACCACTAGGAAGCCATGGTCCCCAAGGAGGAGAGTTCCCTGGAGTCCCTACTGTCCCTTCTCTAGACCAGGCTCCAGGGATGTCTCCCTACCTTCTTTCCCTTCCCTAACTATGTAAATCAGTCAAACACTGACCATCCCAGGCTAGAAACACCATTTCCCCCCAAAAGGCTGCTAATGGTAGGCAGAGGGAGAGGAAAAGGAACTGTAATAATTTGGCTCTGAAGCTGCAAAGGGAAAATGAACGAACAAGGAGTAGGCCACCAGATCCCCACAGATCTCAGGGTGGAAAATGTTCAGTTAAAATGCATTCTGCCCAAGCCCAGCAGAAACATTTCAACAGAGCCACCATTGTCTTGCCTAAACTATCGCTGCCCACAGCCCAGCAAGCAGCAAACCAAGAGCCTGTCGTCATGGAACCGGAATGTAGGGTCTTGGCCCTCCCCGATGGCACCAGAAATGCCACTCTGTTTACCCACGTTGCCCTTATTTAAAAACAAAACAAAAGCCCCACTCCACCCTCGGTCCTTCAGCATGCAAGACACCAGGGAAGAACAGACGGTGGTGGGAGGACACTCCACAGTGTGAAGCGGGTCTGCCAGAAGAGTTCCAATGATCCAGCCAGGCTGTGAGAGACAGGTCTCCCCCAGGATGCTGGGAAAGTACTCTGGGGAATATATAAAAATCATATACAAATAGATATCTGCGTGGGGCATAAACAGAAAGTGCTAAGCCCTGGAAGGGTCCCAAGCCCCTTTAGAAAATCTTTATGCCCAAAGAATTTGGAATGTTTGGCCAAGGGCTCAAGTCCAGACTCCTATTAATGCAGACTCTCTGCCTAAATCAGAAACCCTGCAGGGCAGAGCCAGGCCTGTGTGTCCAGCCAACTGTGGTAAAGAGGCAAACTGAGGCCAGCTGGCCAGCTATAGCACCCTGGCCCCAACTACAAGCTGGAGAAGGAGTGCTCCCGAGGCAAGGGCTTAGAGCCTGGCTTACCCAGTGCTAGCCGAGAAACGGAATGTCCAGAATATCCATGTTCAAGGTGCTGACTTATTCAGCTCCATTCTGCAGAGGTCCCAAGGACAGGTTTAATCAGTAACCCCAGACCAGAGCAGGAAGGAGAGTCAGTGGTGCTTGCAAACATGTTCCTCAGTCCTAGGTGAAAGTGGAAGCCTTAAAACAATCCAGATTTTAAAACCCACTCTTAGGCAGACCTCTGACCTTGAGTCCACAACCCTAGGCTGTTCGCTCTGGCTCTGGTCCACTTCTCTTACCTCTCTGGCTTCTCCTCCCTCCCACACTCTTGATTAATCCAGGGATGTTCAACTATCTAGCTTTACTGGACTCCACATATCATTTAAAAACACTGCCTTACCTTTGACTCAAAGGCCTTTCTTGCCTTCCTGACCCCACTGCTCACTCTGCAGATCTTTCCTGAACCCCCCACCAGATGATCACTCTGAATAACAGAGCAAGAACTGAACACAGCCTCCTGGGAAACCAGGAAACTGTTCCCTCAAGAAGTCGAAGTAGAAAATGGGGGAAATGGGGGGAGAACTATAACTGAACTGTGTTCAGAACTAAAAGCACTGGAAGAGGTCAAAACAGAGATTTCAACTCATCCTAAAATGGATTTCCTAATGGGAATGTGATAATTACAGAAGCGGCTGCCTCATCAAGTAGTGAGCTCTTCCTGTCATCCAAAGGAATCAAGCAGAAACAGTTTGTCAGTTCTGATGCCAAAGATCCTCTGTATCTGGTGAGTGGCAATAAGGCATGAGAGACCATGTCAGGGACTCCATCTCCCCATAAGGGCTTAGATTGTAGGAGTGGAGGCAGGGAAGAGGGAAGCATCTCTGGTGGGTACAGCTTTGGTAACTTCCTGGGAATCCTAGACAACCAGGGAAGAGAGGAGCGAGATGGAGAAGAGACAAATTCCACAAGCCAGCTGACCTGGGGCAGCCATGGAATTTACAGGAAGCTTCTGATCTCCTAGGTTCATGGAGGCTAAGAATTTCCTCCTGCCTCTGCTCCTATACCACTACCACAACCACTAACCGAAGATCAAGAAAAGCAGTCAAAGAACCAGTTACCTTGTCCCTCCTCATCCCCAAGCCTGGATCCCCATGTTTCTTCCTCAGAAGAAAGCATCCTGGATGCTGTTGTTCCAGGGAGGGCAGTGGGTAGATGGGATGACAGCTAAGTCAAAACTAGCAGACTCAAAGGCTGATCTTTGATAGTATTCTTAACACCATTAATTAAGACATATTTCACACCAGGCAATGTGCTAAACATGCTACCTACAGAGTCTTTGTTCAGTCCATTCTATGATCAACAACCAGAAATATCCTCTTCTAAATCAAATGACAGTCTCTGTTCAAAGCCCTCAGAAAGATACCACCTGACTCAGGTGAAAGCCAAAGCCAGAGGCCTGCACATCACCCTGCACACATACCTCCTGACCCCATTCCTTAGCTCTAGCCCCATGGCCCCTTTGCTCTTCTTTTACTCAGCCAAGCACACTCCAGCCTCAGGACTTCTTCGATCCCTGCTTCCAATTCATGGAATGTTCTGCCCCTGGTTGTCCACATGCCTTATACAGGTGTCTGCTCAAATATCATCTCTACAGAGGGGCTCCCCTGACCACTCTACTCCCACACCCTCCCATTCCCTTTCCCTGCTGATTTTTCTTCACAGAAAAGTCATCCTCCAAGATTATATACTTTACCTAATTTTTTTTATTATTACTATTATTACTTGTACCAGGGATTGGTACCAATACTAACCACTGAGCCATATTCCCAGCTCTTTTTATTTTTTATTTTGCGACAGGGTCTCATTAAGTTGCTTAAGGCCTTGCTAAGTTTCTAAGGCTGATTCTGAACTTGCAATCCTCCTGCCTCAGCCTCCCAAGCCACTGGGATTACACACGTGCCCCACCATACTGGGCTATATTTGAACCATTTTGTTTGTTACCTTTCTCTCCCACTAAATTGTCAGCTTCTCGAAAGTAGAGACCTTTTCAGTTGGGTTCACTATCCCATCCCAGCATCTGTAACAATGCCAGGCTCCAAGTAAGAACTCAGTTATATTCAATCAATGCCTGAATACCCTATAAAGTAGATATTCCCACTAGCTCCTCATTACAGATGGAAACTAAAGCTCAGGAAAGTGGATTCACACAGCTGGCAAGAGATAGACATGGGACTGAAATCCAGGTCTGTGAAATACTGCCTTTTAATTCCATGGTGGCATCTTCTTTCTAAAAGAAAAGATCTGGGCACCATCCTACAACTCAAGTGTCTTGGCTGCCAGCCAGCTAGACACCTCTGCACCCTTCCTGCAAGTTCTTCCCCTGGGCTCCTTGGCACAGGGCTGGCACACAGCAGGAGCCCACCTAAGCACCTGATCTGTCCTTACATTTTTTTAAATATTTTTAGTTGTAGATGAACACAATACATTTATTTTATTTATTTTTATGTGGTGCTGAGGATTGAACCCAGTGCCTCACACATGCTAGGCAAGAGCTCTATTACTGAACCACAACCCTAGCCCCTGCCCTTATATTTTGATTTCTTTACATAGTGCTTCAGATATTGCTCTTCATTTTACTGAATGTAAGCATGGGCAGAAATTTCATATAACACAAAACTAAAATAGAAATGAATCCTGCCTAGAAGAAGTTTAGTCGGATGAGGGGGCAGGGAGAAGACACAGACACAAAAAGGTGTACTATGAAGCAGAACGGCCATGTGAGCAGCTCAAGATGCACAGGGGGAAGGGAGTGTGGATGGGAGGCAGGGAAGGCCTCACTCAAGCAGCTGGAGGGTTCTGCCCTAGAGGTGGGCTCGGAGGAGAGGAAGGCAGAAAACTGCTCCTTCATTCACTCATTCAACATTAACTTTTAAGGTTTCCATTGCCAGACACTGTGCTGAGTGCTGGGGATAGAGAGATGGATGAATAAAACATAAGGAAAATTCACAGGCTAAAGCAGGACAGAGAGATCAGTATAAACTGAGGTGATGCAGGGGGTAGGACAGAACAGCACCCAAGCTCCTGAGCAGACACCTGTTTTGTTCACCGCTATACTCCCTGGCACCCACATCACTGTCAGCCTCAAAAAGGTTCCTCATTGTCCAAGTTTTTAATAAATGCACATAAGCACCACCAACAAGGAATGTCACAGAGCTTCAGTGGTGGGTGGTCAGGGAAGCCTTCTGAAGATCATGTCTGAGTCTTAAGGAATACATAGGAAGCCAGCTGTGGTGGTGCACACCTAACAGAAGCAGGAGGATCACAAGTTCAAGGCCAGCCTGGGTAACTCAGGGAGACCCTCTCTTAAAATAAGAAATGAAAATGGCTGGGGGTGTAGCTCAATAGTAGAGTGCGCTTGGGTTCAATCCCCAGTGCCCACCCCCACCCACCCCCAAAAAAGCACAGGAGGTGTCTGCATAGAAAGGAATCATTCCTGGTGATGGAAACTGCCCAAGTGAAGACACAGAAGCAACAGAGGGCTATAAGCATATGATGCTGTTGGAGTATTCAAGCCAAGGAGAATGTTGTAATTTATCAGGACACAGACCACATAAAAAGGAGCCCCAAATTAGAAACACCAAGAGTCACATTAAGGTGAGGTCTTGGGTCCCCGGTGGGAAGGAAGGACACCAGTCAAGACCAGCTGCACCAGTCCAGATACAAGTTAGTGAGTGCAGGGCATCCAAGAGCCATCAGAGAAAGGCATTCTTTACCTATCACAGGTGTCAGACCCCACTGAGAAGGGAGGAGCCCAGTGAGCCCAAAGACACTCAGAGCACCTGATAGGAGTGCAGCCACACCAGAGCCCTCATGGACAGGGGGAGATACTAGTAGAGCTATGTCACACCTTGTTAGTCACCTGAGTAAGGACCCTTGTGACTGTGGGGGACAAGTAGGAAGTCAGGAGAGAAACCAGAATAATCACCTGCTATTAATTTCACTTTCACTTCAAGCACATCAGAAGTTGGGAGATGCCCAGCCCAAAAGTAAAGAATCTTGGCTAGAGTCCCAGCTGTCACCAATGACCTGAGGAACACTGGGCTGATAACCTCACCCCTGGGGGTTGGCTACATTTATAAACCAGAGTTGCCACCATGGTCCCCACCCATCTCCCGCTAACAGTTTCCTGGAAGGGTTCCAATCAGATAAGTACCAGCTCTGCATGGCTACATAAAATACCTACTGTGTGTTCATCCCGCACCAGGAGGGGAGGCAGGAAAGGGACAGACCCTGCTCCTGCCCAGGGCATGTTTTAACAAGGACCCGTGCAAGTTATGTAGGACACTGGAGAGGGTATTCTGGGGAACAACCTCTCAGTTAGTCTTACTGCTCAGTTCTGGGAGGCAGAGAGGAAGTATTGAGCTATTTCACAATCCATCAAATTAATTACCCCAAATGGGAAATTTACAGGCCTCCTACAGCCTTCTATGTATTCCCTAATCTCCCATGGCCCTAATCTCCTGAGAAAGAATGTGTGGGCTGTAATCTGTTCAGCCCACTGTTCTCAGGGCCAAGCTTTGGAAAAACCTCAGTCCCTACCAATGATCACCCCTAACCCAAGCCCCCAGCTGGTTGGTGGCAGGCCAAGGCCTGACTCCACCCTCCTCTACTGACCTGGCCTGGACTCTGACCTTTGGCCTTGCAAAGGAGACCAGTCCAACCAGTCCCTTTGGTAAATACACCTTTTGCTCCCTTGTCCTCATGCTCCTTAAGACAGACCAACCTGGCAGAAGGCAAAACCAGGAAAAATGTTTTGGGCAGACAGACTCAGTCTGGCCAGGGACTTCCCTATAGGGCACAAGAACAACCCTGGATGAAGTGTCTGCATTGGCTCTACCACAGTTTGCCCGACCCCTGCTAGAAAACAGCCTTCCCATCTCTGGGCCTTACCTTCATCTGAGAAATAAAGGGAATGTAAAACTTCCACGAACCTCTCCCCCTGCCTCTTCAGGACCCAAGTTTCACCAGCAAATTGCGGTAAACCGGATCTCTTACAACCATCAAAGAAATACAAGTTCCACGTTCTGAGGAAGTCTCCCACCTGGACAGCGACACCTCCACCTCCTCAGGAAGATTCCAGACCTCTCCAGAATCTTATTCTTCCTCCCAGGTCATTTTTACACCACCATGCCCTGACTTCCTCAGGTCTTTGCTTCTGCTATAACATTTGTCCCTTCCCTGCATGACAAAGGTTCTGTGCCCAACTCAAATGTCACTTTCCCCATGAAGTTTTCCTGGATCCCTCCCTCCTCAACATCTGCCTGTCTCTCCTGTCTCCTACTACATTCACTGGCCTAAAAGGCAGGGAATTCACACATTGTTAGTAAAGGAAGTCATCACAACACTCTCAGTGTTTGCATAGACAGGCTCCTTGAAGGTGATTACACTCCTAGTGGCCAGAGTTGCACATGTTAATAACCAGTGCTGGTGCTGGTGCCCTCTCTCCTTGACAAAGGATTTCTCTCTCACTGCCTCAAAAAAACTGCAGGGAGGATGAATATGATCCTCTTCACAAAGAGGGCAAATCTTGTTCAATGTCACACAGACATAAGGGGCTAAACCAGGACTCAAACCGGGCCTTCTAATTCTGATTCCAACTCTGCACAGCAGGAGGCACATGCAAGCAGACTCTGCTGGGAGACAGCCGAAGTGTTCTGGATTTGGAGAGTTAGACAGTATGAATCCTCTCCCAAGGAACCCCCAGCAGCAGCCACACCCAGAGCAGCAGAGGGATAGTCACAGTCAGGGACTTTGGCAGAAGAATAGCATTAACTCCATACTTACAGCCTCCACTCCATGCTCAATTACCACTGTTGGTAGTGAACCCACTACATACCAAGATATTTCAAAAGGTTCTGTGGTGGACATGGAGCCAAAACCTTTCTCCCCGTAGTTTTCAGTGGCAATGAGACTCTTCTATAGAGAGTCTTTCAGATATTTGCAAACAGTCTTTATGTCCTTTTGGATCTCTTCTTCCCCAACTGAAATACTCCAGTTCCTTTGGTAGCTCCTCAGAAGTTTCTGGTAAGTCACCCCTTTAGAAGGGCTAAAATGGCTATATACCTCTGAAAAGGGTGATCCCAGAGTAGGTCCAAATACGGCGGAGCAGCACCATCACCTTTTTAAATTATGAGGATTATACTTCCACTAATGCAGCCTAAAACAAAATTATCTTTCTGGGTGGTCACATCATCCTGCCTATGGAGCCCATCTCAATAAACCCTGTGTCTCAGAGTGGCATCACCCAGAGGGCCCTTCAGCTTATCTGAGTGGAAAGTGCAGGGACTCTGGACTCAGACCTGGATTGGAATCCTAGCCCTGCCACTTATTTACAGAGATCGTGAACAAATTACTCACCTTCTCCAAGTTTCAATTTCCTCTGTTACAAAAATGGAGAAAATTTTTATTTAACTTACTAGATTGGTTTGAAGAATAAATAAGAAAAAAGTATACAGTTACCTACCCAGACCAAGAATTTGCCCAAGGTTCAAGCTGACAAGTGGTTAGTTGAGATGAGATCTGAACCCAAGTTTAACTACCCAAAGCTTTGTGGCCTTGGGTACCATGCTACAGACCCACCCAGTTTTCTTGTCCCATAGTCCTCACCATGCTGACTAGCATTGTTGGCTTATCTCCCCACACTGAACTGTGAATTCCTTGAAGATTTCCTTGCTTTTGTAGCCCCAGAATCTGTCATGGTGCCACCTGGCAGAATAGGAGCAATTAAATGATGATGGATGAATGAGTATAAGAACAAGTCCATTAAACTGGCTTCAAGAAAGCAGGTGCTCAGATAGAACATTAATCTCCAAGATATATAAAGAACTCAAAAAACTTAATACCAAAAAAAACCCAACCCAATTGTGGGGCTTGGTGGTGCATGCCTGTAAATCCAGTGGCTCAGGAGGCTGAGGCAGGAGGGTCACGAGTTCAAAGCCAGCCTCAGCAAAAGTGAGGTGCTAAGTAACTCAGTGAGACCCTGTCTCTAAATAAAATACAAAATAGGTCTGGGGATGTGGCTCAGTAGTCAAGTGCCCCTGAGTCCAATCCTTGGTACCAAACAAAACAAAACAAAAATAAATCACAATCAATAAATAAGCAAAGGACAGACACTTCACAGTAAAAGAAATAAGAATGGTCAACAAATATATGAAAAAAAATGTTCTAGCAACCAGAGAAATGCAATTTAAAACTACACTAAGATTCTATCTCACTCCAATCAGAATGGCAATTACCAAGAACAAAAGTAACAATAAATGTTGGTGAGGATGTGGGGAAAAGATACACTCAAATACACTGCTGATGGGACTGCAAATTGGTACAACCATTCAGGAAAGGAGTATGGAGATTCCTCAAAAAACTTGGAATGGAACCACCGTTTGACCCAGTTATTCTACTCCTTGGTTTATACCAAAAGGGCTTAAAATCAGCATACTATAGTGAGTGGTCACATCAATGTTTACAGAGGCTCAATTCACAATAGCTAAACTATGAAACCAACCTACGTGCCCTTCAACAAATGAATGGATAAAGAAAATGTGGTACATATATATAATAGAATATTTCTCAGCCATTAAACAAGAATGAAATTTTGGCATTTGCCAGTAAATGGATAGAACTGGAGACTATCATGCTAAGTGAGATAGGTAAATCCCAAAAAAATAAAGATCAAATGTTCTCTCTGATATGTGTATGCTGATTCCCAATAGGTGGGGCACAGATTGGACAGAGGGAGTAGGGTAAAAGGAGAGGAGTTGGGAATGAGAAAGACACTAGAATGAATAGGACATAACTTTCCTACGTTCATATATGAATACATGACTAGTATAACTCAACATTACGTACAATCACAAAAATGGGAAGTTATACTCCATGTATGTGTGATATGTCAAATTACATTCTACTGTCATGTATAATTAAAAGAACAAATTAAATTTAAAAAAAAAAAAAAAAAAAAAAAGAAGGCAGGTGCCTCTCTTGCCCCCTGTCAGCAGCTGCAGTCCCATCAGCACAGGTTGGGCAGGAGGAAGCTCTTATTCCGTAAGGACCTGCAGTATAGAATTCTGCTGCCACTGTCCCCCACTACCCAGGATGTAGCACTATCTTCCCCAACCACAAAACCTCCAAAGCTGATGAGTTCCCTAAGCTGCTCCTGGATATGCACTAATCCGTGTGTACTCAGATGAGTATTGACTGACATGGTCCTTGGTGACACCAAAATGGTACAGGTCCTCTGATGGGGAGGGAACTCTCCAGAGTTCTCCAGCTCTCTGGGGCTTCATTACAAACATCCTCTCCCTGTTCCCAGGTCATTAATAACATGAAAAAGAAATACACACCCGTTCATACTTCACAGACCATTTCAAAACCATCCAGGCCACACGTTACAGAGCACTCATCCTTCAATACTGTCAGTGCACAATGCCACACTGTCCCTTCATGGGCTGCTTGTGAGTTTCTCCTTAGAACCCTTCCCCATTGTTCCTAAGGCTCAAAAGTCTGTAAGAGCCTTGATCCCATCAATGCTGACTTAACTTCCCCATCCCATCAAATGGGCACACCATCATCAACCTCAAGGCTATAACCTGGCCAAATAAGATAACTATAAACATGGTGGCCATGTACAACACACACTAAGTGTTTACTCACTGTTAATTTTTCCTTTCTGGTCTATTACATCCCAGAGCCTTGAATCTTGTTCTCCTAGGCATGGCTTGACTCCAGCTCTACAGGAGACACTCATGAACACAGATAGTATCTCCTCTGATTACTGCAAGTATGTGTGCTGCTCCAGAGCTCACTGGGCATTTGAGAGCTCCCAGTGATTAGCTGGCAAGTCAACCCACTTAAACTCATTGTGGTCATTTGTACACAGGCAAAATAGAAAATATCTGTTTTCCGGTAATTCCCCAGGTTTGACTGTAGCCAACATAGAGATAAATAAGGATTCCGTGTGGCTCCCCATCTCAAGAGGAGTCTCTGGGGACACCTTAGGCAGAGCACTCACTGCCTACCCTGGAGAGTCCCAGGCTGTGGCTTCCTCTGATTCAGGGAAATACCTTCTAGGCGCAGACAGGCTTCTCACGTAGAGTCCCAAAAACAGAAAGCCCCAGAGTTCACCTGCTGTTTAATAAATAAATTCAACAGGCATTTTCTAAGTGTCTTGTTCCAACCACTATGCTAGGCACAGAGGTACAGCCTTGAACAACACAGACACACAGCTCGAGGGAAGAGACAAACAAATTAAAACATAATATATTTGGGTCAAGTTGAGACTTTAAAGAAAGTAGGACTAAGGGAATAGGGTAGGCTGGGGGACAGCATCAAAAAAGGCCACCCTGAAAAGGTGACATCTGAGCAGAGACCTGAAGTGAGGAAGCAGCAGCCATGGGAATATCTGAAGAAATGCAGTCCAGACAGAGGGAGCAGGAAGTGCAAAGGCCCTAATACTGGTTGTTCTTTGCATGTTTGAACAGTAGCAGGAGAAAATGAGGTAGGTGAAGTAATTGGGGCTGGGGCTGGTGCCACAAGGCTTTGTGGGTCACTATAAGGACTTTGGATTCAGCTCTGTATAAGATGAAAGCCCTCAAATGGCTTGAGCTAAGGGGTGATATGATCCAACTCCCACTGTAAAACAGCTCCTCCAGCTGCTGTTAGGGGAAGGGGAGAGAAACACAAGGACTACATGGGAGGACACTGCCACAGTCCAGGCAGATAGTGGTGTGGACTAGGGTGGTAGCAACAGTCATGAGAATAGTGATTCTAGATACATTTCAAAGTAGAGCCAATGGGATTTGAAAAGTTCCCCAGAAATGTGCCTGATACCAGAAACTTCTGGACATTACCAGATGCCTGTACTAGGTAAACCAATGGACAAATTGAATTTAGTCCACTAAGTCCCTGCTGGGGTGTGCAGGTCTAGAAGCCGCATGGCTGCAGAGCTCCAGGTGGGAAGTCACATGACTCTGTGTAAGAAAGGAGGTGGGGGAGCCCTCAGATATGGCCAGGGAAGGGTCTCTCCCAGCAGGAAACACACACATACCCCCTTCCTCGGAAGGTGGCTTAGGAGAAAACTGCTCCTGGCTTTTCAAGGTGTAAGGAGAAGTCCTTGGTGAGGAAGCCCAAGTGAGGTAGCTTGGTGATCTGTGTTCATGCCCTGGCTCTACCACCTCTGGACTCTGGACTCAGCCCTTTAAGAGTAAACGAAAATCACAATATACCACCTGTGGGGCTCCCGTGAGGTTGAAATAAATTAATATATGTAAAAACTGGTCTGCAGGCTTGGAACTATAATCCATTGACCTTTCCTAGTCCTGCGACCTTGGACTTGCCACCTCTCTGGGCCTCTGTGCCCTCATCTATAAATGGAAGAATAACACTTCTTCCCCCAACCTCCTCAGTACTGAGTACTGAACAGAGGGGTATTCTACCACAAAGCTACATCCCCAGCCCTTTTTATTTTGAGACAGAGTATTATCTTGCTAAGTTGCCAAGACTGGCCTTGAACTTGGGATCCTCCTGCCTCAGCCTCCCCAGTAGCTGGGATTACAGGAATGTGCCACCACACCTGGCTGAGAAACAACACATTTCAGAGCTATCATAAAGATTAAGGCTAACAATATATGAAAAGTCTTGGTCACAGAAAAGTGCCTCAATGACCATGAAATCCCCTCTAGGCCTGTAAGTGGCATTTGATATGATCCAACTAAATCCTCTTCCTTGCCAGCACCTTGCCCTACCAACTCTGTCCATCTTTCTTACCTGCCTGGCACGGGAGGGAACTGAGTGTCAAGAAGACCCTTGGCTCACCCTCCTCCCTCCAGCCACATTTCTATGATCTCCACACAAGGAACTCACTCTTGCTGCCTCAACAAAAGTCCCTGGCAACTGTAAACATGTCCTCAGGCTCCAGTCTGCATGCAACAATCATCACCTGTGGGTCACTCATGCAGAATCCTGCTCTCAGCTCCCGTGGCTCTCCCTGCTGACAGCCTGACCTCACAGGGCTATAATGTAGAGCCAGCAAGCACACAGAAGATGCTGGACAGGTAGTGGTGAGTGAGTATGGAAATGAGTCTGGGACATTGCTTTCCTTCTTGTCTCTGGGCTCCCTGGACGCGGACCAAAACACAGCACCAGGTGCAATGGTGTTAGAGGTTCCACTTCACATGCTTGTGAACATCATTTCACAGTTTCTGTCATACCCATAACCTCAGTTAAAGTTTAAAAGCCCTGCTCAAGGTCCTTTGGCAGACCCTGCATACAAATGATCAGCCACAGAAATAAGTTCCAAAGGCCTCAGAGAAATCAGACCAAAGGAAAATAAGGCAGTGGGCCTAGAAAAAAAAAGGGAAAGCCTTCTCCATTTTTCCTGTCTCCTAGTGTCTCTTGGTGGATTTAAGGAAGTGAAGTGGGATAAGGGAGTACAAGGCTGTTAGAATCAGATAATTAAGTCTATGTCATGTAATTAAGCCTATGGGGAATTATAGCAAACTGTGAAGAACGAAAAGTCTAAAGATAAAGAGGCTTTTTCCTCAAAGTCATCTTCAGCTGCAGATGATAAAAGCATCAGTTTCATAAACCTAAATCCCGCACTCAAGGCTCCAGCGACCTTCCGCTAAGTAACCAAGGGCTCAGGCCTGGAAACCAAACTTCCTCTGCCAGCAGGGACAGGGCAGGACTTCTGTACAGGGTTGAGTGCTGTGAGGAGGAGCAAGGGGAGGACAGTGAGCATGCCCTGGCAGCTGTCCTTAAAAGGCCCTGGCCTTTGGGTGAAAGTGAGGGCAGCCTTACACTGCCAAGGGCCAGGTTCTAACTGGGACACCCCTCGGACACTCACACCACCCACCCTATTTCCATCCTTTCTATTTTAAGACAAGAGTGCTGCCAGGCTGTGGTGTGTGTTACCTGCATTCTCCTTATTTGGAGGCCAGCCCTCACCTGCTGGGTGGGATCTCTCATGTGCTCCAGCCTACTTCCCCTAACCCCACCCCTACAAATGTCCAGCATGAGCCGGAGCCTCAAAGAATGACCTCTACCCCCAGCATATTCCACCCTTATTGCCTACAGCCAAGGTGGGCCCATCAGAGCCCTGCTGGAGTCCCTTTCGGTATCCTCCTGGACGGCAAGATGAAGACTCATTCTGCAGCCTCCCCTCTTCCAGTGTCCCAGAACATGTCACGCTCTTTCCTTTCCCTTCAACATCTGAGACTCTCAATAAATTCTTGCTTGGTTTTCAAGATCCAGCTAAGGCTTCTCCCAACCCCAAGCCTTCCCTGGCCAGCCCTCCTCCATGCCCCTCCCCATGCTTCCCTTATCAAATAATTTGCACAGTATCCTCTAGTTATTAGCACGTCTGTGTCCCCTCCAGAACACAGGCTCCAAGGATTCCTTGAGGACACCTGTAGTGCTTTGAGTCATTATGTCAGCACCTGTTAGGTACCAGATATATTCTAGGAGCCAGATATTTAGCAGTGAACACAAATTACAAAATGGTGTCATGGAGCTAACATTCTAGGGCTAATAAGTAGCCAGCATATAATAATACTTTTTCTATATTCAAGACTTGGGGGACTGGGGATATAGCTCAGTTGGCAGAGTGCTTGCCTTGCATGCACAAGGCCCTGGGTTTAATCCCCAGCAGTACCAAAAAAAAAAAAATACTATTCTGAGTACTTAATATTAATTCACTGAATCCCCATCATAAGTATTATTATTCCTATTTTACAGATAAGGAAACTGAGAATTCAGATTATATATCTTGTTAAGAATCTCACCACAAATTAGCAAGTGGAAGGGCTGGGATTCAAACCCAGGCAATCCTGTAACAGATCCCATACTCCTAACCACTGGGCTATTCTGTCTTCCAATGCTTACTCTGCTTTCCATGTTTTGGTATCCAAGTGTCCAGGTCAATGCTTGCATACACCAAGTGCTCTCCCAAATAAAGGGACTTTGAATGATAAAGGCTGGCCCCCTACCCAAAGCTCCCACTCCTCTTCTCCCTACCCAATCCCACTTTATAAGACCCCCACTACCACCAAGTCTTCCCTGACTCGTCCAGCTCCTGAACTGTTCCCTCCTGGGCACTTCTCTCCATGGGGCAAGTGAACTATTTATCTGAATGCTTAATCACATGCCACCTGACCATTCTGTCACCTAAAGCTGTGTGGGCCTTGTTTCACCTGCTCCCTTGGCTCCTTGATATGCCCCAGAGTACAAGAAATAATGGTGCCAGATGTACAGCAAAAACAAAAAAACAGATGCTAAACTGAATCCAACCTCCCCTCTCCATTTCATTATCACTAGAACCTTTTCTCCTCCTGGCCAGAAGAAGAAAGGCAGGACTCCGGTCTGACATGAGTTTTGCTACAACTATATTCAGATTGACTAAATTCATAAGCTATAACAGTCAAGGTCATAATTAGGATGCAGCTCCAGTGAAAAACAGCAAGTAAAGTTGGACACTCTTAACTCTTTGGTTAAACCATTAGGATGTTCAGTGCTATTAGAAAATGCCTATAACTTCTGGGCATGGTGACACACACATGTAGTCCCAGTTACTTGAGAGACAGAGATAGGAGGATAGCAAGTTTGAGACCAGACTTGGCAATTTAGCAAGACCCTGAATAAAAATAAAAATTAAAAAGGGCTGGGGTTTAATCCCCAATACCAGAAAGAAAAGACTAAAAAACTCAGCACAATATTGCACACCTATAATCCCCGTGACTCCAGAGGTTGAGGTAGGAGGATCACAAGCTCAAGGCCAGCCTCAATGACTTAGTGACACCCTGTCTCAAAATAAATGAAATAAAAAGGGCTGGCAATGTAGCTCAATGGTTCAGTGCCAGAAAGGGAAAGGAGGGAGGGAGGAAGAAGGAAGGAAAAAAGAAAGCAGCAGCAAGCCGCAACTGAGAATCTGAGCTGACTGGACAGGATATACAGGTACCCTGTTGGTCTATCAAAAGACAAAGCATCCCTGCAGGACCTAAGCCAAGGAATCACCCAAATACATCTGGACCAGTATAACCAAAAATACCTAGCATTCATGAAAATAAATGCTAAAATTTACTGAACAATACTATGTTTTAGGAATTAATACTTTACATGTATTTTTCTTAATCATTGCAGAAGACTCATGGGACAACACCAGCATTTGCCACATTTTACAGAGGTTAAATAACTTGAGTTCTATAACTACAAAGTCTGGCTCCCAAGCCTGTGTACTCACCCACAACACCATAACTTCCCTAAAGTCCAGTGTGGAAACAGCTGAACCACGAGAGGCAAAAATCCGTACAGAAGACAGAGGCTCTCAGCGAGGTGGATACTTCTCCCGTTTCCCCTGATAACAACACATAAGGCCCACCTGGTTTTGAGGCCACATCTAGCTCCAGAAAGATTTCACTTAGGCAGGGAAGGGAGATCTGAAGACCAACCATCATGAAGAAAGTCCAGAACTGAAGGTCCTCGGCCAGGACAGTCTCCTTGGCCACTGAATGCTTAATCTAACTTAAGAGCTGAATCTCAAGAGGAGCCCTCTCCCCAGGTGACACCAGCTTCAAGTTCAGCGAGGACCCAGCAAGGGACCAAGCAAGCCCTCTTCCCATATGACACAGCACAACTGATGGACAAGTGTGTGGATCTGTCAGAACCCAGTGGATTCCCCTGTCCAGAGGTTCTGCTTCAGAGCCAGGACACCACTCCCACCAAACTCCCGAGGTGCCTAAGGCACAAAAGAACCATACCTTCTCAGCCTACCTCCCCCTCCTCCCACCAGAAGTGTCCAAAGATAAAGAGCTGAGCAATGACCTGGAGGAGAGACAGCAGGAAAGCATGGAGTGAGATTTTTATGCTAACTCTCCTCAAGATTCCAGACCCTTCCTTGATGGGCAGGAGTTTATTTTCAAAATATTCTTTCCACTTTGGTTGGGGCGGGGGGGGGGGGGTGAGTGTTCCATCTCTAAAGAGAGACAAATTCAAAACAAAAGCTTTTGGTTAACAGAGTTTGTCTCCTCTCCCAAACCCCACACTCCTCACAGGGATACTTGGCCTGCCAGATACAGGAGCGGGTGGGGACCCTAACCAGTTAGTGGTTTTTCTCTACTCAACTCACACTCAATGGGCAGGGGACATGACGGCTGAGATTCCAGATGTGCCTTGGCCAGTCTCTGTGCTCTGGTGCAGCACAGCCCATCCTACCCTCTCTCCAGGGCCCACTGCAAAGTCCAGGGGGCTTCTCTACAGTCCATGTTTGGCACAGGGTGACAATTCTTGCCACACCATCTGGGCTCTGTTCAGGAGCTGAATCAACAGAAGGCTTCACACAGCTCGCTTCCACTGAGTCCTTCACCAGCAAGCAGCCCAAGCCACCTCTCCTCCTCCCTGACCATGGCCACAGCCCCTAAGTAACCTGTGCAAAGCTTGAGCATTTCCAAAACAAATCAGAACAGCCTCTGTAGCCTGGCTCATCATGAGTGGGCACAGCGGGCTGTGATGGCCCCAATTAAGGGCTGCTGGGCAACCCTGGCTCTGCTACTTAACACCTGTGCATTGAGTCACTTGATGTCCTGTGACTCAGTTTCCTCACCTATAAAGTAGATAATATATACCAAATAGGAACTCAACAAAAGCAATCAGCTTCTCAGTGCATCAGTCTCATTGCCCTATCTCCCAGCTCACTAGCACCCCTGATAGGCAAATCCAACACACACCTATAAGGAGAAAGAACAAATTCTCAAACCTTTTCACTGACTCAAGGAAGTAATCAATACCTACCAAGATCCCCCTTCCTAAGGCACAGCCTTCAAAGGTTGGGCGAGATCATCCCTCAACACAACGTTACACCCTCTAGCTAGGCTCCTCAGACACAAACAGCTTTTGGAATACAAAGAATATACTTTGGTTCTCATTTAAATATCTATCTATTCACAGAACAGGAAGTCAATTACTTTCCACTCCCCTAAAGAATTAATATCCTCTAAAGAATTTTAGAAACCATCTGGTACCAAACAAAGAAACACATCTACACATTCTCAGGTGAGGAGGATTGGAAAAAGCCAAAATAGAGGCCAGCTGAGCTCTCTCCAGCTCCCACCCACACACCAAAACTAAAAGCAATGCAATTATTCAAAGCTTCAGTAAATGGATGTAATTTCAGGTACCACCAATTCCATTCATATATGCATTAATCATTACAGTGATTATAAATACTTAACTTCACAGCATTCATCTATCTACTATTTTTTAAATCCTCAAGTCAAAATGTGCTGAGAAAAATATCTTTCCAAAGACTCTCTCAGGCAGGGTAAGTAATCATTTCTCTTCTCCTTTCTTAGCCCCTGACCATTGATTTTGTGTCCCCACCCTCCCATCAATTTATAACCCCCCATTTACTCCTAACTTAAGCCCTCTTTCCTCATGTCAGTCAGTTTCAGGAGGGCTGGGTCAAAGGTTAAACCAACCTCCACACCTATTTGGCTGAGTGCTGACCTCATGCCAGATACTGTGCCCCAGAAGTTGAGAAGTTGTTCATGGCACTGAGTCACAATCCTGGTCCAGCACTGTATTTCCCAGGTCCAGCTCAAGGAAGACTATAATGCCAGACATTTCCAGGATGTACGCACCACCAACACTGTCTCTGTCTGTGGGCCACACTCACCCTCACATGCAGAGGAAGCACTTCTATTTCTCTACCTAACTGCAGCCTACTGGCCTCCTCTGGCTCTCAGTGCCAATCAGGCAGAACAACCTTTCACCCAGCCCCTCCTCTGCTCTCAGGAAGGTCCCTCAGTGGTCATGACCTTGTGGCCACCCACCAGGCAGTCACAGCCTCCATTCTGTGGTCACTCTCAAGGTCAGCTGACCTGCCTCCTTCTGGAACTGACACTATCTTTTGGGCAAAGGTGAGGGCAGCATAGTCCCAACCTCTATTGAGAAAACAAGACCAGGAACCTGGCTTCCCAAGACTCTCCCTGAGTAGCAGGTGGACACTGACAAAACAGCTGTCCCCTACTAACACTCTCTTGAGACCTTTCACACAGCTTAACCAACTAATTAGGACAGATGCCCTCCTGTAATGAGAGACTCACAATTCCTGTACACCTATCATGTGCCAAACAGCATACCAGGAGTTTTAGATAGGCTATCACTTTTAATTCTCAAATAACTCCAGGCAGGAAAATAGTATCATTATTATAGATATGAGGAAGCGAAAGCTCAGAGACAGTTTCACTTTCGGTGCTCATGAGAATCACCTATGGTGCTTATAATACATGCTGATTCTCATGCCCACCCCTGGAGGCTCTGGTTCAGCATTCTGGAACACTGCTCTAATTCTTCTCTATCCTTGCTGCCCCTCATTGTCTTAACATACACTCCAAGGAGGGTTACTGCTGTCCCTAAAATAAGCTAGCTGCCCTGCCAGGCAGTGCAAACACTAATACTAATACCTCGGAAACTCCTCCGCATGGACAGAGGCATGGTAGATAGGGAATGGAAATCATGTGTGTCCATCATAAGCACAAGAAATCTGGTCATTCTCTGGGTGGACACAGCTACATGGGGCTTACAGATAAGGAATAGTTTTTGGATTAGTTTTTTTTTTTGATAATTCGTACAAACCATTAAATGTACAGCTTCCATTTAAAGATAAGTCTCAACAAGAAAGCATTCAGGGCTGGGGATGTGGCTCAAGCGGTAGCGCGCTCGCCTGGCATGCGTGCGGCCCGGGTTCGATACTCAGCACCACATACCAACAAAGATGTTGTGTCCGCCGAGAACTAAAAATAAATAAATTTAAAAAAAAAAAAAGAAAAAAAAGAAAGCATTCAATCTCTAGTGCCACAACAAAAAAAACAAAAACAAACCCCAAAAAAAAACAAGTAAGGATAATTCTCCTTCTAGCTAATCCAACCTTAGATATCCCTAAGGAGAGAAAATCCCAGTTCTTCTGCCAACTGTGCCACATCTTGTCTTGGGAAGGTGCTTTACAGGAATAGAAATGATGACAGTTCATTCTCGTATAGCACGTACAGCTGCTAGGCCCCGCTCTAGGTTGGTAGGTAGGGCCATTGTCCCCATTTTACAGATGAAGAAACATCTGAAGACACAGAGGTTGAAGTGACCTGCCAACCAGTAGCAGCGTCAGGACTTCAACCAGGCACTCGGCCTACAGAATCCATGTTTTGTAACCACCATGAGGCACTGCCCCTCAGAGCAGGAGCTCACCAACCCCTAGGGCAATATCCTCAAATAAGCCACTCTGCTGAGGCCAACCTACCAACACAGGTGCTACAACCCTCACACCACCCCAAGCTCCTGCCCATGTGGCATCTCCTGCCAAGGAAGCAGCTACCCTACTCCACAGCTGCCAGGCCTTTCTCACTTACCATCAGAAGCTCCCCAGGGCTTTCCTCATTACCCTCTCCCTGCCTTAGGTTCTCATACTGAGATTAAGCAAGGTTCTTTCCCCTCTTGGATGGGGCACTGCTGGCTGGAGTTAAGAATTGGTGACTCACCAATTAAAAAATAAATAAAAATTAAAAAACAGTTGGTGACTGTTTCTCTCCATAGTACCCACCGTGAAGACTGGCATATGCTTAACAGTCTGGTGACTGAACAAATGAATCCTTGACCAAAAGTCAAGGCTCCAACTAACTACTTCTCCAACAAGATGCTCGCCACTAAGCTGGCCCACTGGTTCTACCTGTGGACAGGTATGAATAACTCAGTTTGCAAGTGCAGAGGATATGAATATTGCAGAGGTTATTGAATTAACCTAAACCATTGCTCTGGCCAGACCTCTCCCAGGAAGAGAACAGTCTCATCTCCTGCTTCACTCCCAGGGACAGAACACACAGAGGTCTATGCAGCCAGGGGCCTATGCAGCCAGGGGCCTATACACAGGGCTGGAATGGACCTCTTCTCTCTCCATCCTCCCAGCATGCTGTCCATGCCCACCCTGCATGACAGAGTATGTTCTGAGGAGGAATAGGAGGTGAACAGCAGCCCCATGAAGAGACTGCATCCCAACTGAAGCTGTCAGACCTTGAGAGAGTAAGAGCTCTGTTTCAGCAGGAAAAACCCCTAAGAACCCTGGTATGGCATGGAAACACTCTTCTGGTAAGACCTGAAAGACAGCTTGGCTCTAAGCAGGATTAAGAGGCTCAACAGTCCCTAAGCTGGGGTCAGCTGACCTCTGGGGAGGAAGAGAGGAGAGAAGGGGGTGATGCTCCAGATGGAGGAGATCTACTCCCCCAGAGCACCAGGGATCTGCCCACTCTCCTGCTTGAGGCTATCCATCCCAACATAATTCTTCTACCCTACTGTGTACCCAAGTGGGCTTCTGCCTTAGGATGATCAGAGAAGATGCAGAGAACCAATTATGGGGGATAGACCCTACAGGAAGGATTCAGAATAGGACTAATGAGTGACGCGAGCCATGGTAGAAACTGCACAGAATTTGGAGCCAAGAAGACTCAGGTTCAAGTTCTAACTCCCTCAATGATGATCTGGCCTTGGGAAGATCATTTAACAACCGCTCCCCCTCCACCCTCACATGCCCAGTCTGTACAACAAGGACAATCAAAATATCTTCCTCTAAAAGCAAATGTGTTTTTTAACTGTAAAACATCACAAAGGAAACACTAGACAATATATATGTCTATACTATACTGGCTAGAGCTGACAACCAAGTGACTCCCTGGATTAAGGACAGGCATCTGTGTAGTGCTCTAAATGCCCAGGAAAGAGGCAAACCAAGAGCTATTTACTCACCCCAGTAGCCTGGCCTCTTGGTTCCCAGGCCCTGCATCCTAAGCAAGGTAACTGCGGCCTTGGGACAGCCTAGCCCTTGACAAACAAGGCTATACACTGTTGTCTTTTAATTAACTTTTTATTTGGAAATAATTGCAATCTTACAGGAAAGCTTTAGGAGTAAGTGCCCCCATATTTCCCCTTACCTAGACTCACTGAACATAGTGTCCTACATACTATCTTCTACTTCCTCCTCCATACACACACAATTTTTTCCCCATAACCACTTAACCACTTAAAAGCAAATACATCAGGGGCTGGGGTTGTGGCTCAGTGGCAGAGTGCTTGCCCACCATGTGTGAGGCACTGGGATAGAGATATTATATATCAGTGTATATTCTCAAGAATAGGGACACTCTTTTTTGTGGTGCTGGGGATTGAACCCTGGGCTTTGCACATGCTAAGCAAGCACTTTACCATTGAGCTACCTCCAGCCCCAGTGCCCCACACATGCTAAGCGAGTGCTCTACTGCTGAACCACAACCCCAGCCCGGGACATTCTTTTTTTTTAAAAAATAATATTTTAGTTGTAGATGGACACAATATCTTTACTTTACTTATTTGTTTTTATGTGGTGCTGAGGACCAAACCCAGTGCCTCATATGTGCAAGGCAATTGCTATATCACTGAGCCACAACCCCAGCCCATAGGGACATTCTGTTGATATAAAAGTTATGCCATTTTATTGGTTCAAACCATTTTCTGAGTTGAGTTCTATCATTTGCCTGCTCCTCATCCAGGTAACCCCAGTTCAAGGCCACCAAACTTCTCCTACAGCAGCTAAATGCAATCAGAACTCAGAATTCACATCTCTACCCGACCTTGCAGCCATACAGATGTTGAGGAGGCTCCCATTCGTTGGTCATTTACCATGTGCCATGCATTTGCTAAACCGTTTCCATCAATTAATTCTGTAATTCTCACATTGAACCCCACTTTACTGATGAGATGTGAGGCTTAAAGGAACCTGCTAAGGTCAAGGAGCTATCCAAGGGGGAACTGAAGTTGGAATCTAGGTGGTAGGCTCCAGTGCCCATACCCTCAGTCCTACCTCTTTGCATAGGCTATCATTCACATTCACAAGCCTATACATTTTGGGTATGATGTAGTTGCCTGGCTGTGCCTTTGGGCTTCCAGAAAACCCAACACTGCTACCCAGGCCAGTATCAAGTGGCTATGTAGGCTAGATGAGAGAGAGGTGCTCTGGTACATGTCAGTTTAAGCAAAAAACAATCTGAGGCCACAATAGCCACCGGTGTTTTCCTCAGACCTCAGCACAGCCATCTTTGGAGATTAGGGCCCAGAAAGACCAGAAGGTCAATGAGCCATCTCCTTATACTTCCCTCTTACCGTGGACTTAAGAGGGAAACGGGAATCCCCTGGGGTACATGTTTCTGTTTAGGAAACACTAAGTCATAGAATAAACCCAATTTTACCACAATATTGATCTAAAAGGAAGAAAGAAGATCTTAGAATAAATCGAGTTGAAGGTAAAGTCTATATGAATTTTTGCACAGAACCAACATTTTGATGACATTTCTGGCCATCAAGTCTCCCAGATGAGTTGAACTTTTCCCTCTTCTGTCATTAAATCTGTAGTCAAAAAGTTTGAGAAGCCCTAGTCTAGGGAACGCAACCAGGCCTCTCCTCTGAACGCTGAAAAGGCTGACCCAATTTAGTATATGGCTTTAGGAAGATCACTTTACCCTAGTAAGTCCAAATTTCTGCATTAGAAAAAGCAGTAATTGTGAGACTTGAACCAGATAATGTTCGAGAAGCACTCTGTAAACAATAAAACATTAACTCAAAATACTTCTCATTTCAGAAAACCAAAAAGCAAATGTTTTGACAGCCATTTAAAAACAACAAATAAAACCATATTCCTCCAGGTTTTCCCTCTGCCAACATTTACTTCAGAAACCATGTCAGTTTACTGAGATGCTGCTATCTTCCACACTGAGCAGAAAGATTCAAACCCATGCTGTCCTCTGAAGAGACAGAAAACTGGAGCAGGCACCTCATCAAATGACCCAGTCTTCCACATCCTGAAGTGCTCTCTTAAGGAATCTTCTTTTTCCAAAGTCCTCAATTTAGAAAGCCCCAAACTTACTCCCATAGATATAAGAAGAGAATGGAAGAGTGCCATCCAGTCACAGGATTTTGTTGGTGGTGGTATTGGGGATTGAACCCAGGGCCTCCTACATGCTAGGGAAGCACTCTACCATTGAGCTCTACCACCAAACTCCATCAGTACCTTCACTAAGGCACAAGAAATCTAGGCCCACTCTCTTGACACATGCAGTCCCGAAGACAGGGGGAACTCCCTCCCTCCCCTCAACTCTGAGACAAACTCCACCCATGGGTAAAAAGCAACTTGTAACATTTTTTTCTTGAAGAGGTTTTTCCAGATCTCTCAGGGAGCTGTTCAGAGATTGCGGTACAAATCATGGCTCCTTCAGCTTTCTCTAGAATACTCACTGTTAGTCCCTTACCATGGAACCTAACACTTAAATCCATGAACCAGCTTTCACCCTTTACTTTATAAAATGACCAGGAAGTGAAAGGTAAAATGTGGGTTTACGCCAGAACTTGTCAAACTGGGAGAACCTTTACTTACCCTTCAACAACAAGAGGCTTCAAATTTTCTACTTTACACACATAAGAGCTCCTAGTTTTCCAGAAATTCATTGTGAGAATATTAATATCAAGTTTGATATGAAGTTTCTGGAACTGTTGGCTTATTCAATATTCACTGGCTTTCCTGAAGATTTCTAAGCTTGCTGCCTACTGCAAATTGGGATTCCCCACCAGACATCTGCCACACTTGGTTTATTCTTCCCTCCCCGGTTCCTCCTCTGTCCCTATGATTTCAGACTGAAAAAATGAGTTTGCTGAATGTAAAACATACATCGGAAACATTTGGCATTATCTGTAAAGTGTACCTCTGAAGGAGAGTGAAGACTCACTTCCTGCCTCTGGGTGACAGGTTCCAACTACCCAGCTTCTGGGCTCCTCACTCTTGCCCAGTGGGGGGGCCTGCGCACAGGCACTCATGTCCTGTTGAATCTCACAGTGGGACATAGGAGTAGGGATTCAGCATAAGAGGAAAGTGCCCTGATAACTACTTTTTTTGGTCCCAGGGATTGAATTCAGGGGCACACTGAGCCACATCCCCAGCCCTATTTTTGTATTTTATTTAAAGACAGGGTCTCACTGAATTGCTTAGCATCTTGCCATTGCTGAGGCTGGCTTTGAACTCACAATTTTCCTGCCTCAGCCTACCAAGCCACTGGTATTACAGGCCTATGCCACCCCTCCCAGCTGATATCAGCATTTAAAGCTGTATTCCATATCAATACAGAGATAAAATTTAGTATAATTTAAGTGTTACATTTTTTTTTACACTTGGAATGACTTTAAAAACCACAACAAGGCTGGGCACAGTGGCACACACCTTTAATCCCAGTAACTTGGGAGACTGAAGCAAGAGGATCATGAGTTCAAACCCAGCACCAGCAACTTAACAAGACCCTGAGCAACTCAGCGAGACCCCATCTCTAATAAAATATATTTTAAAAAGGGGGCTGGGGATATGGTTCAGTGGTTAAGCACCCTTGGGTTCAATCCCTAATATCCAAACACACACACACACACAACAAGTTGAGGAAAAGACTACAGAAGAAAGGAAAAAGTTTTGTACTGTGGTACTTTTTTCCTTTTTAGAACAAGAGGACTTTCATTTTATTTTCAATTTGTCCTGGAGTCCTGAAAATTATGTAGCTGGTCCCTAGGACTTGCTTTAGGCCACAGAGCCAAGGAAGGGATAGCCAGCCTTACTCTAGGCCTTGGAAGTCTAGGCAAGAGTCCCACGGCCCTCACCTAGGAACTGGTGCCCACAGAAAAATGGCACCTACACAGGATGGCCCTGCAAGGCCCTAAAAGGAAAACTGAGGAACTGAAGCTAGCTTGAACTTGTGCAATCAGCTGGTTCCTGTCAAGACCTTGGAGTCAAGTCAGAGGATGCCAAGGCCCAGCAGCTGGGGTGAAGGAGGGGGAAGAGATAGTCTAATGGCCAAGACACATCCTAATCTCCAGATGCAAAGCACTAAGATAATGAGGTGAAGAAGCCAGAAGAGGTTGTTTGAGCCTCCACTGGCTGGGTTCCTGCTTGGAATGTTGTTCTTAACAGAGACTGACTACATCCAAGCAACCTGGGGTCCAGGCACCAGCCCCGACAGGTCTGTTTCTGGCTTCTTGGCTTCTTCAACTTGCCCAGCCTCCTCTACACCCTAGTCTCCTCCCCAGCAAGGAGTTTTCCAAGACTTGGAATATCTAGTGCATTTACTGGGCCTCTTTTTTTTTTTTTAATACCTTTATTTTGTTTTGTTTTTTTATGTAGTGCTGAGGATCAAACACAGCGCCCCTTATACACTAGGCAAGCGCTGTACTGCTGAGCCACAACCCCAGCCCCTTACTGGGTCTCTTAAAGAGACACTACTTCTTCCATAAATACCAAGTGTCTGTGCAATGCCCAGCCCCAGGTGAAGTGCCAAAGTGTCAGAACAGGGCACAAGATGCCCTTCCTCAGGGAGCAACCTTGGCAGAGGCAGGTTAGCCATGCCCCTCCTCTGCAATTCACCTTCCTTTTCAACTCAGGACCTAGTCAAAGTCTATTGTTGGAAAAACTCAACTTACAAGTTTCCATAAAACCCCTGAAGAGGAGCCCAGTGTAAATCTTGCTTTCTCATGTGTCTCATGTCTGAAAAGGCTCTGTCTGCCAAAGTACATTTACTAAATAATAATGAACATCTTTTACTGCTTACAAATCAGAGACACACCATCACCCATAAGAATGAGAAACCAAGGGTTGCTATTCTTTCAAGCCCCCTCAATCCCCAGCAAAAGCAAAGGAGCTGTTTGACCCTATTAACCTTGGGGCAGCCTAATTTAGCAATGGCACATGGGCATAAGGTTCCTGGATGTACTGACACTGGCTTTCACCTGAGATCTGAGGCAGAAACCACCAGTACTACTGTGGCTACTATATCAGAGACTATTCTATAGGTAGAGGCTGAAGACCTATTGAAGTTCTAGTTTAGCTCTGATACTTTGGTCAAATCATTGAAACTTCATGGACCTAGTCATCATCTGAAAAATGGTGATATACTCTACCTTACTGCCTATAAGGGCTGTTGTAAAGGAAAAAGTCAACTGTCTTTTGCTGTAGGAATGCCCGGGATTACTGTGTATTTTCACATATATAATTGGGACCAGGCATGGTCTCTACATCTCCAAACTCTTGTGAGAATCAAATTAGACAACGGTTATGAAGTGTCTCCTGATTATTTGTTTTTGGGTACTAGGGATTAAATCCAGTGTTGCATTACCATTGATGTATATCCACAGCCCTTTTTAATTTTTTTACTTTGAGATAGGGTCTAAGTTATTGAAGCTAGCCTTGAACTTACAGTCCTCCTTCCTCAGCCCTCAGGATAGTTGAGATTACAGGTATACCACTACACTCAGCCTGATATTTTTTTAATGAATCAAAAAGATTGAGCTAATACATTATTACTACAACTAATATTGCTGCTGCTATTAATGACAATATTATCACAAGTACTATCATAACTTGCTAACAAGGACTTAGAGCAAAGTGGAAGAATCCTGGAGCACAAAAATTCTTCCTAAAGGAATATCAGCATCACATCATCTAGAACTGGGAGAATCAGCTCTTCTATCCCTCATTAATGCAAAATTGAATCAAAAGTACTAAAATCCACCTGCCTTACTTCAGGGTTTTTTACTTTAAGAAGTGGCCTCTGGAGTGCATTAAAACCCTGCTAAACATTAGGAACAACTGATGCATCCTGAAAACCTCACACAATTTTCCTGTCCAAAAATCCATCAGGAAAAATAAAATCAGCCAGGCCGATGAATTGTCTCTCTAACATTACTGACTCATAG
This sequence comes from Marmota monax, assembly GCF_021218885.2. NCBI lineage: Eukaryota > Metazoa > Chordata > Mammalia > Rodentia > Sciuridae > Marmota > Marmota monax. Next base: position 9,347,634 of record NW_026695230.1, on the reverse strand, counting down.
TAGAGGACCAATCCCCTGAAAAAAAATCAAACATTCAGAAATGTTCACAATAAACCTAAGAAAGCAGACTGAAGCAAAACACTTTTGATGTAGGGAGAAGGAGAATAAATACTCTCCAATCCTTAGGTCTCTCGTGAAATTGTCACAGAGGGAGACAGGAAATACAATAGTTATCGTGGGGTCCCAGCCTCCTGAAATGGCTTGCCTTTGAGGGTACAGAACATATGTCATTATCACTGTCTTGTAGGCCTTCCTATAGGCCTAGGAGGCCAGGACCAAAGCCTTGGGGAATAGGAAGCCAGGGCTTACTGTAGGGGAAGGAACTACTAGGGACCTCACAGAGTTACCAAAGCAGAGTAACAGCAGGGATGAAGGGCAGGAGTCTGTGACTATGAATTAGTCACCTCCAGTACCCCAGTTCAAGGCTGTGCCTAGTACTTGAAGGCACTCACAGCCTTTCCTCCTGGTAAATGGATGTGGGACCCTGCTCCTGTGTGAAACCAATGATACCTGGAGTCCCTTCCTCTCACCACTAAAACACTGCTCTGGCAACTGTTCCATCTCTTTCTCCCTTTCTACTGCATGATTCCCATCAGAACAAATCATGCCTACAATTTCCCACCAAAAAAAAAAAAAAAAACTCATTCAATCCACATCCTCTCCAGGAACCAGCTAATGTTTCAACTTCACTTTGCAAAGGAACTACTAGGAAAATGTGCCTATCCCTACTGACTTTGTGTCCTCACCCCATACTTCCTCTTCTACCTACTCCAGTTGGGTTTTGTCCTTGAGGTCCTGTGACCATGGCTTGCATAGGTTTTTCCCCTACCTTTTCAGTCCTCTGTCTCCTATGCTGAATTTGCCTCTTTCCCAACCGCTGAACACTGCACTGTCCCAAAGCTTAAGTCATCTTCTCTTTTCTGTCCACACTCTCATCCTAGGTGATTTCATTCTATTCCCATGGCCTTGAACAATATATATTATACCCAAATGGATCTTTTCAGTCCTCTCCCTCCATACTTCAGATTCATACATCTATTTGATACATTCACATCCCAGAGGTATCATGGCAAAACCAGATCTTGTTTCTCCCCTGCCCAAACATGCTCCTCCCCCGCCTTATCATTTCAATGATATAGGCAGCACCCACTCAGGTATTTAAGTCCCTAAGAGTCATCTTTGGGTCTTCTCTTTTTTTCACAAACTGCATCCAATACATCAGGAAGGTCGGCAGACACTACATCCCAACACAGCCTGACCATCCATCTCCAGTGTTCCATCTTCAGGCCAGCCACTGTAAACTCTTGTCTGGACCACAGCAACAGCCTTCTACTGATCTTCTGCCTCCCTCTACAATTCCACCTACAATTCATTCTCCTTAAAGCAGACAGAATAATTTCCCTAAAACTGCAAATCAGAGCATGCCACTCTCCTGCTTAAAAAATCTTTCATTGAGTTCCCACTGGGCTTAGGATAAAGTTTAAATAAAAACTTATACCTTGGACCACAAAGCTTTACATCAGCCAGCCACAGTGGTGCATACCTGTAATCCCAGAGGTTCTGGAGGCTGAGGGAAGGAGGATTGTGAGTTCAAAGCCAGGCCCAGCAACTTAGCAAGGTCCTAAGTAACTCAGCAAGACCCTGTCTCTAAATAAAATATAAAAAGGGTTGGGGATGTGGCTAGTTGGGTTCAATCCCTGGTACAAAAAAAAAAGCTTTATATCATTTACCTCTCTCCTACCTGTGGCCTCTTGTGGTGCCACTTTCTCCCTTCTTTGCCAACCTCCAGTCACACTGAACTTTTTGCTCCTTGAACCTGAAGCCGTGTGTGTGTGTGTGTGTGTGTGTGTGCCCTGTAAGCCTTTATATTGGCTTGTTCCCCTTTTCTGAAATGTTTTGTCTCCTTGAAGTCACCACAGCATGGCGCCTTCCTGTCCTCCTGACATTACTTTAAATGTCACTATGTCTAAGCCTGACATGGTGGCACACACCTGTAATCCCAATGGCTTAGGAAGCTGAGGCTGGAGGATTGAAGTCAGCCTCAGCAATTTAGCAAGCCCTAAGCAACTTAGCAAGACCCTGTCCCCTCCACATCTCTCTCTCTCTGTCTCTCTCTCTCTCTCTCTCTCTCTCACACACACACACACACACACACATATATATAAATACATTTATTTATAAATTTAATAAAAATAAATACATTTATGAATTTATATATAAATGTAGTAGTGTGTGTCTGTGTATGTATGGCTGGGATGTGGCTCAGTGGTTAAGCGATCCTGGGTTCAATCCTTGGTACAAAAAGGAAGGAAGGAAAGAAGGAAGGAAGGAAACACCATTCTTAATCTCCCAATCCAACCAAGCGACCTGGTCGCTTGATGTCACATTACCTTATTTTAATTTTCTGCATAATAGTTACCACTATCTGCTATTATTGTCTACTCTTTATTGTGTTGTTCCCCTCCCTCTCCACTACATTTCAAACTCCATGAGCAGTGAGAGGTTCTCACTTCTATAAGTCTCATCCATCAGTATTTCAACCACTGTGCAAGAGCCCAACCTGGGGGAAGAAGGCTCCAGATTTTCTCCTACTACTAACAGTGTTTCAATCGAGAAATGAATTCTGACTCATATTCCCCCAGAGTACACCCAGAACTAGTTGAACCACTGTCCAGACCTTTGGCTAGTTCATTCATTCAGTGAACAAACATTTACAGAGGGCCTACTCTATACCAGGCACTAGGGCAAAGGATCAAAGGCAGTTTTTGACTTCATGGAACTCACAGGGAGCAGGCAGAGTGAGAAACACTACAACACAGGTACCGTCCTGAAGTAAAGACTATACAGGTGTTAAGAGTGTGACCGAGCCCTTTACAGCCCCGCCATCTGATTTCTTCAGACCCTACAGACTCACAGTGACGTGGCTAGTGAGGCAAAGTTCCAGGGAACTGGAGGAAAAGCTACCACTTAACTAGGAGGCAGAAGTGATTGTTCGGGTTCAGCGCCTCAGCGCCAAAGGGAAGGGGCTGAAGAGTTTGAGGAGTATTACGGATTGAACGGTTCCCCTCCCCACCCCCACCCTACTCCCGAAGGCCGGACCTGAGGATGGAGGGCCCCGGAGCGGTTCCGAGTCTCCTAGACCGTCCCAGAGAACTCCATTGGAGAGGAAGACCTCCCTAGGCGAGAGTCACTTTGTCTTTTCCTACCCCTAGCCTCAGGCCCCCGACCCAGGACAGGACTCCTGGATCCACTCCCGCACCACAGCCTGTCGCCGGTCCCGTCCCGGCACCCGCCGGCTCCGCGCAGCCCGAAACCCCGGCGGGGAGGCGTGGCCCGCCCGCACACGAGCGCCGTGGAGTTTTCAACCCCTGCCCCAGCAGCGGTACTGACCCGGGAGGCGGCCCGGGTCCCCCTGTGAGATGAGGACCCCGGCCGCCTCCGTCCCGGAGCCCGCCACACAAGTCCTGCACACAAAACCCCAGAGTGCAGCCGCGGCGCTCTGCGCGCCAACTCGCCCCGGACCCGCGCGGGAGGACGGGGAGAGGCGGGGCGCCTGGCGGGAACCCCGCCGGCCCCCGCCGCACAGGTGCGAGCGCGGCACGGTGCGGCCCCCAACTCACTCACTCGATGAAGTAGCTGGCGCCTTCCTCCGTGAAGCCCTCCTCCCAGCCGCGGGGCAGGTCTGCGGAAACACGAGAAAAGTCGAGTCAAACTGGGGCCGCCGCGCCTCACGCTCCCAGAACGCCCACCCCGCAGACCTGGAGCCCACCTGAGCGGATCATGTGGCCGGAGTTGACTGGCTCGCCAGTGCGCGGGTGCAGCCAGGTCGTGCAACAGAGCTGGTCACTGAGGGGAGAGAGGTGCACCTGTTAGCGCCGCCGCCGCCGCCGGAGGCCCCCGGTCCGGCCCCCGGCCCCCGGCCCCCGCCGACCCTGCGCCCCCGCCCGAGTCTCCGCATTCCCACGCCGCACTTGATGAAGAAGACGCGGCCGTCCCGGCAGACGCCGTAGGACCAGTGCTCAGGTAAAGTGTCCCGCCCGACCGCCGCCGCCGCCGCCGCCGCCATGTTCGCCGAGCTCGGAGCCGCAGCGGTCGCCGCGGGGAGGGGGAGAGGGGGCGGGGGCGGGGGCGGCGCGGGCGGCGGGTCCGCGAGCTCGGCCTGCGCGGGGCCCCGCGGCGCACCCCGACCCTCCATGCGGCGCGGGCCCCTAGCTGAGCCGACGCGCGGCCGATTCCGGTCCCGGAGTCCCGCCGCCCCACTGACCGGCCAGAGCGCGGGGCCGGTGGCCTTTGTCCCCGCGTCTTCCCCGCCCCCAGCCCGTCGGCCCTGGCGCGCCCCTTTGCTGAAGCCCAGAGACCCGGGCGGGGCGAGGGGCCGCCGGCGGAGGTGCCTGGGACCAGAACAACTTGGAAAACGGCACGGCCCTCCGAATGCCCCAGTAAACCCCACCTGATCCCACCACCCAACTTCCCTTCCCAGGAACTGTACTTCTTTCTGAACCAAGAAACAGGTTACTGCCATGTTCCCAGCCTTGGTTTCTTCCTCAGTGAAATAAAGTTAACCATAAAGCCTGCACGGGATTATGGTGAATATTAAATGAAGTAACAGTGGTGTAAAGTGCTTAACTGGACCCTGGTGGGTAGTGAGAGTTCTATTAATGCCAGGCTGAGCCTGGTTTTATTTTACCAAGTTCGCAAGCAGGGACTGCTGTAGGAGCTAGTAGGACCTCCCCCTACACCATACACACCTCTGAAGTTGCACTGATCACAGGTTTCGGCCTTCAGTTCCCTCCAGGTAACAGAAAGAAGGGGTTCTGAGGGCAGGGCTGCACCTGTTGAAAAAGCGGCCAGCAGGCGGGGCCTCTACAAGGCTCTTTACAACCTGCTCATATTCGTGTCTTTGCTCCCATCTCAGCTCCTGCGCCCCCTTGTGCGAAGGAGACCCTTCTCCTTTTCCCTTCAAGCTCCATTTCTTGTTTGCACTTAAAGTGGCATTCTTGATTGTTGTATGTTTTATTGTTTCATATGTTGTAGCTTAGTTCATACCCCCAAAACTAAAATGTCAGCTAGAAGAGAGGAAGGGCCTTGGTCTGCCTTGTACCCCGCCATCCATACCGCTCCCCGACCAGTGTCTTAAAAAAGGGGGGCGGGGGGGGGAAAATCTCTACCAGCTGAGCTGCCTCAATCCTTTTTATTTTTTATTTCAGACAGTAGCTCTCCAAGTTGCCCCGACTGGCCTCCAATTTACAGTCCTCCTGCCTCACTCTCCCAAGTCGCTGAGATTACAGGCATGAGCCACCAGGGTTGGCTAGAGCATTCAGTGACTCTTATGCAGTCAGTAAGTGTGAATGAAGGAAGAAGACACTCAGCCTCACACACTGCTTATGGACAGAGCAGAAAGCTGGACTCTGAGCAAGTAGGGCGAGGCTCACCTGGAGGGTGAGACCTATACAATGTAGGCACTGGTTATTCAGAAAGGCTCCTCAGACAGGTGGGATTAGGCAAGACCCTTAATAATAGGTGAGGTTTGAGGGGGAAGAGAGCTTTCCAGAGGGGAGCAATGGGGGAACAGGCAGAGTTGTGGAAGGGGCATGGAATGTTGAGACCGCCAAGGGGCCCTTTGGAACTGACATTGGGGAAGGAGGTGGTTAGAAGATGGTTGGTGTGATTGCAGAGAACCCTAAACACCTGTGTTGTGAGGGACCCTTGCCTCTGAGGAAGTTTTTTTGTTTTTGTTTTTGTTTTGGGGCGGGGGGTGCTATGGATTCAACTCTTGGGCACTTCACCATTGAGCCACATCCCTAGCCCTATTTTCACTGAGTTGCTTAGCGTCTCACTTTTGCTGAGGCTGGCTTTGAACTGAGCCGCTGGTATTACAGGTGTGTGCCACAGCAGCCAACTTAAGGAGATTCTTGAGCATAGTTCTTGAAAATAGTAAAGTGGTATTCTTGTTGGTAAACACTGATTTAAAATAACACACTAAGGTTGGGGTTGTAGCTCAGTGGTAGAGCACTTGCCTAGCACATGTGAGGCACTGGGTTCGACCTTCAGCACCACATAAAAACAAATAAAGGTATTTCATCCATCTACAACTAGAAAAACAAACAAACAAAAAAAAATAAAACAACACACTAAATGGGAAAGGATATAAACACACTGTTAATAGAAAAGTAATTCAAGTAACACATTTAAGCAAATATGAAAAAAATGCTTGACCATCTCAGTAAGAAAAATGCAAATAAAAATTAAAGTGGAATTCTATTTTTTAAACGTCATGTTGGAAATGATACATGTTGTGGAAAAAGACATTCTTGTTCATTGGTGGGGGTAATATAAAATGATTCATTCTCTAGAAGGGAAATTGCATGGAAATGGAAGGAGACCCTCATCGTTATAGAAATTACATATAAGAGGAAGTGAGGGGAAAGGGAAAAAAAAAACAAGGGAGAGAAATGAATTACAGTAGATGGGGTAGAGAGAGAAGATGGGAGGGGAGAGGAGGAGGGATAGTAGAGGATAGGAAAGGCAGCAGAATACAACAGACACTAGTATGGCAGTATGTAAAAACGTTGGATGTGTAACCGATGTGATTCTGCAATCTGTATACCGGAAAAAATGTGAGTTCATAACCCACTTGAATCAAATGTGTGAAATATGATATGTCAAGAGCTATGTAATGTTTTGAACAACTAATAATAAAAAAAAGATTCATTCTCATTGTAAGCAATTTGGCAATTTAAGCTATTAGAACTTAAATGTTTATATCTTTGACCTAACAATTCCACTACCAAGAATTTAGTGTCAACTACTCCTCACCCAGGCACAAAAACCTACATACTAGAGTGTTCACTGAAATGTTGTCAATAATTACAAAAGACACAAACAGCTTAAATATCTATTAAAAAGAAAAACACAGATTAACAAAATTATGGCTTACTCCTCAATGGAATGTCATGTATCTTAAAAGGAATGAGCTAGATTTGTAAGTACTGATATGAGATGATTTCTAAAATATTAAATGAAAGGCAGGATGCAGGTATATTAATATATATAGTCCCTAGATTAAGTCAAAAAACAGGTTAAATGATTGCTTCTGAGAAATTATCAGGAATGGCAAGAGATTATTTTTCCTTATGATCTTTTTATTCTGTTTGATATTTTACTACTAAAATCCATATTTAATAAAATAATACAGTTTGTCAGTGGACCCAAGAAAGCCCATGAAATTATCTCAAGAAATGCCAAAAGATGAATTTGATAAAACCAATATCCATCACTAATATTAAAAAGTATGATTGGGCTGAGGATGTGGCTCAAGCGGTACGCGCTGGCCTGGCATGCATGGGGCACTGGGTTCGATCCTCAGCACCACATAAAAAAAATAAAAAATAAATAAAGATGCTGTGTCTGCCGAAAACTGAAAAATAAATATTAAAAAAAAACAAAGTATGGTTGAGTGCTTCCTAGCATGAATGAGGCCCCCACACTGAAAATTAAAAAGCTAATAGCAAATAGTAATAGAATCAATACCAAATACTGGTGAGCATGTAACTATTTCTGCTTTGCTTATGACAGTATAAAATGATACGGGCACTCTGAAAAAATAGTTGAATAGTTTCTTAAACTTTATAAAATAATTTTATTAATAAAATGACAGGGTTGATGTTATAGCTCAGAAGTAAAACACTCACCGGGCATGCATGAGGCACTGGGTTCAATCCTCAGCACCCCATAAAAATAAAGGTATCCACCTACAACTGAAAAATAAATGTTTAAAAAAAAAATGACAGCTAAGTGTGATGGTTCATACCTGTAATCTGAGTGACTGCAGCCTCAGCAACACAGTGAGGCCCAAAGCAACGTAGCAAAATCTTGTCTCAAAAAGTAAAAAGTGCTAGGGATATAACTCAGTGGTAAAGCACCCCTAGGTAAAGCAGCACTGGTACCAAAATAAATAAATAAATTATGGTAACCGGTAGCAGCATACGCCTATAATCCCAGCTACTCCGACGCTGAAGCAGGAGGATGGCAAGTTCAAGGCCATCCTAAGCAACTTAGTGAAACCTTGTCTCAAAATTTAAAAAGCCTGGGAATGTATTGCAGTGGAAGAGTGCTTGCCTAGCATGTGTACAAAGTTCTGGGTTCGATTCCCTCCCCCTCCCAAAAAAAGAGAAAGTAACAAAATGATAAGGATCTTTGTAGTGACTGAATAGTTCTTTATCTTGATTGTAATCATAGTTACATAAATTGACACTCTCAATAAAATAAGTATCCATCACAAATTTACACTGAGGAGAAAATGACTGTAGAAGTATATATATACATTGTATCAAGGTCAATTTCCTGGTTTTGATATTATAGTATAGTTACATAAAATGTAACCATTGAGGAAACTGAGTGAAGGGTGAACAGGGACTTCTCTATTCTCTTTGCAAACCTCTGCAAATCTATAATTACCTCAAAATTTAAAAACTTTTAAATGTATTAGAGAATTACAAGTAACAAGATGTTTATTTTGTGAATATCTCTATTAGATATATACATTCTTTTACAATGAAATGTTAGAGACATTCCCACTTAAAAAAATAAATACATAAATAACAAATATATCAATTTGTGATGTTATCATTTAATGTTGTTTTAGAAGTTCTCACCAGTACAATAAGACCTGAAACAAAAATTTTAAAAATTAACTATTATAAAGGAATAAGATTATCTTTATTTGAGACAATATGATTTAATGCCTTAAAATGTGGAGAATAACTCCAAACTATTAGAATCAATGGACCAAAGCTGGATATGGTGGCACATGCCTATAATCCCAACAGCTCAGGAAGTCCAAAGCCGACCTCAGCAATGGCAAGGTGCTAAGCAATTCAGTGAGACCCTATTTCTAAATAAAATACAAAATAGGGCTGGGGATGTGGCTCAGTGTTTGAGTGCCCCTGAGTTCAATCCCTGGTACCAAAAAAAAAAAAAAAAAAAAAAATATATATATATATATATATATATATATATATATATATATATATATATAAAATCAATGTACTAAGATAAGTATCACAGAATCAAGAGTCCTGTAACAAGTTACTGGATTCTCTCCCCCTTATATCAATAACAAATATATCAAATTAGGAATAACCCTAACAAAACATTTGTGTAAACCTATATGATACAGACTTTATAGAGCAAGATGGTGAATATTACAATTTTGTTTTATATTTAAATGTATAAATCTGAAAGTAGCAGTAAAAACAATACTTACACTCTGTAAGGTTTAGAAATTCTTAAAATTACTAGAATATAATCCAACAAATTATTAGCAAAAATGTTATATGTGTGTGTGTTTATATATATATTCTATCTTTGCATACAGTTGCCATAAGCCTCATGAATTACAACTAGTTTTCACTGTCTGAATTGATAGTTCTCTATGTATAAAATGCATAGCATACCAGATATTAAAGATTTGGTATGAAATAAAATGTAAAAATCCTATTTATAATTATATTATTACATATTAAAATAATATTTTGGATATATGGATATATAAAATATATTATTAAAGTTGTGATTATTATAAATTTAAAATAATATATGTTCACTTTTGTGATTCACATTATATTTCTTCAAACAGTAATGCTCTAACTTTTTCATATCACTCTTTTGTGTAATGATAGATCTTATTGCCCATTAGAATTACCTGGGAGCTTTAAAAAATGCCTGGGCCCTACCCCAAGCAATGTAACTGGTGTTGGGTGACTTGCATGTTATTTAAATCTCCCCAGGTGGTTCTAATGTACACCCACGGTTAATAACCGCCACTATCAACCCCAAGCTACCAAATTGTAGAGAATTCTTTTTCACATTTTTCATTCTATATAATTAAAGAGAGACACTCTACAGGCTAAGCAGTAACCTTTAAGTCTGTGTTCAAAGATGATGTGTCATTTCTATTTTGGATTAATGGCTCCTAAGTTGATTGAAACAAGATGTGAATTTTCCCCAGCCCATTGCCTGGTCATGGAAAATTTTTCCAGTTAGTAAAAACAAAATAATGCTTTTCACATAGTGATATTTGGGCTGCTTCTGAGAGAATTGGGCTTACAGTGGACTGAAGACATTAAAGTCTGTGTGCTTTCTCCTTTTTTTTTTTTTTTTTTTTTGATAAGAACATCTTAGAAGAGACCTCCAGAGCATAAGGGAATTGTATAAGATCATGTGGCTAGTAGTGTAAAATAGCCATGTCCTGGCATCTATCTGCAGCCCTTTCCCATCTATCTCAAGACAAATCACCAACTAAGATAAACAGAGCTTTCTGTTCAGAAACTCTTTCCCTTGATCAGCCCTAGTGAAGGACTTTATTTTACAGTAGATAGCCTGCTGATGTACCTGACAGTGATCCATTAACTTAAATGCAAATTGGTCCATGTCCAAAGATGAATCCAAATGTGATTCAGTCAACCAAACATAGGCCCAAGAATTTTCGGTTTCCAGGTAACCAATAATTCATGACTATCCTTTTACTACCCAGAAGACAGCATAGCCTAATGGAAAAGCATGGACTTAGTAGTCAGACCGACCTGGGAGTGTCTCTGGGTGCTGCTCCCTGGATAAACTGTGGAACCCTGGGCATGGCACATTTATTTATTCAGCACCTGCTGGTAATACACATTACAAATCCTAGAGTTCCCCACCCTCAGGATTTCTCAGTATTTAAAAGAAATGGGCCCTTTAAATGCCAGAAGAACTGCTCTGGAGCAAGTATTGGAGGGAAGAGAGGTCAGGAGCCTGAAGATAGGGCACCCAGCATGGCCTTTGGCCAGTGCTCAATAAATGCTAGCCCCTCCTCCCTGCAAAGATGGTAGAAAGCAGCCTCCATGGAAGACAGTTCATGGTTCCCAGAGCAGTGAAAGGGCCCCATAAGGTCAACAAAGTCCTCCTCATCCCTCACATCTGTCATTGTGCTAGTCTTTGCTCTCTGATATGATCATGTAATTTTTGTTTGTTTGTTTTTCATTTAAAAATATTTTCCTGGGGTTGGGGTTGTGTTTCAGTGGTAGATTGCTTTCCTAGCTTATGCAAGGTGCTGGGTTCAATCTCAGCGCCACATAAAAATAAATAAATAAGGTATTGTGTTCAACTATAACTAAAAAAATATTTAAAAAATAAACTTCCTGAGGGCTGGGGTTGTGGCTCAGTGGTAGAGTGCTTGCCTAGGATGTGTGAGGGACTGGGTTTGATTCTCAGCACCACATATAAAATAAAGGTCTATTGACAAATAAAAATTATTTTTTTATTTTTCCTGAGAATCTACATCGAGTCAGTCCCATAGTAGGACACAGTGCAAGGGTAGACACATAATGGGAAAATATGTGTATTAGGGTTCTTCAGAGAAACAGAGCTGGTAGATGGGAAGGAAGAAAGACAGGAAGACAGGGTAGAAAGAAGGGAGGAGAGTAGAAAGGAAAGAAGGAAGGAAGGTAGGCTAGCTTACAAGGCATTAGCCTGTGTGATTATAGAGGCTAAGATCTGCGGCCAGGAAGCTGGAGACCTGGGAGAGCCCATGATGTAGTTCCAGTACAAAGGCTAGAAAAAAAAACCCTGATGTTCCAACTTGAAGGCAGTCTAGGAGGAGGAGTTTTCTTTTATTTGGTTGGGAGGGTGGAGGTTGGAGGTCAATTTTTTGTTCTTTTAGGCCTTCAGCTGATTGGATGAGGCCCACTCACATTAGGAAGAACAAACTCCTTTACTCAGTCTATTCACTTAAACATTCAACTCATACAAAAACACTCTCACAGAAACACCAAGATAATGTTTGATGAAATATCAGGGAATCCCATGGCCCACTCAAGTTGACATAAAATTAACCCTCACAGGGCTGGGGTTGTGGCTCAGTAGTAGAGCACTTGCCTAGCCCATGTGAGGCACTGGATTCCATCCTCAGCACCACATTTAAATAAATATAGTTCTTTATATAACCTAGAGGGGATTAGTGCTCTATCTGATGTTTGAGGGGTAAAGATTTGCTCCCAAGAAGTAGGCTCTCTACTCACCTCACAGATTGTTTCTTTTGCTTAGAAGAAACTTTTTAGTTGGAATCCATTCCATTTATTGATTCTTGATTTTAATTCTTGTGCTATAGGAGTCTTATTAAGGAAGTTGGGGCCTAATCTGATATGATGGAGATTGGGTCTTACTTTTTCTTCTATCAGACGTAGGATCTCTGGACTAATTCCTAGGTCCTTGATCCACTTTGAGTTTTGTGCATGGTGAGATATAGGGGTTTAATTTCATTTTGTAACCCAATCAGTAAATGCGCCAAGGACCTGAACAGACACTTCTCAGAAGATGATATACAATCAATCAACAAATATATGAAAAAATGTTCATCATTTCTAGCAATTAGAGAAATGCAAATCAAAATTACTCTAAGATACCATCTCACTCCAGTCAGAATGGCAGCTATCAAGAATACAAACTACAGTAAATGTTGGCGAGGATGTGAGGGAAAAGGTAACCTCATACAATGCTGGTGGTGCAGCCAATGGAAAGCAGTATGGAGATACCTTGGAAAACTGGGAATGGAACCACCGTTTGACCTCTCCTTGGTCTGTACCCAAAGGACTTAAAAACAGCATACTACAGGGACACAGACACATCAACTATAATAGCAGTACAATTCACAATAGCTAAACTGCGGAGCTAACCTAGATGCCCTTTAATAAATGAATGGATAAAAAAATGTGGCATATATGGATTATTACTCAGCAATAAAAGAGAATTAAGTCATGGTATTTGCAGGTAAATGGGTGGAGTTAGAGAAGATAATGCTAAGTGAAATTAATCAATCCCAAAAAAACAAATCCCAGATGTTTTCTCTGATATAAGGAGGCTGATTCATAGTGGAGTAGGGAGGGGGAGCATGGAAGGAATAGATGAACTCTAGATAGGGCAGAGGGGTGGGAGGGAAAGGGAGAGGGCATTGGGTTAGAAATGATGGTGGAATGTGATGGACATCATTATCCAAAATACATGCATGAAGACATGAATTCATATGAATATTATTTGTATATAACTAGAGATATGAAAAATTATCCTCTATATGTGTAATATGAATTATAATGCATTCTGCACCACATTTAAATAAATATAGTTCTTTATATACCCTAGTGATTAGTGCTCTATCTGATGTTTGATAAATATATATAGTTTGATAAATATATTTGATAAATAAATATAGTTCTTTATATACCCTAGAGATTAGTGCTCTGTCATATATTTTAAAAATAAATATAAATAAAATAAATGTATATCGTCCATCTACAACTAAAAATTATTAACCCTCACAATAAGGCAAAGTTATTTAATTAAGGATCTCTGTCACAGAGGCCCCATAGGTAGCACTTTGCCGCTCTCAAACTGGAGAGGGCCTCCCCAGAAAAATTGAAGCCACCTTCCTGTGAGCCTTCTGTCTTCTAAATGAAAGTGAGGAGCCAGGTGTGAATAATCCCAGCTACTCTCTAGGCTGAGGTAGGAGGATTGCTTAATCCTAGTTCAAGGTCAGCCTGGGCAACATAGTGAGACCCTGTCTCAAAAAATTAAAAAAAAAAAAAGTCAAACTCAGAGATTAATATTGTCATATTACTACCGTCTAATATTCAAACTCTATTCAAGTTTCGCTACTTATCCCAATATTTTTTTCAGCAAAATTATTAGGTTCAGGACCATAAATTTAGTTGTTGTATCTCTTTAGCCTTTAGTCTATAACTGTTCCTCATGTCTTTTGTTGACTTTTAAAACACTGACACTTTAAAAAATTATTGAACAGTTATTTTGTTAAATGTTCCACATTTTTGGGGTTTCTCTGATATTTCCTTATGATTAGACTTAGCTTCTGCATATTTGGCAAAAACACCACATAAGAGCTGCTGTATTCTTCTCATTGTACCTATGAGGTGACATGGTTACAGGTTAGCCTGTTACTGATGATGTTCACTTTGACCACTTGGTTCAGGTGGCTTCTGTCAGCCTTCTCTACTACAGTTACTCACTCCCCCTGCTTTTTGTTTGTTTGTTCATTTGTTTTGCAGTTCTGGGGATTGAACCCAGGGCCTCATACATGCTACGCAAGTACTCTACCACTGAGGTTGTCCCTAGCTTCCTTTTGCATTTTGCAAAATATTTATTTTACAAAGAGGTGCTTTAAAACTACATAAATAACCTATTCCTCATCAAATATTCAGTGATTTATTTATTCATTCACATACGTATGTAAACTTACAGTTCCTTACTTTATTTGATAATTTCTAATCTGTTACTACCATTTTGAGATACAAATTGTCTCCAGTGCCAATGTGAGCCCTTTGACTTGGCTTCTGTCCATTTGACAGTGTTCCTGTCATTCTTTTGGGTACTTCCCTAGTTTCTGTCACAATAAGATGCTCCAGGCTAGATGGAAGTGGTGGCATATGCCTAAGGGGCCGGCTGCTTGGGAAGCTGAAACAGGAGGATCACTTCAACTGAGGAGTTCAGGGCCAGTGTGGACAACATAGCAAGAGACCTCCCCACCCCACCCCCACCCACCCCCACCCCCTTTTTTTTTTTAAAGAAAAAACATGTTCCAGGCTCATCTTATTCTTTTCTGAGCTAGCCATTTCTCCAAGGGACCTCAGTTCCCCTTCTTGTAAAATGTGATTTAGAAAACAAAGTCTGGGTGCTAAGTATGCTTGCTGCTATTAAGATGCTGCTATTCCCAGGTCCTTGCAATGAACAGAACTCTGTTGCTATAATTATTTCTATGTTCATGTATAGATATATAGGTGTAAACCACAAGTTCACAACAGTACCCCCAATTATATTTCAGTGCCACAGGTAACTCCCTTCTCCAACAGTGAGAAACCTAGCTCTTAGGATCCCTGATATATTTACTCATTTAATCAATCCCCTGCATGAAACGAATCTTCCACTGGGTCCCCTCTCTACATGAGTGCCTTTCTGACCTCACCCGGTCTTGTACATCCCATGTCCTCCCACCCTCCCTACCTTCAAACCTAGAAGCCCTCCTCCTCTTTCTGCCCTTGTTCCAGCTATGTCTGTCATCATACCCACCTTACCTACCTGCCCTCCTTACCTGTATAGGACTACCTTCTTTATTGAGCATTCTCCTTATTCCACTTGTGTTCCAACTCCCCAGGCTGGGTCACACCTTTCAGGGATACCCTCATACTGCTTAGCCTCTGATGCCCTGCTCTTGGTTAAGGAGCCTCCCTCCCTCTCCCCACACCACAACTCACAAAATCCAACATACGCCTGCCTTCTCAGACCCCCTAATAGCTTTTGGACTGATTTTTTTTCAGGAGGGAGAAGAAAGTTAAAAGTCTGTAACACTTCATAACAGTGCCTTCTGTCACTTCTCCCATTATCCTATCACCAGCAAACTTCAATCAGCTTCTCAGATTCACAGGGAAATACAAACCCACACATCTGAAACATTGTAAAAAGGTCTTAGACTGAAATAGCCCTAAATACTGCTGCACCTCTCAGCGTCGATACATTATATGCTTTGTCATGCTGCTTCAGTGACTACAAAGGCCAGTTTCTTTGCTTCTTTTTCCCAAGCACTCAGATGCACTCCCATGTCCCAGAGCATCCACAAATATCCTCAGGACACAATATACAGGTCCTTATTATTATTTTTTATATATTGCAGAACACATGGGACACATTACATTTAATGCAAAAAAAAAAAAAAAAAAAAAACCTCATGATCATGCTTCTGCTTTAGCAACAATTCTCCCAGGTGAAGCACTCTGGATAGCCTATCAGGTTATAGACACATGTTGCTTAACAATGGGGATAGGTTCTGAGAAATCTGTTGTCAGGCATTTGCATTGTTGTACAAACACCACAGAGTGACTTATATATACAGATGGCTATGGTATCACCAGCTGTTAATATGGAACTGGCATCATATATGCAGTCCATTGTTGACTGAAGGATCATTATGTGATGCATGGCTGTTCTTAAAACCAAATTCTGCTGTGATGTTTTGCTTGGTATCTTCTGTTTGACAACGGTCTAGTGCAGTCAGAGGAGTCAAGGATTAGGAGTCACATGGACGTAAGTTCTCAGTCCTGATTCCATCAATTATTGGATATGTACTTGACCTGAGCATCTGTAAAAAGGGACCAATGATGATTCACAAAAAGTTACTTTAAGACTGGGGGTTTAGCTCAGTGATAGAGCCCTTGCTAAAAATACATGAGTCCCTGAATACATGAGTCCCTGGGGAGCATCACAAAAAGAAAAAAAAAGGCGCTGGGGTTGTGGCTCAGAGGTAGAGAGCTCACCTACCATGCGTGAGGCACTGGGTTCGATCCTCAGCACCACATAAAAATAAAATAAAGATATTGTGTCCACCTATAACTAAAAAGTAAATATTTTTTGAAAAGAAAGTTACTGTAAGGATTAAATGAGAATGTACATTTATGCCTTCTGGAGAGAACATGCTTTACCACTAATGATCATCACATGTTGCCATTATGGAGAAAGTACCAGCACTTACTGTTATGTTCCATTTGTAAGTCTGAGAGTACTTTAGAAGTTTTGACCTTGGACTCTACTCTCTATGCTTTGAGGATGAGGAGGAAAAAATTGAGAGAGTTCCTGAGGGACTGGTGTGGGAAAGAGATGGGAAGGGGCAGGCTGGGCCCCAGTCAACCCTGGCTCCCCACTGTGCCCCAGTCAGCTCCTTAAGTGCACATAGCCATGGCAGAGTACATATCTGGCAGGGATAGCAAATGGAGGTCCTGCAGCTCAGCTTTTGCCCTGGATAAAAAGAAATGGATCAGAGATACACAGTCTTATTGCTAAAAAGGTCCTTAGAGATGACTTTTGGTGCCAGGCTCCGTGACGCACACCTGTAATTCTAGCAGCTCAGGAGGCTGAGACAAGAGAATTTCAAGTTCAAGACTAGCCTCAGCAACTTAGTGAGACCCTAACAACTTAGTGAGACCTCTCTCAAAATAAAAAATGAAAAGGATTAAGGATGTGGCTCAGTGGTCAAGCATCTCTTGGTTCAATCCCTGACCAAAAAAAAAAAAAAAAGTTGGGGGGCAGACTGGGGATATAATTCAGTTGGTAGAGAGCTTGCCTTGCATGCACAAGGCACTGGCTTCAATCCCCAGCACCACAAAGAAAAATAAAAATAAAAAATAAAAAAAATAAACAAGAGGGGATAATCTTTGGCCTTCTATTTCTTCTTTCATAAAATAAGGATGCCGGAGTACTTATCTGAGGATTCAAGGGGAACTTTGTGATCAAAGCAGCACTAGAATCTGCAACTCCTGATCCTTAAACACTCCCATCCCCACCCCACACCCTGTTCACAGACCCCCTTGGCTTGCCTGTCCATCTGCTTTTAGAAAATTTCCACATTTACAGTAGAAAAATAGAGACCTAAAGAGAAGGCAGGGGGCTGGGGCTGGGGCTCAGTGGTAGAGTGCTCACCCAGCACATGTGAAGCCCTGGGTTTGATCCTCAGCACCACATTAAAATAAATAAATAAATAAAAAAGAGAGGGCAGGACCTACATTAACTCAAGTGGAAAGGTCACTCACAAGAGGTCCACCCCCTGCCTCCCTACGGATACAGGGCCATTGTGTTTGCCTTTCCTTGTCTAGTATAAGACACACAGGAGCATTTTCTGCTGATGCAGATGCTCTCATTGTGCCCAGGCCACAGTGCAACAGTTATCATGATGGATCCCCACACATATATATGTCATGGAATGGGACAGTGAACAGTATCTCATGACCTCCCAGTCTCAGTTTCCCCTTCTGTAAAAAAGGAAAAATAATCTGTCTCATAAGGCCATTGTGAAATTTCAATGAGACCATATTTAATAAGACACATAATGTGCCTGGCCCACCTGTACTCACTATGTGGTAGGTAACTTGTAGCAGGAAGTCGGGAGTAGAGAAGATTGACAAGAAAGGAAGAAAACTCACAGTTACCTAGCCCTTACTGTCTAAAAAGTCTGATCATCCCACTCCTTACAAGTGAGGGGAAACTGAAGCGAAATACTGAAGTAGCAATATGAGTAATGATAATCCTTTTTTTTTGTTTGTTTTGTTTTTTGTTTTTTTTAAATGCTTATTTTTTAGTTTTAGGTGAACACAATATCTTTATTTTACATTTATGTGGTGCTGAGGATTGAACCCAGTGCCTCTTGCATGCTAGGCAAATGCTCTACCACTGAGCCACAACCCCAGGCCCTGATAATCCTTTTTTCACAGTGGAAGAGAGGGAAAGCTCTTTTTTAACCAAAAAAAAAAAAAAGCCAACTCATGAATGTAGACAGAATGACGGCATTACAAATCACTGACAAGTACCCTGCAATAACTATGTTTTGGCAAGAATCATTGGCGGATGCTAAAACCATTTGGTACAAGATTATTGGAGAACAGGATATTTCACATAGTCTCTAAAGTATCATCCTGTGTAAATTACAAAGGGAGAAAAATGCCTTTACAATGAAGAAATCTAGGGAATATACCTTAGCCAAATAAAAATCAAGTATCACTCCCAGTATAGGACAAACTGCTGTCATGTGCCCCTTTGGCATGATTATGCACTGAGGACACACCACCTGTGTGGTATAACTGCCAGAACTGTCTAAAGTATCTAATCATGAAGAAACAATCCGACCAGTCTATATCAAAGGACATTCTACAAAAAAAATCCAGTCTGGACTCTTCAGAAATGACAGGGTTATGAAAGATAAACAGTTGGAGGACTTTTCTAGATTATAGACCACCTAAAGGAAAAACCATAAAGATTCTGAAAGGAAATGGGAAAGTATCTTTGAGAGCTTGAGGAAAGCAAAGATCTTATGGACAGAACACAAAGTCGTTAACCATATAAGCAAAAATGGACAAATTGGACTTAATCAAAATTAAAAATTTATAGCCAGACGTGGTGATGCACACCAGTAATCCAGTGACTTGGGAGGCTGAGGCAGGAAGATCGCAAGTTGAAGCCAGCCTCAGCAACTTAACAAGACCCTTTCTTAAAATAAACAATAAAAAAGTGGGCAGGGGCTGGGAGCAAAGACTGGGGATATAGCTCAGTGATAAAGCCCTTGCTTAGCATGTATGAAGCCCTGAGTTCCATCTCCAGGATCACAGAAAGAAGGAAAAAAAAAAAAAAAAAAAAGGTCAAAAGACTTGAATAAGAACTTCACATGAAAAATATCCTTGAGTGACCAATAAGCATATAAAATAATGTCCAATACCACTTATTATCAGAGAAATGTAAATTAAGACTAGATGAGGGCTGGGGATGTGGCTCAAGCTGTAGCGCGCTCGCCTGGCATGCGTGCGGCCCAGGTTCGATCCTCAGCACCACATACAAAGAAAGATGTTGTGTTCGCCGAAAACTGAAAAATAAATATTAAAAAAAAAAAAAGACTAGATGAGCCAGGCAAGGTGACACATGCATGTAATTGCAGTAGCTCAGGAGGCTGAGGCAAGAAGATTGTTAGTTCAAAGCCAGCCCCAGCAATGGTGAGGCACTAAGCAACTCAGTGAGTCCCTGTCTCTAAATAAAATACAAAATAGGGCTGGGGATGTGGCGCAGTGTTTGAGTGCCCCTGAGTTCAATCCCCAGTGTCAAAAAAAAAAAAAAGGCTAGATGAGGTGTAATTTCCCACCCTCTAGAATAGTTAAAATAAAAAAGATCAAAAACTACCAAATATTGGCAAGGATGTAGAGTAACTGGAACATTGTTAATGGGAGTGTAAAATGGTATGGCTACTTTGAAAAAGTATTTTACAGTTTCTTATAAAGTTAAATATGTAGTTAACCTATGACTTATTCACCACTAGGTATTCACCCAAGAGAAATAAAAGCATATGTCTACAGAAAGACTTGTAAAAAATATTCATGATAGCTAAAAATTAGAAACAATTCCAATGTCCATCAACAAGGGAATGATTAAACAAATAGAAGTATATTCATACATTAGAGTACCACTTACAATAAAAAGGAACAGTTGATAGACAACACAGGCAAATCTTATAAACATTGTGTTAAAAAATCTGAAATATAATTTAGTTCAATTTTTTTGAGTAAAATAATTTTAAAATACTTATTTCTTGTGTTTTGTTTTGTCTTCTGTATTGGGGATTGAACCCAGGGCCTTGCATATGCTAGACAAGCACTCTATAACTGAGTTATTTCCTCAGCCCATTTTTCTATTTTTAAGACAGGCTCTCACTAAGTTTTCTGAGGCCACCCTTGAACTCGTGATCCCCTGCCTTAGCCTCCTGAATCACTGGGATTACAGGCATGCTCCACTGCACCCAGCTAAAATACATAGTTAATGACTTTATTTATATTAAGGTCAAGAACTAGCAAAATTATGGTGACAGAAGTTAGAAAGTAGCTGTGTGTGTTGAAGAATCAGGATGGGTTGAATACAATTGGAAAGTGGCGTGAGAGAACTTTCTGAAAGATGGAAATGTCCTATACCTTGTTCTAAGGTTTGAATGTATCCCCTAAAAGATTCATGTGCTGGAAGCTTGATCCTCAATTTAACAGTATTAAAAGATAGTTAATCTTTAAGATGTGGGGCCTACTGAAGATGGTTATGTCACAGGAGCACCAGCATTAGAATGGAGAAATATAGTTCTCCAAGGACCAGGTTAGATCTTGCAAGAGTTGTATAAAAAGAGTGAGCCTGGACCCTTCCTGATCTCTTGCTTCCTCTCTCACAATCTGATTTCTTCCTCATAAGCTCCTTACATGTGATGTTATCTGAATCTTGTCATGCAACAATACCAGATGATGTGCTATATGGATTTTCCAGCCATAAAACCATGATCCAAATAAACCTCTTTTATACTTGACCCAGCATCAGGTTATTTGTTATAGCAACACAGAACAAACTAAGATACTAAGACTAATACTATCTTGTACAATGCCAACATGAATGTTAAAACTTATGACACTGAACACTTAATATCTATGCATTTTATTGTATAAAAACTATACCTCAATTTTAAAAAAGACTACCTGTGTTGTTTTCTTCTTTTGAAAATTGGCAAGATGTTCTAGATTAGAGAAGACTAAAGACACAGATTAACTTCAAGATACAATGGCACACGCCTGTAAACCCGGTGACTCAGGAGGCTGAGGCAGGAGAATTGCAAGTTGGAGGCCAGCCTGGGCAACTTAGTGAAACCCTGTCTCAAAAATAAAATAAAAAGTTTCAATCTCCAGTACAGAAAAAAGAAAGAAGACTAATTGCAATATGAAATCCTTGATTAGATCCTGGATCAGAAGGGATGAAAAGACTATAAAAGGAAATTGGGAAAATCCAAGCATGGGTTATATATTAGTTAACAGTAAGGCATTAAGGAGTATGAGAATTGCATTATGGTTGTGTAGGAGAATGTTACGAGAGACATGCTGAAGTTATTTTTCTGCAATCAACTCTCAAATGGTATAGAAAAATAAAAATAAAGAAAATGTAGTAAAATGTCAATAATTGGTAAGCCTAGGTATATAAATATGCATTGTAGTATTTACAACTGTTTTGTAGGCTTGACATTTCTCAAAATAAAAAAATTGGAGCTAGAAAAGTTAAAGCAATAAAAATTAAATATTAGAGGGCTAGAAATATTGATTAGTGGTAGAATGCTTGCCTAACATGCACTGTCAAAATATTAAATATTAAAATTACTAGTATAAGCTAATTAGAAATATACAAATTTAATCTGAAGAAACTCCTCATGGTGGCACATGCCTGTGATCCCAGCTACTCAGGACGCTAAGGTAGGATGATCACAACTTTGAGGCTAGCCTGGGAAACTTAGTGAGACCCTATCTCAAAAATAAAAATTTTAAAAAGAGCTAGGGATGTAGCTCCACGGTAGAGTGCTTACCTAGCATATATGAAGCCCTGGGTTTATTTCTTAGTACAAGAGGAAAAAAAGAAGAAGAATTGTACTTGCATCCTTTCCCCTTCCTCGTTTTCTCCCACCAGCAGTATCCACATTCATTCATTCAATTAATAAATAATAATTTAATATGTATTGTGTGCTAGGTATGTTCCCATATGAGCTGCATATACAGTCCCTGCCTGCATAGACTTAAGCATTCCTACCCCCAGCACATTTCAATTTAATTCCTGTCTCCTAGGCCATCTCTCTTGACAAACTTAAAGGACTCTCTTACTGTCCTCCTTAAAAACTGGACCTAAATTTTCTTTTTTTTTTTAATATTTTTTTATTTTTTGGCAGACAAAACATCTTTGTTTGTATGTGGTGCTGAGGATCAAACCCAGGCCACACGCATGCCAGGCGAGCGCGCTACTGCTTGAGCCACATCCCCAGCCCCTGGACCTAAATTTTCCATCCAGGCATCAACCCAACCCCCCAACCCCCCACCCCTGTGATAATTTCTGCAGAGGCTTGAGAGGAGCCAGGGCCCATGTTCTACTGCCCTCTGGTGGATTCTATAGCAGCTCAGGGCTGGTGCCTGGGCCCCTCTTTAGGGACTGCCCATCTCCCCTTTGGCATCTATTCCCCTTCAGCTGGCCCAGGCCTCAAGAGTCTGTGTACTCAAAGCATACTGGCTTCCTGGGTCTGGGTTCAGGTCTATTATCTGTGAGACCCTAACTCTGAGCTTAAATGTTTCTAAAGGTCACTGTCTTTGTACAGTCAGTGCTATCTGAAGATAGTAGTACTGCCCTGTGTGTGACAGCAGGTGAAATATCTTTAATAGAATTCTTCCATTCTTTCTTTTATTCTTTGTTTTTATCTTGTGCTAAAAGCAATTCATACCTTTATAGAAACATGAAATTAAACATGCAAAAGAATGATTCAAACAACTTCCATAAGTCCGCCTAAAGATGGTTTTATCTCTTTCCATTTCTTGTATATATTGATGGGAGTTGTTGTTACATATTCATACATGCACACAATATAGCAGTATAATTTGGCCAATATTGCTCCCCAACACTTACTCTCCCTCACCAACTCCCACTCCCTGGTCCCTTTCGTCTACTGATCTCCCTTCCATTTTCATGAGATTCCTGCCCTCACACCTTTCTTTTTCTTCTCTAGCTTCCATGAGGGAAAACATGAATGACCCTTAACTTTCTGAGTTTGGCTTATTTACTTAACATATGATTTCTAGCTCCATTCATTTTCCTACAAATGACATAATTTCATTTTTCTTTATGACTGAATAAAACGCGTATTCAGTTTTATACCACATTTTCTTTTTCCATTCATCTGTTGATGGATACCTAGGCTGGTCTCATAGTTTGGCTATTGTGAATTATGCTGCTATAAACATGGGTATACATATGCTACTGTAGTAGGATGACTTTAATCCTATAGGATAAATACCAAGAAATGGCATAGCTAGGTCATATAGTCTTTCTGTGCCTAGTCTTTAAGGAACCTCCACAATGGTTGTACTAATTTACAATCTCACCAACAACATAAAAGTGTTTCTTTTTCTCCACATCCCCTAGAGATGATTTCTGCTTGTACCTGGAGCAGAAAAAGGGGAAAATGGCAACTAAGCCAGGAGCCAGAAGACCTGTACTTTAGTTCTTCCCTCCCCACTGTGTGATCCTGAACAAGTCTCTTCTGGAGTCTCAACTTACCCATATACAAAATGAGCCCTTCATTAAAATACCTCCTTCTGGCTTTACTCCTCTGTGATTCTAAATCTGTGGTCCACCAATCCCAGATATGCATCAGGATAACCAGGGAAACCTTTGAAAAATACAAATGTTTGGTGCCCCCATCCCATTCTATTTGAGCTCTGCTTTCTGAAGCAGACATACACGTATATGCACAATTATTTTATTTTATTTGTTCTTTTTAAATATACATGACAGTAGAATGTATTTTAGCATGTTATACACACATAGAGTATAATTTATTCTAATTAGGATCCAATTCTTGTGGTTGTACATGATGCGGAGTTACCCTGGTTATGTATTTAAATACAAGGATAGGAAAGTTATGTCCCATTAATTCTACTGTCTTTCCTATTATCCTCCCCCTGCACAATTATTTTTATAAGAAAGGAATCACTGTGTATATTTCAGACATTAATTTATGTAAGCAATCCACTACTAATTCCTTAGGTAGTTCTGACTTCCTACTATTACAAATATTGAAAAGCAGTAAAAGTAAGCTAAAAACAAATTATAAATAATTAGGAAAAAACCCTGAAACATTCTAAAAATGGACAGAAATGCTTAAAATCCCTAAGAGGGGTGAAAATTATCTTATGAAGCATGAAAACTATCAACAATAAAGGAATGAAAACCCAGCGAATGGGGAAGAGTCATTTTCAATCAAGTCATTATTTCAGTCAAAACATTGCATTCAAAAGACAACTGAAAAAAATTGCTTTCAGCCTGGTCATATGTCTCTGTGTGAGGCAGTCAGCAAGAACTTCCTTATAGTCCCCCAGTGTGCTTCGAAGAAGTTTGAGATCCCCACTCCTGGTGATTCTACCTGGGAAATAAACATCAGACCAACTGAGGGGCACATTCCAACAAATGTTCACTGATTTTCTTCTATGCCAGCTCTGTGCTGGGCACTGAGAATGAGGTAACTAAGACAGTTTCTGCCATCCTTCCCTGCAGGAGCTCACAAGCTAGTATAGCAGAGTAGACAGATACATCCACAGGTAGTTCTAATACAGGCTGAGAGGGAAGGAAAACTGGGAGTGACAGTAAATGAGGAAAAGAAAGTGAAAGTTATTACCCTGTCTCTCCAGTTGCCATGGGGCTATGGAGACATAGCCTCCCCTCAGCAAAATATTCTACTTACTTTTTCTCTGAAACAAATTACCCTAAAAGGTAGTGACTTCAAACAGTCGTTTGATTATGTTTGAAGATTCTGGAGGTCAAGAATTCAAACAGGGATGTAGCTCAGTTGATAGAGTGCTTGCCTTACATGCACAAGGCTCTGGGTTCAAGCCCCAGCACCAAACACACACAAAGAATTCAAAGAGAGCCTGTGTGGTGATGCATGCCTGTAATCCCAGCTGCTTGGGAGGTGGAAGCAGGAAGATCCTGAGTTCAAAGCCAGCTCAGCTGTTGGACTCTGCTGTCAGTGGCAGGAGACATAGGAGGGCTCTCCACACTGTGGAGCAACAGGTAATAGTGTTAGAAATAGTGTGACTACCAGGGAGTGTGGGATGCAGGAAATAGCACCATTTTAGCTGGTTGCAATGGTGCACACCTATAATCCCAGGGGCTCAGGAAAAAAAAATCACTAGCTTGGAGCTGAAAGTCAACCCTTATCTCTCTCTCTCTCTCTACTGGGGATTGAATTTAGAGGTGCTTAACTACAGAGCCACATCCCCAGCCCTTTTTATTTTATTTTGAAACAGGGTCTTGCAAAGTTACTTAGGGCCTGCCTCACTAAGTTTCTGAGGCTGGCCTCAAATTTGCAAACTCCTGCCTCAGCCTCCCTAGTTGCTGGAATTACAAGCATGCACCACCACACAATCTGGCAATCTTTATCTCTAACTAAAGGAAATGCAAATGTTTACTTATTGGTAACCAAATTAGAGAGAGAGAGAGACAATATAAAAGAGAACAGTGAGGACTTGGGTTGTAGCTCAGTGGTGGAGTATATACTCAGCATGCCTAAGGCACTAGGTTCTATCCCCAGCACCACATTAAAATAAATACATACATACATACATACATACATACCAGTGACTAAAGTCTTTTAGATTTCTGGGAATTTTAACATTTGATTTGTCTAGTGGATATATCATCATATATTAGGGATTTGATAAAAGTTAATAATTCTTAAGTTAATTTAACTAGAAAAACATGAACTTTTATTGCATTTCTTCTTAAAAACTGAGAAAAAGTAATATAAGAGTCATCAAAGTAGTGACAAGAACATTAGACACTTTAGTGGCCTTAATTTGAGTCTTGAAGTTAATTACTTTTTTAAGCCTCAATTTTTCCTCGTCTTTAAAATGGGGATAATTTTTTCAAGTAATGAATTTAGGCTCCTCCTTTAAATACATAAAGTCTGCTTTTTAGGATGTTATGAGGATCAAAGAAATAATAAGTGTGAGAGTTCTTTTCAAATTATTATTTTTTTTAATATTTTTTAGTTGGAGCTGGGATTGTGGCTCAGTGGTAGCACACTTGCCTGGCATGTGTGAGGCACTGGGTTTGATTCTCAGAACCACTTTTATTTATTTTTATTTTTAAATATAAATAAAATAAATGTCTATCAACAACTAAAAAAGTATTAAAAATATTTTTAGTTACAGATGAACCCAATACCTTTATTTAATTTATTTATTTTTATGTGGTGCTAAGTATCAAACCCAGTGCCTCACATGTGCAAGGCAAGTGTTCTACCACTGAGCCACAGCCCCAGCCCTACTTTTCAAATTACAAGTAGAGGCTGGAGCTAGAGCTTAGTTATAGAGCACTTGCCTAGCATGCGTGAGGCACTGGGTTCAATTCTCAATACCAAATAAAAATAAATAAACAAAATAAAGGAATTGTGTCCATCTACAACTGAAAAAGAAAGAAAGAGAGAGAGAAAAAAAAGGAAACTACAAGTATATGGTAATGTCCCTGTCAGCATCACCAGCAACAACAGCAAATATACTACTACACCACCTAGTACCTGAAATGAGTAACTGCATCTAAATACAATTAAAATATAGTACCATATACATAGGTGGGACAATTCAGGTCCTAACAAGGATTACTAAATTTTGGCTTTTTTTTTTTTTTCTTTTCTTTTTTTTTTTTTTTTTTTTGGTGCTGGGGATTGAACCCAGGGCCTTGTGCATGCAAGGCAAGCACTCTATCAACTGAGTTATGTCCCCAGCCCAAGGATTACTAAATTTGAGGACAACCTCTAACATAATAAACAGACAAAAGGAACTCAGAGGAAACACATTATGCAGGCAGGAAAAGCTTCAGGTTATCATTTATGTATTTCAGAGATAATATTGGGACAACAAGTTTTCATGAAAAAGAACTTTCAGGGTACAAAGATAAGCTCTGAGCAATGGTGAGTTGGAGCCAGCTTGTATGTATTCATAAGAGCCAACTGTTAGCCAGGCATATTGGTGCCTTCCTGTAATCCCAGCAACTCAGGAGGCTGAGGTACAAATTGAGGCTAGCCTCAACGATTTATCAGGATCCAGGATATTCTACTACTGAGCCACCTCCCCAGTCCTTTTTATTGTTTTTGAGACAGGGTCTCACTAAGTTGGCCAGGCTGTCCATGGACTTGTGGTCCTTCTGCCTCAGCCTCCCAGTTCACTGGGATTACAGGCATGTGCCACCCTCACCTACTGGGAAGATGCTTTGTTTGATAGCGTGGTTGGGAGATACTTTCTGGTGACGTCATGTTTTAACAGAGACATAACTGAAAACACAAGCCATGTGGCACCTGAGATAAGCGTCATCTAGGTAGTAGATTTATCAAGGGCAAGGGCCATAGGAAGAATCTTTCTGTGGCCAGACTTACGTGATTGGGAAAGCTGGTAGATGAAAGCAGAAAGATATCTGGAGGCAGCCAAGTCACAGGAGTCCTTTGACTGGATACTTCCCATGTGTCCTTCCATGTTGCTCAGTCTCTACCTGCTTTGCTACCTGAGAAATGGAGGCTTATGGACCATACCAAGTTTTTTGGACCTCTGGCTTCTTTGTGAGATTTGGCCAGTGGGAAGCACTGGCCAGAAATCAGAGGACAAGAGGAATCTCTATCAAAGACCACAACTTTTATCAGGTGACTCCCACTAGCTCTGGACACCCATACATACTCATGGTCTTCAGGCCCAGAGGTGGGATTGCTTCCTGCCTCTCATGGCTACTAGCTCCAGGGAACCACATGCAATATAATATACCTTGTTTTTATACCTTGTTTCCCAAATTCTACTTGGACCTTTGTAAAGAGCGACTTTAATAAACACTCTCCAAGTCTCTCAATTTGAGTGTGCCACACCTCTATTTCCTGCCAGAAACCTGATTTACTTCCTTATATGGCAAGATTAAGGACTTTGGAGTGTCTTCTGAAAGAGCTGGGAAGGCACTAAAGTTTCTGAGCACATGGGACACAATATGACTTACATTGTAAAAAGATCACTTTCAGTGCTAGATATGGAAAGGTATGGGTGAAGCCAGGCACAATGGTACATACCTGTACTCCCAGCGACTAGGGAAGATGAGGCAGAAGGATTGCAAGTTTGAAGACAGCCTCAGAAACTTAGCAAGGCCCAACACAATTTAGGAGACCCTGTCTCAAGATAAAATTAAAAAGGGCTGGGGTTGTGATTCAGTGGTAAAGCACCTCTGGGTTCAATCCCCAGTACCAAAAACAAAAACAAAAAGAAGCGTAGGAGTGGAAAAAGAGAAGTTTGCCTTTTACAATAGTAAGGACAAAAGGTGACCAGATCAGGGTAGTGGTAGCAGGGGTGATAAGTAGTAGAATTTAGGGTGTATTGTAAAGGTGGAATTAAGAGGACTTGAGGATCTAGGTTGGTTCCACAGTTTAGCTATTGTGAATTTTGCTGCTGTAAACATTGATGTGGCTGTATCCCTGTAGTATGCTATTTTTAAGTCCTTTGGGGATAGACTGAGGAGTGGAATAGCTGGGTCAAATGGTGGTTCCATTCCCAGCTTTCCAAGGAATCTCCACACTGCTTTCCATATTGGCTGCACCAATTTACAGTCCCACCGGCAATATATGAGTGTACCTTTTCCCCCACATCCTCGCCAACACTTGTTGATTGATTGTATATCATCTTCTGAGAGGTGTTTGTTCAGTTCCTTGGCCCATTTATTGATTGGGCTATTTGTTTTTCTGGTGTTTAGCTTTTTGAGTTCTTATATACCTTAGAGATTAGGGCTCTATCTGATGTGCAAGTGGTAAAAATTTGCTCCCAAGATGTAGGCTCTCTATTCACCTGATTGTTTGTCAAAAAGAAGTTTTTAGTTTGAATTCATCCAATTTATTGATTCTTTTTTAATTTTTTTTTTTAGTTGTAGATGGACACAATACTTTTATTTATTTTTATGTGGTGCTGAGAATCAAACCCAGGGCCTCGCATGTGCTAGGCGAGCACTCTAACGCTGAGCAACAACCCCAGCCCCTAATTAATTGCTTCTTGATTTTAATTTTTTGCTATAGGAGTCTTATTAAGGAAGTTGGGGCCTAATCCAACATGATAAAGATTTGGGCCTACTTTTTCTTCATAGGTGCAGTGTCTCTGGTTTAATTCCTAGATCTTTGATCCACTTTGAGTTGAGTTTTGTGCATGGTGAGAGAACAACCAAGATGCCCTTCAGTAGATGAATGGATAAAGAAAATGTGGTATATATACACAATGGAATATTACTCAGCAATAAAAGAGAATAAAATCATGGCATTTGCAAGTAAATGGATGGAGCTGGAAAATATAATGCTAAGTGAAGTTAGCCAATCCCAAAAAACCAAGTGCCAAACGTTTTCTCTGATATAAGTAGGCTGATTAATAGTGGGCTTGGGAAGGGGGCATGGGAGGATTAGATGACAAAGGGGTGGGAGGGGGCATGAGGGTAAAAATGATAGTGGAATGAGATGGATATCATTACCCTAAGTACATGTATGAAGACATGTACGGTATGAATATACCTTATATACAACCAGAGATATGAAAAATTGTGCTCTATATGTGTAATATGAATTGTAATGCATTCTACTGTAATATATAACAAATTAGAATAAAAATAAATAAAAAATAAATTACTGTATTAAATTTTTTAAAAAAAAGAGGACTTGAGAATCAACTTGCGGGAGAGGGAGGGAGAGGGAGGGAGGGATATGTGGGGGTGGGGGGCAAGAAAGACTAAGGTTTTATGCCTGAGGATGAATTAAGTTGCCATTCACTGAGATGGAGCTATCTAGGCAGCAAAAATCAAGCATACAAAGTTGAGTTTAGAGCATAGGAAGTTCAAGTGTTTATGCAACTGTGGATGTGAAATAGACAGATGCACATCTAAGTGTGGAGATCAGGGAAAGTCTGTCTGCCCAGTAGGTGTGAATTTGAGTAATCTTAAAGATAGTATTTGAAACCACAGACCAGATGAAGTTAACTTTGAGTTGATATAAAGAAAGTAAACAGGGCTGGGGATGTGGCTCAAGCAGTAGCACGCTAGCCTGGCATGCGTGCGGCCCAGGTTCGATCCTCAGCACCACATACAAAGATGTTGTATCTGCCGATAATTAAAAAATAAATATTAAAAAATTAAAAAAAAAAAGAGAGAGTAAACAAGTTCCAAAGATTGGGCCCTTTCTTAGGTAACTTCTGAAGAAAAAAGGAAGAAAAAAAAAAAAAAAAACAAGAAAGGAAAACATGATGAGGAAAGAGAGAATTTGACCCTAGAGGCAGAAAGAAGCCCCACTTTGATGGTGGAAGATACCAGAATTCCAGGTCTCAAGAGCAGCTTGTCTAAATTGGAGCTAGAGGATGAAGGGTCCTGGGAGGGATATCACCAAGAAAAAAAGCAAAATAGCAAAATTGTTTGAACACACTGAGATTGAAACTATGGCTCATAGTTCGGGAATGAATTATAAATAGGAACACAAATCACTAAGCAGATGGAAAAAAGATAATTACTAACATTTTATGTAGATATGTATTTACAGAAATGTAAATAAAGGATTAACAAATCACATATAAAGCCATATAAATGCCAACATAAAATATTGATTTGACCACAAATTATTACACGATTATGAGGATGCCAGGGAAAGGAATATGAGAAAACAAAACCAAGATATCTTAGTAGGGCTGGGAAAGTAACTCATTTGGAGAATAAATGCCTAGCATGTATGAGGCCCTGGGTTTGTTCCCCAGCATTGGAAAAAAAAAAGAGAGAGAAAGAAAAATAAATCAGAGTATAAAGTGTTAGAACTATTCTATTTCTAGATATATATATCTCAAAGAATTCAAAATAGATACACAAGCAAGTCTATGCATGTGTTCCTAGCAGCACTATTCATAATACACAAAAGGTAAAAAAAAAAAAAAAAGACAAAAAACAACAAGAAAACCCCCAAATATTCATCAGCTAATGAATACATAAACAATTTGTGGTATATACCACATAAAAATAAATAAATAAAGGCATTATGTCAATCTACAACTAAAAATATATTTTTTAATATCTTTAATTTTTTATGTGGTGCTGAGGATTGAACCCAGTGCCTCACGCATGCCAGGCGAGCGCACTACCACTTGAGCCACATCCCGAGCCCCTAAAAATATTTTTTAAAAAATAGAATGAAGGGGCTGGGGTTGCGGCTCAGTGGTAGAGCACTTGCCTCACACGTGCGAGGCCTTGGGTTTGATCCTCAGCACCACATATAAATAAATAAAATAAAGTTATAAAAAAAAATTTAAAAAATGGAAATGAAGAGGAGCTGGAGTTGTGACTCATTAGTAGAGCACTTGCCTGGCATGTGTAAGGCACTGGGTTCGATCCTTGGCACCACATAAAAATAAATAAAAATAAAACAAAGATATTATGTACATCTACAACTAAAAACAAAAAATAAAAATAAAAAATTAGAATGAAGAGCCGAGTGTGGTGGCACAAGCTTGTATCTCAGTGACTCAGAGGCTGATGCAGGAGGATTTTGAGTTCAAAGCCTGCCTCAGCAACTTAGCAAGGCCCTGAGCAACTCAGTGAGGCCCTGTCTCTAAATAAAAATTTCTAAAAGGGCTGGGAATGTGGCTCAGAGGTTAATCACCTCTGGATTCAATCCCCAGGACCAAAAAAAAAAAAAAAAAAAAAAAAAAATGAAAGAATGTGAAGTACTAATACATGCTACATGAAGAATTCTGAAAAACATGCTAAGTGAAAGAACTCAGACACACACACACAAAAATCACATATTATATGATTCTATGTATATGAAATATCCAAAATGGGTAAATTCATAAAATCAGAAAACAGATTTGTAGTTACCAGGGGCCACTGGGAGAAAATGGGAATGACTTAGTAAATATAGGATTTTGTTTTGGAGTGATGAAAATGGTTTGGGACTATATAGAAGCAGTGGTTACACAATATCATGGATGTACCAAGTGCTACTGAACTGTTTAAGTTAAAATGGGGAATTTTTCTGGGTGTGGTGGCCCATGCCTGTAATCCCAGCAATTGAGGAGGCTGAGGAAAGAGGATTGCAAATTTGAGACCAGCCTCGGCAACTTAGAAAGGCTCTAAGCAACTCAGCAAGACCCTGTCTCAAAATAAAATGTCAAAAGGGCTGGGGGGACTGGGGTTATGGCTCAGTGGTAGAGTGCTTGCTTGGCACAAGTGAGGCATTGGGTTCGAATCTTGACACCACATAAAAATAAAGATATTGTTGTCTATCTACAATTTAAAAAAAAAAGGGGGGGGGACGGAGCTGGGGATATGGCTCAGTGGTTAAGAGCCCCTGGGTTCAATCCCCAGTACCAAAAAAGAAAGAAAAAAGCAGGTAGGATGGGGTGAGGATTTTATATTTTGTGAATTTTATCATTTTCATTTTGTTTTGTTTTTGTGGTACTGGGGATGAACCCAAGGCCTTGTGTATACAAGGAAAGTACTCAAATCCCCAGACCTTCATGTAAATTTTTAAAAAAGAGTTTTGTATATTGTATAGAAAAGAACATTCGTTAGTGACCTTGCCTGTTCTAAACCCACATCTCTTTAATTTTGTAAACTTCTGTATAACGTTTAGACAAAGCTCTTCCAGGCACATGACTGTAATCCCAGCGGCTTGGAAGGCTGAGGCCTTAAGCAACTTAGCAAAGCCCTGTCTCAAAATAAAAACAAAATAAAAGTGCTGGGGATGTGGCTCAGTGGTGAAGCACCCTGGGTTCAATCTCTGTGACCAAAAACTAAAAATAAAAACATTTAGACAAATCTCAAATCTATTTAGCACTAGATGTACTTATATCTCTATGTATATTTAAGGTATCAAGTATTATAATAATCTAAAGTGTTATTTAACCAGAGTTATAAAGCAATCAAGAATTTAAAACAAACAGGTACTTAAGCTGTAATTTCTTTTTTTTTTTTTTTTAAATATTTATTCTTAAGCTTTAGGTGGACACAAGATCTTTATTTTACATTTATGTGGTGCTGAGGATCAAACCTGGTGCCTTGTGCATGCTAGGTGAGCACTCTACCACAGAGCCACAACCCCAGCTCCAAGCTGTAATTTCTTAAGATTTAATTCCCCTAAGTAATAAAACATAACAGATCTAAGAAATTATCTTAATAAGAACAGATAAATATTTCAAGAAAGACATTTTAAAGAGATTAAATTTGATTTTATATCAATACAGTAAATATTGACCTTAGAAAACCCTAAATAACTTAATTGTAGCCAAACTAATCATACACATAAATCTCCTATGATTTAGTTTCCACAAACCTTCTGTAGCTTGGATACTCTACAATTTGTTTACATCCTTAGTTTTGCCATCTCTTTTTTTTCCATCTTGGGCTTTAGGACAAAAAATTATTTTATTTCAAAAATATTCCCTTTTAAAAAAATGTTCTTTACCAAAATATATCCCCATACCTATAACTTATACCTTTCTCTTAGTTGACTTTTTTTTTAGTTCATTTTGAAATAATACTTATGAAATTTCTGAACATTTTGCCAATTTCTTCTTTTTTTCAATAAGATGAAATAGTTGCTTTTAACAGATTTTTCCCAATCAAGACACAGTTTAAATTTTTCGTATTTTTGCACAATTACTTCTGTTAATTATAATTTTAACTGAATAGCCTTGCTTTTAGTGAAGATACAGTAACAAATCTTAAACCATTTTTTCATATACTAACAATTTAGAAACACATTCATTCACAGACCCAAATATATATTCTTAGAGAACATAAGAAGTCAAGATTAATTTATATTTAACAATTAATATTTTAGTATATTAACTTACAAATGAACCACTTTTCTTTTTATTTTTTTGAGACAGTCTTGCTAAGTTACTTAGGGCCTCACTAAATTGCTGAGGCTGGCTTTAAATCCATGATCCTCCTGCCTCAGCCTTCTGAGCTGCTGGGATTATAAGTGTGCTCCATCATGTCGGGCAAAGAGACTGTTTTTATTAAGTTCTATAAAATTATATATATATTTTTTTGGGGGGTGGGGGGGTACCAGGGATTGAACCCAGGGGTGCTTAACTACTGAGCCACATCCCCAACCCATTTTTTATATGTGAGACAGGGCCTTGCTAAATTACTGAGGCTGGCTTTGAACTTGCAATCCTTCTGTTTCTGTCTCAGTCTCTGGAGTCGCTAGGATTACATGCGTGCACCACCATGCCTAGCAAAATGATACAACTTTTAAAGCACATATAATCTATATTAAAAAATAAACCATAAGCAGGGCACAGTGCGCACACCTGTAATCCCAGCAGCTCAGGAGGCTGAGGCAGGAGATCACAAGTTCAAAGCCAGCCTCAGCAACAGTGAGGCGTTAAGCAACTCAGCGAGATCCTTTCTAAATAAAATACAAAATAGAAATGGGGATATGGCTCAGTAGTTGAGTGTCCCCAAGTTCAATCCCTAATATCCCTTTCCCCAAAAATAAATAAATAAAATACAAAAGGGGGCAGGGGCTATGCCTCAGTGGTTGAGGAGTACCCCTGAGTTCAATCCCCAGTATCAATAATAGTAGTAATAAACCACAAATTGGATGTGGTGGCACATGTCTGTAAATCCCAGCTACTCAGGAGGTAGGAAGATTACTTGAGCAATTTAGCAAGATCCTGTCTCAAAATAAAATTTAAAAAAGGGCTGGGAACTTAGCTCAAACGTAAGGTACTTGCCTAGCACATGTGACTATGGGTTCAATTCCCAGTATCACAAGAACGAAATAATAAGCTGGGTGTGGTGGCATATTTGTAGTTCCAGCTAGTTGGAAGGCTGCAGAGAGTCCAAGAGGTTTTGGTGTGTGTGGATTGAACCCAATAGAACTTTACCACTGAATCATACCCCTAGCCCTTGTGAGAACAGGGTCTAGCTAACTTGTGTAGGCCACCTTTGAATTTGGGATCCTCCTGCCTTAGGCTCCCAGGTCCTTGGGATTACAGGTATGCACTACCACACCCAGCTCTGCTCATGAATTTTGAGATCAGACTGGGCCACTGACAGGTATCCATCCTTTGAAGATTATTTTTCAAAACAGATGGGTAGATGGGGCTGGGAATATAGCTCAGTTGGTAGGTATAGTGCTTGCCACTTGCCTTGCATTCACAAGGCCCGGGTTCAATCCTTAGCACCAAAAAAAAAAAAAAAAAAAAAAAAAAAAAGGCACATGGAAATGCTTTAAAAATAGTTTTTCTTCTTTTACAGGGCTGGGGATTGAATCCAGGGCATTCTACCACTTTTACTTTTTGAGACAGGATCTCACTAAATTACTGAACTTACCCTCAAACTTGTGATCCTACTGCCTGCCTCTCAGTGCTTGTGATCAAGTAACACAAAGTAATCTAAAGTTAGGTCACAATGCCTAGTCACTCACCTTCCTTCATATTATACAAGTACTATGTTTAGGTCATTGCATTAACACTTTATTCCAGCATGTTGTTATAATTATCCTATTTTATTATTCATTATAATTCATCTCCTACTGTGCCAAATAATAAAGTTTTATCATAGGCATATATGTATAGGAATAAAACATAGCATATAAAAGGTTCAGAATTATCCAGGGTTTCAGGCATCCTCAAAGTGGGTTAGGAATGTATCTTCTGAGGATAAGGAGGGATTCCCATTAGGCATAATCTAAAAATATGAATAAGAGTAGAATAGTGGTTACCAGAGACAGGTGTGCTGGGAAAAGGGAGATATTGGTTAAAGGGAACAAAGTGCCAGGAGTAAATTCTGATTAGCTACTACACAACAAGATGACTACAGTTAATATTGTATCTCAAAACTACTGAGAGTGGAATTGAAATATTCTCACCACAAAGAAATGACATGTTAATTAGTGTGATTCTGTCACTCAACAATGTATTCATGTATTGAAGTACATTATACACCACATATACTAGTATGTTTATATATACTTATTTGTCAACAAGTTTGTATATAATATAAAACATAATATTAAAAAAAAAAAAATTACTGGTGGCTCACATCTGTAATCCCAGCAGCTTGGGAGGCTGAGGAAGAGGATCATGAGCTAAAAGCCAGCCTCAGCAACCCAGCAAGGCCCTGCCTCTAAATAAAATATAAAAAGGGCTGGGGATGTGGGTCAGTTGTTAAGCCCCATGGGGTTCAACCCCTGGTATATTAAAAAAAAAAAAAAAAAAAAAATCACTAGGGAAAAAGGTATCATTAGGGACAATATAAATGAAACCAAACTTTGATAAGACATGAGAAAGGGTTGATAGGAATGGTCCAAAAAGGAAATTGAAAAAAAAAAAAAAAAATCCAACCACCAGGCAACTCATAAAAAATAAACAAATCAAAGAAATGTACATATGGACAGGGGTGTAGCTCAGTGGCAGAGTGCTTACATGCCAGAGGCCCTGGGTTTTCAAAAAGCAGTTTTGTAAAATATATATTCAAATACATAAAATGTATATACACCTCAAATCTCATTTCTCCAAATTTATCTTGACACAACTACAAGGCAAATTACAGGACATAGCATCTTCACTAAACTATGAAGTATCCATAACCAGGAAACAATTTAAAAAAGAAAGAAACCAACAGACTATAGGATACAGGTAGTGTACTGCCCATGAGCAAGGCTGTATACAGTGTTTCCAAGTAGATTATCCGGATGGATGGTCACTAGACTGGTTCAAAATATATTAACTACCATTACCACTACATAAGTATCCAATGTAATCCTCACAATATATTGAGATTTCAGTTCCCAAACCAAACACAACTTTGGCAGGGCTCTTTCTGAAAACCAAGTTTGACTGTTCCCCTGACTATAATTAAAAGGAATGCATTTACTTCCTTTCCCCTGCATTGCTTTACATCTAGTGTATTATTCATTTTATTTAAAAAGCATTAGAGGGGCTGGGGATGTGGCTCAAGCGGTAGCGCGCTCGCCTGGCATGCGTGCGGCCCGGGTTCGATCCTCAGCACCACATACAAACAAAGATGTTGTGTCCGCCGAGAACTAAAAAATAAATATTAAAAAAAAATAATAATAAAATAAAAAGCATTAGAAACCCTATATCATGTAGTCATTTTTAATACTTCTAGCATTTGTTCTTATTGGCCAGAATTATAAATATGCAAATACTTGCTTTCAAACAAAGTGCTCCTCCTGGCTAGTTTTTGGTTTATGGTCTTAAGCTTATCAAATGTGTCCATTTAGGAGGTGAAAAATGTTTTACTTGCTCATTATTCTTAAGAGATGTGTGCTGATTGTGCCACTGGAGCTCCATGAGATGTTTTTTTATTATGATAAGTTTATTTCTTAGCTTATGACAGTTAACCAATTTAAAGACATGAACACAAACACTTGGAATTAAAAATGTACACCTAATGCTACTAAAAAGGCAGTACACTGATGGATGCTTTCCAAACCTGTTTGTCTTCTTTGTGAACCCCTTAGGGAAAGTGAAATAGTTCTCATACCTAGACACAAAATGATGGATATGTCAACACTACATGAGAACCCACAAGACTTGGAGATCTGTACCTGCAGCTAGCACTATCCAGGCTCTCAATGCTAAGTTATGACATTGGTTTCTTGAAAACATGGGGTTTCACCTACTGATCTGAACAATTTTTATTAGTGATTAGAGTAATGCTGAAGTAAAAGGCTACTAAGTAATGCTAGCAACAAATGCACCTGTAGTTCCTAAATACTTGGATGGGTCACTTTCTTCATGTTCAGCGTCCTTAAATTTGTTGCAGTGACAGACCTAACTAAAAGAATTTCTTAAAGGTTGAAATCTAAACTTGTTAAACTTTTTATTTAATTTTCTATTATTCAAGTGATAAATTTCAATTGCTGCTGTTAAAAAACAAAACTATTAAATATAATTATTTAAGTGGTAAACTTAGAAAAAAAGGTGGTACATACAAATGCAATACTGATTCAGTCTATAACTACCTTTTGCTTTTTCTGAATTTTTAATAACATCCAGACATGCCATTTGTCATTCTGTCTCATAATCTCGAGTTTCTGAGATGTACCTCTCCCCAGCCCCACCTAGTAACTAAGGATCGAACCCAAAGGCACTCTACCATTGAGCTACATTCCTAGCCCTTCTTATTTTTTTTCTTATTTGTACTTTTTAGTTATACATGACAGTAGTATATGCCACTGTGCCCAACTGATACTTGCCTCTTTTAACATCTATGTTCATTATTAAGGATTAGGTAAACTAAATACTCTGACCCAAGTACTGTAGCACATGCCTGTAACCCAGCTACTGAGAAGGCTGACACATAATTATATGTTGGAGGTCAGGCTGGGTAACTTAGCAGGACCCCATTTCATAATAAAAAGGGCTAAGAATATAGCTCAGTGGTTAAAAAAAATTCATAATCAATAATAATAAACAGTCCTTACTTCCTGGTCTCTTTTAGTTCTCCTGTACATATACAGCATCAACCATCAGGTTACAAGCTGCTCAATTAGTTTAAGGAGCCAGTGAAAGAATGAGATACATGGATGCCATCACTCTGCTCCTGTGGAATCATAATACTAAGCTAACAAACATTCCTATAATAAAGTCAACAACAACAACAAGAAGATCAACACATAATAATCACTGAAAAATACTAGTTTCTGGATTTTCTTTTTCTTCAGAGAAAGAAATACAAAACATACTTTTAGTTAAACAATGCTTTTATTGTTTGAATACATACATAAATTTATGCCACTAGGGCAGAGGCTGTGGATGACTCACTGAAAAGGAAAAAAGGGAAGAGAAAATTAGGATTAATATTGGTCCTCAGTATCCATTCACAGACTCTCACTGCTAATGAGACTATTTCAAAACAGCCAAAATAAACCCAAATAAATGCACCAAACTGAGTTTCAAAATAAGCTCATTGTGCTCAAGCATAATGAATAACATTGCTCACTCAGACATCCAAAGAAGGAATGGCCAACATGAGGAAAAACCTTTCTGGTGGAAACTGCGAATGTTGGATAGCAATCATCATAGTGAGCAATTCATGCAAAAATCAAAACTACATTAAAAACCTGGGAGAAGTGTGAAATGGAATTATTATTCCTATCTCAAAACAAGAGGGGACAAAGAACTTACTCATGGTCCAAAGCAAGAAGCCTGTAAACTATGGCCCTCTATTTGTCTTTATAAATATCTACCAAATGAGCTATATTATATCCCCAGCTCTAAGAGCTAGAATCTTTATTATCAGGCTGATTCCGGTTAAGGAAGGATAGATACTTACTATTTCCAATTTGGGGGAAGGACCCGCTTGGTCTTATAATACCGAGCCAATCGGTGAATTCGGCTCTCTATCAGAATCAGGCGGAATTTGGCATCCTTATCCTAAAAATAAAATTCAATACAATTAAAAAAAAAAATTAGTGCAAATAATTAATTTCACAAGGGAATGTAAAGCTGCCATGCACTTTCACAGCTGGGCCAGGTGTGGTGGTGCATGCCTGTAATCCCAGCAATCTGGGAGGCTGAGGCAGGGGAATTCTAAATTCAAAGCAAACCCCAGCAACTTGGCAAGACCCTATCAAAATAATAAAAAGGACTGAGGACTTGGCTCAGTGGTTAAGCACCAATACCAAAATAAACATTAAAAAAAAAAAGTCCACCAATATTTTTGAGGGAGGGGGAAAAAAATCTCTGGTAGATTTTTACTTAAAAGTAACTGTAATCCTGCCTAACTTTGTGTCCTAAGTCACCTTAAATAATTCAAATCAGATGCATACTCACTAAAGTAAGTTTGTATAAGCAAGTCTACTTAGTAACAGATTTTATCTACCCTCTTACCTTTCTATTCCTCTCAAGATGCTTTCGAACAGCAACTGCTTTCTTAATTAAATGATAGAGATCCTCAGGAAGATCAGGGGCAAGCCCTTTGGACTTCAGGATTCTCAAGATCTTATTGCCAGTCACAAAACGTACTTGTGCAACACCATGCGAGTCTCTCAGTATCACACCTAAAAAGAGAATCACATGATGTAACTTTCAACAAACACCAAATGCTAAATGCACATTAGGATTAGGTTCAGAAGGCAAGTCACCTTCCTATCTCTAAGATGGGGTCTACTTTGATAAATCACAGAAACCAATATGAAAAAGCATGCAAAGATCATGCAGACATCCAAAGAAGGTTTGCCTAACACTAAGGGAAACCTTTCTGGTGGAAACTGCAAAATGTTGAAAGACCATCATCATAGTTTGCTGGAATACAGCTGAACACACATATAAATCCATTTGTTTTTACAAACATCATTTCTTTAAAATCTTGTTACTTATGATCACCTAATAGTTTATTAAATGTTCTTTTAGTATGTCATACTTCCACTAGATCATAAGCTCTATAAAGTAAGATATTTTGCCTTTTTAATTTTCTCAGAACCCAACATATAGCAGGAAAATATTTGGCACTTGCAATGAAGTGTGTCAAAAATGAAGTGTGTAGCCAGTTACAATTTCTCTCTTTATAGTTATAAAATTTGGAGAGAGTTTTTTAGCTACACCATGCCTCAGCTTCTGCAAGAGTAAAATAGAAAAAACTATTAACATTTACTTCAAAATACTGCCATCAGATTTTAACTTGAAAACTCAACAAAAAGTAAAGCCAGAAAAGCGGCTAAATTATTTTGAGGGCACGTATGAGGCATATTTGTGCAGGAACCTTTTTCTGCAAGTCAAAAAAAGCCATAGAGTATGCATTAGATACGAACACACTCACCGATCTGTGAGGGAGTCAGACCCTTCTTAGCCAGTTTGTAAATCTGCTCCTTCACGTCGTCAGACGTCAACTTCAGCCACTATTTATGCAACAAAAAATGGCCTTAGGATGAGAAACGATGGATGGCGCCGAAGCACGATGGCCCCCTCCACCCTCAAGACTTGTGCACATGTCTCCACACCCCGGAGTCGCCTCCCTCGAGGAACGAATTCCACTCTCCTCCCCACCTTCTCCCCAGTCCCCAGTGCTACTTACGGTGGGGACGCTACGGCGATAGGGCAGAGCCGACTGGGACAGGCCCTTCCTGGGGAGAGAAGCAGACGGGGTGAGGTGGCGGCCTGTGCTACAGCACCCCAGAACATCATCCCCTCAAACTGCAGCCCACCCTCTCTCCTCTCCCCTATCCCTGCGACCCAATTCCGCAATCCGACTCCAAGCCACGCGCTCACCCGGGAGCATGCATGCGACCCATGATGGCGACAGTCGAGGACCAAAAAGAGAGTGAGGGTGGAAACGCCGCAGGAAATCACCCCGCACGCAGGAAGTGACCTCATACGTCCCCACTTCCTCGCAGGGAGAGAGCGTGTCTACGCTTCACAGCCACCGGCGACGGCGTGACTACATATCCCAAAATGCATTTCGGCGTGCGTATGCGTCCGCGTTTGAGACAGCAAGAGGCAGCCCAGAGACCATCGGAGTATGGGCTGTTTTGCAGGCATAGCGGGAAATTGAGTAAATCGAAGTTCGGTGCTGCCAGCGCCCAACTCGTACACGTTCAAATACTGGGCAGGAGTGGGGAGAGCTTAGAGCTGCAGGGCTCAGCCATAACAGAAGGTTCATTCCTTCACCAGCGCTCCTTTGCATCGTCCCTCTTCATTCCTTTAAAGGCTGCCCCATCTTTTCATTCAAGAGCACAATACTGTGAATTGTTATTCACATAACAATACTGTGTTATGAATGCTGGACTGGAATGGTTGGCAGCCGCCGCCCTGTCAAGTGCTTCCACTTCTTTAGATGCTGATCTAGTCTCGGGAGAGACCACTGACAGTAAAGGACCAAACCGAATATTCGAAGGACGAAGGTCCTCAGCAGAGCTCTTTTCCTTACGACAGCCTGCAGGGAGCGTGGCTGGCGGAGAAGCGGGTTAGGCAAAGCCTTGCTGAGCCGCTTATCCAAGTGAGTGACAGCTTGGCGGGGCAGGAATGAAAAGATTGCCAGATCCGGGAAGATGAATATGAAAATGAGGCCCTTGAACTTCTTGGGAAAAGCAGCTCTAAGGAAGTTTAGATCTTCCACACACTTAAGAAGTTCTAAGACTGAACCAGTGCTTGTACACAATGCGTTTAAAAAGTGGGCCAATGAAGTAGCTTTGTTCAAAACAACAAAACCCAAACCATGATCCTGGAAATGAGGAAGATTAGTTAAAAACAAATTCCTGTCGACAAGTTTAAAGTGATTAGTGAGAGGTTTAAAAATACTCTACGTGATTCTGGGCCCAGTGATGCGCTCTTGGAATCCCAGAGACTCAGGAGGCTGAGACAAGTTCAAGGCCAACTTCAGCAATTTAGCAACTTAGACTCTTTCCAAAAATAAAAGGGCTGGGGATGTAGCTCAGTGGTAAAGAGCCCCCTGGGTTAGATTCGTAACAAAAAAAAAAAAAAAAAAAAAATCTCTAGGTACTAAAAACGTCCACCCTCGCTATTTCAACCTATCCCTATTTGCTGAAAAAAAAAAAAAAAAAAAAAAATATATATATATATATATATAAAA
The DNA here is from genome assembly GCF_021218885.2 of Marmota monax. Lineage (NCBI taxonomy): Eukaryota > Metazoa > Chordata > Mammalia > Rodentia > Sciuridae > Marmota > Marmota monax. The sequence goes on along the minus strand of NW_026695230.1, from coordinate 9,304,896 downwards.
AAAAAAATATATATATATATAAATATATATATAAATATATATATATAAATATATATATATATAAATATATATATAAATATATAAATATATATATATATATAAAAAAAAAAAAAATATATATATATATATATATATTTTTTTTTTTTTCCCTCCAAAACATTAGGGACTTCAAACTGGATAATTTCTTTGGGTAATTTTTTTTCCCTAGCAAAGATGTATTCCTATAATTCACCACATTTACATTTTTAGACTAAATAGATAGGTATCTCAAACTTGGCTCTAATTCTCAGTCCCTACCTCTAGCTACCACTCTATACTCCTTCCTTTCAGTACTTACTCTAAAAATACGTACACATTTTTTCCTCTCCTTCTGTAAGATAATCATCTCAGCACATCACAAAAAATATATCACGAATCCATTCTCTTCCCTTCATTTCCACTAGAACCCTATACCCTAGCAGCCTTCATTTCTGATCTGGCAAATAAATACTGTTCTTACTGTGCTTTTACTAGTGTTCTTCCCTGCTTTAAACACAATCCATACTCAACCTAGCAGTGAATGATCTTTTAATGTTGTAAATCAGATTTTTTTTAAATGTCTTTTTATGTCTTACCACTCTCCTCCCAATTCCAAACACTCCAGCCACACTCCTTTCTAATCCTGCAAGGTAACATGTTTCTTTTAGAGCTTTTTCTCTTGCTGTTGCTACAGCCTAAATACTATTCTCCAAGATCTCAAGTTTGGTTTTCAGATATTTGTAACAGTGGTTAACACTTTATGCTTTGATTGTATCTCTTGCTGCTCTGTCACCGCAATTTATTTCTAAAATGGACATGTTTCTTTCTCTTCCTCTCCTCCTCCTCCTTAATCTCAGGGGAAACAGGATTATTTTCTTCCCCATCCTAGGCAGAGTTATCTGTCCCTGAGTATACACCAACCATAGGAATGAAGTAATTTAGATTTTGGGGATGGTACCAGAAGATCTCAGAAATGAGTATCTCCCAAATTAACAAGTGAATTACAACTTCCGACAGAGAACACATGGAATGTAGCTTTTGAGTCATGTCTTTAAAAGCCTCCTGTTCCTGCTGATGGGCAGACTCACATCCTTTGGGACAGGAGTCCCCAAGTGTTTCTCCTTTGCTAGAAAAGCAATAAGACTTTTTCTTTTTTCTCAAAATAGTGTCCTCTTATTGGACTGGCATAGGGGACAAGGACCCACCTTTCAGTAACACCAGAAATTGAACGAATGTAAGGGCACTTAACCACTGAGCAATGTTCCTTTTTATTTTTCAAGACAGGATCTCACTAGGTTGCTTACAGCCTCACTAAATTGCTAAGGCAGGCTTTGAACCTGTGATCCTCCTGCCTCAGTCTCCCAAGTTGCTGGGATTACAGTTGTGGATCACTATGCCCATCCTTGAATTCATTTTTATATGTGGTATGAGGTAAAAGTCCTCATTCTTTTGCATGTGGTCATTCAGTTGTCCCAGCACCATTTGCTGAAAAACCTTTTCTTTCCCCATTGAATGATGTTGGCAGTCTGTTCATTTCTTGGATCATCATGCAAAAATAACAGCTTTTTTTTTTTCTTAAACCCTTTTAGTTGTAGATGGCACAATACCTTTATTTTATTTACTTATGTTTATGTGGTGCTGAGGATCGAACCCAGTGCCTCACTCATGCCAGGCAAATGCTCTACCACTGAGCTATAGCCCCAGTCCCCCAAACAGCTGTTATTAAAACAAAGAATACAACCACCAAAATTTAATACTTAATAGAGAGAAGCAGTGAAATGGAAAAGAAGTTAGGTTAAATTATTGAGAATGTAGCACGGACCAAAAAATGTGGGGAGGTGGGCTGGGATTGTGGCTCAGCAGTGGAGCGCTCGCCTAGCATGGGCAGACCTGGGTTCAATCCTCAGCACCACATAAAAATAAAGGCATTGTGTTGTGTCCATCTACACCTAAATAATAAATATTAAAAAAAAAAAGTGGGGAGGAAAAGGAGGAAGGGAGAGAGGAAGGAAGAGGGAAAAAAGAGAGGTTGGGGGAATATGGCAAGAAGTTACAACCACATGGAAGAGCGGCTCAGGAGGCTGAGGCAGGAGAATCACAAATTTGAGGCCAGCTTCAACATTTTAGGCTCTAAGCAATTTAGTGAGACCCTGTCTCAAAATAAAAAATAAAAAGAGCTGGGGATGTAACTCAGTGGTGTAAGTGCCCTTGGGTTCAATCCTTGGTACAAAAAAAAAAAAAAAAAAAAAAAAAAGACATGGAAGAGAATGGTAAGGTCTATCATACATTTATCAGAGTTCTAAAAACAAAGGAGAATTAAAAAAAAACATTTAAAAATTTCAGTGATAGATGATACTACCAAATACACAGAATTGAGGAAAATTACTGATCCACAGATTTAAGTATCCCAAATAAAATAAAAATGTTTCTACTTCTAGGCACATGTTTAGTTAATATAGATCAAACAGGGTTAGTGCTAATAATTGTTGAAGCTGTGTGATGAATTGATTCATGGAGTTTATTATACTCTTGTCTACTTTTGTATATATTTAAAGTGTATATAATAAATTCACCCCAAGGTCAATGAACCATGGCCTCATGCTGAGATTCCAGGATGAAGGTACAGGAGTAGAATTCACATTTTTCAATTCTGTAGATATATCTAGAATGTGACTGTTTACTTGGCTACTTAATATTTTAAATAAATTACCAAAGGCCAGTGACTCTAGGTATACATTTCTGGTAACCTGCTATTGGGTTCCCTATTAGTTAGTCTCTCCAAGAATCCTGTTTCTATTCTTCACAATTGAATATATCCTATTCTTTTCATTCTTGCTTTCCATTGTCCTGTGAATTTCATTCTTCATATTTGTGTGACCAGAACCTGGAAAGAAGTTGGCAGTGAGCTGCTACAGTCTATTGCAACACTGGAGGGAAGAGCCCACATTAAGAACTGCAACTTGCCACTCAATGGTAGTGGAGGAGAATTGGGCTTTGCTAGCTGTGACCCTAAGGGCTGACCCTGGTAGGCATTCCCTGCTGTGATTAGCTGCTAACACTAAAACACCCTTATTTGCAGAGGCCTGACACACAGATTCCACCTGCCAACAGAAGTGGAGAATTGAGTTTTGTCTCAAACTCTGGTTTCATTATTTGACACCTAATGTGGAGCACTCTTCAGAAGGATGGGTAATACTCTCTGGCACAAGTTCTCCTTTGAGGTGCATTTTGATAAAGGAAATAAGAATGGGATATCATAAAGGTAAAGGGAACACCAGTAATGTAAAAAGAGGAGATTGAAAGCCAGAGTTGAGGGATGAATAAGGGAAGAAGAATAAATTCTTTAAAAATTATGCTATGTGCATATATAAATATACCACAGGGAATTTCACCTTTATGCATAAATAAAAAGAACCAATCAAATATAAATAAATAGATGAGCATAAGGAAGTCTAGTAGAGGAAACAGAACAGGGGAGTAGAGGGAGGATGGGAGGGAAAAGTGGGGTTAGAAGAGGGATCATGAACTGAAATTTAATTCCATGTATGAGTTTATCAGCATGAACCAACTACTATATATAACAATAAAGCTCTAATTAAAAAATAAATAAGATACATTTTGAACCACTGGGATTCCTTTGACCCTCATACCCTGAAGAAGCAGCACCTGATATATTTTTACGTACCCAAGGTTGGCCTGAATACCAGTTGGAGGATGGGGAAAAATGGCTCCCTGAGCAGTAAAGGTAAATGGGATTGATTCATAGATTAATCATTCTCAATTTAAGCCTTTCAGCTCAGAAAAAGACCCTGACAATCAACACATCCAGAGAGGAAAACACCAACCAATGTTCCTGTGAACCATTAAAGGATGAAAATTTCTGTGCAAAAGGACCTGAGGGCCACCTGCATTTGCAGATAAGTAATGATAAAGAAATTCTAAACCAGGTGTTTAGAATGGCATATGCCTGAAAGCTCAGCAACTTGGGAGGCTGAGGCAGGAGGATTACAAGTTCAAAGCCAGTCTCAGCAACTTAGCAAGACCCTTTCTCAAAATAAAAAGGGCTTGAGATGTGACTCAGTGGTCAAGTGCCCCTGGGCTCAATCCCTGGTACCAAAACAAAAACAACAAAGGACATTCTGATTAGCCCATATCTTTGCAATTCTTCTCATAATGTTGCTTTGGTGTATGTCAAAATATATACTTCCTAAAGGGTGGGATGGCTTTTCCCACACCGCTATAATATTACTTTATATTATATGAACATGGACTCTTCCCTTCTTAGCTCCTCTGTTATGATACTTAATGTTTGGCCTACGTTTACTGATTCTTCTTGTAAAATTTATTTCTTCTCACCTAGAGTCTATCCAACTACACATTATATAAATGGAATCCTAGAAGAAAAATCCAATCTAGGGCAGTGGTGGGAGTGCAATAGCCATATTTCTGTAGAAGGACACTGTGTCCCTTTTCAGCCTAAGGTGGTATCATCCTTTTTCCCTAACAGTAGTTAGGGTCACTTCTTTAGAGCAAGGTATGAAGCCATCCAGGAGGAGCTGCAGAGAGGAGGCTTGAGTGGGCTGGAGCACAGGCCATGACTAGGCAGAGCCCACCATGCCAGTGTGGATCTGAGGTACAGCAAGCCAGGGCTGAGGCAAACCAGGGATCACCAACCTGTTACACTGTGGCAGCTTGGACCCTTTCTGGTCCATATGCCCACTCCACACAGCACCACAGCGGGAACCTCCAAGCATCCATGATCCTACCACCTCAACTTCCCACTTCCTGACCAAGGTCTAGAAAACAAAAGTGGGGCAGACACCTGAATGGAAGTTCAGATTCAAAAGTCACTGAGTAGGGGCTGGGGATGTGGCTCAAGCGGTAGCACGCTCGCCTGGCATGTGTGCGGCCCGGGTTCGATCCTCAGCACCACATACAAACAAAGATGTTGTGTCTGCCGAGAACTAAAAAATAAATATTAAAGCTCAAAAAAAAAAAAAAAAAGTCACTGAGTAGCATTACTGCTTTTGCAAACTCTGATTGGCATTAAGACCAATAGTGTTGACCTAAATCCTAGACTAGCACTTTCAGACCACTATTGAGTCCCCTCTTGGCTCTGCAAGAGTTGTTTCTATTCTTCACACTTGAATAAATCTTACTCCTTTTATTCTTCGATGGGGACAACGCTGAGAAGCATTTCACATCTAAGAAATGGTAATGAGGGCTATAGCAAAGTGTAGCAATCAGAGCTTCAAAGAATCACACACAAAAGTCAGACTCTATTTTCCAGGAAAATGATAGGCCCATTCTAAAATTCCAAGATTACTGAACTAGATGAGAAGCAAAAAATACCAACAGTGAGCTCAAAAGTTTGAAATCAAAATGATATCAATAAGAAACAGCAGCAGTTTCCTTATTCCAGAAATATTTTAATATAATCATAGTACAGTTATGAAGTCACATTCAATATATTCAATTGAATATATTCAAAGTATTAATAAAAATATTATACATCTTTCTTCACTATCCTAATATAATTAAAGTATTTGGTTCTTATAGATGAGATTAGTTAAATTTATTCATATTTGCACTGCTAGTGAAACAGCATGTAAGTAAATCTATGGATTATAATAGTGGGGCTTCAATCCTTTTTGACCCTAAGTTTATCAAAAGTGTTTCTTTTTTAAATGACACAAACTTGAATTCTAGAAAGAACAGTTAAACAATTTAAGGCAAGATTTTGAAACTTTTATACAACCTGAATTTGAAAAAAGGAATACTTTATCAAAGATCATACATGCCTTAACATTTAAGTATTTATAGATTCATATAAGGCAGTAATGAAAACTTCAGTGCCGGTTCTACACTGGGTTCCTCAGCAGAGAAAATAATAGGTTCTTGGGATGAACTATAATCTTCAGATCCCAAAATGCAAGAAGAAAGATTTCTTCTGGTACAAGACTTACATGCAGCAGAATTATTTTTACTCAATAAATTACAAAATATTGTCATTATGCAAATTAGTGTCTTTGCCAGTTTGTTTAGACTTTTGTTTTTCAGATTTACTTTAAGTTAAAAAAAACATTTAAAAATTTCAACTAATTTAGAATTGATGATAGTAGTAGTGCAAAGAGACTCCCCTCCTTTTTCTTTCTTTTCTTGTTTTTTGTTTGATTTTGTTTTTTGGTATGGGCTGAAGCTTAGCATTTCACAAAGAAATAACTTATATTAAAATATAGGTGTTTTCATGACCAAAGAAGGCACAAAATGAGTTAAATTAAGAGAAAATATGACCATCATCCTGAACGCTTTAACTGTACAATATTAATCATAATATACACTTTTAGATATGAATTCAGATTTCTTGTAATTGAAAAGTGACATCATATTTTCTAGTTCTATTTGTGCTTAAAAGACACTGCTGTGACAGAGTGCAAAAAAAGCAGTCCATATTAAGTCCAATAAACAATACCTTTTGACAAGATATTAGTATTTTTTTTAACAGTACTAATTGACAACTCATGGAATGGAATTAGGTCTCAAAAGCTTAAGTGAAAATTTCTAGTGCTACACTACATTTACAAAACTACTTACACACTTCAAGGAAATGTTAACTGTATGTGGAAAAAGCAAACAGTGGTGCTTTGATCTGCATTTTAATTAACTTAGTAAATATACAACACATTTTAACATTTTTAAAAAGACATAGAAAATCATACTCGTGAGTTTTCCAACAAATTATTTTTGTGGGGAGGGTGGGATGCTGGGGATCAAACCCAGGGCCTTGTGCGTGCTAGGCAAGCACTTTTCCACTAAGCTACAAACAGATCATTAGTGTTAGGCACCCAAAATTTCAAGTTTGTTATTTTAAAATGTTTATTTCTGCTCTGTAGGTATCATTTATATTAAACACTTGCATACTTTATAAAAATTCTGTTCTGGACAACTGAATTAGAGATTGTCTTTTCTCTCTTTGATACTCTTTACTGAATATTTTGTCAGTTTTCTCAGAAGGACCAGATTGCGACATCTCTGTTACCATTTTAAAAGTATCTGTATTTCCATTCTAACCATTAAAGTTATTACACATACGTATTTATCTAAACAAAATTATGTCTGAAGGTGAATAGTAAAAAAATGAGTGTTATACTTAATGGTTATAGCGTAATAATTTCATTTCTGTCCCTTATGATTCTGAATCTCATTGTATGATGGAAAATAATTCTTATATGTGAACATACAATGTTTACAAATGTCAATTTATAAGATGAACTCTCATAAAGATGTTTGGACCCTACAATCTTTGTCTAGTTCCTTTCTGTAAAGAGTCTATCCTTCTCACGGAGTTCTAACGCAAACAGGAATGGGCACAGGAGTGGACGATTTTCACTTGCTTAATGACAAAGTAAATATATATGGAAGTGAAATTATCCAGGTTCAATTTACACCCCAAGGAGTTAAGTGTAGGATTATAATGGAATGATAGAATTTATTATACAAGTATATCAACGAATCTTATTCAGTACTGGGCAATAAAAACTTAAATGGATTAACAGTTAAAATAAGTAACACAACAGAAGCAAAGAAAATTATGTTTTTTTTGGGAAAAACATCAGTAAATGTACATAATGTTTTGTCCTTAATAAACTAAAAGTGTTGGGAAATTACTTGTTATTTATCAAGTCAGGAAAAAAATCAGAAATTAAGTGCCAGTGATGCATATAAAGTTAAGGCACCATTATTTACAACTTCAGCAATTGGCACTTATTCTGAAAAAGGTTTTAACAAATGAATAAAAAACTTCTATTTTCTATAAACTACTTAGTAGTTCTTAACATAGTTATCTATTATTTGTGCTTTGCTTTTCAGCCCTAAGAATAGCAGCTGCATTTTACGGTAACATTCTGCATCTTTTCATTACTTTGGTGTTTGTGAAATTAAACAGTGGTAAAAGCTGTAAAAGGTGCATAACAGAAAAACAAATGTACTATGTCCATATAGGAAACAATGCAAAATAGATGGCTGAACTGATATAGTACTACTTCAAAAGTCTTTTTCAGGACTTATCAAGGTTAGGATTTGTAACATTTTAAATGACTTTAAAACAGTAATGGCTTCCTGAAATTTTTTATAAAATTTAGTTACCTGACTATTGGTCCAACTGATGTGTTAAAATACAGTAAGTATATTTAACCTTATAATTTTTGCACAAGTATAAAAATACTATACAAAGTTCACAAATCTTCATGCATTCATGTATACACACACACATTTATAACTCTTCTTGCTTCCAAATCTGAGAAATTCACTAGATTACAAGTAAGTTGCTGCAGTCAGCTGATACCATTTAACTGTTTCTTTGCTCAAGTTGAAATCTTTCAAAGGCAGAGTTATTCCACCCAAGAAAAAATTCTCCCGCAGAGATTCTGCACTGAGTACACTCAGTTGAAGTTCTCTTTGTCTTAGGGTTTCTTTGCTATATCCATTGTACACAAGCTACAGCAAAGGATAAAAAGAAAAAGTAAAATTACATATTAACATTTTTGATTTCTTGGAATACTTTCAGCAAAATGTGAATAATGAATGACATCATAATAATATGGTTTGCCTCAATATTTCAGAAGCACATTTTCTATTTCAGGAGTCTTGGGTTGCATTATTATTCCTGTGAATGTTTGATATAAGAGATGTTTAAAGCAGGACCAATCCCACTGGTTGTCTAAAAAATAAAAACTCGAAACATGTTTTTTTCTGAGATGGAGGTGTTGGGGAAGGGAAGAGATATTACATGGCAGTTACCTTAAGATGATCTAATACATGGGAAAAGAGGAAAAAAGGAAGAAACTTGGGAGGGATAGCATAATTAACAATTATTTTACAAAAACAGAGGGAAATTTTTTTGCTATGGGTAGTAATGCAGTTGAACATAGGGCCTTGGGCATGCTAGGCAAGTGCTCTACCCAGCCCTTTATCTTTTGCCTTATTAAACACTATTAGGAAAAGTACTACTTATTAAACTGCTAAGGCTTACCTTGAACTGCCTCAGCCTCTTGAGTAGCTGGGATTACAGGCATGTACCATTGTGACTGGCTAGAATTTTCTTTTTGTTATCTTTTTTCTGTAGAATCTATGTACCATGAAGTTATAATTTTTCATAATTCAATATGAATTTCTCATAATTAAATATGAACTTTTAGTAAAACTGTAGTTTACAGCAAACCTAGAGTTCTGCGAAGCTAATCCTATATCAAATTCTCATCACAACATTTAGAATTTTAATTTTTCCATAAAGCCTCACCATACACTCAAGAAACATCTCTTTAATCATAATTCTTATTGATTGGCTAAAACAACTTAAAAAAAACCTGTCCACATTTCATTTTCTTTTTTTTTAGAGAGAGAGAGAGAGAGAGAGAGAGAGAGAGAGAGAGAGAGAGAATTTTTTAATATTTATTTTTCTTTGTTTTCGGTGGACATAACATCTTTGTATGTGGTGCTGAGGATTGAACCCGGGCCGCGCGCATGCCAGGCAAGCGTGCTACCGCTTGAGCCACATCCCCAGCCCCCACATTTAATTTTCTTGACAGTATAACACTAACTAGGAAAAGTACTACTTTTCTGAGAATAATACCAATAGGTCTTTGCCAAGGATTGAATATGTTTTTAAAGAGAAAGCATCTTCTTAGGTTTTAATTTATAACCATGATGAAATTCAGATTTCCTTCCTCTAGCTAGCCAGACACTTCTGTACAGAAGTAACATTAAGGTATAAAAATAATGTGATTTATACAAAAGAAGTGGTTAAATAAAAGGGCAAGGTAGAGGGACTTCAGCAGATCTAAGAGGTTAGTGAACTTATTAGTTGACCACAAGTATCTCATCTAAGTCACAGTTATGCTCCATACTGTTAGCTGATGATTTTCTTACTGCTTTCTTTTCCTTCTTTTGGTACCAGTGATTGAACTTAGGGGCACTTAACCACTGAGCCACATCCCCAACCCTTTTTATGTTTTATTTTAGGACGGGGTCTCTCTAAGTTGTTTAGGGTCTTGCTAAGTTGCTGAGGCTGGCTTTGAACTCGAGATCCTCCTATCTCAGTCTCCTGAGTTGCTGGGTTTACAGGAATGCTGCACTGTGACCGGCCTACAGCTTTTGATTTTGAGCACTCTATATTAAGAGGGTTACCGAGAGAGATTCAAACACATTCTAAGGGGCTGGGAACATAGTTCAGTGATAGAGTATGTGCTTGTTAGTATACTGGTTCAATCTCTAGCACCAAATTAAATGAGATTCAAAGGAGAATTATTTTAAAACTATAACCTATCAGATGAAGGAGAGAATACTGAAAATGTTTTACTAAGAGGAGCATTTGAACTACAATTATCTGAAGGGCTGCCATGAAGAAGGAAGAAAGGAGTAGTTTTCTGTGGTTCCAAGAGGTATAACTAAGATTCCACAGGTGACTATACGGCATCAAGACTTCAGCTCAGGGCTGGGGATGTGGCTCAAGCGGTAGCGCGCTCGCCTGGCATACACGGGGCACTGGGTTCGATCCTTAGCACCACATACAAATAAAATAAATAAATAAATAAAGATGTTGTGTCCACCGAAAACTAAAAAATAAATATTATTAAAAAAAAAAAAAAGACTTCAGCTCAGTATAAAAAGTAATCTAAGGGGTTAAGAATGTGGCTCTATGGGCTTGGATTGTGGTTCAGCGACAGAGCATTCACCTAGCATGTGTGAGGCCCTGGGTTCGATCCTCAGCATCACATAAAAATAAATAAAATAAAGATATTGTGTCCAACTACAGCTAAAAAATAAATACATATTTTTTAATATTTACTTATTTATTTTTTAGTTTTCGGCGGACACAACATCTTTGTTTGTATGTGGTACCGAGGATCAAAACCGGGCCACACGCATGCCAGGCAAGCGCGCTACCGCTTGAGCCACATCCCCAGCCCTTAAAAAATAAATATTTTTTTAAAAAAAGAATGTGGCCTTATGGTACACTGAGTACTTAGCATGCATGAGTCCTTTGGTTCAATCCTAGTACCACAAAACAAATCTTAAAGTTGGTAGTTGCCCAGGACAAACTAGATAACTGAGAAGTATTTAAACACAAAAGCAATGAAGAACTACTGCTTGAGAATATTGTAGAGGAGGTTCATGCACTGGAAGGGAAATTGAATCATGGACTCTCAACATCTTTTCTTTTCTTAGCAGTGTTAGGGAATTGAAACCCAGGGCCTCACACATGCTAGGGAAGCCCTCTACCACTGAACCTCAGCCCCAACCCTCTGTTTTTTTAAAAGCTAAGGTTCTGTGATAAGGACTCTATCAGACTTGACTTTGTTAAATACCACTGGACTGTTATTAATTTGTTTGGGGCAATAAACAGTTCAGCAACTAATACCTAATATTTTAAAGTTGTTGATTGGGGCTGGGGATGTGGCTCAAGCGGTAGCGCGCTCGCCTGGCATGTGTGCGGCCCGGGTTCGATCCTCAGCATCACATACAAAGATGTTATGTCCGCCGAAAACTAAAAAATAAATATTAAAAATTCTCTCTTTCTCTCTTTAAAAATAAAATAAAGTTGTTGATAAACCTTTATTTATTTATATGCGGTGCTGAGAATCGAACCCAGTACTTCACACATGCCAGGCAAGTGTGCTACTGCTGAGTCATAGCCCCAGCCCCCTAAAATCTTTTTTTTTTTTTTAAATTTTTAGTTGTTGATGGACCTTTATTTTATTCATTTATTTACATGTGGTGCTGAGAATTGAACCCCGTACCTCACACGTGCTAGCCAAGCACTCTACCACTGAGCCACAACCCCAGCCCAATACCTAAAATCTTTACATTTAAAATATCTTAAAATTTAAATCTCAAAAACAACAAATCTAGGAAATTTTTAGAAATGATTTTAACCTACCATTTCATTGAACGTTGGATTCCTAGTTTTTCGTGAAATTTTGGTTTTACGTTTGGATGTCTTGTGGGTATCTGGAAGTAGGTATGTTTTGACATATGGATTTGGATCAGCCCCATCTTCAGTAACCTATAAAGAAAAGCAGTCCCTTAACAGTAATGCTTTCTACTAAGGCATCAATTTCTTCTATAACCATCATTATTTGTGATCACTCACAAGATCTTTGATGTGCATCACCATGATGAACAGAGTGCCATTTCGGTAAGAGACAGATAACTTCACTGCTCCTCCTATTTGGCCTGGAGTAGGACTGAAGGGACCTGCACCTGAAAATACAAATATTTTTCTCCTTATTTTATCCTGCTTGCAGTGGTTTAAGCTTCAACAAAACAATTTTGCTTTACTTCCAGAACCTCTGCATGTGGGTTGGGGAGACATACAGTGAAGGAAAGTAAAGAACCTGGTAGGTCACTGTTTGGAAAGTTAACTTTATCCAGAAGTAGACTGGCTTAAAAAGAATACTCTCTTCCCATTCTCATGGACCAGCAGACCACCTGTCACTCTACCACATTCACTGAGAAGTTAGATTTGCAGGCCATGAATTACCAACAAAGAGAAAAAAGTAATCTCACCTGCAGACCTAGCTATTCCTTCAGCTTTCTCATCACGAATTAAAGGGTGGAAAAAAGTACAAACAAGATCACACTAAGATTGAAGAGAAAAAAGATTAATTAGTTTTATGGGGCACAAAGGATATATTATTATGTTATCACTTATTACATAGGAAGCTTACCTCTGCTACATCTGTGGAAGCACTCATCAAATTCTGTAAATAACTGTTCAACTCAACTTTCCTCTTGGCTGCTACATCTTTTATGTGTGTTCTTCCTAGAACCATCCTATTAGGAAAGCTATAAAATAAAATAAAATAAAATGTGGAATTTGCCAGGTGTAATTGGCACATGCCTGTAATTCCAGCAGCTCAAGAGGTGGAAGATCCAAAGATCAAAGCCAGCTTCAGCAATTTAGCAAGGCGCTAAGCAACTCAGTGAGGCCCTGTTTCTAAATAAAATACAAATTAGGGCTGGGGAAGTGGCTCAATGGTTGAATGCCCGAGTTCAATCCCCAGTACAAAAAAACAAAAGTGGAATTAAAATTATTTGATCTGGGGGCTGGGGATGTGGTTCAAGTGGTAGCACACTTGCCTAGAATGCATGAGGCACTGGGTTCAATTTTCAGCACCACATAAAAATAAATAAAGATATTGTGTTCACCTAAAACTAAAAAATAATATTAAAAATATTTGATCTGGAAATATTTATAGAATCAAGTACAATGCTTCCTTACAAATATGCTTTTTTACATACTTCTTTTTCTACCCCCCCGCCCTGCCCTATGGGGACTATACCCAAGGGCACTTTATCACTGAATTATATCCTCAGCTTTTAAAATTTTATTTTAATTTTATTTTTTGGGGTACCAGAGATTGAACTCAGGGGCACTCAACCACTGGGCCATATCCCTAGCCCTATTTTGTATTTTATTTAGAGATAAGATCTCACTGAGTTGCTTAGTACCTCACTTTTGCTGAGGCTGGCTTTGAACCTGAGATCCTTCTGCCTCAGCCTCTTGAGCTGGTAGGATACATGAGTGTCACTGTTCCTGGCTTAAATTTTATTTTTGAGACAGGGTCTCACTAAGTTGCTGAGGCTATCCTCAAACTTGAAATTCTCCTGCCTCAGCCTTGCAAATTGCTGGGATTACAGATGTGCAATATCATGCCCTGCTACTTTTTTACATACTTCAGGATAAAAGTGGATTCTTAAACAGTTATATAGTATTTTTTTCTGTAATTTATCTTCAAAGTACAAGAGATAAAACAATTCAATTAGCCATTTTCATTTTCTACTATTTCTTCTCAACTTTAATCATTCACAAATATTTATCAAATCTGATCTCTGAAAGAATCATTACTTAATCAACCACAGCCATTGTAAGCATCAATAGAATCCCCAAATAATGACAGGGCCTAAATCAGGTACTGAAAGGATAATCTCTTTGGTGGCAGTAGAAAGAAAAGACTACATATGGAAATTAATACTAATACCACTTTGCCTCTTTGTTACTTTTGAAATTTAGTCTGAAAAGAATTTGAACAACTTGACACAAGAAATCTGTTCATTAAGCCACCGTAAAACTGGGTTTCCAAAGGGTATCAGATACAAAACTAAGCCCTAAGATTGTGATTAACAGTTTTAGTGATATCTTTTTTAGTTTGTTAGTTATCAGAGGAGCTCAGTATGGCTCATGATTATCTCTGTAGTGATTCAGCAAGAGACTTTTTAAAATCAATATTACAAATTATCTTCTGTTGCTTTCTATTGTAGAAACAACAAAGTCAAAAGCTTCAACTAAAATTAGGAGTTTGGAAAATTCCACATTTTAAGATCTTGATTAGGGTTGGGGATACAGCTCAGTTGGTAGAGTGCTTGCCTCACATGCACAAGGCCCTGGGTTCAATCCCCAGCACCACAAATAAATAAATCAAATAATGGTATTGTGTGTATCTATTAAAAAAAAAAATCTTGATTACATAGACCTTTTTTCTCATTCAACAAAAACTTACAGCTCCTTGTCTATGTCAAGTTCTGTATTAGGCTCTCGTGATACAAAAGAAAATAAGCCAGATATTGTCTATAGTATCTAAGTGCTAACATAAAGCTTTTAGCTACATTTGAGAAAAAATTGTTTCCTACAAAAAAGAATTAATTTGTACAAGAATGGGAACATACCCAGGTAACTTCCAAAGTGGAAAAATAATACTGAGCTTATTGTGAAGTTCCTGAAACTCGTCAAACGTCCGGAATACAAATGATGGTTCAAGCTGTCCTTCTCTCAAAATTCGGACTACATAAATCTGAGAAGAAATCACACAACAAATAGATTAAATTTATAAGAAACTTCCTTTCCTGACAGAAAAAGAAATTCATAGTCCAAGTGCTTTTATTGGTAAAATATGCCAACAACAAGAAATAGCAAATATGTCATTGTATTTATAGTACATAAACTGCATTCTAAGAGTGATAATATCAGGGCATGGCAGTGCTAGCCTATAATCCCAAGTACTTGGGAGGCTGAGGAAGGAGGATTGAGAAGTTCAAGGCCAATCTGGGTAACTTATGGAAACCCTATGGTAGAGTGCCCTTGGTATCAATTCCCAGTACTAGGGGGGAAAAAACTGGTGACCATAACCATTGTGAGGTATATAAGTAAGAACTTGAAAGTAAAAGCCATTTTATCTACAGGATTAAATGTAATAAATTTACTTTCCAAATCTATAAAGTTAGTGCATTTCCAGTAAAAAATGGTAAAAAGTAAGTTAATTTAAGAAAGCAAATAGGAAAAAGGAAAATAAAACAACTATGGGGTGGGTGATGAACATTTAAACTATTATGTTATATAGTACCTTAAAGAGTATAATACCAGTACAGAGAAGTAGATATATCCATAGAAATCAGAAATAAATTTAGGGATAAGCATTTATATAAACTAGAATTAAAGGTGCCATGATAAATCATAAGGAAAAAAGTACTACTCAATAAGATGGTTAAAATAATGAATTTCTAAAACCTACCAATTCATCAAAAAATTTAAAAACTGAGTGCTGAGAGATAAAAACATTAACACAAGAGGTGGGTGTGTTAAGTCAGTGGTAGTGATTACATGGGCACAAAGCATTGGATCTAACCTTCAGCACCACAAAAATGAGTAAATGAATACATAAATAAATTTAGCACAAGGGTGAAAACTCTACAGATGATAATGTATATTATATCATGTATAATATATCACATATATTATATTCTCAAGTGGGTAAAAATTTCTATTTTTATTTAAAAACAAATTGTGTAGCTGTGTGTGCTATAATACTTTATTAGAGGGTAGAATGGGAACTTAAAACTTTTTGATTTGATTTATATTGCTTAAAATGTTATAATTAGCAAAATTTACCTCTGAAAAAAATGAAGGAATGAGAAAGCAGAATAGCATTACTCTTTTAGCCCTCATAATTTTAAAGCACCTTTAACAAGAAATAAATGTCAAAATACCAATAAATACCATATAAATACCACAAAAAATTAGGGATGCTTCAGATACATTTATTTTTGGACCACCCATGGATGATATGAGCATGAACAGAACAAATCCACGGAATTCTAGCAGAAGGGCATATGAAGGACAACAATAATGCATGCACAATCGTCTACCTAAAACCAAACTTACATAGTGTTTATCGGGGTTGTATTTCTTATGATATGTGAAAACAGAGACTTCCTTGATTCGACCATCTTGTCTAAAAGAGTATGTTTTGGGTGAAAATGAAAGGATGGGCTCATCATTAGAAGGAAGACCAGAAAAACGTAGCTGAGCAAGATTGTGAATGAAGAAATTAAACTTTGTGGCAATGCTTCCCAAACTTGATTCAATCAGCCTGCAAAATAATCAGAAAATGCGTTAACAGCAAATCTCCATGGAAACATATGCTAAATTCTTTCAACATAATATCATATGAAAACACTTTCATTTCTTTTTTAAAAATATTTTTTAGTTGTAGATGGACACAATAACTTTATTTTATTTGTTGATTTATGTTTTTATGTAGTGCTGAGGATCAAACCAATGCCTCACGCATGTGAAGCAAGCACTCTACCCCCCAGCTACAGCCCCAGCCGCCATTTTCATTTCTTTTAAAATATTAAGCCAATTCTCACTCTGCCAAGGATTCCCTCTGTTCTTTAGGCCAAAGACCTGTTAAAATATATCTCATCCCAACAAAAAAATTTTTACCACCAGAAAGAAATGACGCTTTTTGGGGGAGGGATTGAACTCAAGAGCACTTGACTACTGGAGCCACATCCCCAGTCCCATTTTGTATTTTATTTAGAGACAGGATCTCACTGAGTTGCTTAGCACCTTGCTAAGTTGCTGTGGCTAGCTCTGAACTCTCAATCCTCCTGCCTCAGTCTCCCAAGCAGCTGGCCTTACAGATGTGAGCCACCACACAAAGCTTATTTTTCTGAGCCCTATGAGGTGCTAGACTAATTAAAGAGCTATTAGGAATAGATGATAACAGATAATTCTAAAAAGATGACTTTGCTATTTTAGTATAAAAATCCAAATTTAAAAAATTATGTCAAATAATAGAATGTAGAATTTGGTGCCAGATTCTTTTGGATAATCACAATTTCACTCATTTAGGAAAAAAAGATAAAATGGAGAGTTTGGCAGAGATAATTTGGAAAGTAGGCCTGGATAAAACATTTCAGATAAGTAGACAAGATTCAGAAACTGGGTTAAGGAACCAGAGAACAAGAGATTCAGAGAAGCATGAGAACTTCCAACACAGGTTTTTGCCTTGCTGTGGACTTGAATGTTTGTGTTCCCTAAAATTCCTATATCGAAACCCCAACCTCACCGTGAATATATTTGGAAATGGGGCCTTTAAGGAGGTAATTAAATTTAAATAAGGTCATTAGGGTGAAGACTTGATCCAACAGCTGTGTCCTTATAGGAAAAGATGAGAGAGAAAGAGAGAGACACACAGACATACAGATACACACCCACAAACTATGTAAGGACAAAGCAAGAAAGTGTCATCTTCAATCTACAAAGGGAATCCTCATCATAAACCTAGTCAGCTGGCTTCTTGATCTTGAACTCTGAGAGATAATAATAATGACAATTTTGTTATAGAAATCCAAATAGACAAATGCATGCCTGTTTTGTAGTCTTGCCTAGGGGAGCTAATGAATTTCTTTCAAAATATAAAACAAAGCCAGTCAATACCTAAATTGTCAGGATTTGTTCAGAAGGCTATACAATAGTCAGCTCACTTCAATTCAGTTTGGCCCAGATTGCTAAGACTAGGGAAGCCAGGGTAATGTTACAGAACTCTTCTCCACCAAGAGGAAGAAAGCAAGAAAAAAAAAGAGGGAAAAGAATGTGAGCTCAGCCAGGAATGACTGCACATAATTATAATCCCAGTGACTTGGGAGACTAAGACAGGAGGATTGAAAGTTTGAGGCCAGCCTAGATACTGTGTCTGGGCATGGAATGTAGCTCAGAGGTAGAATGCTCCTGAGTTCAATTCTCAGGAATTGGAGAAAGGGGGAGCACAGAACATGACCTCATGTGTCCTTTCCCGGTATGGTTTTATGATGATGTGGCAGCAGTACCCAGTGACCAACCAATGCCCCACGGGCATATGTGTTTCAAGTACTATGTCACACAGTAATAGTTTACTAAGGGCATTGTCCCAGAGTTTGCTGTTTTAAGCACTTATGGTATCTGTGAGAACTGTTAAGGTAGAATCCTGAAAAACAGATTAGCACAGAAATCAGTTCAGAAAGAAACCTGAAAGAGGTACTTGGTCCTGTAGGAAACATGCATCTTAGAACTAGTTCACAAATAGAATTTTATAACTGGGTCCATACATTAAATAACTTTGAGATCATCTTTTGAGATAAATTATTTTTAAAAGACTATTGCAAATCATTCACATTACTTCAGTAAGTAAACTTCTTTTTTTTTTTTTTTGCTTGCAATGCTGAGGATTACTCAGGGCCTCATATGGTAGGCCTGTGTTCTATCACTAAGCTACCTCCCCAGCTTAAATAAACTTTGACACCTATTATCTGCTAAATACTATGAATCATAATTTTTCCCTCTAAATCATATTTTTGGTAAATAGTATTTGTTTAAATTAGGTAAAGATAATATTTAATTTAAAGGTAAATTAAAAAGGTAAAGGGCTTGCTAGCATGTGTGAGGCCCTGGGTTCAATTCCTCAGCAATGCAAAACAAACAAAGAAAGGTGAAACAAATCAAAGCCAAATTACATGTGTCTTCAACAATATACTTAAATATACCATACCTAGTGAAAAAAATTGTAGCTTCTGCATCTGTGGTTTGGGGTTGAAGAGCATCTCTAACATATTTCAAGTCCTGAACACTTGTAAGTTCTGGTAACCCTGAAGGAATCATCTGTAGGAGAACAAAAAAAAGTTATGTGAGTTAAATTTTTTTTCTGCTGATCAAGTATTTAGAAATAAAGCAAACAAAAATAATCACAGTTTTGAGAAATCTGTTATTGTTTAGGGGACCTAAGTGATTCTCTTACAAATGAGAAAAATCTAAGCAAAGGAAGTCAAATGACTTGATGAATCACAAAGCATGTTTATGAATAAAAGTTATGAAATCCAGACCTCTTTTTGTTTAGGCCTCAGATTCTACTACCACATCAATTTTAGTCAAGATAATCATAGCATAGGTTATTTTTTTTTCATCTTTTACTTAAGTATAATACATATCCACAAAAGTACAGAAATTCTAAAAGTACATACAGCTTAATGAATGTTCACAGTCTGAACACACCCCAGGTCAAGACACAAAATATTCACCAGGCTTCCAGATGTTCCTCATAGGCTTTATTAACTTCTTCTCCTCATTCTCTGGGTCACTACTCAGTTGACTTATCTCTTACATTTTACATAAATGGAGCCAAAAAGGATATACTCTAATATTTTTTAAATGTTTGCTTATTTGACATAGCTATAATTTTATAATATTTCAGTTAATATTAAAGCTGACATTTGTGACTATAGTAAACTTTATTCCAAAATCACAAAATATCCTTTTTTAGGGATTATAATACAAATGCACTTATAGAAAATTAATTAAATGCTTTTAAAGAACAGAGTTACCAGTGAAAGTAGGTTAAGAAAGAGGTTTGTTTGCTTTCTTATCAAGTTGTAGGCCTGACAGCAAAGGTCCACAAATAATTGGAAGCGAATGGTTGGCTTTTCACCCCCGTTAATGACATATGCCATATCAGACGTAAGCACAAAAGGAGCTCGATCCCTGTTTAAAATGAAAGAACACACAGAATATTATTATTATTCTTTAAATTTTTTATTTGTTTTAATTAGTTACACATGACAGTTCAGTGACCTTGACATATCATACATTTGAATGAGATGGGATATAATTTCTCAACACCCAGAATATTATTTACAGTAGATATGTAAGTAGTGCTATTGCTGTTGCATGATTATTAAACTAAGTCATCTGAACTATAGCAATTTCCAAGTAGGAAAGGCATCAGGAAGTTTTGAATTTCTATAATTCTTGAATATTCACATTTTCAGAAAAGCCTAGATATAATATAATATTTTCATTACTTAGACAGAAGTTATGTGAAATTTTATCCAAGATGATATTTATATATTTACATACCTAAAGAGAGATCGAACAGTATGTACAAACATACAGAAAGAAGTTATGAAAATGAACTACTTCTAACAGCACCACAACTATATATAATAAAATACACAATAATTCATTTCAACAAAGTTTACATAACACTCACAATTGCCTATTATGTGGTAAAGTTATCTCTCAGGGACTTTTCATCCTTAATTAGGCTCAAAAAGAGCCACAAAGCAAAGCATAGGAAAGGGCAAGGTTTGAGCCATTAATTTGTGACACAAGACATGTGTCTTTTCTTTAGTAAAAGTAATATTAACAATAGAATATTATACCTTTTGAAGCTACCAAACATCTGTGCATGGCCCAAAAACTTCCCAAAGTCAATGTGGAACATATGTCCTGTACTTCGAAGCATTATATTATCATTGTGTCGATCACAGATGCCTAAAACATAGGTAGCTACACAGCATCCAGCACAAGAATAAATAAAATTTTCAGAAGCCTATAATAAAGACAAAAAATTATATTAAGAAAAAATTATTTTTATTTGATTTATATGTGTGTGTATACACACACACACAATTATTTTTTAGTTGTTGAGGGACCTTTATTTATTTATTAATTTATATGTGGTGCTGAGAATCAAATCCAGTGCCTTACACATGCTAGGCAAGAGCTCTACTGCTGAGCCACGACCTAGCCCCGAAAAAATTATTGTTATAGGAGACAATGTTTACAAAGATTAAAGTAGTTCATCGCTCTTTAAAAACACAATCATTCTAGGCATGGCATCTGCCTGTAATCCCAGTGACTAGGGAGGCTGAGGCAGGAGGATCACAAGTTCAAGGCTGGCCTTAACAATTTAGAGAGACCCTAACTTAAAAAATAAAAAGGGTTGGGGAAGTAGCTCAATGGTCAAGTGCCCCTGGTCAATCCCCAGTACAAAAAACAAATAAACAACAACAAAAAAGCTGTAATCTACTTTCTCAGCTTGTATAGGTTATGATAATAAAAACCAGCCTTTTCATATTTCAAAAACAAAGCCACTCTAGCTTTTTTCTTCTACAAGGTAGAGATCTTGCTATTCTCTACCGTGAATAGCTTTGAAATACCATGTTTGTGGAACCCTGCTCCACATACCCTTGTGCTCCTTACCACAAGAAGCATTACTGGGACAAAAATTAATCTAAGTACAAGAGTTTTATTTTCTCTAGTTGTAGGAAAGACTTGTGAAACAAAGTCAGCTCAGGGGCTGGGACTCTAGTTCAGTGGTAAAGGACTTAACCTAGCAAGCCTGAGGCCCTGGGTTAGATCCCCAACATCAATAGGGGTAGGGGAAAGAAAGGCAGTTTATACCTTGAAACATTCAATAATAACAATTACTGTATTTTGTGACTTCCTAATGTGTCATCAGAAAATTTCTTGAAGGTAGACACCTTATTTCACTTCAGTTCTGCATGTCCTAGGGACTATTAAAATTACTAATATCATACAGATACAGCAAGATACATATAATGAATATTTTTACATTTTATTCTCAAAATACTGTATTTCTGAGGGCTCAGTCATATGGCTATACTTGTCCATGTGGTTAAATTTTATTCTATAATCCTCCAGAATCATTAACAAAGATGATGATGTGATAACAGCAGGAGTCTAGCACAAACCAAGTGCACAAACCTTTCTCTGTATACATTAGCCTATTTAAAATCTCACAACAAACCAATAACTCAGGTATTACTATTACTGTCATTTTACAGATGAGAAAAACCGAGAGAGGTTAAGTCATCTACCCGAGATTACATAATTGGTTAGAACCAGGATTTAAATCCAATGTATCTCCATTATGCTATATTCCTTTTAACATATTAAATCACATAAAAATGCACAAAAGTTACTTAAGATATGCTACTTGACAATTATTTTGTTTCAAACAACTTACCAAGAATCACAAAAGAGATAACATTACTATGAACAAGCACTGACCTCTGCTGTACTGCTTCCTCCAGACCACAAAGAAAAGGGAATAATCTTACAGTTTAAATGACCCACAAAAGAAAAAATTATCTGCTTTACCTACATAAGTCAACAGATGGTACTTTCGTATCCAAAAGTGATACAATAGCCAGGGCATGGTGGTACATGCCTGAAATACGAGCAACTTGGGAAGCTGAGGCAGGAGGATCTATAAAAGTTTGAGGCCAGCCTCAGCAATTTAGTGAGAACCTCGGTATCTTAGCCACACCCAGTCTCAAGATAAAAAATTAAAAAGGAGACGTAGTTAACTGGTAAAGGACCCCTGGGTTCGATCCCTAGTACCACAAAAAGAGGAAAGAAAGGAGAGGAAAAAAAAAAAAAAGATGTGACAGAATAATGGTATATAAACTAAGCAGCTAAATGACATTAAAACTGGGATCTTCTATCACTATGCAAGAGTTCATGGGTCATTAATTTTTTAATTTGCTTTAATTAGTTATATCCATGGGTCTTTCTTAAGCCAAGTTTAGGATCATGACTGGCTTATATCCTAAGAGATTACTCTTTTTTTTAGCAATTTTTAAAATATTTATTTTTTTGTTTTAGGTGGACACAATATCTTTATTTATTTTTATGTGGTGCTGAGGATCAAACCCAGTGCCTCACACATGCCAGGGCAGCGCACTACCACTTGAGCCACATCCCCAGCCCCGAGATTGCTCTTTTTGATATGTAATTCAAATTAATACTAATACAAAAAAAAAGATACTCCCAATAATACAATTTTCTCTGTTGTGTGTTCTCTCATGCTCTTCCTCTCTTTATATACACATGCAATACACTCATTTAATTTTCACAATAACCTTATGATACTATCATTTTTACAGCCATAGTATATACAATAATACCATAATATAAACTAAAATAGTTTACAGGAGAGTACACTGAGGCACAAAGAAGTTGCCTAAGGCCCTGTAGCTGATGAGTAACTTAGGGCCTGCATTTAAGCCCAGAGGCTAGTCCATAATATATGCTCACAAGTACAAACCATTTAGCTGTTCTTACTCATTTCTACAACTTCTTCCAAGGTCTTAGGAAAGCATAACATTCTGAGTTATAAAAATACTGCTGGTGTGCTGACCTTTAAGTACAAGTTTATAATATTTTGAAGGTAATTTAGCTTAAATTCACTTATATTCCTGCCATTAAATTCCATCAGTTTTATATTCTTTTCTATACCTAAGACATTGTTTTCTTGACTTAGAATAAACAGTTACTCTCCAGAATTGTACAATGAACTCAAAATCTTTGTAATACATTTTTGACAAAGTTATTAAGAAATAAAGAGACATGCTAATCACCTTTTCATATTCTTCTTCAGAGGGATTGTATTTCCTCAGCCATTCTGCAAGTGGTTTATCCTTAAAGGATCCAGTCACACCATATTCCACTTGGATTTTTCTGAGGGTATCTGAAGCAGGAACTAGTTCTACCATGCCTTTAACAATAAAATATTAAACTATGTGAAAACATCTCCCAAAATTAAGCCTTTTAAAAATTTACAGCTAAAAAAAAAAAAAAAATTCAGCTTTCACTGGGCATCATAGTGGTGCACACCTGTAATCCCAGTGACTCATGAGGCTGAGACAGAAAGATGACAAGTTCAAGGCAACACAGTGACTTTGACTCAAAAAAAAGGCTGGGGATGTAGCTCAGCAGTAAAGTGTCCCTGGGTTTAGTCATCAGTACCAAAAGGAAAAAAAAAAAACAAAACCAGAAAATTACAGTTTGCAATCTTGGACAGAAGGCACCAACTAGCAACTATCAGTTTCAAAGAAAATCAAGTCTGGCAGGGTATGCTAAAAAAAGTAAACAATCATAATTGTTTTGTATTTCCAAAGTACCCAACATGTGAAAGTTGATTTTTTACTATATGAGACTCTATAGTCTATACTCATGTGATAATAATTTTGATTACAAACTAGATGATAATAACTTCACTGGTAAAGTTACTTACAGATACATAATGTTCCATTTCAGCATGAAAAACTCTCTCATTGTGTATTTGGGAAGATAAAAGTATTTCAGAGAATATTAGGCCCTTTCAATGGGATGAACAGATTAAGACCATCCTTGTTATATACTTAAGTCTCAAATATGTGTTTTGTCTTCCCAACGAAAATGTTGCTGGCTTGGCAAACTGTTTTACCTTATCTCTGCAATTCCCTTAAAACAAGTTATCAAATAAATAAATTATGGCATATCTATACAATGGACTATAGTGAGGTGGGTCTCTATGTCCTTAAGTAGGACAGTCATTAAAATAATGCTTTAAAAATAAAATCCAGATGGAGAACTGTAATGCTTAAAAAGAAAAACTGTTGGAACATATATAAAATAGTTCTTGAAGACTATGTAAATGGTAATACCTTGTGAGCACGATGCCTAGAATTAAGAATAGAGAGGTATGGAAGAAAACCAACATTTACTTTTACATAATTTACAAATTACATAATTTATATATTTTTAAATGAAGGATATATATTTGTGTTAAAAATAAATGACTGGAGTTGGATGTGTGGCACAGGCTTGTAATCCCAGCAGCTTGGGAGGCTGAGGCAGAAGGATTGTGAGATCAAAGTCAGCCTCAGCAAAAGCAAGGTGCTAAGCAACTGAGTGAGACCCTGTTTCTAAATAAAATACAAAATAGGGCTGGGGATGTGGTTCAGTGGTTGAGTGCCCCCGACTTCAATCCCTGGTAGCCCTCCCCCACCAAAAAAGATCTGGAAACAAAGATCTGCTTCAGATAAAGAGAGTGGAGGAAACCCAACTTGACCAAAGCCTCCAAGGACACCATGAAAGAAAGTATGCAAGGCCAAGTTCTAATTCTAGGGGTCTGATTATATTTTGGTTGTATCATCTAGTTTACAGTTCATAGTGACAACATTTTTCAATGAGTGCCCCCAATTTTAATTCTATGTCTAATGATTATGTACAAAACAGTGAATCAATGTGTGTAAAATATACAAAGTACTAGATACATTCCCTGATCAGAGAGAACATATCATCAATCCAATGGGGAAGATATAAAACATGCAGAAAGTAAAACTAATATAAAAGTTAATAAAAATTAATATAAAAAACTAACATAAAATTAATGTCTGGTGACTATAGAATAAAACTGGCTCAATTTAGATAAAAGAGACAGTGGTATAGGCTGAATTGCTTGTGAAAAGCTTCACAGAGGATGTGTGTTGTGATTTCTTTTTCTTTCTTTTTTTTTTTAAGTTGTCAATGGATTTTAATTTTATTTATTTATATGTGGTGTTAAGAATTGAATCTAGTGCCTCACAAATGCTAGGCAAGCACTCCACCACTGAGCCACAACCCCAACCCATGATTTCTTCATTGAGAAATAAGGATACAAGTTGGGTGCAGTATCACACTCTTGTAATCCCAGCAACTTGCGTCACTGAAACAGGAGGACTCCAAGTTCTAGACCAGACTCAGCAAATTAGTGAGACATTGTCCCAGAAATAAAAAGGGTTGGGGTTCAGCTTAATAGCAGAGCACCCCTAGGTTCAATTCCCAAAAATACAAAGAAAAAAAAAAAAGGATACAGTGAAATAATACAAGTAGAAAGCTTATCACAGGATAAGACACTTAAGAATTTCAAAATGAGAATGAGGAAGTCCAGCTATAGAAACAAAATATGGTAACAACAAAAAAACTTAATCTAATTGAGACGATAAGCTTGTACTGAGAAGTCTTTATTTGATAATATTTTATCAAATATTTTATGTGTTTTGTCTTCCCAACGAAAATGTTGCTGGCTTGGCAAACTGTTTTACCTTATCTCTGCAATTCCCTTAAAACAAGTTATCAAATAAATAAAGATCTTTGTGAAGATCTGTATCCTGACTGTATCAATGCCAATATCCTGTGATATGTGCAAAAGACTTAATAGATTACATACTATAAAAATTAATTAATTATATGAAAATTAATCAACAAGAATTCTTTTTTTAAATTTAATTTTTATTGATTTTTAGCAAAAATTCTTTTTCTTTTCTTTTCTTTTTTTTTTGGTGGTGGTGCTGGGATTGAACCCAGGGCCTTATGCATGCAAGGCAAGCACTCTACCAACTAAGCTATATCCCCAGAATTCTTAAATTGACTTGATTTCCTAATCTTTTTTTTTTTTTTAAAGCCTCCCTTTTCTCAGAAGGTGATTTTTTGAGAGAGAATTTTTTAAAAATATTTATTTATTTATTTTTAGTTTTCGGCGGACACAACATCTTTGTTTGTATGTGGTGCTGAGGATCGAATCCGGGCCGCACGCATGTCAGGCTAGCGTGCTACCACTTGAGCCACATCCCCAGCCCTTGATTCCTAATCTTGACAAGATAAAGTCTGCACATCTAAATTTGAGCAAGTAAGGTTATAGACTCTAATGTTGTCCTGATGGATAAGAGAGAGAAATATGGAAGCGGGTGATAATACAATGAAGACAAGTAATTAAGCAAAATATCATACTTCAGGACCAGGGAGGTAGCTCTGTGGTAAAGCACTTGCCTACCGTGAATGAGGCTCTGGGTTGGATCCTCAACATCACATGCAAAAAAAGAAGAAAAACAAAACAACCTAAATTGTACTTGAGGTAGCAATCACCTAAAGGGAAATTTCTCGTGGCACACCACCAGGACTGGTCCTTTGGCTTTTCTTGGTAAACGTTTTTCCCAATGACTTAGCAGAAGCTACGGAATGTATGTTCTTTAAGTTCATACAAACTAAGAAGTTCAATAACAGATGGTAAGAATGAGAGTTTACGTCAGGCATGGTGGCACACGCCTGTAATCCCAGTGGCTCAGGAGGCTGAGGTAGGAAGAATCTGAGCTCAAACCCAGCGCCAGCAATGGCGAAGCACTAAGCAACTCAGTGAAACCTGTCTCTAAATAAAATACAAAATAGGGCTGGGGATGTGGCTCAGTGGTCGAGCATCCCTGAGTTCAGTCCCCAGTACCAAAAAAAAAGAATCAGAGTTTACTTATTTTTTTAAGTTGAGTGAGTGAGTGTGTGTGTGTGTGTGTGTGTGTGTGTGTGTAGTACTAGGAATTGATTGAACCCAGTGCTGAGGCTCAAGCACTTTCCCACTGAGCTACAACCCTAACCCCAGGATCAGATTTTAAAAGGAATCAAAGAAACTGAAAAGCAGTGGATCAAATATAACAAAGTTAATAGTTAAATGTCCTACACATGAGTCTAAGACACAAAATGTACAAGACCAGAACAGTCAGGACATGACTTAGGAGCTACTATCATGAAGACTTATTGGTTTTAGTTGTATGTAACCTTTACGTGTGAGGCACTTTGCCTACTCTTTTGTATTCTTCCAAATTCAGGTGTCTCTCCTAGAATGGATTGCTTGAACCCTTTTATGAGGAAAACAACCAGGTGATAAGGTAATTTAAAGTCATCTATGATAAATAGCTAAAGAATGCAGAACTCAAGATCTGAGGCCACAATACTAGCAACCTTTAATGAGGGATCCAACTTAATTATATAATATTCTATGAAGAGATCTGGAATCAATGGGTAAAAGATATCAACAATTAGTCCTAGTATTCAACTGAGTACAAACTGAGTGCCGAAGATCTTCACCAACCTTGAAATCAAGCAAACAAAATGAAACTTGCACTAAAGAAAGAACTTTATAGCTATCACCTATTCTGGATAGGATCAACTGCCTTGGACTGCAATGAATTCTCTTCACTGTTAAGTATTTAAGTACAAACTTAATGGCAAATATTAGAAGGATGACTAGATAAGGTAATATTTCAGGTGACTTCATAGTATTCAAAAAACTATTTGTTCAATAATAATAATGAAGGCAGGTGTGGCGGCACATGTCTGTAATCCCAGCAACTCTGGAGATTGAGGCAAAAGGGTTCCAAGTTCAAAGCTAGCCTCAGCAACTTTATGAGTTCCTAAGCAACTTAGCAAGACCCTGTCTCAAAAATAAAAAAAATAAATAAATAAAAAGGACTGGGGCTAGAGTTATAGCTCAGCGGTAGAGTGCTTACCTCACACTGTGAGGTACTGGGTTCGATCCTTAGCACCACATAAAAAATAAATAAATAAATAGATAGATAAATAAATAAAGATATTGTGTCCATCTTTAAAATAAATAAATAAAAAGGACTGGGGATGTGACTCAGTGGTTAGGTACTCATGGGTTCATCCATAGCACTAAATAAATAAACAAATAAATAAATAAAAAATGACGATGATGACTGCCATTTAGTGAGCCCATAATACATAAACAGCTAGGTTGTTTAGCATTATCTCAAAAACGTATTTGATAAAAAAGTAAAAATCTGCTCTTAAAAAACTTTTCAAATTACTCTTTTATTCTGTAGAAATGAAACAAAGTTGGTTTCACTTAGATATGGTTTTATTTTTAGTTCAAAAGCTAAAGTCTATAAAGTCCTCCTTGAGTTAATTAACAGATACCTCTGAGAACTACAAAGCATTTATTAGGGTACACAATGAATTGTATTTTTAAAGCAAGTAATCATTAACAATTGAATGAATAAAGTAACACTAGATTAAAATAAGAAACAAGAGAAGCCATGGTACCTCTGTATCAGGACCTTTATGACAGATACATTCTGAGCCTAGTCCACGGGGGGGGGGGGGGGGAGGATATCAAGATACAGCTAACAGACTTACCTCGATCTCTGCCAGTTGAAAGACATTTGAAAATTACCATCCTCAGGTCTAGTCCTTCTTTAAGCCAGATCTTATCCATAATCTTTATCATCTGTAAAGCTAACATATCCTGCCGAAGATCTTCACCAACCTTGAAATCAAGCAAACAAAATGAAACTTGCACTTTCCCAAAAGACTTAATAGATTACATACTATAAAAGCTGGGGGACAAGGGAAAAAGAATAATAAAAAGTGAACAGTGAAATAATCAGAACTGCCTTTTTATTCTTTTGTATTAAACCTTTTCAAGTCTCAGTTTCCTAACATAATAATTTAAAAAGTTGAATTTTAGGGTATGTGAATTATATTCAATCAAACAAGAAGTGGCAGGTCATGGCTGTGCAACAGCTATAATCCCAGCTACTTGGGGGGCTGAAACAGGAGGATCCTAAGTTCAAGGACAGCCTGGACAACCTAGTGAGACACTATCTCAAAATAAAAAATAAAAAGGGCTGGGGGGGCTGGGGATGTGGCTCAAGCAGTAGCATGCTCGCCTGGCATGCATGTGGCCGGGGTTCGATCCTCAGCACCACATACAAACAAAGATGTTGTGTCTGCCGAAAACTAAAAAATAAATATTAAAATTCTCTCTCTTTAAAAAAAAAAAAAAAGGGCTGAGGATGTAGCTCAGTGATAGAGTACACCTGGGTTCAATCCTTAGCACCCCTCCCCCCAAAAAAAAGGCGCGGGGGGGGCGGCGGCGGTGGGGGGGGGGCGGCGGCAGTGGGGGGGGGGGCAACACAAAGATCTTTGTGAAGATCTGTATCCTGACTGTATCAATGCCAATATCCTGTGATATGTGCAATAGAGTTATATATGATGTTAATCATTAGCGGATCATTAGAGGAAACTGGGTCAAGAATCTACAGGATCTCTCTATATAATTTTCTCTCTATTTTTTTTTTTTTGGCACTGGGAATTAAGCCCAGAGGCACTTAACCACTGAGCCACATCCACAGCCCTTTTAATAGTTTATTTTGACCCATAGTCTTGCTAAGTTGCTGAGGTTGGCCTCAAACTTGCAATCATCCTGCTTCAGCCTCCCGAGTTGCTGGGATTACAGGCATGTACCACTGTGCTCAGCTATTTATAATTTCTTATAACTGACCATTTATCTTTAAAGATCTCAAAATAAAAGGTTACTTAAAAAAATATTAGGCCTCCCAAAATGAATTAAAATTCATTCTTTGTTCCTTCCCCTTTCTTCCCTTTCAACACTGAGGACTGAATATCCAAAGCCTCGCTCATGCTAGATAAGTGCTCTTACCAATGAGCTACATCCCCAGCCCTTTTTAAAATTTTATTTTGAGACAAGGTCTCACTAAGTTTACCAAGCTAGCCTTCAACTTGTGATCCTTCTATCTCAGTCTCTAGAATAGCTGGGTTCACAGGTGTGTGCTACCACACCCAGCTTATTTTTCTTTTATAAACTGGATAAAATAATATATAATAATACATTAAAACACGTAATTATGAAGTCATTTTTGACAGTAGTCAAGAAAATTATAAAAAGAATAAGAGGGATTTGCCTTAGTATACATTAAGACGAAACATATAAAATTTTGATAATTAAAACAGATGGTAAAGTTTTAGGAAAAGGCTTCTATATCAGTAAAAAAAAAAAAATGAAGTTCCATATGAGACCTGAGTATATGGGAACTTGCTACAGAAATCAAAGGAGTGTGAAATATGATATATCAAGAAATTTGTAATGTTTTGAACAACCAACAATAAAAAATTAAAAAATAAAAATAAAAAAAGAAAAAAAAAAAGAAATCAAAGGAAGCTTAATAGAAGCTACCTTTATGAACCTTCACTTATCTAGTTGAATTAACTAAAACACAAGATTTTTTTTTCAAAATATATAAATTATAAGCACAATACACAGAAGTTTGACATAATTATAAATTATGTATATGTAATTGGTATGTTTCTAAAAACAAGTGCTATTGATCATGTTTTGTAGTTTTGTACGCCCAACTCTGGGAGACACCATTTGCACTACAGGCTGCATAAAAGGCACTGTCTCGAGTTACGATGAGCTCAACCCATGTCAACTGTAGTAGATCTATCCCAGAGTTGCATTTGTTCCCAAATGTGTTTGGGAAAAGTTTATGTCAGTGATAAGACATACAAAACTGCCTGGTAATTTTGGAAAAGAAATTTAATTTAAAAAATGTTTTTAAATTGCCATGAAAGAGAGGGAAAAAAAAAAAAATTCCAGGCGTGGTGGCACATTCCTGCAATCCAAGCAGCTCAGGGAGCTGAGGCAGGAGGATTGCGAGTTCAAAGCCAGCCTCAGCAACTTAGTGACGCCCTAAGCAACTTCTTGAGACCCTGTGTCACAATAAATTATAAAAAGGGCTGGGGATGTGGCTCAGTGGTTAAGTGCCCCTGTTTTTTTCTTTCTTTTTAAAATTTTTTTTAGTTGTAGATACACACATACCATCCATTTATTTATTTATTTATTTTATTGTGCTAAGGATCAAACCCAGTGCCTCACACTCACTAGGCAAGCATTCTACCACTGAGCCACAACCTCAGCCCAGTGCCAGTGCCCTGTTCAACTGCTGGTACCAAAAAACAAAAATAAAAACAAACAAACAAAAAACTTATTTGGACATTGTGGTGTAAATCTGTAGCCCCAGCTAATGGTAAGGCTGAGGCAGAAGGATCATTTAAATAAGCCCTTGAGTGCCAGGACAGCCTGGGCAACACAATGAGACCCCCATACCTCCCACATCCCAAAGTAACACTATTTTGCTCACCTTAAACATGACATTAATTTCTTCCCCGAAAGGATCAGCATTCACCATTGTGACTTTTAGGGGCACAGCATTAGAACTGAAGAATGAACATGACTGCAAATATATCATTTAAGAATTAGAAAGATAACACTGGCATAAAAAATTAGTTTATTACTTTTTGATTCTGGGTACTTCCCTTTTCACTTGTTTCACTGAACTATGGAAAATGACACAAAAATAACTGATTTTTAGATGATTTGGCACACAGTTTGTATGTACACATGTATATATATACATACATATATAGTTTATTTTTTAAAATTTAAACATAGCATACTTTCAGTTTGAGTTTGTTTGTTATTGTTTGGTTTGGTTTTGCTGTGCTAGGGATGGAACCCAGGGCCTCATACATGCCAGGCATGCACTCTACCACTGAGCCATATCCACAGCCCTTTATAAATGTTTTTTGTGTTTTTTTTAACAGAACCAATTTTTTTTTCAGTTGTTGATAAACCTTTATTTTATTTACTTATTTAAATGTGGTGCTGAGAATTCAACTCAGTGCCTCACAAAGGCAAGGCAAGTGCTCTACCGCGGAGCTACAAATCCAGCCCCTATAAATGGTTTTAATTCCTCAACAAAACACAGTTTTGTGATACTCATTCTGATTGGCGATGAAATCACCACTTCTACTTATCGTACTACTATAATTAATTATATATGGACTCAAATACTGATTTTCATTAGCAAAGGTTAAATCTTATTTTTAAATGAAACTAATTAACAAAAAAGTTAATTTAAGACAATAAAGCCAATTTAAGATAAACAAATAAAACCCAAGGAAATAAATAACTTTCCACTGTCATTTTGGAATACCAATTAGGTAAAGAATGTTGAGATAAATATGGATCCTAACGACAAACAGAAATCCTTTCATACATACTCACAACGAAACTATGCAGGTCTTATCCTTGTTTGCCTTAAGCATACCTGCTCATTTGCTTTTTTCCTATGTATTATTTTGAAATTTAATGTGAAATTTTAAGTATTTTATCACCTTAATATTTAACTCCTTTGCCACTAGACTTGGTTTGAGAGGGAGTCGGCATTTATTCTTCAGAAAAAAGGACTGTACTCGTTCCATACTCCTCTGGAGGACGACCTATGAAAGAGATTGTTATCATAAGTACATAATAAAAATGAAGGTCTGTTTTTAAGACAAGGAAATGTGTTGCAGACACAATTTATAAAATGTCCAATTTCAAAATGGTCAAAAAGTTGTTGCTTGCTAGGCGCAGTGGTACACACCCATAATCTAAGCTACTCAGGAGGCTGAGGCAGAAGGGTCATAAATTCAAGACGAGCGTGGGCAACTTAGCACGAACCTGTATCAAAATATAATTTATAAAAATGGCTGGGGTGTAGCTCAGAAGCAGAATGCTTGCCTAGCATGTGCAAGGCCCTGGGTTCAATCACCAGTTCCAGGGGAATAAAGATAGAGATTGCTGCTTAAAGGGGTTGTTACTGTAAAAGTAAATTAGAATAGACAAAAGCTATAAACAGAGGTACAGGGGGATGTATATATGGCTAACCAATATACATGAAAATGTTAAAGCTCAATATTAGTCAACAAAATCAAAATTAAGCAAAAATGAGATGCAACTTTTCATCTATCCAATGAAAATTTAAGACAACAGAAGTGGTGGAAAACAATTTCATAATCTGTTGCTGGGGAGAGAGGTGTACACAGGCATAATTTATTTATTTTTTGGAGAACAATCTAACAAAAACTATTATTACTAAAAATGTACATAGCTGGGGCTTGGGCTGGGATTGTGGCTCAGGGGTAGAGCACTTGCCTATCACATGTGAGGCACTGGGTTCAATCCTCAGCACCACATAAAAATAAATAAATAAAGTATTGTGTCCATCTACAACTAAAAAATATTTTTTAAAAATGTACATATCTCGGGGCTGGGATTGTTGGCTCAGTGGTGGAGTTCTTGCCTAGCATGTGCGAGGCACTGGGTTCGATTCTCAGCACCACATATAAGTAAATTAAATAAAAGATTCATCAACAATTAAAAGAAAATTTTTAAAAAAGTACGTATCTTCAACTCAACTAATTTGCCTATAGGATTATTCTATAAAGAAATGCTAAAAAGCCTGGTATGGCAGTGCATGCTTACAGTCCCAACTACTTGAGAGGCTAAGGTAGGAAGATCACATGAGTCTAGGAATTCAAGACCAACATGGGCAACTGGTGAGATCATGTATCAAAAAAACAAATACTAGCAAAGAAGTAAAAACTTACATACCAAAGTTCATTGTAGTAATGACTGGAAAAGGAAAAATGTGTAACAACCTACAAGATGTAATGGGTCAGCCAGGCATGGTGGCAGATACCTGTAATCCCAGCTATTCAGGAGGCTGAGGCAAGAGAATTGCAAGTTCAAAGCCTCAGAAACTTAGTGAGATCCTATCTCAAAATAGGGTCAAAATAGGGTTCAAAGCCCAAACCAAAAAAAAAAAAAAAAAAAAAAAAAAGTAGTAGTAGTGGTAGGAATGGTTCACAATTTATGCTATAATACCTAATAGTATTATATACCGACTAAAAATCATGAAGTAAAACTACATTGCTGATATGAATATCCAAGATGAAGTTTAAAAAAGGCATTTGCAAAAAAAATAAAAACCCAAAACAAACATGTAGTGCTTACACAAGATGCTGGGTTCAATCCCTAGTACTGTAGAACAAAATAAAACAAACAAAACCCAAAACAAAAAAGGTATCATTATTGAAAGAATTTGAGAAGATATAAATAAATGGGAA
This sequence comes from Marmota monax, assembly GCF_021218885.2. NCBI lineage: Eukaryota > Metazoa > Chordata > Mammalia > Rodentia > Sciuridae > Marmota > Marmota monax. The sequence goes on along the minus strand of NW_026695230.1, from coordinate 9,270,347 downwards.
GACATCTTGTGTTCATGAATTAGAAGACATAAATCATTAAAATGATAACATTTTCCAAATTGACCTATAGATATAACATAATTCTTAACCAAACTCCAACTGTCTTTTTGCAGAAATGAACACAATAAACCCAAGGAACACCAAATAGCCAAAACAATCTTGAAAATGAATGAAGATGGAGGAATTATATTTCCTCCATACTACTAAACTATGGTAATCAAAACAGTATGATATAAGGCTGGGGCTAAAACTCAGTGATAGAACACTTGCTTACTATGTGTGGGACCCTGGATTAGATTCCCCAGGAGAGGGAGAAAGAGAAGAAAAACAGAGAAAGAGAGTGAAAGAGGAGAAAAGAAAAGAACAGTATGGTTTAAGGACTGATATATCGATGCATGAAAAAGAAAGTCCAGAAATATATATAAAATTTCATATTACATATATTTTTTCCTCCAGCTGTTTTTTGACAAGGATGCCAAAACCATTCAGTGGGAAAAAGGAATCTTTTAACAAATGGCCTAAGACAACTGGAGAGCCACATGCCGAACAATAATATTATTTTCAATAGCCAAACTATGGAACCAGCCTAGGTATCCATCAATAGATGAATGGAAAAAGAAATGAATCGATATATACACAACGGAATTTTATTCAGTCACAAAAAATGAAATTATGTCATTTGCAGGAAAATGAATGAATTTGAGAAGATATAAATAAATGGGAAGACATCAACAAAATAAGTCAAACTCAGAAGGTCAAGGGTCATATGTTTTCTCTCATATGTAGAAGCTAGGTAGGAAAAAGAAAAGTTTGGGGGCCAGAATCTCATGAAAACCAAAGGGAGATCAGTAGAGGAAAGGGAACAAGGGTATAAGGCAGGAAGGTAGGAGGGATGTGCTGGGGAGTGATATTGACCACATGATATTGCTATATTGTGTGCATGTATAAAAATGTAACAACAAAGCCCATCATTATGTACAACTATAATGAATCAATAAAAAATGTGGAAAAAAAATGACACTGGACTCCTCCTTCACTGCAAATGCAAAAACTGACTCAAAAATGTATCAAAGGTCTAAATATAAGAGCTAAAACTGTAAAACTTAGATAAAAATACAGGTGTACACCTTTGACATTGAATTTAATGAGAAATTCTTAGACCTGACATCAAAAACACGAGCAATGAAAGACAAAAACAAAAACAAAAACACAACACAACAAAACAAAACAAAACAAAAACAGATAAACTGGACTTGATCAAAGTTTAAAAATAAGCCAGGAATGGTGGTGCATGCCTGTAAAACCATCTATTTAGGAGGCTGAGGTAGGAGGATTGTTTTTGATTCAGTCTTGGAAATAGCAAGATCTCATCTCAAATCCCCTACTAAACAAACAAATTACAGTGCATCAAAGGAAACTATCAAGGAAGTGATAACCCACACAATGGAAAGAAAAAATATTAACAAATAGTGTATCTGAAAAAAAAATAGTGTATCTGATAAGGGTCTAGTACCCAGAATATATAAAGAATGCTTAACAATTTAAAACAAAGATAATTCAATTTTAAAATGAGTAAAGTACTTGATTAGACATTTCTCCAGAGAAGATATACAAACGGCAAACTTGTAAGAATACATTTAACATCATCAGTCATTAAGGAATTACAAATTAAACCAACTAGATATGACCTCATACCCACTAGAATGGCTATAATAAATCATTAAAAAAAAAAAAAACAAGATCCCGAGTGGGGGGGGGAATGTTGATGAGGATGTTGAGAAATTAGAATTCTTCTATACTGATGGTAGGCAGAAATATAATATGGTAGGACTGCTAGAGAGAGCAGTTCAATAACACCTCCGAAAAGTTAAATACAGATTTACTATATAATTCAGAAACTTCATTCTTAGGTGAAGTAAAAACAAGGTGTCCATTGAACACCTTAACAGCATTATTAGTATTAGACAAAAAGCAGAACCACCCAAATGTCCATCAACTCATTAACAGAGAAATAAATGAACTATATCTAAACAATGGAATATTATTTAGGTATAGAAAGGGATGACAAACTTAAACATTCTAGAACATGGATGAACTCTAAAAACATGCTAAGTGGAAAAAAGAAACAGATACAAGACCACATATTATATGATTCATACAGAAACCAGATACAAAGGGCTGGGGATGTGGCTCAAGCGGTAGCACGCTTGTTTGGCATGCGTGCGGCCCGGGTTCGATTCTCAGCACCACATACAAACAAAGATGTTGTGTCTGCCGAAAACTAAAAAATAAATATTAAAAATTCTCTCTCCCTCCCTCCCTCTCTCTCTTAAAAAAAAAAAAAAGAAAAAGAAACCAGATACAAAGATCAAATATTATGAGATTCCACTTATATAAAGTGTCCAGGATAGGCAAATTCATATAGACAAAAGCATATTAGTAGTTGCCAGGGGTGGGGAGGAAGGGAAATGGGGAGTGAATGGTCCATGGGTACATGCTTTCTTTTTGGTATTATAAAAATACTGTAGAATTAGATAGCAGTAATGCTTGTACAACACTACTGTATATGTATTAAAAGCTAATGATTATACATTTTGTTATGGCTAAATTTTATATTAGGTGATTTTTACCTCAACAAGAGTAAGGCGTCTGTGTGTGGGGGGGAGTGAGAGAATGGAAGGGGGAAAATTCTGTTTTGTAAAACTAAAACAACTCCCCAAATTCATGTGTGTGTATGTGTGTGTGTGTGTGGGGGGGTATATATATCATATGACCAAGAGGAGTATACAGTAAACTATGAACTGGAAGAGTGAATTGGAAATAATATTAACTCCTCATTTTTGAATCTATAAACTTTATTACCTATTTTTTTTAAATCAAAAATCAGCACTGATACTTTGCAATTACAAAAAATTTTAAAGACAAGACAGTGAAAAACACACTTGAGAACAATTTTAATCAGAAAGGAATTAATAAGCATAGGAAATAAAAGCATTGGTCTTCTGAATTATGGCATTTTCCCCATATATTTTAAATAGCCTTTGAATCCTTTCGGGGAACAGAACATCTTTGTATGTGGTGCTGAGGATCGAACCCGGTCCGCAAACATGCCAGGCAAGTGCGCTACCGCTTGAGCCACATCCTCAGCCCCTAGCCTTTGAATCTTATCTGTCCAAAATAGTACAGGTATAGTTAGAATTCTATTGGGAATCTATTGATTAAAAAAGTTCATTTATTACACTTCCAGAAAAGATTAATTTGGGAAAATTTTCTTTTGACACATTTTCAGAATTAAAATAATTCTTCATTTTCTCTGTTTCAAAAGAAAAAAAAGTAGTACAACTTAATTTGTCAGCACCATAAAGATCATTTACAAAACATTTATGTTCTCTTTTGAGTACATACCTGTCTGGCTGATCCACTAGCCTGCCTTACTTTCTCTGCTACTCCTCCTAAAAGCTGTACAAGTTTTGTCTGCTTAGAAAGTTCTTCTCTGAGTCCTTTTCCTCCTACTGAGAGTAGAGCACCCAATACATGTTCATATCGGACACCAAACTGTGTATCATGTAGGGCATCCTTGAGAAGCCTAATACAGCAAAATATTTATGTCAGCCACTTTTGATAATTGAATGAACAAAACTAACTTAATGGGTTCATTTTTAGTATTCAGAAATTTATGGTAAGCTATATAAGCAAGTAAAAACTCTATTTATACAGTCATCACATGCCAAATATTTTTCAATAGAGGGTTTTGTTATTTTGGGGTTTATTTCTAAACACAAAAACTTAGCTTCTTTAAAAAAAATAAAATATCTAGTATTAATAGCAAATATTCTGAGCATACTATTTAGACTTACAAAGTATGTCATCTCTATAAATATTAACAATGGAAACAAAGTACTTCATAAAAGTTAAATCTTACCAATATAAACTGTGTGCTATCTGGATATTTCCCAATGCCCTGGACAGAAGAAAGCGCACTAATGAACTGTTCAAGTAAATTTCATATTTCAAAGCCTATTTATAAAAGAGAATAAGGATTACTAGTGGTTAAGTCCCTAGTAAATTGTTCAAATAAAATTATTAAAAGATAAATTCTATAAAGCAAGTATAAATTTAACAAAAAGATGATACTTACAAAAATGAAACAGATGAATGAATACAGGCTAAATTAATAAAATCAAGCACAGGAATAACCTCAACAAAATATGCATTAGCTATGTTTCACTAATAAAGAAAAATCAAGGAAAAGCTCAAGTCTGCTTTATTTTGAGACTTTAAGAAGTCTGAGAATTAAAAATTCATCTACAGATATATAATATTCAAGATAACAATAGTGGAAAAAAATTCACACTAAATCCTCATGCAATGATCCCCAACATTATAATCATACAAAAACTACTTTTAATTAAAACAGCAGGTAAACTCTAAGTTCCTTACTTTTAAAAACCAGGTGGGGTGTGAGACATAAGGAGGGAGGTAACCTACTAAAAAACTTACTTGTACAAACTGTGGAAGAAGATCTGTTAATTCATCATCACTAATGGCCTCAATCCAGGTCACAGCCAGGGATCTTACTTCCTGATCAGCAAATCTAAAACATCAGAAAAATTCAGATTTGACATAGGCTTCTTTCTAGTAAAGCTGTATTTCCCCAAAACAATTTCAATTTCAATTTATTCCTGACAAAGAATACACAATTCTTTTTTTCTAAAGCAATGTGTTTCTTCTTTTTTTTTTCATACCAAGGACTGAACTCAGGGGCACTCAACCTCTGAGCCACATCCCCAGCCCTATTTTGTATTTTACTTAGAGACAGGATCTCACTGAGTTGCTTAGTGCCTACTTTTGCTGAGGCTGACTTTGAACTCAATGATCTTCCTACCTCAGCCTCCCAAGCAGCTTAGATTATAGGTATGTGCCACTGTGCCTAGCTGTTAATTCCTTAAGAAGAAAAAATATTAGTTTTTGGTATAGGGGATTGATCCTGGGGTGCTTTACCACTGAACTACAGCCCCTGACCTTTTTATTTTTAAATATTTTTTAGTTGTAGATGGACACAATTCTTTATTTTATTTATTTTTATTTGTTACTGAGGATGGAACCCAGAGCCTCACATGTACTAGGCAAGTGTTCTCCCGCTGAGCTACAACCCTAGCCAGCCCACCTTTTTATTTTTTGAGACCAGATCTCACTAAGTTGTTGAGGCTGCCATTGAACTTGTGATTCTCCTACCTTAGCATCCAAGTCTCTGGAACTATAGGCATGTGTCACCTTTTTGGTATTAGGAAGAAAATCTAACTGTGTTATTCAGATTCAATTTTGGAATTATTCTGAAACCTTAAATATATGAAAATAAATTTTGGCTCACATCATTAAAATACAACAAATTGTTAAAAATATACAATCTAACCATTCCTTTTATATATATGTGTGTGTGTATGGTAGATGGACACATTACCTTCTTTTGATTTTATTTATTTATTTTATGTGGTACTGAGGATCCAACCCAGTGCCTCACACATGCTAGGCAAGTGCTCCACCACTGAACTATAACTCCAGACAATCTAACCCTTTTTTTTCGGTTAGTTTTAAATGACATAAAATGCTTTTATGAAAATTTCAATGCAAAAGGTTATGTTTGAATAAAGGTATATTTACTTTTTTATATCGTATTGAACTGATTTTGTGTTAAAAAGGAAGAACTACTGCAATATAACTGACAGTAAAAGAAAATAAATATATTTTACTTACTTTGAATCAAGAAGCTCCAAAGAAGCCAGTGGGTACAATGGAGGCCACTGGTAAAGCAATGAGTATGTTCTGGCAAGATTAACCCATTTCCAGTTTGGGGCACTTGCTAGTATTTTAGGAAGACAATTTGGGTGTTTGAGGCAATAATAACGTTTCTCCCACAAAAAGGCTTTATCTTCTTTAGAAAGTCTGTGTACATAATAGAATTAAATTACTTCTCAGTGATATGATAATGCCATAGATAATCTCAATGATTAAAAATACAAAAATATTTACTCATTTGAGAAAGCTGCTTCTTGGTGAAATCATTAACACTAATTTGGAACAGAAAAAATGCAAGATATAACAAACACCACTAATCTACTCTAATTTGAGAACAGAAAGAAATTATTCTGCCTTAATAAAAGAGCCTTAGTTATGAAAATGAGGCATAATTCAGTTCAATAAAAATTTATTAAAGCCAGGCACAGTGATGCATGCCTGTAAACCCAGTGGCTCAGGAGGCCACGACAGGAGGATCTTGAGTTCAAAGTCAGCCTCAGCAATGGCAAGGCACTAAGCAACTCAATGAGACACTGTCTCTTAAAAAAAAAAAAAAAAAAATATATATATATATATATATATATATATATATATATATCTGGGGATGTGGCTCAGTGGTTGAGTGTCCTGAGTTCTATCCACAGTACCACCACCCCTCCCCTGTTGCCCATAAAAAAAAAAGCTACCATAATATTTTTAGAAAATTAATACAGTTGAATTGAGAAATAGTCAACATGAAAAGGACTCAGTTTAGAAATTCTAATTGCTTTAATGACAAATATTTATGTGAATGAAATTATTTCACTGTTATACTACTAACTTATTTATACAACACATATAAATTGTATTCATTTCATGTGGAATACTGAAAAAATTCAAACACTGCAAAAGGAGCAGTGAAGTCTCTCCTACCAATCCCCCTTCCCAGAGGCAACCACTTAAGGTTATGTATGCTTCCAGAGACAATCTATTTATATAGAAACATACATATGTGTGTTTTGTGTTTTTTTAGCATTAAAATATCTGTTTTTTTAAATTTTTTCTTTTTAGCTATACATGATACATATGGATATTTTTAGGTTTTCTTTTCCTTTATGTTAATGGTAACAAACTATACTCACTATTCTCTTCCTTTATGTCTTCATTTAAGATATCTTATGTATTAGTACATATAGTTATGACTTCATTATTAATATTTGTATTTCTCCACTGGATAATTTAACTGCTATTGACGGACATTTCCAGTCTTTTTCATTTATCCAAATAAATAATAAAATGAACATTCTTATCTCTAATAAGCAAATACATAAGAATTTTCTCTTCAATTCATTACTAGAAGGGGCAATTCTGGGTCACAGAATATACCACATTGTAACTTTAATAGATTTTGCCAAACTGCTCTCCAAAAGGGTTGTGGCTTTTTATAGTTCTGCCAATAACTCCCACTTTTTTTATATCCTTATCAATACTTTATGTGATGAGGCCTTTTAAGTTTTCACCACTCTGATGGGTATAAGAGTATGTTGTATTAATTTACTTTTCTTTAAGAGATTGAACATCTTTTCAAATATGTAAAACACTCTGCATTTATTTCCCCAATAATTGACTGTTCATATTCTCCCTCCTTTACTATAAAGGTCATTGATCTTTACCTTATTGACATAAACATGTTCTTCTTTTTTTTTTTTAATATATAGATTTTATTAGCAGTAATTTCTGATTTTTTTTAATATGGCTAAAAATAGAATTAGACACTTATTGGAATGAAATAACCAGAAATTATCTCTTACAATTATGGATAATTTAAACACAAGATTTTCAAAGTGTGAGTGACTGTGAATGTACAAATAGATAATATGGCTAAGAGAAAATTATTTCTTGCATTTTCTCAAATCTCATTGTTTCTAGTATTCCTTAGCTTATGACCACAAATACTTCTCTTCTGAGTTGATGGAGCACTCAAAACACAGGGAAGATGGTAGTAACACAGCAGCGAATTATCCTCAAGTCCTACAGGGTCTGAGAACCATATTTTATAATATGGAAGACCCTCCAATAGACTGGCTCTTCCAAACATTGTTTGCAAAGATAGAGAAAAGTCAGTTCATTGCACAAAATGAGTGAAGTGGGTCTGTGCCTCTGTAGATGAAAATAAGTTGTAAAAGAGCCACAAAACATGAGTTCAGGACTGGGCATCACAGGACATAGCTGACAAAATCCTTGGTGTAGATCTCGGTGGGGAACCTCCAATCTGCTACCACTGTTTACCCGGTGATGAGTCCTTGCTTCCTCGATGCTGAAGTATAACACCAGAGAAGCACATGGAGGCAAGTGTAGAGTGGTAAGTAAAAGCTTTATTAAAGGACAATAGAAAAGACTTCTCCCTGGAGGAAGAAGGGGACCGAAGAGGTGGAATCCCACATGTTCTTTTTTTTTTTTAATATTTATTTTTTAGTTGTAGTTGAACAAAATATCTTTATTTTATTTATTTATTTATTTTATGTGGTGCTGAGGATTGAACCCAGGGCCTCACACATGCTAGGCAAGAGCTCTACTGCTGAGCCACCAACCAAGCGCCATAAACATGTTCTTACAGGAAATTATTTCATTGATATTTAATATATTTCCCAGTCTGTTTGCCTTTTGATCAAATAAGAAGTTTGACTTGTACATTATCTAACTTTTATGTAGTCACACAGTCTTTCTTTTTTTGTGGGACTTGAATCCAGGGCTTTATCATGACAGGCAAGTGCATTACCAATAAGCTACACCCACCCTCAGCCCCCATATAGGCTTTTAATACAATTTAAAAAATAAGTTAAATAGAAAGTGTTCCAAAACAAGAGCACTGCTAAATCATGAACTAAATCAGGGCATTTAATACAAGCTCTTAACATGAGCTTTACATTGTAGGAGATACCCAGGCTACAAACAGAATAAATGACGCATACCCAAGTGATGAGTCTCTGTGAAGAATATTGAGAAGTTTCCCTTTTATATCATTCTCCAGTGTTTCTAAGTTGTGTTGCTGTGTAATGCTTCTGTCAACTTGAGGAGTTGTATAAATTATATCAAATGTAGAACAAGGAAAATCAACCTTAAAAATTGAACAGAAGTTGATCAAAATATAGAACATTAACGTGTCTTTAAGAAAATGGACTTTTTTTTCCCCTGAACAATCAGGGTGGATTTACACTGAGATTATATTGGTGTTTCTCGGGGTTTTGTTGAAAGTGATTATCAATAGTTGGTAATTCTCAATAATACACATATATTTTCTTGGAATAGATACAATGCATGTTTTACTGTATCCTCAGAAATTGAAAATGGTTTCATTACATTTAAATTGAAGATAGATTCTGAAATTAAAACGGTCAATTAGGCTTCTTTAATAACGCCCAAATAAAAGATATATATATTTTTTTCAAGAAATTTAAATTTAAACCTCTCCACATATCAAGAAGTACCATTACCTGTAGCACTATTCTTTCCATGAGATATCCTTTTTTAGGGACTGTTCCAGGAATACAATTTGTAGATGATGAAGTCCAAAGATAGAGAAGTTTGGTTCCACATGTTAAAAACCTTCATGAATATAAAAAGAATAATTTTCATTTAAAAAACTGACACAACACATGATAATCAATCTGAAATGTTAGTATTCACTAACATTCACTAAATAAAAATATCATCTTTAAGAACATATCAGAAGAAGTCACTCCCACACTGTAATGAGACTTTAAGTAAATGTATTAAAGTATAGGGTGGGAACAAAGAGGGAGAATGAAAATATTTATCTCAAGAAGAACGGTAAATTCAGAATCACCTGTCTCCGAAACAACTTCTATAAATAGGAAGGGGTAAATGATAGTGTTTCAAGATTTTCTGTAAGGGAATACATCTTAGGGTGGTGGTTTGGACTACCACCTGGGGACTGCTTCATGGCTTTTACCATTAGAATATGCCAAGAAAATGAATAATTTCTTGTGTTAAAGCACCAATCATGTGAGATGAGAATTTGTATCTCTATCCTTGTCAGCAAACTTTTCCTGTAAAGAGCCAGTCAGGAGCTGGGGTTGTGGCTCAGTGGTAGAGCGCTCGACTAGCATATGCAAGGCCCTGGGTTCGATTCTCAGCACCACATATAAATAAATAAAATAAAGGTATTGTGTCCAACTACAACTAAAAAATAAATATTAAAAAAAAAAGAGCCAGTCAGTAAATATTTTGGGCTTTGTGGGCCACTCATCTCTGTTGCAAACACTCAACCTGCCAATTATAATGCAAAATAACTATACATTCTACATAAATGAATATGTGTGCTAGGTTCTAACAAACTGTATTTACAAAAACAAACAATGGGCTTGAACACGTGGACCCTTGGCCTAGACTACAAATTTATGTTCTACTTAAATTAAAACACTTAGTCAAAGATATTGATTTATCTTTACATAGAAGAGATATTTGAAAAATATAAGATTAATAAAAGCAGGAAGTTATGAACTTTGTCAAATCTTCATTTTATTTAAACATAAAATATCCTTTTCAGAACTGAACTCCTGTCTTACTATTTTCTCTTGCCCACATTAATAACTTTTGAATGTTTGATATATTTTAAGCTGTCATTTCTAAAAATTACCCATACACCCAACTAGACTATTTCAAAGCAAATCTTAATTTATTTTATCGGGATTGAACTCAGGGGGGGCACTTGGACACTGCCACATCCCCAGCCGGCACTATTTTATATTTTATTTAGAGACAGGGTCTTACTGAATTGCTTGAGCCCCTTTGATTTATGCTGAGGCTGGCTTTGAACTTGCGAGTCTCCTGCCTCAGCCTCCCAAGCCACTGGGATTAAAAAAAGCATGTACCACTGTGCCCAACTTCAACTTTAAGCCAAATCTTTGTTTTTTAAGAGAGAGAGAGAGAGAGAGAGAGAGAGAGAGAGAGAGAGAATTTTTTAAATATCTATTTTTTAGTTTTCGGTGGACACAACATCTTTTATTTTTATTTTATGTGGTGGTGAGGATCGAGCCCAGCACCCTGCAAATGCCAGGCGAGCGTGTTACCACTTGAGCCACATCCCCAGCCTAAGCCAAATCTTAATCGCACTATTTGGTCTATAAATTTTGTTACATAAGTCTAAACAATCAAGTTTCCCTTTGAAGTGGTTATAATACCATTATTTCTCTTAAAATAATTAACAAATTACTTATGAACATAAAATATCTAGTCAGTTTTCAAATTTCCCTGAATTTTCTTTTTGTTGTTGTTGTTTTTTTATCATTGGTTTGTTTGAAACAGGATCCAAACAAGGTCCAACAACATTTGCATTTGGCGAAAATCTTTTTTTTTTTTTTTTTGTGGGGCTGGGGATTGAACCCAAGGGCCTTGTGCATACAAGGCAAGCACTCTACCAATAGAGCTATATGCCCAGTGCCAGTTGAAATGTCTTTTTAAGCATCTTTTAATTCAGGTTCAGCAAAGTCCTGCCACCTAGTTTTGTAAATAAAATTTTATTAGACACAGTCATGCCCATTTGTTAATGTATTATCTATAGTGGCTATTGCACTTGTGACAGCTTATATGGCTTTCAAAGATGAAACTATTTGCATTTGGCACACTTTTACCCCTGTCATTTATTTGCTGAAAATACAGGTCTTTTTTTCTATACCAATTTCTATTTCATGAATTTTGCTGATTATATTCCTTTGGTGTCTTTTAACATGACTTCCTATATTTTCTGTTAAGTAGTAATTAGATCTAGTGGCTTGATGTGATTCAGGTTTAGGTCTTCAGCAAGAATACTCAGTATCTCATAGGTAGTATTGTACACTACTGCCTACTCCATCAAATAAAGAGGCACACATCATTGGGATTACCTCTTTCTCTTTCTATAACATTATGATTTATTAGTTTGTTCAAGTGCTATCAATTTAAATCATCTACTATAAAATTTCAGAAAAGCTAAATGGCTTTAAGAAGGTATTGATGATCATTGCATAGATCAATGCTTCTCTATGGGGGCCTATGTTCCCAGCAGACATGAGGCAATGTCTGGAGAAATATGTAGTTGTCAACTTGGGGGTACTACTAGAAGTCAGTGGGTAGAAGCCAGGGATACCGCTAAACATCTATAATACACAGAAGTCTCCTATAACAAAGAATTATCTGTCCCAAAATGTCAATACTGCTGAGACTGAGAAACCTTGGTCTAAATCTATTATTTTAGTAGGATTGGAAAACTTTTTTTTATATTTATTTTTTAATTGTAGATGGACACAATATCTTTATTTTATTTCTTATATGGTGCTGAGGATCAAACCCAGGGCCTTGCATGTGCTAGGCAAGCACTCTACCTCTGAGCCACAACCCCAGCCCCAAGGTTTGAAAACTTTTGATATTCAAATTTCTGCATCAATTAGCTAGAACTTTTCTACTAAAAACTTTATCACAGCTGCATGTGGTGGCACATGCCTATGTAATCCTAGAGGCTGGGGAGGCTAAGGCAGGAGGATTACAAGTTCAAATAAAGTTCAAAGCCAGTCTCAGGCAAAAGCAGGGAGCTAAGCAACTCAGTGAGACCTTGTCTCTAAATAAAATACAAAATAGTGCTGGGGATGTGGCTCAGTGGTCAAGTATCCCTGAGTTCAATGCCTAGTATCCTTCCCCCCAAAACCCCAAACTTTCACATCAATTATTTGGTGAGATACAACTCTAACAGGAAGGCAGGTTAAATGCTTAAATCTCCTTATATGCCATTTTCAGAGAGGCTGACTCAAAAGGTCTTTGAGTCATTTGGTTTCTGTGACAGTGACTCCATCAAGTTGTATGAAGGTTGTACCTTAACCAGAAATAATTTTAACAGGAACTGCTAGAACAGAGTTACTAATCACAGTATGCTACCTGAACTAGATCATTAATACTTAGCTTCTCTGTATATATTAATGTAAAATCATCTTCCTTCTTAATTTGAGTATGAAGTCCTAACATTACCAGAATGACCGCACTACTTGTCAGTCTTGAGCTTAATGCCATCTATTTACCTTATGAGTGTTGGATGCAAACTATTTCAAAATATCACAGAAGTCAACTGACTTTCACTTTATAATCTCTCAAATTATGAAAGGTTACATCATTCATATAAAAAAAACATTTATTAGTAGACAACAAAAGTGACAGTGATGGTACTCAAAGGCTCCCGGTGCTTTCAAGAACAGAAATGTTTTCAAACTAGCTTATATAAAAATTAATGTTAATGATGAAATCACATTCAACTTTCTCACATAACTACTCTGACACAATTTATCAAAGACAGTTGAGGACATAATTCCTCTCCTTTGTAGTGCCAATGATATCATATCAGTATGTTCTATTTCTTTTTTTTTTAAAATATTTATTATTTAGTCTTCGGCAGACACAACATCTTTGTTTGTATGTGGTGTTGAGGATCGAACCCGGGCTGCACGCATGCCAGGCGAGAGCGCTACCGCTGGAGCCACATCCCCAGTCCCAGTATGTTCTATTTCAGAGAAGTTATAGATTATATTTAACAAAAGGGTTCTGAATACTCATTACTAATCGTAATCACTTCAACTGCTTTTCTCTAGCCTTTAATGGTTCAGAATTGAGTCAGGGGTCAAAATTTGTAGTTAATAAATCTTATACTGCCTCTTCAAATATGAGGAAAATAATTAGAAGAAGCATGGTTCACGTAAGTACATGGGAAAATATCAAGAAGAACATTTGTGAAGTCAGTGTTTTGAACATAATTTCAAAAATGATTACTGGAAATTCAAACAGTGTTTCTCTCATTTAAAAAGAGGAAGAAAAGGGAAGCAGAACTAGATTAGCAGATATTTTTCATTCTTAATATTAAATTTTTGATTTAGTTTAAATAGATCTATTATTAAATAATTTTCCAAACTGTCCCAGTATTTCAAAAGATATATTGTTGAACAACAAAAAAGTGCTATGGTATTAAATAAGTTTGAGAATGTAAACAAAGGCTAACATTTAAAAACATAGACCTTGGATCCAGACTGCCTGGCTCAAAACCCAATTCCACCATTTATTAAGTAAGCACTAAGGCACTTAGCCTCGTACTTTGGTTTCCCTCTCTAGAACAGGGGGTAATAACAATATCTCCTTCACAGAGCTGTTGTGGAGAATATAAGGATATTTGTACAGCACACAGATAATACCAACCCTAAGTGTTATAGAAGTATTTGTTATTAGACTAAACATATGGTTATAAAGCATAAATAGGCCTTTTTGACTATAGAACTTAGATACTTTAATATGCCTACATGCATTATGAAGCTGTACAACATTTCCACATACTATATGTAACATATCTCAAACTTACTCAGTTGTTTGTTTTTCCCTTTAGGATACCTTGCTATTCTAAGAACTATTCCTTTTGCACTTCATCTATTAATCCATTATGTCCCACTGTCCTATACATAGGACACAAATAAAAATTTAAATTTAACAATCTTATAGGTTTTTATAGGTGTCCTATATATTGGACAATGGAATAGACCACTGTGGATATTAAAAGATTCTTTAACCCTTAGGCATAGGGAGAAAGAAACCCATAATAGGTTTTTGCATACATATGAGATATTTGGAAATTAAAGACAAGAGGGACCCTTAAAAGTAGAGACAGATGAGTCAGGCAAACAGAATTAATATAGGGCATAATGTGTGCCTTTTGAGTGTCTGAAACTGGAGGAGGGCAGGAAAGGGATGAAAAGCAGAATTCTTCTAATAGTATCAAGGGAACTGATAAAATCATGGTATTACCTCAATAATATAATACTTTTACATAAAGACAGAGAGTCATTGACTGCTGCTCCTCTCCTAGAATAATGAATGGCAAACAATCCTCTGCATATCCAGACAGACAGTTCAGACTACAGCAGAAAAACTGGTTTCCCTTGATCTGTGTCTTTGACCTGATCTTCTTTTATCACATTGAAAAAAACTGAGAGAGCTCTTTAGCTCATGTTTGTCATTGTTCCTCATCCTGTCCTCCAACCAATACTGATGTGTACATGTATCCATAGTAACTTACCATCAAAATTCAGAAATACTTACCGCTTAAAGTCAAAAAGAGGTAAAGAAACTCTGCCCAAAGCTTCTGGCCCCTTTCTCTGCTTATTAGAATCAGGGGAACTTCCACTGCTCTGATTTAAAATTCCAAAAAGAGTAAGATGAAGAACTGATTCTAATGGCAATTGTGATATCTGGATGGGAAAAATGATTCTATGGGGGAAAATGTATTAATAGAAAGAACAGATTAGATTGAATGTGAAGTTTAACCTTTTAATGGATTGACAATTTTAGGTATTTCATTTGACTTATCAAATAATCTTTAATCCTGAGTAACCTGTATCTTAGTAACAAGTTTGGTTAACTTGTACTGTTAAAAGTCTTCAACAAATTTCATCAACAGTATAAATTTCAAAATATAACATTTTTTTTCTTCATAAATGTGTTAGCAATTATACTTAAGATTTGCAGTGTCAATTTCCTGGCAAAATAATAGTAGTCATTTTTATTTATTTCCTTTAAGACAAACCAGAGTAATGTTTATGAGTATTTGTTTTGGGATGTAAATATGAACATATATAAGCAAACATACATACATATATGTATATGTATGTTTACCAATGCATTTTTCCTTCAGAGTCTCAAAGAACAGATGAGGTCAATAGGGGTCAACTCTTGAGATCAGGTGTTGTAAACAGGATAACATTACTTTTGACCCTATTTGCATTTCTGTATTATTTGTCTGCTTTCACAGATATATATTATTTTTGTAATTTAAAAAATAGCAAAAGAAGGCTGAGAATGTAGTTCAGTGGTAGTGCCAAAGCCCTGGGTTCAAATTCCAGTACCATAGAATGAATGAATGAATAAATAAATAAATTAGTTAACATTACCAAGTATCATCATGTACACAAATTTTAGGTTACTCTTTTGATTATCTATTAATAATAGTGCTAGATTTTTATGAAGTATTACAAAAAAAATATTAAAGTAAGTAATGCTACAAAACAACAACTCTCTAGAGTTATATATAAATTTATATCTTTAACAATAAAATCTAGGAAGAACAAATGGCATATTACTGCAATTTAATAAAATGTAGTTAAATGAGTATTTCAGATTTTTTTGTGAAAATTTCAGTTTGTTCTATAGAATCAGGTCTAGGAGAGACCTTAAGACATTAGTAAGAATTTAATGAATTTCGGTATAAATGGTAAAACTGAAATTAGGATGTATAAATTGAAAAAAGTACAGAACAGGGTACAGTAAGAGAATTAAAAAGCCAAAAATTTTACTTACAGTTCATCCCATTTAATAAGATAGAAGAAATTCTTATAAGTGCCAACCTTCTTAGACTGAATAGGTTTAAAAAGATCCTTTCCATTGTGTGACAAGGAACATATCAAGTAGTATTTTTCGTAACTGAGAAAAGAAATTTAATTTGATTTCTAACTTAGTAACATGAATTAGCTAAGTAATACAAACATATTAGCAGTTCTTTCCCCAAAGTGACTAATATCTGAAATTAACTGGTCACCATTCATTTAATTTTTAAAAATCTATCTGAATTTAATCATTGCAAATTTTATGAACACACAGAAGTGGGATGGCCAAAGGAGTACAGAGGAGAACATATATTCCTAGGTGACAGTCTCAAGGTACTATAAATGATACTGGCTGAAGAACTTAAGTATTGTGTTCATAACTAAATAACTAATGCTACTAGCTTTAGATTTTAGTTAGATGACAATGCATAATTGTACTTATTCATTTCCAGGCAAATTCTAGAGAGAGCATAAATATTACATCTTCCCTAGGTGCCATTTTCTTTTTGCTAAACTACTAAAATAGGATCAGCTAAGCACATAATAGTACAGGGGCTGGCTTGATTGAGCCAATCTTTTTACTGTATAGGGAGGCTTCTACCCATGGGACAGATACTGTTATAGTCTCTCATTAGATAGGAATGACAGCCCCAAACTACCACAAGGACAAAACTGGTTAGAAACAGTAAGGCAATTCTGTATGGCAAGAGTCTTGGACTCAACTGTATTCTCTATATATTCTAATTTATTGCTAGGTTTACAATTTAACCACTCTATTCATATGTACAATCTATGCACATATGAATATGAATCTCTTATGAATATATTCCAAATTTCATTTCATTGGTCCATACAATACCCCTCGCTAACAAACTAATGGGTACTTTTAACTTCATTTTATTTTCCCTTTTTTTAAAAAAATGTCTTTTTGTAGTCATAGATGAAAAGCATGCCTTTGTCTTGTTTTTATAATTTTTATTTGGTGCTAAGAATTGAACCCAGTGCCTCACACATCCTAGGCAAGCGCTCTGCCACTGAGATACAGCCCCAGTCCATATTTCCCCCCTTTTTAAAAAATATTTATTTTTTAGTTATAGGTGGACACGATATCTTTATTTTTATGTGGTGTTGAGGATTATACCCGGTGCCTCACGCATGGTAGGCGAGCACTCTACCTCTGAGCCACAACCCCAGCCCCACATTTTTCCCTTTTTATTTCAACATCTTATTAACTTTCTTTCCATCTTAATTATCACTTGTTTTCTATATTTTCTTCTACTGGGTATTTGTTCATATTTTGTCTCTGAATTTATGAGTGTGTATAAGTGTGCATGTATATGTATGAACCCGTGTGTGTAACAATGTGTATGGAGCAGTAAACTAATATCTTTAGAAGACAGTAATAGCCATATAAATGCAAGTTGGAGGCAAGCAGTACTGAGAATTCTGCCCATACCTAGTACTCAGTAAATATTTATTGAAAGAATTAAAATAATAGCTTTCAAGTTATATCATTATTATTGTTGGTGGTGTTAGTGGTGTTATTTTAACCTAAAATTCAACTTAGCAAAATTTATGTTTGATATCTCTGCATTGAACTACAACATTAAGTTACTGTGAAAACTATTTCACTAAAAATATTCATTTCTAACTTTTCAGTTTATATTAGTCATTTACAAATAAATTAAAATTGGCAAACATTTTCTGACTTAAATGCATTGACAAAATAAAAAAGTTGAAAAAGGAAAACCCATATTAAAAATTCAATAGAAGAAACATGCTCTTGTAGATTTCAAAGATTATCAATCAGTAGTAGATTGTAAGATACTAAACAGTAGGAGAAAAAAAAAAATCGCAAAATTTAGTCCCATTAAACTGTTTCAAATGACCCTAGTTTTTTTTTTAAAGGAAAAACAGCAATCTTATTAACTAACTAACTAAATGGTATTTGCTCTAGTAAATTTCAACATATATTTTCCTGTCCTTTCTGTATGTAGAAGGAGTACTATTCTTTACTGGAATAGCATCAAACATCTCTGCAATTTTTATGAAAATCACAAAGGTATAGTAATCACTGTAATATCCATTTAAACACCAAAATAATGGATGTGACTAACATTTTACAGGATAGCTTTTAGGTAAAGCTGTGCATATGTTCTCTTAAATAGTTACTTACTTTGATACCCAGTTACTTGAAATTCCATGTGCAGCAAATATAGTAAACTGGAGCTGTTCTGTTGTGGTCCATGCCTCCTTGATGCTCCTGCTATTGTGAATACTGTCTGCAGTACTCCTACCAGAACTTGTGTGGAGTCTGAGAAGATCATAAATTGCTGCAGTTAATTGGTCCATGCTTACTTGAACAGGATTTTCAGGATACAGTGAGCCTAGATTTAAAGAAAATGTTAATATTATTCTCTGGAAAAGCAATAATTATTGCTAAAATGTAAAGAATCTAAAAACATACCCCTCGTTGAGCTCTTGCTAGTATCTCCTCCTCCAGATAGTGAAGTCACCTACATACACACACATCAGTTAGTCAGAAATTGCCCACGATGTAATATATAAAATGTTTACCTGTATCTTTGATACATTTAATTAAATGTTATATCAGCTGGGTTTGGTGGCGCATGCCTAATGTGCTTAGCAATTTAGTGAGACACTATATCTAAATAAAAACAAAATAGGGCTAGGGATGTGGTTTAGTGGTGGAGTGCTCCTTAGTTCAATCCCTGTGTCCTCCCCCCGCCCCAAATAATAAATAAATAAATAAATGTCAAAGAAACCTTTTCTAGGGGAAACTTCCCAAAGTGTTTGTAAAATTAATAAAATAATGAAAACTGAATGCAAGAAAGGAAAACCCCAACCAAATAAAGAGGTGATATTAATATCAAGAAAATCAGAGAAACTCAAAATTAATTAATTTGAAACCCAGAAGTGAAGTATATTAATACAGCATTCTATTTTCATTAGTTTCTCTAAAAGAGCATGATAAGAATATCCTTAAAGAAAAAATCTAGATTTCTATTTATTATCACTTGGTGAAAACAAAACAAAAACCTCTTTTCCTTTCTTCCCCTATCCCCCAAGACTGGGGATTAAACCCAACTGCATTCTACCACTGACCTTCATCTTAGTCCTTTTTTTTTTTTTAACGTTATAGGTGGACACAATACCTTTATTTTATTTTTATGTGGTGCTGAGGATCAAACCCAGTGCTTCATGCATGATAGAAGAGCATTCTACCACTGAGCCACAATTAGTCCTTTTTTTTAAATTTTGAGACAGGGGCTCACTAAATTGTCCAGGCTGACCTCAAACTTATAATCCTCTTGCCTTAGTCTCCTGAGTCACTGAGATTGCAGGCATGAGCGACAGCACCCAGCTTAAAAAAACCATGGTTGTTGATAACTTCCCATGTAATTTTGTATGTATTTTCTTAAGTTCTAAAAAGTAGCAAAAAAGAAGCCCCCTCCCTGCCAAAAAAGCCCAAATCTCTATATACTATATAGATAGGATCTGTGTGAGAATGAGTGGACTAAACACTTACCTTATAGAGATTGAGGAGCACACTAGTGACATAACTTTCCCTTCCTTTAAATTTATAGTGGCTTGTAACACCCACCCTTCCTCTCATCTTTTCAATCTAAGATATAAACATATCTATGAACAGACTTCACTAAATCAGCATGGAAATACTGTGAAGAAAAGCTCTTACTAAAGGCTGACATGACATAAGGAAAGGGCTCATAACCTACACCTTCTCAAGCAAACCAGGCCTTCTTCAGAGGTTTCTTGGTCTTTTCAATACAGAGGCAGTATGTCTGATATAGAATATCCCCCACTAACAATCATGGATATTTCCATGGAGAGAAGTGATTACCCTCTAGATCCTCTCAATTTAGGATCTATCTTTAAATCCCTAACCAATTCATTTATGCCAGAGGTCTTCTTCTACACATACAGGGTTTATAGTTTGGCATCCACCTATTCAATGTCAGTTCTCACAAAGCTCTTCTAAGGCAGTCCATACTCTTTACCAACGAATTCCCCATCTAACCAAAGAAGTGACCAACTTAAAAAAAAAAAAAAGCCAAAGTTAAAAATATAATATTTTGTCCATTAGAAGACAAAAGCATTCCAATTTAAGTGACACTTAAAGACATAAAAATACTCACATCAGCACTTTTACTCCTTGGAAGGTTAACTGCTCTCTTTAGCTTCTTTACTGATTCCGTTATGGCAGGAGTCTCTACACCATCTAAAGCACTGCATATTTTTCTAACAGCTTTAATTACTTGATCTACGGCTCGGTGCTGGTTCTATAAAAGTTAAAATAAACAGAACTATGTAAAACTTAAAGAACCAATTTCAGAAATGAAGTCAGAAACTAGATATTTCAGATGTGCCTAAAAACAGCTATCCTCTACTGTTTGTGACAAAAAGGAAATCAGATGGCTTTTCAATTATATGGTTTATTGTGAAGGAGACTAAAACTAAAACAAGGCTGGCTTAATTTTTCACTTTGACAAAATTATTTGTATGTAAATGTTATTAATTTCATATTAGAATCAGAATTAAAGGCAATAAGTTAGTAATAAATTACTAAATCCTTAGAAAAATTCCGAGTTATATTTTGGTGGGAGGTACTGAGGACTGAACCAAGAGGGACTTTACCACAGAGCCACATCACCAGCTCTTTTTTTTTTTTTTTTTTTAATATTGAGATGGGATCTTAATAGGTTGCTTAGGGCCTGGCTAAGTTACTGAGGCTGGCCTTGAATTTGAAATCCTTCTACCTCAGCAACCACCATGTCCAGCTGGATTTCTTTTACTTCTCACTCTCACATGGGCATAATATGCACATTGAAAACAACACTCCTTTCCTTCCTGCAAAAATCTGGTATCAAAAACTACGTTTTTGAGCATGGCGCACGTGTGTAATCCCAGCAGCTGGAGAGGCTGAGACAGGAGGACTGCAAGTTCAAGGCCAGGCTCAGCAACTTAATGAGACCTTAAGCAGCTTAGTGAGATCCTGTCCCAAAATTAAAAAAAAAAAAAAAAAACAGGGTTAGGGGATATAGCTCAGTGGTAAAGTGCTCCTGAGTTAAATTCTCATTGCCAAAACAAAACAAAACAAAACCCAACAAAAAACCACCACCACCACACCACCACCCACAAACAAACAAAAAGTAAGTTCCTAAGAAGTCAGTCACATATTAATAACATCGGGAAATAGCTGCTAGAAGTGAGTCAACTTTCTATGTACAGTCAAAGACTTTCAAAGTTTTTTCAAGATTAAAAAAACTTTCTTGAAGACAATTCTTCTGTACCATTCCATTACACTTGATTTCACCATAAAAGTTTGTCAGAAAAGCCATAGAAACGTATAAAAACAAATTCTTACAGACGTATAGATGAACAGAAAGAATAACTTCTAATTGTTCTCTAGTATAATAGGATAATTATGGTTGACAACAATTAATTGTATATTTCAAAGTAGGTGGTAGGGAGGATTCTGAATGTTCCCAACACAAAGAAATGATAAATGTTTAAGGTGATGAATATCCCAATTGCCCTAATCATTACATATTTTACACATGCACTGAAATGTCATACTGTAACCCATAAATATTTATAATTATTATGTTGATTATAAATTGTAAAACTTATTAAAAAAATTTTTTAAGAGTTGGGGAGAATATAATCCAATGGTAGTGTGCTTGCCTGGCACAGATGAGAACTAGTTCAATTCCCAACAACCCTAGCCAAAAAAAAAAAAAAACCAAGTGAAAACAATGCATATATATAAAATTAATTCATAAAACATTTATGCCAAGTACTGTTAAAAAGGCTGAAACTCACTATTATACCATCCCTTAAAAACCTTAAAAATTTAAATTTTCTTTTTTTGAGGCTTAGCTACCATAAACCAACATAAATGTTCCCTTTACCTTTAAGCTTGAATAAAACTACCTTGTTTTCTTAGACATCCAATCACTCTGCAGTTCTCAGGACCTGTTTTTTAGCTCTCCCCCTTGCTTACTTGACTTGTATTTCTACTTCCTTTCACTTCACCTATATACAAAAACCATTCCAGTTTAAAGGCTCATACCATTCATTCTCCGACACTATTCTCCATCATTTATCAATGTATTGGTCTATTTCCAACTCCACCCTTCTTTTGTTGTACTTTGTGATACTGGAATTAGACTCATATAAACATTTCTTTGCAGGCCAGTATATTGCTAGGTTTTGCAAACAAAAGGCACTGAATAGATACTCCAAGTCAAAAGTAGCAGGGAGATACTTCCCATCTGGGTTCTAGTCCCATTTTTTTTTTTTCTTTTTTTAATTCAGTGAGGACGCCCAGAGGTCCTCAAAGACAGTATCAGACCATGTTCTCCCTATCTGACAGTTCTGGCTAAAGTTCTTTAGCTGCCGCAGTCTGGCTGGGCACAAAATCACGAACCACTCAAGCAGGAACAAACTTTATTTCCAAAACTCCGCGCACACCTCCCACGCGGCCTTCTCCCGGGCCACACCACACCAACCGGAAATCCCTCCTCCGGAAATCCCTCCTACCACACTTCCCCAACCAATGGGAACTCTCCCGGAGTCCTGCCAGAGCTCCAAAGTAGCAGGCCAAGGCAGATGGCAGGGGTCTAATATCCAATTGAATGCACATCTTAACATAATCATTATCATCTCAATGGCTTGCTGGCATCACCTTTCAACCAAAAATGCCATGCATCATTCCTACTCTGCTATGGCTCTTAGCATTTAGCAAGTTTCTTTGCCATGTGCAGCCTATATGTTCCTGTAATAGTCATGTGCTTTTCCAAGAGGCTGAATTTCAGTCTGGAGAAAGGGGGAAAGGCCTCCTCATGTTAAGTCCTTAGAGTTAATTCACTGTCTATTTTTCCTCAACATAGAGTTGATAGCTCTCTTTTTGTGCTTGCTACCTCTGGACCCCTTAGAGCAGGGCTGGCAAAATTTTTCTTTAAAAGGCTGCTAGAAAGTAAATATTTTAGATTTTGTGAGCCATATATTCAAATATAAGTTAAGGTTTGAAGACAGACACAAGCAATACGTAAGTATATGACTGTGGCTGTGGTCAATAGAACTTTTTCTTCTTTTTTGGGGGTGGTGGTGGTGGTGGTAGTAATACTGGGGATGGAACCCAGGTCAGGCCACATACATGCTAGGCAAGCATTCTACCACTGAATAACATTTCCAGATCTTTTTATATTTTTTCACTTTGAGACATGGTTTGCTAAATTGCATCTGGTCTCAAATCTCTCTCTCTCTTTTTTTTTTTTTTTTTTTGGTGGTACTGGGGATTGAACCCAAAGCTAGGCAAGCACACTTACCATTGAGCTACATTCCCAGCCCGCTTATATTTTTATTATGAGACAGAGTCTTATTTTGTTGCCCAGGCTAGTCTCAAATTTGCTATCCTTCTATCTCAGAAGCCCATGTAGCTGAAATTACAGGCTCTGGCCACTGTGTCTGGTAGAATAAAATTTTAAAAACGGGTATCAGGGGCCTGGAGTTGTGGCTCAGTGGCATGTGTGAGGCACTGGGTTCAATTCTTAGCACCACATATAAATAAATAAAATAAAGGTCCATCTACAACTAAAAAAATATTAAAGAAACAAAACAGGCATCAAGTGAGACTTGGTGCATGAGACGAGACATAGTATGCCAATTCCTGCCTTAGAGTCCCCTTTTACTAAAAAGGGTAAAACCATTTTTTACTTATGATTCTTTAAACGTTTTGTTCAAATAATGTACAGTCTCTGTCTCCTGGATGGCCCATGACTGCTAAACCTTACTAATGATATATAGTTATTTTCCCCACAACATGTCATATTTTTCTCTGGGTTTTTTTTTTTTTTTTTTTTTTTGGTGTGTGCTGGGGATGAAACCCAGGGCCTTGTGAATGCAAGGCAAGCACTCTACCAACTAAACTATATGCCCAGCCCTTTCTCTGGATATTTAATCTGACTTTCTATTTTATGTCCTGTAATAAAATCTTCAGTTATATAAATTTCCCATGTAGAACAATGACATTTTCAACAACAAAAAAAAATGTACCTTATTAGAATCTTATCTACAATATCATATTGTTATCATGACCTCCTTTGGTCCCAGTCTTCAATCCCTCATTCTGATCAAACTATTTGTTGAACACAGATACTTCTTTTCTCTGTTTCTTCTACCAGGAAGCTGAACACTTTTTAAGAAAACCTCACAATCACACAATTTAACAGTTCCCAATTTCAGCAGGAACTTCCATGCCACTTAATAATCATTTTATCTATCCTTGATAAGTTTTCCCATTCTCCTTAGACAATTACTAACCATTATTCCTTGCCTCAAAAGCCCTACTGCCATCATAATCTCACTTTAGCAGAAGGAATTAACATCTTATCTTTAAGAAACTAAAAAGCCAGGAGCAATGAAAACTTTTTAGTACATGGAAATTTTGGAGAGTGATAAAAATGTTCTAAAATTGGATGGTGGGGGCTGGAGTTGTGGCTCAGTGGGAGAGCGCTCACCTAGCACTTGCGAGGCCCAGGTTCATCCTCAGCACCACATAAAAATAAATAAATAAAGATATTGAGTCCAACTACAACTAAAAATTAAATATTTTAAAAAATAAATAAAATTGGATTATGGTGGAACATGTAGCATTTATTTTTAAAAAATCACTGACTTGTGCATACAAGGGATAAATGTTATACATAAATTACACCTCAATTATAATAAAAGTATAAAAAATAAAGGGGGTGGTAAATATGATAGAGAGTTGCTATTTTAAATAAGTATGCCAGTGAAGAGCTTTCTGGTAATTTTTGAGTACTTCAATTAATAAAACAGTGAGCCATGCGAATATCTAGGGGAAGAATGGAAAAACAAAAACAAAGTCCCCCATGGGGAGCATATCTGACAGAAAATCAACCAGAAATAAAGAAAGAAGACAGTAGTAAGGAGCCAAATCAGAGGTAGTGGGTCAGATAAAACAGGACTTTGAATTTTACTAAGATAATAAATAAAATTTTGAGCAAAAGAATGGCATAAAATAATAACTTTTTTAAAAAGGTTATTCATTTTATTCATTTTTACAAAAAAAAAAATCTTTTGGCTTTGATTTTCCCTTATTTTACATTTGCTTTATGTTCTTATTTACATTTTTTAAATAAGCTTTTGTTTTGGAATAATTTTAGATACAGAGAGTTACAAAAATAGCACAGAGAGTTCCCATATAAACTAGGCTAAGTAACAACTTTCATAACCATGTTGTATTTGTTGAAATTAAAACTTAAATACTGGTACATTACTATTGAACACATTCCAGATTTTACTCAGATTTATTAGATTTCCCACCAGTAACATTTTTTCTTCCAAAATATAATCCAAGATACTGCATTACATTTAATGTCTTACTTTTAAAAGATCATTTTGGTTGCCGGTGAAAAGCAGATTGTAGAAGGACAAAGATACAAGTTAGGAGACAAATTAAGAAATGAATGCAACCGACTGCACCTTTGGTAGTGATAAAGAGTTCACATTCTGAATTTGCTTTCAAGGTAAAACTGATAGGAAGTAGACTGAATGTGGGACGTCAAAGATCTTTTTCTTGAGAAGTCAAGGAAGATTTTAGTTTTGGCCATTGCAAATGAATAGTGTTGCTTATTAAGGAGAAATAATGCCCTGGGTAGGGCAGTTAAGTATATGGAATATCTCTGTACCTTCCTCAATTTTGCTCTGAAGCTAAAACTGCTCTTTAAAATATAAAGTCTTGCCAAGCACAATGGTGCACACCTGTAATTCTAGTCACTCGGAAGACTAAGGCAATAGGAGTCCAAGTTTGAGACCAGACTGGGCAACTCAGTCAGACCCTATCTAAAAAATAGATAGATAGATAGATAGATAGATAGATAGATAGATAGATAGATAGATAGATAGAGGTGAGAATGTAGCTTAGTGGTAGAATACCCCTGGGTACTATCCCTAGTACTAGGGGAGGCAGGTGGGAAAACCCATGAAAGGAAAGACTTATGGATGAACAGATATAAAGGGTAAAGTAAAAAATTCAGTTTTGTGTATTTGAGATGTTAATTAGACATTCATATAAATATGCTAAGTAATAGATATTTAAAAGTTCAAGGCTGGAGACAACAATTTGAGAGCTGTTGTCAGGATAGGGATATAGCAAAATCCCCAAGGATATGAATAATAGGAGAGGTCCTAGAACTGAGCCCTGGGACATTCTACTTTTAGGGTCAGTAAGATAAGGATATCATAAGGAAGAAACTACAAGTCAGAGTGAGACAGAGCAACCAATAGGAGTGGGTGAGTCAAGAAGATACTATCCCAGAGGCTAAGTGTTTCAAGATGAAAGAAATGATCAACTGTTTCAAAAACTACAGAAAGATAGGAGGAATAAGTTCTGGTGTTCTAACGTTGTAAGATGATGATAGTTAACAATAATGTATTGTATATTTCAAAATAGTCACAATCGAGGATTTTGAATGATCTCACCACAAAAAAATGATATTTGAGTAAGACATGCGAATTACCCTGATTTGATATACAAAATGTATACATGTATCAAAACATCATACTATACCCTATAAGCATGTCAAATTATTTACAAGTAAAAATAAGATAAAAATATTTTTTAAAAGTGCACACTTGGTGCTGGGGTTTTGGCTCAGCAGTAGAGCACTCGCCTTGCTTGTGCGAGGCCCTGGGTTCGATCCTCAGCACCACATAAAAATACATAAATAAAATAAAGGTATAAAAAAATTCATATGTTTTTTTTAAAAAAAGTGCACATGCACACACACACAACTACAGAAACATTGATAAAAATAAAGAATAAGAACTTACTACTAGATTCAGGATCATGTAAGTCCTTGATGACCTTAATAGTTGTGGTTTTAGGGAAGAGCTAACAATGAAAGTGGGTTAAAAAGAGAATGGGAAAAGAGGAAATGGAAGCAGCAAAAACCAAATAACTTTCAGGAGTTTTGATGCACAGAGAATAAAAAGTGGTGTGGCTAACACTGGACTATGTGGATTTTTTTGTCTTAAAATGGTTTAACTCTTCCCTCCCCACCTACAATGACTTTCTTGGGCATTTCATTAGTCTAAAGCTGCAAAATTCCATTTATATTCTGATGATTCCCAAGTTTATTATCTCCAGCCTGGATCCTGCTGTACTGAAATCCAGATTCATATCAACTGCCTATTCAACTTGTTTGGATAAATAATAACCATCTAAACCATAACATCCAAAATTGTGTTCCTGATATTCACCAAGTAACCTCTCTTCTCAGTTTACAACATCTCACTAAAAGGCAACTATAACTTCCAGTTACTCAGAAAATCTTGGGAGTTACCCTAAACTTTCTCTTCTCATGCTCTATATGCAACTGCAATCTGTGGGTAACCCTCCTAGTATTATCTTCAAAATGTATCTCAGAATTCAACCCCTTTTCATCGATTCTACTGTAGTCATCCTGATTTAAGCCATCATTACCTCTCCTGTGGCTAGCAAAACATCTTCTGAATGGATTTGTTTCCAGTGTTGCCCCTCTTCCTCACTGTATTACAGCCACAAGCATCTAGACAGCTTCTCCCCTCCCTTCCACTGCCAATTTTCACTCAAATTCATTTTCTCGACGATGTCATCTCTGAGACTACCTTTTTGAAATTACAATATTAGCCTCCTTCTATATTTTTCTCTATAGCACTTACTTTCTGATATAACATATTTTGCTTTCTTGGGGTCGGGGAGGGGTACCGGGGATTGAACTCAAGCTACATCTCCAGCAGTATTTTGTATTTTATTTAGAGATGGGGCTCACTGAGTTGCTCAGCGCCTTGCTTTTGCTGAGGTTGGCTTTGAATTAGTGATCCTCCTGCCCCTGCCTCCCTAGGGGCTGGGATTACAGGCGTGCACCACTGTGCCCAGCATATTTTGCTAATTTATTTTATTTTGTCTCCTTCAGCTAAAATGTAAACTCTCTGAGGGCAGGAAGGCTTTTTGTTAACTTCTAATATCTTTAGCACCTACAACACTGCCTCATAATGAGGAGATAGTAAAATCTTAATGAATAAATACATTTATATACTGATAAGAATTTCTAGTAACTAAAATATGGAAACCTACACTCTTTCTTCTCCATGCTCCATCACCCACCCCAAAAATTTAATCTCACAACTATTGTTAATCAGTTCCTTCCTTTTCACTTTTATCATGCAATTTATTTATTTTAGTAAAGTACCCATGGGCACTTTACCACTGAGTCACATCCCTCATCTCTTTTGAGACAAGCCTCTCTAAGTTCCTGAGGCTGGCCTCAAACTTGCAATCCTTCTATCTCAGCCTCCCAGAGTCACTAAGATTACAGGTATGTAATACCATGTCTGAATCAATTCATTATCTTTATACCTGGACTACTAAAACAATCCTTCCCAAAGGATCTCCCTAACTACTGCCACTCTTTAATGGAACTTCCACAGTATGGCCACAGTGATTTCAGAGCTTAGGAATAAACAAATCACCCATCCACCTTACCTCCTACCCTTAGCTTAAAACAAAAAACAAAAAACAAAAAACCAACCTTAAATAGTTAGACCAGGGGTCAGTCTATATTTTCTGTAAAGAGTCAAACAATAAATAGTTTAGATTCTGCAGAACATAGTCCCTATTCCAACTACTTGAGTATAAATAAAAATGACAATAGACAATATAAACAAATGGTATGGTTGCATTTAAAAAATTATTTATTGCTGCCGGACACTGTGGTACATGCCTACAGTCCTAGAAACTTGGGAGGCCGAGGCATGAGAATCACAAGTTCAAGGCTAGCGTGGATGCAACTTGAGGAGACCCTGTCTCAAAAAAAAAAAAAAAAAAGAGTGCAAGTACTGGGGCTCAGAATGTGGCTTAGGGGAAAAGCACTTGCCTAGCATAAGCAAGGTCCTGAATTCAATCCCCAGAACCACAAAAGAAAAATTTTTACAAAAACAGAAAATGAACTGATTATGGTTCCCTGACCTAAAGGATAAAGCAAAACTTCATCATGACAATTATAAGGTGGTAACTTATATCTATTTCTTTTTTTCTTATTTTTTAAAATATTTTATTAGTTGTTGATGGACCTTTATTTTACTTATTTATTTATTTGTGGTGCTGAGAATCAAACCAGTGCCTCACACATGCTAGGCAAGCACTCTACCACTGAGCCACAACCCCAGCCCCGATTTCTATTTTGAATGTCAGCTCTCCACCTTCATTTCAGACTTGTATGCCATATAAGTATCACATGTGTATACGTTTTTAAATATGGAAATCCCAGCATTTTTCTGACTAACTCATTTAAGAGTTGTTCCAGGTAACATTCCTTCTAAGAAGCCTTCCCTAAACCCTTAAATTGGGTAAGGTAACTACCTTGATCTCCCAAAGAACCTCAGTTCATACCTCTTTATTAACATTTATGATATTCTACTAAAATTTTGAACTGGGCATGCTGGCATACACCTACAATCCCAACTACTTGGGAGGCTGAGGCAGGAGGATTGTAAGCTTAAGGCTAGCTGTAGTTACTTAGCAAGGTCTGTCTCAAAATAAAAACAGAAAGGACAGGGAGTATAGCTCACTGGTTGAATGCCTGTGGGTCTAATCCTCAGTATGGGGGTCAGGGGGTGTGGGGGGGGGGGTGTTTAAATCCTCCACAATTAGTTTTTGAGTTCCTGATCCACAGAAACTACATCATTCATTTTCATAAGTGAATAAATGTTTCTGAATTGAAGTGAATGGTCCAGAATGAAGTTGAAATGAAATGAGGTTTAACATTTTAACACAAGCATTTTAACTAAGAATCACTGTTAATAAAATGGGTGAGACAAAAATACCACACATTGACCCCAAGAATACAATTTAAAATGTCTTAAAATATTCAATCCAATGCCAATATTAGCATTTAAGAGACAACAGAAACAAGAATCAACAGAAACAAGTCATTATCCCAAAATGTGGATTAAAACTTACTTCAATTTTAAGGGCCAGTTCTACTTGGTTGTGATAAGAATCTAAGAGTTCTTCAACAGGGTGTCTGAAACAAAGAACAGTTGTTGTGGTTGAAGAATACTATACACAAAAATGACTGCTTTCATAATCAAAATCAATGTATTCACACCCAAAATGAAGTTTAAAAACCTGAAACTAATGCTTTAGATGCATACCTTGTCATGACTTCTTTATAAGGTTTTTCTATTTGATATAGGTATTTGTTTAAATCCACAGGTGCTTCATCATCTTCTGCCTAAACAAACATATATACACAAATGTTTACCAAAAAAATCATTGTCTTTATTGTCAAATTTAACATGGTTAAATGTATGTATGATACAGTCTTGAAATTAATCTTTCAGAACTAAAGATAAAATACTAGCAAAATTAAATATAATTTATAATTGACTCAAAAAGTGAGTCAAATATTGTGAAAAATATTTAATTTTTAAGTGTAAATGCATTTAAATCTAGTTTCTTTTCTTTCTTTCTTTTTTTTTTTTTTGTACTGGGGATTCAACTCAGGGGCACTTGACCACTGAGCCACATCCCCAGCACTATTTTGTATTTTATTTAGAGTCAGGGTCTCATTGAGTTGCTTAAGCCTCATCCTTGCTGAGGCTGGCTTTGAAATTATGATCTTCCTGCCTCATCCTCCTGAGCCGCTGGGATTACAGGCGAGTGCCATCAGGCCCAGCAAGTCTAGTTTCTGATACATAAATAACACTTAAATGAGGGTGGGACCAGATGGGAAAGAGATCATCTGGATTTCTGCTTTATTTTTTCTGATGATAATCAAGATTTCCTCCCACTTCCTGCTGACCCCCACAAAGGAACAAAATCTTGGACTCTTCTGCTATTCTACATAATGCAAAGAACATCATTCCTTAAGAAACTGAACAGAAGCCAGGCACTGTGGCAAATGCCTATAATCCTGGGTACTCAAGAGGCAGACAGGAGGATCACAAGTTCAAGGTCAGCCAAGGCAATTTGGTGAGACCCTGTCTGGAAGTAAAATATATGGGCTGAGGATACAGTTTAATGGCAGAGTGCCCCTGAGTTCAATTCCCAGTAATGCAAGAAAAAAAAATTTTTTTTTAAAGAAACTCAAAAGATAAGTTACTAATGATTGTCAAAATCTACTGAATTTTGTGAAATAGTTTCTACCCAACTGAAATAAATTTTACCTAACACAGGAGCAAAATCCTGGAAAAGAAAACAAAGTAGAAATGATCGGCATTTTTCTACCCAAAATTCTACTAAATGAAGAATAATTCTCTTTACAAATTAAAAATCTTCTTATAAATTCACCACGGGTTTATGTAGGAAAATGAAAGTGGATTTTACTATTGATTTCACAAAGTGGGCTTTGCTACTTTACAATGGCTAAATATTGTGCTTTAACCTAGCTGGGTTCAGAGGTGCGCACTTGTAATATCTGTTTTAATCCAAAAATTAAGTACTAAACCCTTTTTAAAAAACAAATAAATAAAAATTTTTTTTTAGTTGTAGATGAGTATAATACCTTTTTTAAAAAATATTTTTTAATTGTTGATAGACCTTTATTTTATTTATTTATATGTGGTGCAAAGAATCGAACCCAGTGTCTCACACATGCCAGGCAAGTACGCTACCACTGAGCCACAGCCACAGCCCAGGTACAATACCTTTTATTTATTTATTTTTATATGGTGCTAAGGATTGAACCCAGTGCCTCACACTTGGTAGGCAAGTGCTCTACCACTGAGCTTCAACCCCAGCCCCGAAAGTACTAAACCTTTAAAACACAGAATTTATTTTCATTTCATGAGTAATAATTCCTTTTTATCAGTTTGGTGTAAAAGTCAATATGGATCTTCTTTCCTCCAACCTATATTTAGTATCTAAAAATATTTCTAGTTTGGTGCAATGGCGCACACCAGTAATTCTAGTGACTCTGGAGGCTGAGACAGGAAGATCATAAGTTTGAGCCCAGCCTTAGCAACATAGCAAAACCCCATCTCAAAATAAAAATTAAAAAGGGCTAAAAATATAACTTAGTGAGTGGTAAAGTGCCCTGGGTTAAACTTTCAATACCAAAAACAAAAACACCTTCCTTTCCTCCCCATCTTATTTCTTCCTGACTGACCCTGAAATTTTCACTATTGTGTAAAACCAGTATAAATAACAGTTTTTAATTCCTTCATTTAAATCTTCAATATGCCTCTATCTCTAAGGAAAATGCTACATAAAATTTCTACAACTGAAAAATGTCCTTTCATCTACACACACACACACACACACACACACACACACTTACTGTTCGAGCCAGATTCTGGCACATTGCACTGAAGGTCAAGAGTTGTAACTTAATCTCTGTGTCCCATTTTCGACAGTTTTGAATATGTTCATGACTTCCAAGGCAATGGTTACTGTTAAAATACATTAATTATTCACCAGTATCATTCCTCTCAAATCAGAAGTTATACAGGTGAAGGTAAAATTTATAAATTGCATCAGAAATCAAAGAGAATGATACAATACAGATAGTTTTTAAATAAGTGTGAGCACTTAAGCAGAGGGATTATTCTATGAGAAGAGTCAGAGTGAAGAAGAAAGAAGATGCAGACAAAGGAAAAGAAGGAATAAGAAAAATAAGGTCAGAACATTTTTAGAAGCCTAGGAGAGTGATATTTGTAAAGCAACTAGACTAAATGCTAGTTATAACAAATTACCTGATTAAAATAAAAGATCATGATAATTATTTCAGGCAACTAAAATGAAATAATATCTGAATACTGTACACAAAGAATCATGCATACTACAAATGGCGAATAGAGTCTATAATGATGTATTGACTCTACAGAAATAGTCATTATAGTCACTTATTAAACAATTGCTCACAATGTTTCCTGCATAAGAGTGTAAGCTTTTTAAGAGAATACAGTGTCTTACTTATCTCTGAAATCCTACCACAGTCTTAGATATGACATCTTAGATGTGTTCAACACAAGTTTATTGATTCAATGAATCAATTCAATAGGACCCAATGGGTTTTTGGACTATAGGTTTTAATTAAAGCTTTTCTTATTTTAAGCCAATAAAAATAAAAATTTTCAAAGATGTTGCTCAGTAGTTAAATAAACTTACTTCTGTAGCACCTCCTCTTGACCACAAACTTTCAGAACATAGCTGCCAAGATCTACTTGATTCAAGTCATCATGTACCCAGCAAAGGGCTTGCATTATAACAATTTCTATAGTAGAACTCACTGTAAAAAAGTCAGTCATTATTTTCATTTTGTTCATTTACTTCTAAGTATACATTTATTCAAGATCATATTACTTATAATCTAAGAGAGCACTATATAATAGAAATATAATACAAATCACAAATGAAGGACACATATAATTAAAAATTTCCCCATACCCATGTTGAAAGTAAAAGGGGCAAAACTAATTTTAATAATCCATTTGATTTAACCTAATAAATCTAAAATACCATTTCAACACATTATCCACTTTAAAAACTATAAGATAATTATTTCAAACAAAGGCGTTGAACTCCAGTGTGTATTTTGGATTTATAGCATGTATCAATCCAGATTAGCCACATTTCAAGCATTCAATAGATACCTGTGGCCAGTGGTTACTGTGTTAGATACTGGAGGCCTATCCTAAGACAACCATATTCTTACTACAGACTTCTTCAAATAGGATTAAATTCAGCAGTGTTCAGCAAACAGCTTTAAAACAAATATGAAATGTTTGACATCAGCCTGATAAATTTTCCAATCAGAATTAAAATATAGCAAGTAGGTAGCATTGTTCAATTATCATTCTTGGCTAAGAAAAAAATTGCATAACCTTAAAAACTAAAGCTTTTATAGTAATATGTTTCTATACTTACAACTCCTCCTATGTTCAACTTAAAAAGGATAATGACTAACTCAAAGTTCATGAAAGTTAATGGGCTGGCAGAATAGACCTCTAAATATAATAACCTTAAGATAACAATTATTATTTTTTGGTAATATTCTACCACAATACGGTTATGTAGCTTAATAGGAATGCACATTGTAAATGTGAACACTATGACTAACCAAATAGAAATTTGAAACACTTTTTTTTTAGATTAGCCAGATTTTGATAAATAACAATTTGATAGAAATCAGAACATAAGCTATCAGTGCTCACTCATGCATATTTCAATCAAAGTGACTACTGACCTTTTCTTTTTCTTTTAATTTTAACATTAATTCTTACTCCATACCTAGACTTAAATGTCCCAGACCAAAATGTTAGGCATGCTGAAAAAGAGTAATTCTTCATTCAGAAACTAAAAAAAATGACCTTATAACATTTTTCTGTTTCAGATACGTATTTTTTTCAAAGGGCTTTCCAAGGTACAAGGATAGAAAGTATCCAAAACTGGACATATTCCTATTCATAACATTAAAGAAAAAAAATGGCTTAATTTTTAGGTCAAAGTACTATGGAAATATGGCTCTTATTCCACTGTTGGAATCCCATTATTATGAATGATAAACAAACTGAAAGAAAACAGAAGTAGTATTAAAAACTGTAACAAAAATAATGTACCAATAAAAAATTAATTTTAAAAAACTGTAGCAAAAATTTTTCTATACACCTTGGGGAATACAGCTCTAGAAGAAATACTCATGCCAGGTTTGGAAGGGAAAATTAAAAACAAAGGAAAATTACCTTCTCCTTAAAGGAGATTAGCAAGGTAACTAGAACTTCAATTTCTCTGACAGTTCTTTATACACAAGCATTTTTCTTGCCATACTATGGAGGGGAGGGTGGGAAGAACTCAACTACAATTAACTTTTTTATCTAATTCTTTTGAGCCTTGGCCAAGAACTACTGATTATGAAAGGTCATTTCACCTTTTTTTTGGAAAAATATGTAGTTATAAAAGTAACCTGTTTTCCCATTAGTCCTAACCAGAAAACTATACAAATGAATATCAGCCTTTTAAAATGAACACTTAATGATAACAAAGTTGGTTATTAAAAGAAAAGGAACACTGATATTTTAAACATTTTCCTTTAACCAAGCAAAACATAATGCTTGGGGAACTATGAACCTACCATCGCATGTAAACGTAACTGGTAGCTGAAATCCTTCAATTTCAATGGAGACCTTGACACTAGCATTTTCTCCACATATGTTTCTTTGCACTGTGACTGGACTTAACAAATAGCCTGGATTTGTGCGGTGATTGGTATATGGAAATTTGGTCTTCAATCTGTTCATAAGAAAGAAGATATTAAATTCTTTTAGGAAAAAGTTGCATTTGAGAGCCCAGAACAAAGCTTTATGTGCTTATAGCCACTCAAATCTGTATCTTTGTCCAATTCTAGAGTAGCTGGTGAGAACTGTAATGAATGAATTCCTGTCAAAACCAGCATTTGTCTTTTCAATAAAAGGAACCCAAGGAAAAGGAAGAGATTAACTGCCAGGGTATCTTTGGTAACACTAGCAACACTAGATAGGCATACATCTGATAACTAGTATAAAATAAGGTTTTCTGCTTCTGATTCTTTTGCCACACAATACAATTACACAAAATGGCACATATTTAATGAATTATTGATAATAATATAGACAACAGAAACTTAAGAGTTGTAATGGCCAGAGGGATAAAAAGTTTGCTGTCATTTTAAACCCACCCTCAGGACATTTTTTCTATAAACACTGTGGTTGCTAGACAAGGAAAAGAAACAGACAACGTGTTTTTACACTGCTGCAAGGGTTTTTACATTGCTAAAATGCCTTTATTCCCTTCAAGTAATTTCTAAAAGTCAGGGAATTAGAAGAGTGCATGAAGGTGGTACACGGCTCATCTCTAAAAAGCAATCCTGGTATCAAGACAAAGGGGGAAAAGAAATAAGCCTTATGACCCACAAAAAAGGCGAGGGGGGTGGGTGTGGTTTGACAACTTCTTTAAATTCCCAGGCTTCATTAAACTTTTTCTAGAGGTTAGAAGACAGGTTCCAGTGCACTCCTGTTTTTCTTTCTCTCACTCCATTTTTTCCACTTTTTCTTTTTGTGGATCTGGGGACTGAGCCCAGGGCCCTACGTATGCTAGAGATGCACCCTACCACTGAGTTACACTCTCAGCCCCTATCTGTTTTTCATAAGGCTATAAATGGAATGAATACTAGAAATATTATCTATTTGCTTCTGTAGAAATTAAAATATCAAGTCATAAGTATAAAATAAAACAGGGATGTCAGGAAGAAAGATTCTGGAAAGGTAGCAAATGTAACAGTACAAAACTTCTACAGTCAGACCACCTGATTTGAATTCTGATTTTACTACTGATTATCTGTGTGAATTAAGGCAAGTTATTGAGTCCCCCATTGCATACAAACCGGGATAACACTACCACTTACCTGGAGCCTACCTAGACCTAAAACCAGCTTTCAGAAGCTTCATCTATGGGAACTCCTCTCACAGAACTCTAATAGTGACCCCAGCTGAGAGTGGAGCAGACAACACTCTATAATGGCTCTACTTAATACTGCCCAGAAGAGGAGGCAAGAATTTTTGAACTCCAGCTGGCAACCTGATGAGCAACACAAAAAGAGGAAGGATCTGACCAACTGTAGCCACTACTCTTGTGCTCAGTACATACCTCAAGAAAAAAGGGAAAGAAACATGTTTGTGAATAGACAACAGACATTCTCATAGACAATTTTTGATCACTGCAATGGAAACAATTTCTTAATTTTTCATCAGGAACCTTTCTTACAATTTTTTATTTTATTTTATTTTTTTCTTTCATTTTGATTGTGTGCTAAATAGTTCATGAGCATTTATACATATACATATTTGTCTCTCTTTTCTCATTTCTAACATTTTTTGAAGGTACTTATTTCTCATGACTCTGTCTTTTGAGGGCTAGGGTTTTTGATTAGTATATTTGGTTTTGTTTTGTATTGTTTTTTACTTGACTATTTTTCTCTTGATTCTCTCTTTGCTTTTGCCAAATGCTAGTGTTCTTCCACTCTTCCTTCAAGCTTTTACTTCTATTTTCTCTCATCATTTCTCATAATCATTACAGCCCACATCTCTTCTGCCGATACCCTGTTCTTCTTTTGAAATTGCAAAACCTTTTGTAAACTTGCTGTTTTAACTGTTGGCAATTGCTTATCAAACCATTTTTATTTATTGTGCCAATCAACATTGTAGACATCATACATAGTAGGAACTAAGTATTTAGTTGAATGCTGTATATTGTTTGTTTGCATTGGTCATTGTTATTATTTGTCTTCCTCCAAACTGTGAGGTACCAGAAACATTCTGATACAACTGATCTGTGAGGTAAAAAACAAAGAAAGGAGTAAAATCACAGAGAAAGTACAGAAAGCAAAAGACCACTTCAATAAAGATATAGAGATTCTGAAAAAGAAACAAACAGAAATCCTTGAAATAAAGGAATCAATAAAACAAATGAAAAATTCAATGGAAAGCACCACAAAAGACTAGACCACTAGGAAAACAGAGTTTCAGGCAATGAAGACAAAATATATAATCCTGAAAATAAAGTTGACCATGGAGAAAAGATGTTAAGAAGCTATGAACAGCATTTTCAAGAAATATGGGATAACCTGAAAACACCAAATTTAAGATTCATGGGGACACATGAAGGCTCTGAAATACAAACTAAAGAAATGCACAATTTTTTCAATGAATTAAAATCAGAAAATTTCCCAAACCTTAAGAATGAAATGGAAAATCAAAATACAGGAGCTTACAGGACCCCAAATACACAAAATTACAACAGACCCACACCAAGGCACATTATTATAAAAATGCCCAACATACAGCATAATATTAGAATTTTAAAAGCTGCTAGAGAAAATGGACAGGTCACATAGAAGTAAACCAATTTAGATTTCAAATGATTTCTCAACCCACACCCTAAAGTTAGGAGGTCTTGGAATAATAATATATACCAACCTCTGAAAGAAAATGGATACCAGCCAAGAATACTATACCCAGCAAAATTAAGCTTCAGAAGATGAAATAAAAACCTTCCACAATAAACAAAAGTTAAAAGAACTCATAACTAGAAAGCCTGCACTACAAAATATATTCAATAAAATATTCCATGAAGAAGAAATGAAAAATAAAACTGAAAACCAGCAGAGGGAGGAACTACACAAGAAGAACCGTCAACCAAAGGAAACACTAGTTCAAATTAAAAACTAGAAGTAAATCAAAAGGAAAGGGAATAAAAATCATCTCTCAGTAAAATAACACTGAATGTAAATGGCCTAAACTCATCAATCAAAAGGTACAAGCTAGCAGAATGGATTAAAAAACAAGACCTGGGACAGGGGCTGGGGCTGGGGCTCAGCAGTAGAGTGCTTGCTAGCATGTGCAAGGCACTGGGTTCAATCCTTAACACCACATAAAAATAAATAAAATAAAGGTATTGTATCCAACTACAACTAAAAAAAATATTAAAAAAAAAAAAGACCCAACAATACGTGTCCCCAAGAGACTTACTTCATAGGCAAAGACATCCACAGACTAAAGGTGAAAAATAGGAAGAAAAAAAAAAAGAATATTCACATGGATCTCATAAACAAGCAAGGCTTTCTATTCTCATATCAGATAAGGTGTATTTCAAGCCAAAGTTAATCAGAAGGGACGAAGAAGGTCATTTAATACAGCTTAAAGGAATTATTTATGGTTGTTGCGTCGGCTTCCTCTTTCTCTCCACGCTCCCGGCGGCCCGCTCCCGGCGGCCCGCTCTGTGCTCCCGCGCGCCCTGCTGGCCAGACCCGACGCCGTCAGCTCGCGCCCCGCGCTCGGCGCGCCCAGATCCAGCGACCACCGCCGGCACCCTTCCCAAGCGCCTCCTGCCCGCGGGCTCTGGGAGCCGAGCCTCACAGCGGCCCGGGAGGCGGAGACAGTGCTGCGAAGATGGTTGCCAAGCAGGGGATCCAGATGGCCAAAGAGAAGCACAGCAAGAACATCACGCAGCCAGGCAACATCGCCAAGAAACGCCCCCGAGGAGAAGGCGTCGGTAGGACCCTGGCTGCTGGCGCTCTTCATCTTCCTCCTCTGCAGCTCTGCAATTTTCCAGATTATTCAGAGTATCAGGAAGGGCATGTGAGGTCACTCACCTTTAGATGTTTCCATTCTCCTGTGAATTTTAACTTGAACTCATTCCTGATGTTTGATATCCTGGTTAAAACCGATTCAGTAAAGCATCCTGCCTCAGAATGACTTTCATAGCATCCTTCATGTGTCATTCCAAGGTTTATCAGTCATTCCAGGTTTTCTAGTTCATACCACAGTGCCTTGCAAAAAGCACCACATGAATAAAGCAATAAAATTTGATTGTTAAACTACAGTAGTGGACCCTACCTAGTAAAGTGTAAGTTTTTTTTTTTAATGTGGTTGTTAAAACAGTATGCAGGATGAATAATTAAATTAAATCTGTGTAGACAGAGTCTAGATTTTGTTAACTCTAACATGTAAAGTGTAGTTAGCTTAATTTAAAATTTGGAAGCTAGGCACTTTATTACTCTTGAGTCAAAAGCACACTCCATTATAGGGTCATGTAACTGTCCTGTAATAAGGTGCTTATAAATGGAACATAGCCTAGTTTTACCATAACAATTAGCATCCAAAAATTTTGAAAAGCTTCTGAATGCATAATACAAGCAGAGATGCTTATATATAAGCCACATCTATTTTCATGAATTTGTTTCTATTACACTACCTTGGATTTTGCATGAGTGAGCATAATGTAAGATCCCATTTTTAGGGGGGGAAAAAAAAAGTAAAGCATTTTGTAACTTAATCAGTCACTGAGGTTTCACTAAAAATTACCATGGTGGAGTGAAGTCAGGGAAGGTTTATGTCACATTGATTTCACCAGGATTATTTTACTATATCAAAGGAGTTTACTATGTTAGAGAAAATTTTAAGGAAAAATGCTACTAGAAATCCATGTATCATCAAGACCTACCATTGATGCCAGTGTGCCATAAGACATCTTAGCATATCTAAAGCACTTTTTAATACCAAAAAAGACACATCAACTAATAAGTTCCACTTAAGGTTTGAAAGCGTTTTTTCTAGGTTTATAATTAAAATGCCCTTAGGATGGGTACTAGATATATCAGTGTATAGTGGCATTTGAAATTTTTTTTTTT
Source organism: Marmota monax (assembly GCF_021218885.2). NCBI lineage: Eukaryota > Metazoa > Chordata > Mammalia > Rodentia > Sciuridae > Marmota > Marmota monax. The sequence goes on along the minus strand of NW_026695230.1, from coordinate 9,229,891 downwards.
ATTGGTTGTTCAAAACATTACAAAGCTCATGATATATCATCTTTCATACATTTGACTCAATTGGGTAATGAACTCCCATTTTTACCCCAAATACAAATGCAAAATCACATCGGTTACACACTCACATTTTTACATAATGGCATATTAGTGACTGTTGTATTCTGCTACTTTTCCTATCCCCTACTATCCCCCCTCCCCTCCCCTCCCATCTTCGCTCTCTACCTCATCTGCTATTGTTCAATTCTCTCCCTTATTCCCACCTCTTTCCCCTCACAACCTCTTATATGTAATTTTGTGTAACATTGAGGGTCTCCTACCATTTCCATATGCTTTCCCTTCTCTCCCCCCACTCGTCTTTGTTTAATGTTAATATTTTCCTCATGTTCTTCCTCACTGTTCTGTTCTTAGTTGCTCTCTTTATATCAAAGAAGACATTTGGCATTTGTTTTTTAAGGATTGGATAGCTTCGCTTAGCATAATCTGCTCTAATGCCATCCATTTCCCTGCAAATTCTATGATTTTGTCATTTTTTAGTGCTGCGTAATACTCCATTGTGTATAGATGCCACATTGTTTTTATCCATTCATCTATTGAAGGGCATTTAGGTTGGTTCCACAGTCTAGCTATTGTGAATTGTGCCGCTATGATCATTGATGTGGCAGTATCCCTATAGTACGCTCTTCTAAGATCCTCAGGGAATAGTCCGAGAAAGGCAATAGCTGGGTCAAATGGTGGATCCATTCCCAGCTTTCCCAGGAATCTCCATACTGCTTTCCAAATTGGCCTCACCAATTTGCAGACCCACCAGCAGTGTACAAGTGTACCCTTTTCCCCACATCCTCGCCAACACTTATTGTTGTTTGACTTCATAATGGCTGCCAATCTTACTAGAGTGAGATGGTATCTTAGGGTGGTTTTGATTTGCATTTCTCTGACTGCTAGAGATGGTGAGCATTTTTTCATGTACTTGTTGATTGTTCCCAGAATGTAGGCTCTCTATTTACCTCTCTTATTGTTTCTCTTGCTGAGAAAAAACTTTTTAGTTTAAGTAAGTCCCATTTGTTTATTCTTGTTATTAACTCTTGGGCTATGGGCGTCCTATTAAGGAATTTGGAGCCCGACCCCACAGTATGTAGATCGTAGCCAACTTTTTCTTCTATCAGACGCCGTGTCTCTGATTTGATATCTAGCTCTTTGATCCATTTTGAGTTAACTTTTGTGCATGGCGAGAGAAAGGGATTCAGTTTCATTTTGTTGCATATGGATTTCCAGTTTTCCCAGCACCATTTGTTGAAGATGCTATCCTTCCTCCATTGCATGTGTTTGGCCCCTTTATCAAATATAAGAAAGTTGTAATTTTGTGGATTGGTTTCTGTGTCCTCTATTCTGTACCATTGGTCCACCTGCCTGCTTTGGTACCAGTACCACGCTGTTTTTGTTACTATTGCTTTGTAGTACAGTTTGAACTCTGGTATCGATATACCTCCAGATTCACACTTCCTGCTTAGAATTGCTTTTGCTATTCTGGGTCTTTTGTTTTTCCATATAAATTTCATGATTGCTTTATCTATTTCTACAAGAAATGCCGTTGGGATTTTGATTGGCATTGCATTAAACCTGTAGAGAACTTTGGATAATATCGCCATTTTGATGATGTTACTTCTGCCTATCCATGAACAGGATACATTTTTCCATTTTCTAAGATTTTCTATGTCTCTCTTTAGGGTTCTGTAGTTTTCATTATATAAATCTTTCACCTCTTTTGTTAGGTTGATTCCCAAGTATCTTATTTTCTTTGAAGATATTGTGAATGGAGTGGTTTTCCTCATTTCCATTTCATAAGTTTTGTTGCTGATATACAGGAATGCCTTTGATTTATGCGTGTTGATTTTATATCCTGCCACTTTGCTGAATTCATTTATTAACTCTAGCAGTTTCTTTGTAGACCCTTTTGGGTCTGTTAAATATATTATCATGTCATCCGCAAATAGTGATAATTTAAGCTCTTCTTTTCCTATTTTTATGCCTTTAATTTCTTTTGACTGTCTAATTGCTCTGGCTAGTATTTCAAGAACTAAATTGAATAGAAGTGGTGATAGAGGGCATCCCTGTCTTGTTACAGATTTTAGAGGGAATGCCTTCAGTTTTTCAACATTTAGGATGATGCTAGCCTGTGGTTTAGCATATATAGCTTTTACAATGTTGAGGTAAGTTCCTGTTATCCCTAATTTTTCTAGTGTTTTGAACATAAAGGGATGCTGTACTTTGTCGAATGCTTTTTCTGCATCTATCGAGATGATCATATGGTTTTTGTCTTTAAGTCTATTGATGTGGTGAATACCATTTACTGATTTCCGTATATTGAACCAGCCTTGCATCCCAGGGATGAATCCTACTTGATCATGGTGCACAATTTTTTTGATATGCTTTTGTATTCGATTCGCCAGGATTTTATTGAGATTTTTTGCATCCAAGTTCATTAGAGATATTGGTCTGTAGTTTTCTTTCTTTGAAGTGTCTTTGTCTGGTTTCGGGATCAGGGTGATGTTGGCCTCATAGAATGAATTTGGAAGAGCTCCTTCTTTTTCTATTTCTTGAAATAGCTTGAAAAGTATTGGTATTAATTCTTCTTTGAAGGTTTTGTAGAACTCCGCTGTATACCCATCCGGTCCTGGGCTTTTTTTGGTTGGTAGTCTTTTGATGGATTCTTCTATTTCTTCCTTTGTTATTGGTCTGTTTAAATTGTGTGTGTCTTCCTGACTCAATCTGGGCAGATCGTAAGACTTAAGAAATTTATCGATATCTTCACTATCTTCTATTTTATTGGAATATAGGGTTTCAAAATACTTTCTAATTATCTTCTGTATTTCTGTAGTGTCTGTTGTGATATTGCCTTTTTCATCCTGTATGTTAGTAATTTGAGTTCTCTCTCTTATTCTCATCGTTAGCATGGCTAAGGGCCTGTCGATCTTATTTATTTTTTCAAAGAACCAACTTTTAGTTTTATCAATTTTTTCAATGTTTTTTTTTTGTTTCAATTTCATTGATTTCTGCTCTAATTTTAATTATTTCTTGTCTTCTACTACATTTGCTGTTGTTTTGCTCTTCCTTTTCTAGGTTTTTGAGGTGCAGTATGAGTTCATTTATTTGTTGGTTTTTTCTTTTTTTGAGGAAAGAACTCCAAGAAATGAATTTCCCTCTTAAAACTGCTTTCATTGTGTCCCATAGATTCCAGTATGTTGTGTCTGTATTGTCATTTGTCTCTAAGAATTTTTTTATCTCCTCCTTTATGTCTTCTGTAACCCATTGATCATTCAGTAGCATATTGTTCATTTTCCATGTGATGTAGGATTTTTCCTTCCTTCTTTTATCATTGATTTCCAGTTTCATTCCATTATGATCAGATATGGTGCATGGTATTATCTCCACGCCTTTATATTTACTAAGAGTTGCCCTATGGCATAATATATGGTCTATCTTTGAGTAGGATCTGTGTGCTGCTGAGAAGAACGTGTATCCACTTGATGATGGTTGATATATTCTATATAAGTCTAGGTTATTGATTGTGCTGTTGAGTTCTATAGTTTCTTTATTCAGCTTTTGTGTAGAGGATCTGTCTAATGGCGAGAGCGGTGTGTTGAAGTCACCCATAATTATTGTGTTGTAGTCTATTTGACTCTTGAACTTGAGGAGAGTTTGTTTCATGAACGTTGCAGCTACATTGTTTGGTGCATATAAATTGATAATTGTTATGTCTTGTTGGTGGATGGTTCCTTTTAACAGTATATAGTGTCCTTCTTTATCTCTTTTGATTAACTTAGGTTTGACGTTGATTTTATTCGATATGAGTATGGCCACTCCTGCTTGCTTCAGAGGGCCAGGTGAGTGGTATGATTTTTCCCAACCTTTTACCTTCAGCCTGTGTATGTCTTTTCCTATCATATGAGTCTCCTGAAGGCAGCATATTGCTGGATTTGTTTTTTTTGATCCAGGTTACTAGCCTATGTCTCTTGATTGGTGAGTTTAGGCCATTAACATTTAAGGTTACAATTGAAATATGATTTGTACTTCCAGTCATGTTATTTATTTATTTATTTTAGTTTGGCTAGTTTTTACTTTTTGGTTATTTTCCTCCCCCTTTACTGAGATACCTCCCGCTGTTAGTTTTGGGCACTATTTTTCAATTCCTCTTCTTGTAGTATTTTGGTCAAAATGCTTTGCAGTGCTGGCTTTCTGGCTGCGAATTCTTTTAGCTTTTGTTTATCGTGAAAGATTTTAATTTCATTGTCAAATCTGAAGCTTAATTTTGCTGGATACAGTATTCTTGGTTGGAATCCATTATTTTTCAGCATTTGAAATACATTGTTCCAGGATCTTCTCGCTTTCAAAGTCTGTGATGAAAAATCAGTTGTTAACCTAATTGGTTTATCCCTGAATGTAATCTGCCTCCTTTCTCTCATAGCTTTTAATATTCTCTCCTTGTTCTGTATGTTGGCTATTTTCATAATTATATGTCTTGGGGTTGGTCTATTACGGTTTTGAATGTTTGGGGTAGTGTAGGCTTCCAGGATTTGGTAGTCCATTCCATCTTTCATCTCTGGGAAGTTTTCTAGAATTATTTCATTTAATATGTTGTCCATTCCTTTGGCTTGAATCTCTATGCCTTCTTCTATCCCGATGACTCTCAAATTTGTTTTTTTTTATGACATCCCATATCTCTTGAATAGATTGCTCATGGGATTTAAGCATCTTTTCTGTGTTGACTATATTATTTTCAAGTTGATAAACTTTGTCTTCATTATCTGATGTTCTGACTTCTACTTGATCTAGTCTATTTGTAATATTCTCGTTTGAGTTTTTAATTTGGTTTATAGTTTCTTGCATTTCTAGGATTACTGTTTGATTTTTTTTAAAGATCTCTATCTCCTGGTAAAGCTCATTCTTTGCCATTTGAATTTGTTTGTTTAATTCATTTTCAAAATATACTTTCATTGCTTGGACTTGCTGCCTCATGTCTTCTCTAATATTCCTTTCCATCTGAGTTAGGTATGCCTTGAGTTCTTTCCCTATCCCTGTTTCTGATGCTTCTAGGTCCTCCTATAGAATTAAGTTGTCCTGCATTGTTCGTACTCCTTTTTTCCCTTGTTTTTTCATGACGTTCACGTTACTTTCCAGCTCTATTTGATTGCTGTGATTCTGCTCTCTTCTATAGATTTGTTTTGGTTTTGTATATCTCTGTTGTCTCTCCTTTGTGTTGGTAGACTATGCCTGCTAAAGTGGATTCCACTGGGAAGGAATTCCGACGGCCGAGCTCCAGTGACGTCACCTCTCTGCTATGACTGGCCCCAGGCTCCTTGCCGGGGGTGTCCGAATGGGGGGGTGGGACTGGACTGTCTCCGGTTGGTTTCAGCTCCCGGTCACTGGCGGGCGGGCGGTCTCCAGCCGCCCAGTCGCACAGGCAGCGGGTGGGCTTCGCTGGTGGGCAGGCGATCTCTAGCTGTCCAGTCGCGGGGTCGGTCACCGGCGGGCAGGTGTCTCCAGCCGCCCAATCGCGCAGGCAGCGGGCGGGTGATCAGTTGCCGGTGGTCGGGCGATCTCTGGCCACCCAGTGGCGCGGTAGGTCGCCGGCAGGCGGGCGGTCTGCAACCGCCCAGTTGCGCTGCAGCGGGTGGGCTGTCGCTGGCGGGCAGGCGGTCTTCAGCCGCCCAATCGCGCAGGCAGCCGGCGGGCGATCAGTCGCTGGCGGGGGGGCAGACTCCAGCCGCCCAGTCGCGAGGGCCTGGCCTCTAGTCCCCTGGTTTCTCTTGCTAGTCCTGGTTTCTCCTGCTAGACCAGATTACTCCTGAGTGATGCCTCTTGGCAGTTCAAACTGTACTCTGGGCCTGCCGTTTGTTAGTTGTGGAGGGTGTCTATTGGGAACCCGGGCACTCTATTGTTTTGATTTTTTCCGCTTAGCCCCTCCCCCAGGGCTGGCTAGACAGGTTTCGTTTTCACCGCTGATGGAAGGGGGAGTTGAAGGTCAGGTGTCTCTAGTTTTCCCCTTGTCTTTATGCAGGCTCGCTCTGATAATCCCTCCCCCAGAAAGCCTAGGAGAGATTTTATGCGAATTCCCCACTGTATGGGAGCTGAGCTGAGTAACACACACCTGTTTTATTGTTGCAATCTGTCAGAGAGTGGCGTTGGTTACTTCATCTCTCCAAGATGGTGGCCGCTGGTTTCCTTGGTGGAGTTTCCGTTGTGCGGGATAGAACTGTACGGCTTCCTTCCCCGTCTGAAATCCCGAACTCAGCCCGGGGCTCAGTGGGGGCTCAGCCGGAAGGATTCCACAGAATCCGCAGCAACGTTTCTCCCTGTTTGCTGGTCGTTTCTCCGTGGTGCCCCGCCGTCTGTAGCCGCGGGGCAGGCCGCTCGGATCAGTCAGCCCGAATCTCCAGGCATTTGAAATTAAATGGGTTTACTGATAAGGATCAGTCTTCAGTCTTCCCTTATATGATTTATAGGTCATGACTGATCAGATTTTCTTATTATTAATAGTAAGGGTGAGGGTGATAAGGCAGATTCTGTGTTTTCTAGTACTGTTGAAAACTGCAAGTGTTGGCTCTACTTAGCCATAACTTGGTGCAAAAAGCCTGAGCAGCATGTGTGTACTAATGAATTGGTAGAAGGCTGCTTATGTTTGCTTTGTTTATCGCCTCAGGATATCTCTTTTAAAATAAGCTGTTTTAAGAGGAACAGAAGGGAAATCTGCTACCTAATATATACACAGTGCGAACCTCATAGGGGACTCCCGACATACCCTCGTGGAAGGAGGAGAGTCAAGGGGAGGAGTGGTTAAGGGCATCTAGGAACTTAACTGCTCCCCTAGGAGAGGAATTGGCCAACCTTGGGCCAGCAGGTTTTTAGCTGAACTTTACCTGCCTTTCTCACCCAGTAAATCAATCCCTATACTTGTTTTCCTCTTTGAAACAAGTCTTGGTTACCTAATTCTATTTTATTGTAACTTTAAAAATGAAAGTTATTGCTCTAAATTCATATCAGTTGCCTTACTCTTTGCTTGAATCAAATCATTCCGTATCAAACTTGCCCTTGGTTTACTATAGATAATTTGGCTTTAAGGTGGTTTTTGTTTTTGTTTTTTAATGTACAATATTTTTAATTTGTCAAGTTGCTATAGCTGGCAATCATTTCACGTATGTAAAATTGCATTCCCTTTGTATTTCATGTGTAATTTATCAATTGAGTGCGTTTTATATTCAGGTTGGATTATGCATGTTTGGGTAAATGAAAGCTGTGTCTATTTGATTTATCGTTTAAAAATAAAGTTCCCTGAATATTTGAAAAAAAAGGAATTATTTATGCCCCAAACAATGGAGTATGTATGTATATCAAAAACAGATGGTGCATGCCTGTGAATCCAGCAGCTTAGGAGGCTGAGACAGAAGGATCACAAGTTCAAAGCCAGTCCCAGCAACAGTGAGATGCTAAGCAACTCAGTGAGACCCTGTCTCTAAATAAAATACAAAATAGGGCTGGGGATGTGGCTCAGTGATTGAGTGTCCCTGAGTTCAACCCCCACTACAAAAACAAAGAATCAAATATACCACAGCCCAATAATATTGGCTAACTTTAACATGCCTCTTTCATGATCAGATAGATTTTCCAAATCAAAAATAAAGAAGCAAAATACAATTAATAATTTAGACTTAACAGACCTATATGGACTATTTCATCCAAAAAATGACTAAATATACTTTCTTCTCAGCAACACGTGCATCCTTCTCTAAAATAGACCATATCTTAGGCCACAAAGCAACTTTTAACAAATACAAAAAATATATATAAATACCTTGTATTTTATCAGATCATAATTCCATTATGAAATTGGAAATCAATGATAAGATAAAAAAATAGGTTGAGAAGGGGCAGCGGCAGCAGAGGCGGACCACACTCTCTGTCGGCAACCTTGAAACTAAAGTGACAGAGGAACTACTTTTCAAGCTTTTCCACCAGGATGGTCCAGTAATAAAGGTGAAAATTCCAAAAGATAAGGATGGTAAACCAAAGCAGTTTGCATTTGTGAATTTCAAACATGAAGTATCTGTTCCTTATGCTATGAATCTTCTTAATGGAATCAAACTTTTTGGAAGGCCCATCAAAATTCAATTTAGATCAGGAAGTAGTCATGCCTCACAGGTTGTCAGTTTGTCATATTCCCAGCATCATGTTGGAAATTCAAGTCCTACTTCTACATCTCCTAGCAGGTATGAAAGGACTGTGGATAACGTGACAGCATCAGCACAAGTAATACAGAGATCATTTTCTTCTCCAGAAAATTATCAGAGACAAGCAGTGATGAACAGTGTTTTGAGACAGATGTCATATGGTGGGAAATTTGGGTCTTCACATGTGGATCAGTCAGGATTTAACCATCAGTTCAGTCACATAATCATACTTTCAACCAGTCTTCAAGCTCCCAGTGGCTCTAAGATGCATCATCATCACAGCGTAAAGTCAGACAGAATTCTCATCCCTACCTTTCAGATAGACATTATAGCCTCGAACAGCGTTACACCGATCATGGATCTGATCATCATTACAGAGGAAACAGAGATGATTTCTTCTATGAAGATAGGAATCATGATGGCTGGAGCCATGAGTATAACAGAAGAGACAGCTGTAGAGATGGAAAATGGCGCTCCTCTTGACACTAACTGTTAGTAAACGGACATTGTTTCATGGGATCATTTTAGGCCTGTTTGACTAAGTTGGTATGGAAATATTTTGAAAAACTATAAAGCAGCTTTACAAGTTGCCACATTTCTTTATATAAGTTTTTTAAAACCTAGAGATACAGTTTAATACAGAAATGAGAAGAATTGTGGTTTCAATTTTATTACACTAATAACCTTTCACCTCAGGGCTTTATGAAGAGGAAAGGATTTTATGCAAAAGAAAGTGCCACAATTCCTAATCATTTTAGGTAGTTTAGGAAGGGTGAATTGTATAGAATGGTTGTATTATAAAGCAAATATTTTAATTATCTGTTATCCTTTTGTATTGCAATTTGTTAGTAAATCAGATTTTGGTGTATATAACAACATCCAACTTGATAGTCTGCAAAGGCTATCTGTATTTTGTTAATAAATTAGAAAAAACTTTTCAGTGATACATTTTATTGACATTTTATTTGAGAACGATTATTGGGTTAAGTTTGGAGATAAATCATATTGCATAACTGAGAGAATTTAAGTGTAAATTCTATGACATGCTCTTTTGAGTTTTACCCCAATTGAACATATAAATGTACATATACTATTTCAGTCTAAAATTATAGAATTTGTTCATTCAATCATGTTGTATGACTGGTCTCAGGAGATGAAATATCTTTACATGTATATTTTTACATTAAAAATTACAGTGTTAGTATAAACCTTTTTCAGGAAGAACAAAAAATATCAGTGCATAGTCAGATAAAATGGAAAAATGTTTTACTGAAAATACTCTCTTTGGGGGAAAAATTCATAAAGCCTTTAAGTGCTGCATCTGTCACTCAGACTTTAGAAATTTTAACATTTTCAATGTGCCCAGGATGTGAATACAAAGACACATTTTATTATCAAGGAGATTGTACAGGTTGCTCTTTTTTTGTTTGAATATTGGAAAAGGATATAATGTTAACATTTTCTGGTTTTAAAATTTTTCAATCAAATTGTTTAAACAAACTTTTATGTATCAAGATGCTGTTTCCCTTTCATTGCAGAATTGTTTATAAAAATTCATTCCTGAAAAATTTGAATCCTTTTTAATACCACACCATCTGTACTATGTTGCTTTTTAATATATTAAAAACAAAAGGAAAAAAATAGAAGCTATTCTAACACCTGGAGACTAAATAACATAGTACTGAATAATAAATATTCAGAAGAAACCAGGGGTTAAATACAAAAATAGAAGTAAATGAGAATAGTGATACAACATATCAAAATCTTTGGGACACTATGAAGGAAGTTCTAAGAAAACAGTTGATACCATTGAGCTCATTCATTAAAAGAACAAAAAGATACCAAATAAATAATCTAACATTACATCTCAAGGCCTTAGGGGGAAAAAAAAAAGAACAAATCAACACCAAAATCATTAGGAGACAGGAAATAATTAAAATCAGATCTGACATCAATGAAATTGAAATTAAAAAAAAAAAAAGCAACAAAACACTGGTTCTTTGAAAATAAACAAAACTGATAAATCCTTAGCCAAGCTACCCAAAAGAAAAAGGGGAAAAGCTGAAATTATTAAATTCGTGATGAAAAAGAAAATATCACCATAGACACTACTAAAATAGATAATCAGAAATTATTTTGAAAATCTATAATCCAATAAATTAGAAAATCCTGAAGAAATTAATAAATTTCTAGAGACATATGACCTACTCAAATTGAATCTGGAGGACATAGAAAATTTAAACAGATTGATTTAAAGCAATTTAAAGAGATAGTAGGAACAGAACCTCAACACTGGAAAAGCTATATATATTAAACCCAAGGCCAATATCATTCTAAATGGAGAAAAATTGAAAGCATTCCCTCTAAAAACTATAACAAGGATGACTTCTTTCACCACTTCCATTTAATACAGGCCTTGAAACTCTAGCCAGAGCTATTAGAAAGAAGAAATTAAAGGGATACAAATAGGAAAAGAAGAACTCAAACTCTCCCTATTTGTTGATGACATGATCCTTTATTTAGAATAATCAAAAACCTCCAGCTGAAAACTTCTAGAATTCATAAATGAATTCAGCTAAGTAGCAAGATACAAAATTAGTACCCATAGATCAATTGTGTTCCTAGACATCAGTGATGAATTAGCTGAAAGAGAAATTAGGAAAACTGTCCCATTCACAAAAGCCTCAAAAAAATAAAATATCTGGGAATCAATCTAACAAAATAGGTAAAAGACCTCTTCAATGAAAACTACAGAACACTAAAGAAAGAAATTGAAGAAGACCTTTGAAAATAGAAAGATCTTCCATGTTCTTGGATAGGCAGAATTAATATTGTCAAAATGGGCATACCTCCCAAAAGCACTATACCAATTTAATGCAATTCCTATTGAGGTTCCGACGACATTCTTCACGGAAATAGAAAACAAAGTCATGAAATTCATTTGGAAAAATAAGAGGTTCAAGATAGCCAAAGCAATCCTTAGCGAGAAAAATGAAGCAGGAAGCATCACAGTACCAGACCTTAAATTACACTACAGAACTATAGAAACAAAACCGGCATGGTCTTGGCACTAGTGAAGACCAATGATCCAGAATAGAAGACACAAAGACAAACACACATATAGTTATCTCATACATAGGGTATGTATGAGATACAAAGGTATCATACATATATATTCGAAAAAGATAGCCTCTTCAACAAATGGTGCTGGGAAAACTGGAAATCCATATGTAGCGGAATGAAATTTAACCCCATCTCACATCCCGCACAAAACTCAAGTCAAAAGTGGATTAAAGACCTAGGCATTAGACCAGGAATCCTGCACCTACTAGAAGAAAAAGTAGGTCCAACTCTCTACCATGCTAGCCTAGAACTGAATTCCTCAATAAGACACCTAATGTGCAAGAAGTAAAATCAAAAATCAAGAAATGGGATAGTATCAAACTAAAAAGCTTTTCCATAGCAAAGGAAACAATCAAGAATGTGAAGAGAGAGCCTACAACATAGGAGAAAATCTTTGCCACTCACACCTCAGATAAGGCATTAATTTTCAGAATATACAAAGAACTCAAAAAGCTTGAAAAAAAAAAAAATAGCCCAATCAATAAATGGGCATAGGAACTGAACAGGCACTTCACAGAAGAAGAAATATGAAACATCAACAAACAGCAATTAGAGAAATGCAAATTAAAACTATACTGAGCCCAGTGTGGTGGCACACGCCTGTAATCCCAGGGGCTTGGGAGGCTGAGGCAGGAGAATTGAAAGTTCAAAGCCAGCCTCAGCAACTTAGTAAGGCCCTAAGCCACTCAGTGAGACCCTGTCTCTAAATAAAAAACTTTAAAAAGGCTGGAGGTGGATTAATGGTTAAGCACCCCTGGGTTCAATCCCCAGTACCACCCCCCCCCCCCAAAATATATATATATACACAAGTAACAATAAAAATTGGCAGGGATGTGAGGAAAGGGTACACTCATACATTGCTGTTAGGACTGCAAATTGGTGCAACCACTCTGGAAGGCAGTATGGAGATTCCTCAGAAAACTTGGAATGGAACTACCACTTGACCCAGTTATCCTACTCGTCAGCAATCCCAAGTAATTAAAATCAGCATACTACAGTGATGAGGCCACATCAATGTTGACAGTACCTCAATTCACAATAGCTAAGCTATAGATGCCCCTCAACAGATGAATGGATAAAGAAGTTGTGGAATGTGTAAACAATGGAATATTACTTAGCCACAAAGAAGAATGAAATTATGACTTTGCCAGTAAATGGACATAACTAGAGACTATCATGCTAAGTGAAATAAGGCAATTCCAACAAACCTAAGTAAGGACGAATGCTCTCTCTAATATGTGGATGCTAACCTACAACAAGGTGGGAGAGGAAGAAGAGAAGTTCAGTGGATTAAACAAAGGAGAATGGAGGGGAGAAAGAGGGGATAAAAATAAGAGAGACAGTGGAATGAATTGGACATGACTCTCCTGTGCACATATATGAATACACCACAGTGAATCTCAACATTGTGTACATCCACAAGACTGGGATCCTAACTACAATAAGATATATTACATGCTTATATAACATATGTAAATAGATTTTACTATCATGTACAACTAAAAAGAACAAGTAAAAAACAATAAAAATTAAAAGCTGGGAATGTAGCTCAATGGGTGGATTGCTTGCCTAGCATGTATGAATCCATGGTTTGCCAGCAGTGAATTAAAGAAAAGAAAGAGAGAGAGAGAAATTGATTGATCAAGTTTCAGCTCTTAGTAGCTATTCTCCCTATCTTCAAAAGCTCCATTTACAATGGGAAAAAATGAAGCTACCCTGCATTGAGAATGGGCAGAGGAAGAAAAAGGAGCAAAGAGGAAAAAGGAAAGGGAGCAGGAAAGGAGATCCAGAGGGGAGGAAGATGATTATAGATGTGAATTTCTGGATCTTGCTGTTATTGAACTCTGCTCTATCTTTCCTTTTTCTTGTATAGGGGATTGTGAAACAGTATGTTACCTTTTTGGTTAACTTAGTGCAAGCTGTGTTTCTAGCACTCGTAACGTAAGTTCTGAAAATACCCTGATATAAGAAAATACACTTAGCCAGAAGCAAAGGAGACTTAGCTTTGTATTGACTACAAGAAAAAAAACCTTTGTTAGGATACTTTTCTAATCTATAAAGGATGCAATATTGGACAGATTTATGATCGAGAGTGCAGCACAATGGCATATAACTATAATCCAGCTATGAGGATGAGGCAGGAAAACCACAAGTTCAAGGCTAGCAACTTAGCAAGATTCTGTCTCAAAATAAAGAATAAAAAGGGTTGGGGATGTAGTTCAGTAATAAACTGCTCCTAGATTCAATCCCTAGTATCACCAAGCAAACAAAAAAAGATTGAAAAAATATTTTAGAATGGCTTTTTTTTTTGGTGGTACTCGGGATTGAACCCAGTGCTCCGCACATGCTAGACAACCATTCTACCACTGAGCTACATTCCCCAGACCTTTTTATTCTTTATTTTGAGACAGGTCATACTAAGTTGCCCAGGCTGGCCTCGAACTTGTGATCCTCTTGCCTCAGCCTACCCAGTAGCTGAGATTACAGCTGTGTACTACCATACCTCCTCAGAATTGCATTTTTCTAATCTTCAGAAAATATATTTGTCCCCCTAACCTTGCCTATTATAAATAAATAATGCTACCTCTTAAATAAATAGAACAGTATTTTTTATGCTAGAAAGTTTATGGGAAAGTTAAATCTCTCTTAAAACAAAAGTAGACATTTCTAAGTGTAGCAAAATTTACGTGTAAGCCATAGTTTTGCTAGTTAAGAGAGTATCAGAAATCTACTCATGGGACTGTGAGTACAGTTCAATGGTAGAATATTTGCCTACACAAGGCCTCAAGTTTGATCCTTAGCACCACAATTTAACAAGGGGGAGGGGAAGGGAGGGAAGGAGGAAAAGGTAAGGAAGAAGAAAGAAGAAATTACCCCAACCTCAATTTTTCTTCTAAATATTCACAAACCTTGGGCTGGGAATATAGCTCTGTGTTAGAGCATAGAGCACTGGCCTAGTATAAGGCCAAGAGTTCAATCCCCAGCACACAGAAAAATAAATAAATAAAAAGCAGAAATCTAGGGGCTGGAGATGGTACTTGCCTAGTGTATGCAAGGCTCTGGGTTCACTCCCCAGTGCTGCAAAAAAACAAAAAAAACAGAAATCTAACAAGTAAAGATATAGCATCATCTGTACTTTGTGGAAATAAGTTAATTAACTGACAAACTCAAATTTTAGCCACATAAAGAAAATAATTGCTAAAATTTTAGAATTATTATCATTAAGCTGGTTCTCAAGTTTTTTTTTTTTTAAATAACACTTAAAGAATCTGTAATTCACAAAGAAAAGTCCTTACTTTGTAATGGATTGACAAAAAGCTGCCACCTCCTCATTCTGTACTTCAATTTCTTGTAGAAGTGATCTTCCAGTTGGCAAACTAGTGGTCCCACTTGAGTCTTTCTGTAATTAAAAAAGTGTTTTTATTTTAAAAGTGAAAGATCTCTAAAAGATATACAGTAGCATAGCACAAACATTTTTATAAAAACACACACAAACTTATAGAGGCAAAATAAATTGCAGCAGTATAAAGTTTTAAATATGGATTCCTATCTCAGTAAGTTCTTTGGTTTAACTTGTCCAAGAGTAGAAACATACTGTATTGATTAGTAAAAGCGGAATGCTAAAGACCTTTCTTCTCAAAGTGTTCCTGAAATGAACACTTAAGCAAATTAACAGTTATATGAAATTAAAGGACTACCTTCTGTTTTAAAACAATGAAGAGATCAAACCTAATTGGATCTCCACTAATACACCACGAATTCTATATTTTCAACTTAGACTCCAATTCCAAGAGAATGAGTTTTAGAAGCAAATGAATGGGAATTTTCTACATTAATAAACTTATATAAACATCCTAATATTCCTCCAAAAAGTTAAGTCTGGTAAAAATTTGTTTGCAATGTTGAGAGAGATCCATTTGCCACTCAAAAATAGCCAAACTGGAGAATCCATTTAAAGGTGTTTTAATATACTACATAAAATACTTATTTTGGCAGAAATTTCCTTTAAAACTAAAATACAAACATTCTCAATTCAAAATGAAATGAAAAAACCACAAAGTATAAATTTCAAGAGTTGTAATAGATTTCAACATACGTAACACACAAGACTGATTAAACTGAAAATTTTAGGCAATAATTCCTTTAAAAGGTGGCAGAGCCCTTTCTGCTAGAATATCTCATGCACATTTTGGGGGAAGGAGGTACCTGGAGTTGTACAAAAATCACAACTGAAAATAAAATGGCTCCTGGGAAAAAGAGTTAACACAGACTACTCAAAATCAGTGTTAACTATGCAACCAAAGCCCTGACTAAAAATACTAGCACAGTTATGCTTACTTGTATTTGTACTTAGCATTAAGGTCTTCAATGTTTTGAGGCCTAAAACTCCGAATCTCTTGAAGTTAAGGACTGAGATGCATCTCAGTGGTAGAGCGCTTGCCTAGGATGAGGGAGCCCCTTGGTTGAATTCCCAGACACACACATGAAGTATAATACAGGAATGTAGACTTCTTCAATCAACCAAAAAACAAACAAAAAAGCTCATAATTCAAAGGGAAATGTCTTCATAGCTTCTTTGCCTGCATCCACTGTTTCAGTAGACAGTTCAATACTGCAATTCAGTATCACTCTTGAAGTCACCCACTTTCACTAAAAAAGAACACTTCTGCGGGATTTTCAGTGTTTTTCTTAACAATTTCCTCTATTGTTAAAGCTTTCTCTTGAATTTCTTTCTTTAAGTTTTATTTTTTAGTTGTAGTCAAACACAATACCTTTATTTTATTTATTTATTTTTATGTGGTGCTGAGAATTGAACCCAGGGCCTTGCACATGCTAATCGAGAGCTCTACCGCTGAGCCACAACCCCAGCCCTTGAATCTCTCGATTGCTTCAAAAATGTTAATATGCTGGGAAAGATTATGTCTGAACTAATGCTACTTCTTTATTATACTAGCATCTGGAATGACCAATCACATATCAATTATTGTGTTATAGAAACAAGAATGGTAGCAAATAAGACTCTACTAAAGAATGGGATTTGATATTTCCTAGCAAATCCTTTTGATTTGATATCCCAAGTCTGCAACAATCTAATCCAATCTCATTTCCCACAACTTCCCAAACAATATCTATGTTCCAGTTAGTCTGAACAATATTCTGTTTCAATAAAACACAAATGGAGCTTATCTTGTCTAGGAATCCTGTTCTTTGTCTGAAATGTTTTCCTCTCAATCTACCTCACAATATATCAATTTTTGGGGGGTGGGGGCAGTACTACTGGGAGTTGATCCCAAGGATGCTCTACCAATAAATTACCTCCTCGACCCTTAAAATTTTTTTAATTAATTAATTTATTTATTTGCAGTATTGGGGATCAAACTCAGAGACATTTTACCATTGAGCTACATCCCCAGCTGTTTTTTAATTTTTTATACAGGGTCTCAGTAAGTCGCCCAGACTGTCTTCAAACTTGCAATCCTCCTGCTTTACCCTCCCAAGTTATAGATCACAGGCGTACACTACTGCACCTGCCCAGATATCACATATTTCAAAGACAGATTCTTACACTTCTTGGGGCACTTAAAAAAATTTTTTTAATTAGAAAAAGAAGAAATGTCTTCTTCCCACGTCAGTTGGTCCAGACAAAGATGACTTCAGCTGCTTCTCACCTGACTGCAGTATGGGGATTGTCAGGTGCATCCTTGACTTGCTGCTGGACCTCTACTTCCTCTCCAACATCCCCATCTCTGTCTGTGGACCTGTAGGTGGTACTGCTACAAGAATTCTACTGAGTTTAGAAACCTGCCGATTTGGTATTCTAAAGATTTCAAATACCTTCTCATGCAGAGCACCCCAGTGTGGTTTAAGTGTTTCGCAAGCTTTTGTTTCAGCTGCCTTTATTTCCCCATTGCAACATATGCCTTCTTCAAAGGAAATTGCAAGTGGATCCACATCTCTGCAATCATCTACTCAGTTCATACCCTAACAACTTTAATTCTAATTCTCTCCACATTGCTATTTGAGGATTTCTCCAAAGCCAGTGGTTTCAAAAGACAAGATCCTGTGACTTTCCATGAATGAATAACTCTCACAGGCATCTATCCCCCCTTTCTCACCTTATACTTATTCTTATATACCTTATACTTCTGTCTTTTCATGTTGAAGAACACCTACTATGAGGAGAAAAGGAAGAAAACTGAGGGAAACAACCACTGGCCCAGGGGAGAGATGCTCACGGGGCAGTTGCCTTTTTGACCCAATACAAAAGGGTCTGCTCTGGGGGAAAAATGTTTTTTGAGTTCTTTATATATCCTGGAGATTACTGCTCTACCAGGTTGGTTCAACATTTGGAAATCAATAAACATAATTTATACAAAGGATTTATAAAGAACTAAAAAAACCTTAACATAAAAAAAAACCAAAACCAATAACTCAACCAATAAATGGACTAAGGAACTGAACAGACACTTCACAGAGGAAGAAATAGAATCAGCGAACAAATATATGAAAAAATGTTCAACATCACTAGCAATTAGAGAAATGCAAATCTCAACTACTCTAAGATTTCCTCTCACTCCAGTCAGAATGACAATTATTAAGAATACATGTGTAACAATAAATGTTGTGAGGATGTGTGGGAAAAGGTTCACTTATACATTGCTGGTGGGACTGCAAATTGGTGCAACCATTCTGGAAAGCACTATGGAGATTCCTCGGAAAACCTGGAATGGAACCACCATTTGACCCAGTTATCCCACTCCTTGGTTTATACCCAAAGGATTTAAAATCAGCATACTATAGTGATACAGCCACATCAATGTTCATAGCAGTTCAACTCACAACAGCTAAGCTATGGAACCAACCTAGGTGCCATTCAATTGATAAATGGATGAAGAAAATGTGATACATATACAAAATGGAATATTACTCAGCCACTAAGAAGAATGAAATTATGACTCTGCCAGTAAATGGATGGAACCAGAGGCTATCGTGCTAAGTAAAATAAGCCAATCCCCCAAAATCAAAGGCCAAATGTTCTGACATGCAGATTCTGACTCACAATAGGAAGAGGGGAGGGAGGAGTGGAAGTTCACTGGATTAGGATGGGGGGACATGGGAGGAAGTGAGGGAGGATGTGAATGGGAAAGACAGTAGAATGAATCAGACATAACTTTCCTATGTTCATTTATGAATAAAACCCGTATAACTCCATATCATGTATAACCACAAGAATAGGAAGTTATATTCTAAGTATGCATGTCAAAATATATTCTATTGTCATGTATAACTAAAAAGAACAAGTTAAAAATTTGTTTTTGCAGTGCCTTTCAGAATTTGGTACTTCCTTTTAAGTTAAAAGTTTTGATAATGACAGAAATACATTATAATAAGCAACTAGTCATTCATCAAGGTAATAAAAGAATCTGGAAAGTTAACTCAAATGTTCTGTCCATGAAAGGTAAAAAAAATAGCTGGACTTTAACATACAATCATTTTCATCTTCCTAATAAAGCTCTTTTTCTTAAAAAAAAAAAAATAGCTGGACTGCCAATTATTTCACCCTCAATATTAGCATCAACATTTTGGGTACTTTTTTCCTCCATTCTTTCTGGAACAATAAGAAAATTTTATACCTAATTCCTCAAGTCAAGTCCTCACTTCACCCACCAACTTCACATGGGCAATCATAAGTATAAAATCATCTTTTTACTCCATTAATCCTGAAGACATTTCTTATGTGGCACTCTAGGCTTTCTATTTTTTACTGCATTTATACACACATCTTGTCCTCTCCCTCCAGCTCAAGATGTTTAAAAGTGAGGTATCATGGTTTGGATGTGAGGTGTCCCCCAAAAGCTCACATGTAAGACAATGCAAGGTTTAGAGGAGAAATGACTGAATCACAAAAGTCCTAATCCAATCACTGAATTAATCCCCTGATGGGATTAACTGAGTGGTGCTGTAGGTAGGGTATGGCTAGAGGAGGTGGGTCCCTCGGGTATGCCTTCGGGGTACATGTATATATGTATGTATGTATGTATGTATGTGTATGTGGGTACACATTTTTTTGTTGTTTTGTTTTTTGGTACCAAGGATTGAACACAGGGATGCTTAACAACTGAGCCACATTCTCAGCCCTTTAAAAAAATATTTTGTTTAGAGACAGGGTCTCCCTAAGTTGCTCAGGGCTCATTAAGTTGCTGAGGCTGGCTTCTGCCTCAGCCTCCTGAGTCACTGAGATTATAGGTATGTGCCACCACTCCTGGCTGGGATGTATATTTTGTATCTGGCAAATGGAATCTTTTTCTCTGCTTCCCTCTTTCACACTCTTCCACCATGATGTTCTGACTCACCTCAAGCCCTGAGGAATGGAGGGGTTTATCTATGGACCATGACCTTTTGAAATTCTGAGGCCCCTAACAAAATTTTCCTTCTATACAAGTATTCTGGTAGGGTCTTTTAGTCATAGCAGCAAAAAGCAGACTAATACATGAGGTCTGCAAATGATTAATATTTGCAATACCTACATTCCCTCAAACGTGTCAAGGAATGAAAGAGACATAATCAATACATAGACCAAAGAACGAAGAAGTTTGTAAGGGAAGATACTGAGTGTTTTCTAGTAAATATGTTGTGTCTGGAAATCCATATAGGTCATAATCTGAAAATATTCTATTCCAGCAACATTCTATTCTAGAAATTCTTTTCCAAGCTAGAAACAAAGTTTTGGGGTTTCTATAAATTTTCTTCAGGAAAATTTCTCACTTTGCTAATTGCTGTCAGCATTCATCAGGAACATTGCAAGAATAACACCTCGGTTAAATGGGACTTGGGACTAAGTTCCATCAACAGGGGACAGTCTCTTTATGACACTGGGGGGCATAGAACTGGTATCTCCAAGAGAGAGAAAGAGAGATTGGTTGGTTGACTGATTGATTGATTGATTTAGTTTGATTGTAAGATTGTAAGGAATTAACTCATGCCATTATGGAACTGACAAGTTTCAAGATCTGTAGTTAAAAAACTAGAGACACAGGAGACACAAATGTGCAGTTTTGAGTCCAAAGGCAGAAACAAAACAAAAACACAATGTCCCAGCTTGAAGGTGGTCAGATGAAAAAAATTCTAAATTATTCTTTGGGTCCTCAAAAGATTGGACAGGACTCACCTACATTAGAATGGGGATCTGCCCTACTCAGTATACCAATTCAAAAATTAATCTCATCCAGAAATACCCTCATGTATATCCTCAGAGTAATGTCTGGCCAAATGTCCATGGTCTACTCCAGTTGACACATAAAATTAACCATCATGGCATATTAATCATAGACAGCCAAGGAATCATATCATTCCAAGCATCTAGATCAGTAACTTTTAATTTAAGTACTTTAGAGTCTGAAAAGTAAAGTACAGGGCTGGGGATATAGCTCAGTTGGGAGAGTGCTTGCCTTGCATGCACAAGGCCCTGGGTTCGATTCCCAGCGCACACACACACAAAAAAAAGTAAAGTACTGACCATGGGAGGACAATCTGTTTTTAAACATAACCAAGACAAAATTTTTGGGAAAATACCTACATTGGAAGGCTAGACAAAGGAGAATGAGTCAAAGATCACAGGACAAAAACTAGGAATATATTCATCACTAGAAAAGTAGATGGTCACTGAATTGGAAATTAGTATTAGTGTTACCACAAAGAAGTTTCTCTAACATGATGAGGTCAGAAGGATAGCAAGAGAGTAGAAAGGCAGTAAGTAGAAATTTCTCTTTAAAGAGTAATGACTTTGGGAAAATAGGAACAAATGCAATAAGGTAAAAGGATTAGGCTTTTAAAAATGGAAAGAATCTCTTCCCTCCAAACCAGAAAAAAAGAGGGAAATTTGAAGTGGATGAGTTAACATAACTTCAGTTAAAATAAGCACATAAATAAGTGTGTGTGTGTGTGTACATCTATATCTATATTATCTATACAGATGAGGTGGTAGGTTGTAGAGGTAGGTTTGGGGATTCAAGGAAAGTCATAAAGGTTTAAAATAACTCACAAAATATTTATCAGTACATTCTGTGATAAAAAAGAAAAAGCAGTTACAAGAGTACTGTATAGGAAAGCTTCATGCCTATAAGAATTTAAAGGTTTGGGTCATATCACTCAGAAATTAGATGGAACGAAGCACCAAATTTTCAATAAATGTACCACAAACATTAAGTATATTAATTACCATTTAGAACAAAATTGGTTACATCCTTATCTGGATTTTTAAAGATAACTCCAAAGAGACTTCAGTGAATTATTCAAATACACTGTTAGACAATAAAAATCATATTTTAACTTTCCTTCTTTAAAATTAATGATACATATTCTGCCAATGAGGATATAAATGCTTATACTGTTAATACAATTAACTTTTAGAAAGAGCCAAAATCCATAGAACTTTGCAAAAGCACTTTTACGAAAATAATTTGATACATTACTAAAACCTATAAAAACTGATCAAAGTAGCTAAATTCATACCTATTACCTGAAAGTTTAATTTAAACTTAAATTGCCAGAAGATAGTTTTAAGTATTGTTCCTTCTTGTGTTGGTCACAAAATATTTGAACTGAAGTATTTAGATTATTATTAACAAAACAAAAGACACTAGAAGGAAACAGGAAGTAAGCTTGCTGAGTGAGAAGAAAAATACCCTTCTGAATTTTTACCACAAAGCAAATTTCTGACAGGAAATGAACATTTAAGTACATAAAGTAATTATCAAAAAAAAAAAAAAAAAACCTTAGGCATTGCAATATTATTTCCCAACAAACAAAGTATGAACTTCAGGGAAAAGTTTGTAAATGGACAGGGACAAATGATGTGTGAAAAATTAAAAGTTCCATGCCAATGAATTCTGCCACAGACTTCCTGAATTATTAATGTTCCTTTACCTCTCCCTTTTGGTCTATATCAAACCAAACTTTTCTTCTTATACACAAACAAGATGAAATCTTAATATTAATAAAAGGGCTTAGAACTTCTCTTTAATACAAAAATCCTTCCTGTAGCATATGTAACAGGTACATATCGAGCTTCTGATTGAATGCCTCTAATGTTTCTGTTTACAACCTGAGAGTAATCTGTATGAAATGGATGTTCATAAATTCCTTTGTAGATATTTAACCACCCAACCTGCCTCCTTAAATTTTCTTCTCCATTAGTCCTTGTTCTACTTTTTTTAGGACACCAAATTTAAAAATTAATCACTAAACTGATGTTTTAATTCATGGGGAGAAATCATATAAAGAAATAGGATTTGCTCTATTTTTAAGCTTTACTATACAACATATTTTAACTTTCAGCATCTGCTACCACTTGTCTTGATTAAAATCTAGCACAAATCAGGTACAGTAGCACAGCCTGTAATCCTAGCTACTCTGGAGGCTGAGATAAGAGGATGGTAAATTCAAGGCCAGCCTCAGCAATTTAGTGAGCCCCTATTTCAAAAGCAAAAATATAAAGGATTGGGGATGTACTCAGTGGTAGAGTGCCCTAGTACTAGGCTCAATCCCTAGTACCAGACTCTTCTTGCTCCCAAAATATATATGGCACAAATTGTTATCTAATGTAGCACAAATATGCTCAATATATTAAAATTTTAGTATTCTGTATTTCATTCTATTTTAAAACAACATAGTGACTTTCAGATATTCTGCTCCCTGAATTGGCTTGAAAACCTATGTCCAAAATACAGAACAAAACAAAACAAAAATTCACTTTCTCTTTAACATGGCAACTTTCCAAAATTTAACTATTATTCCCCAAAAGGCCGTCAGAAATCATCTGGTCTAACCAACAATTTCATAAATAAAGAAACTCAGATCAAGAAAGTGACTTTTATTCAATTACTATTTCTTCGACAAAAAGTCTGCATAACTTCTAGATCCCGAATACTGTAGTCTTCTCTTATTGAAACACATTGGTGAGCCCTCTTAGAATGTAGTAATCAAATATAATTATTAGATAGGGTTTTCATAGAATTGATTGTAATGTAACGACTGTATAACACCTCAGTCATGCATCAGATAGACTTCTTTAAAACTGGGCAGGTAGCCCAAACTACTTCAATTCAGATAGTGTGCTATTAGTATAGCTGTTGATGTACCACACTGCCGTAATCTTGCTCTGATTTCTGATTGATCAGCTGACCAAGTCGTGTTATTTTTGCCTACTTGGCTTTGACTCATTTCTCTTATAACTCATTTGCTTACCACTTCAATCCTTACCTCATACTTTAAAATCTAAGAACATGTTCCTGTTAAAACTGATCCTGCACAGAAGCCTAGTAATAAATTTCCAGAGTTTGAGCAATTAGCAGTTCTCTGTGACAACCATGTGATCTGATTACCTACAACTTGTTGGGGAACATCTTATCTTTAGAAAACAACTTACCTTCATTATTCCTGTAAAATACTTTCACCCAAATAAAGAAAATATAACGATGGTATTATGACAAATAATAAAAATGAACAAGAGGTTCTGGGGCTCAGTGGTAGAATGCTTGCCTAGCATGCGTGAAGCACGGGGTTCAATTCTCACAAATAAATAAAGGTACATCAACAACTAATAAAATATTTTTTAAAAATGAACAAGAAAAAATGTATGCGGGGAAATGTGCACAGGTGTCACGCCCCCACCAAAGGAAAGGGTGGAGAACACATATGTTGAACTGGAAATGACTAGTCTAAATTCAAGAGGGCAGCAGGGAAAGGAAGTTTCACAATAAAAGCATTAGCAATCTATGTTAGGGATTTGGGTCTAAAATGAAACTGTTCCCAGGGTACTCTATTTTTATACTTTATTATTAGTCTTGCCACATTCCCAATTTCATAGGCTCCTGAAGCATGAGGACACTTAAGTCATCTTGTCAAAAGGTCCCAAATGCCACACCAAGGGAGCAGACTGGTTGTATCAGAATCACTTAGGGAAAGTTTTTTAAAGACAAGACATCTTTCCACACTCTCTCCCCAACGCCACAAGAATCCTACAACAATCAGAAATGAGTAGGTCTAAACTTTGCAGAAAACTGTGACCTATAACTAAGTTTAAGAAGGTGACTCTCTGAATATCTCCTGTAACAAGGTACTACTCCCAAAACAATATGAATACCAGACCTTTGCTTTTTACAAATAGTCTGTTGCTTTTTACAAATAGTCTGTTGCCTTTTACTTGACCTCTAATTTGTTATAATGGAAATTCTCAAAAACACACACAAAGTAGTTCAATATAATAAACATCCATGTATCTATCATCAGCTTCAACAATTATTAACACATGGCCAATCTTGTTTCATTTATAAACCTAAATACCAACATCTCATTCCAATTTATTAAAGCTACAAGTAATATGATTACCTTTGTAAGTTTTTCAAAATATACATCCCTAAAATATAAGAGCTCATTCAACTAACTGTAATACCAGTATTATACCAAAATATTAACCATAATTCCTTAGCTTCTTTGCATCCCAGTTTCCTCAACTATAAAATTGGGATGGACTACTCTGGCTTCATAGGATTCTTATGAATTTCCTACTGTCTCAGTAATCACTGGGGAAAAAAAAAAGCAGGGTGGGGGAGTTCAGTTTGAATATGTACAACACATAAAAAGCATGTAAGTTTTTGGATCAGAGTTCCAGTCCTGGATCTTTGAGCAGGAAATAACCTGAATACCCAGAAACCTCAATTTGTTTAAAATAATAACTGTATCTTAACAAGGGGGAAGAAAGAATTGAGAAAGACTAATAATGAATACTAAGTTATAGATAAGAGTAAGTTCTGGTGTTCTACTTCACATTGAGGTGAACATAGATAATAATAATCTACTGCATATTTAAAAAAACTAGAAAGCATTTTGAATGTTTCACCATTAAATAAATGATAAATGAGGTGATAAAGATGTTTTTAGTCTGATTTAAACATTACAGAATATATACATGCATCAAAACATTACATGGTACCCCATAAACATATATAACACTTATTTTTTATGAATCAGTTAAAAATTTAATAATAATAAAAAAAGGAGAAGATAACTGCAGTCAGTATATTTGGAATGGTAATCTCTGCTCACCAGGGATAATGTTTCCTTTAGTAGATAAATGACATTTTAAGGTTAAAAATTAAAATATATAGACATTGAGATAAACTAAAGCCATTTAAAAACATTTCTATTACCTTTAAGCTAATCCATCTATTGTGGCTATAATGCATACATTGTAGAATTGTGAATGCATACATACAGAAATGAGATATAAAGAGCAGAATTGTTTCAAAATGACCTGGATGCTCATTCTGGATTATCTGGATAATCAGGGGGTCTGTCTTCTATGAATGGGAGGGTTGAGCCTGTTCTTAGCTCCCTATACCATCAAAGGCTTCCTTTTCTTTGATATTAACTCTGCAACTTTCCAGAACCCAAACATCTCCAAGTTCTAGGCAGCTACCCCTCCCCCAAAACTGAAAATATCTGACATCTCAATCTCAAGACTAGACAAATACTACAAAATTTGTTCTACAAAAATATTTCTTTTTCCCAATAAATTATGCACACAAATATGAACTCTTATGTTTCACTGCTAGATGTTTGTTGACTCCCAAAACCAAAATAGTAGGTAAGGTGCTAATTTAATTAGGCAAGTGATGATGCATACTGAAGTGATGAAAATGAGACTTATAAAGTGAGGATGAGATTTAAACATTCCCAGGACACACACATATTATTTTGAGGTATCATCTTAAGAAAAATTTTTTTTTAAAAAATGAATAAAAAGGGCTGGGGATGTAGCTCAGTGGTAGAGTGCCCCTGGGTTCAATCCCCAATATTGCAAGACAGGAAGTGGGGCGTAGGGAAGAAGGGGAGAAAGAAGAAATCTTATATGAGGAAACAGAGACAAAAAAGATCTTAAATGCCTCTTGGTGACAATCAGATCCTGATTAGGTCTTTATTTATAATCTTAGAAAAGACAACATTAAAGGTAAGGGATTTTTCAACTGGCCTCTTCACTTTTAATTATTTGCCACACAACCAAAGAATTAAAAGAATCTTTGGGAGCAAATAAAAACAAAATTCTAAATGAAAAATATTTCTTTTTCCCAATAAATTATGCACACAAATATGAACTCTTATGTTTCACTGCTAAATTTGAGTAGTAAGAAAAAACTATACCTGAGATATTTGGCCCTGGACTTTAGTAAGCTGAGTTGCTCGAATATTTAAAGACTGGCTTCTTGTTACAGTTGCCCCAGAAAGGGAATTTCCATTCACCTTTCTTTCAAGGTGACAACTTGCTGGTGATCGTTCTTCAAGAAGAACAGCATCCCAGGGATCCTTTGCTAGCAAACTTGGAACATTTCTGTCTTCTTCATGGTCTACTACTTCCACATTGTCCACTTTTGGCTTACTTAGAGGATCCAGGTCTAACCAGTCAAATTTACTGATGTCCTCAGACTTTGGAGATACCTGTAGATTGCTGACTGTAGTTTTTGAATTTGTTATCTCCAAATCCGTCCTTGCTTTCCCATTTTTTAAAAATTCTGATGTGCTAGCTATTTTGTCAAATAGTTTTGCCATGTCAGGACTGACTACTGGTTGATAGATTGGTAAAGTTGCTTGTGGATGAAAGGGTGTGGCAGGTGTCAAAGGATATGGAAAATACGGAGACTGTCCTGGAAGCCTTAAATATATAGGTTCTGAAGATGGAAAAGTAGGCATTCTTGGGTTGAAGCCATTCTGGAATGCAGCCTGTTTACTGTAAGTTGAAGGATAAATAGAAGGTAAAGTATAAGTGGAAGGCCCAGATAAGCCAGGGGGCCACTGTCCTCTCTGAATACTAGGTCTAAGATAGAGCTGTGCTGAAAATGAAGGGCTCAGAACAGGAGTAACTGGCAATACAGGTGTTCTACTTTCAAAACTGTCATCCAACAATAGTTTTTCAAGTTCGGCTTGGGTGAGCTTTTCTACATCAATATCAACTGCTCTTTTTTGGGAATCTGATTCAGGAAACACCATGAGATCATAATCCTGTTTACTAAAAACTTGTGCTTTTTGTCTGGTACTGCTTGACAACTCAAAGTCTCTCTGCTTGTCAGTCACTTGTCTGTCCTTTTGCAGTTTTGCTAAAGCTTCTGCTTCCATCTGTAATGCTTCTTGTTTGTCCACATCTTTTGTTCTTGTTGGTTCCAGCTGTGAAGAACACTGTTTAAATCCATTGTTGCTGGATATCTGAGCCATGTCCACTAAAAAGACCAAACCTTCTCCTATCTACTTTTTTCTTGTAGCTTCCAAAATAGCAAGACCTATACATAAAAATAAATAACACTCAATTAGATTTTCTAAACACAAATAAATTTTATTTTGTTTGAAACCTACCCCCATATGATTTAAAATTTGAGGCCACTTACAAAAATACACTACCAAGTAAATAAAATAAAATGAACATTTGGGTGAAATCTGAATGAAAGAATCCTTAAGACCTGATACACTACTGGTTAAGTAAGATGTTTAGACACACATGACTTTATTCCATTTGCTGACCTAACAGGAAAGCTGGCACAATAAATGAACTTAAAAAGTTTTCATTTCAGCTGTCACATGACTGCCATTAACCAGTGGTACTTTTAGCAGAATTCTTGGCATGAATCGGCTTAAGTGCTAGTCACATATTTTCAAGAGTTCAGATAGGGTTTACTGTTACGAAAATAGCAAGTCTAAAATGGGTGCAATCCTTTTGCTATTTGTGATCCTTTTGCTATCAAATTGCTCAAAAGCCAATTAGATACCTAGTCAGTAAGATAAGGAATGATTATTTAATCAAAATATGTGAAAAAAAACTGATTAAGAATTTACACTATTCTACACTTACTAAAAATGTACACTGTAATGTAGCTTACAATAATAAAAGTGTTAAGGCCATAAGAACCTGTAAGATCCTACTCAGGGGCTAGGGTTGTGGCTCAGCAGTAGAGCGCTCACCTAGCACATGTGGGGCGCTGGGTTCGATCCTTAGCACCACATAAAGATAAATAAAATAAAGGCATTATGTCCAACTACAACTAAAAAATAAAATATTTTAAAAAATAAAATAAAATAAAGGTATTGTGTTCAACTACAACTAAAACACAATATTAAAAAAAAAGATTCTACTCAAAGGTTATGACTAAATTGTCACATAGATTTGATCACACTTCTGTTCTGATTATCTGCAGTTAAGTCAAGTTATAATATCAAAATTTTTCCTTTAAAAACCCTTAAATCAGGGCTGAGGATATAGTTCAGTTGGTAGAGTGCTTGCCTCATATGCACAAGGCCCTGAGTTCAATTCCCAGCACCATACACACAAAAAAAGTCCTTAAGTCAGGCACAGTGGTGCACACCTGTAATGCCAGTGATTTGGGAGGCTGAAGCAGGAGGATCTCAAGTTTGAAGCCAGCCTCAGCAATTTGGCAAGGCCATAAATAACTTAGTGAGAACCTATCTCAAAATAAAAAATAGAAAGGGTTGGGGGATGTAGCTTAGGTAGAGTACTTGCCTAACATATGTGAAGGTCTGGATTCAATTCCCAGTACTGGAATTTTAAAAAAATATATCATATAGATTAAATGAAATAATGCAACTAAAATGTTTATGTTGACTCCGAGCATAAGCACTAAATAAATGCTATTTATTATTAATCTAATCTAGTCTGCAATATACTTTGGATACCTAAAAAGCAAGAAAGCCTCTGTTTATGTCCCATGATTTTCCCTCCTAGCAAACATTAATGTTTCTCTATAATACACGTTCAAGAAGAGTCTGATGAAAGGAGACAGGGAAAAACCCAAAATAAATTCAAATTAATATAATACAAATGAAAATTTAGGGGACTGGGATTATAGCTCAATGGTAGAGCATTCACCTAGCATGCACGAAGCACTGGGTTCGATCCTTGGCACCACATAAACGTAAAATAAAGACATGGTGTCCACCTAAAAAATAAATTATGAAAGAAACAAAATATCTTATTTAAAAAAAAATGAAAATATAGGTGTTGAGTTAATAACAAACAGGAAAAAAAAATGTTGCTGTTGTAGCTCAGTGGTAGAGCACTTTCCTAGCATATGTGACACACTGGGTTCGATCCTCAGCACCATATAAAAATAAATAAAGGTATTGTGTCAATCTACAACTAAGAAAAGTATTTAAAAAATGTTAACAATGAGGACATACAGAAAGAGGTATTCAAGGAATATCCTCGTAATGTCTTTGGACTATTTGCAATTCTTTCATATATTTGTTGAAAAGTTATTCCAATTTTTTACCTTCCACAGTAGACTGCAAAACAGTCATGATGTATACTTGAAACTTGTATGCTTCATTATACTTAAATTTTACATCAAGAGAAAAGGAAAGACAAAGGCTGGGCACAGAGGCACAGTCCTATTCCCCTAAGCAATTTAGTAAAACTCTGTCTCAAATTAAAAATAAAAAGGACAGAGAGCCAGGAATGGTGGTGCATCCCTGTAATTCCAGCAGCTCAAGAAGCTGAGACAGAAGGATAATGAGTTCAAAGCCACCCTCAGCAACAGCGAGGCGCTAAGCAACTCAGTGACACCCTATCTATAAAAAAATACAAAATAGGGCTGGGGATGTGGCTCAGTAGTTGAGTGTCCCTGAATTCAATCCCTGGTAGCCTCACCGCCCCCCCCCCCCCAAAAAGGGCTGGGGATGTATATCAGTGGTAAAACATTCCTGGGTTCAATCCCCAGTACCAAAACAACAACAACAACAACAACAAAAAACCCAAAACAATAAATAAACATTGAACTCTTGATAATACTGCACACAAAGTATTCATGTGTGCAACTTACTTTTAAGTGCATAAAAATATGAATTAATGGATAGAGGGATGACAGATGGATAAATATGTGATAAGGCAAGTATAGGAAAATGTTAATAGAACAGATGTTAGGTACATGGGTATTTTGCTTTACAGTTCTTTCAACTCAGCTGCTGTAACTGAAAACATTCACAACAAAATGTTCAGTTAGGGGAAATGGGCACAAATTCACCCACTTGAATACACACATTCCTTTACAACATGATTTTCTTGTCCCACTAGTATAGACTTCTATTTCTCAACTCTCTTAATCTGAATGGGTCTTGGACTTGCTTTGACCAATAAAATATGGGAAAAGTGATAGTGTTGGAGTTTCAAGACTAGGTCATAAGAGACCTTACTGAGTTCTTCCTCTCTTGAACTGCAACTACTGTCATCCGAATTAATACTCACTGAGAATGAAAGAGAAGTAGGAGAGAAAAGAAAGCTTGGCCAACAGCCAGCAACAACCACTAACATGTGATAAAGCCACCATGTTAGACCATCCACCACACTCCAGATGACATCAGACTCATGATTGACCCAAAGTAAGACCAGCAGAAGAAACCACCCAGATAAACTCAGTCCAGATAGCTAATCCACACAATCATTCTGGAATGGTTTATTACAAAGCAGTAACTGATAAACCTTTTCTGATTCATTTAGTTTTTATTTTATTTTTTTCTGAAGTGCTAGGAATAGAACTCAGGCAATTACTTCAGGCAAGTGCTGTACCACTAAACCACAACCCAGGCCCTCGTTCATTTAAATTAATAAAACTAAAGCCACTTAACTAACAATGCATTTTTGTCTTAAATTCTGCTACTGCTGCCACCACAACCATTTTCCTTCTCTAGAAGGAATACTTTTCCTTTCTCAGGCTACCTTCTCCACTCATATCCTTATTAACCTCACTGAATTCCCCTATACTTCTTTATCAGTGGTTGCCTCTTTTGCACTGTTAATTTCTCCTTTAGTTGCTGTAAAAATGCTTAAGTGTCCTCCATATTGAGAAGGGAGAGGGAAATCTTAACATTCTCTTTTAAGACTATAGTGGCTTTCATTTTAATTTTCTACTTTCACTGCCAAACTTCTCAAATGATTGACCTAGAAACTTCTCAAATGACTGACTCCTTTCTTTATACATTGTGCCTTGAAAAATTCTACTTGCCTTTCAGGGCCCAATTAAAATACCATCTCCTCTCTGAAGCTTTTCCTAAGCATTCTCATCGAAATTTATGTTTTTAGCTCAACAAAAAATTTTTATCAATTCTTTTCTTTATTTTTGGCAGTTCTGTGGATGGAACTCAGGGCCTTGAACATGCTAAGCCCACATTCTACCTGGGGAAAAAACATGGGACATAAACAGAGGCTTTCTTGCTTTCTAGGTATCCAAGGTAGATATATTGTAAACCCTTTTGCCTACTTGGTTGGCATCCTTGCATCTAGTAATAGGACCTCTAGCTTCTTTTTTACAGATTGTTTATCTCCCTTTTATCCCATTTAATTAAAACATGAATAGTCCATTCTTTTTTTCTTTAATATATATTTTTTAGTTGTAAATAGACATAATACATTTATGTATGTATGTATATATGTATGTATGTGGTGCTAAGGATAGAACCCAGTGCCCCATACATGCTAGGCAAGTACTTTACCACTGAGATACAACCCCAGCCCAGGAATGGACCATTCTCAAACCCCACATTTTCACACCCTCAAATGCTTTGGAGGATCCAAATCCAGCTCATCAGTATTAACACCAGGACTTCTGCTGAAACTATTTGGAAAGGGAACTTTTGTTTGAGATTGCTAAACTGATGGGATGTAAACTTGCATTGTTATGCCCATCTTTGTCGCTACTTAAGGAGATGCCTAAGAATGCTTCCAAGCCAGAAGAAAACAGAGGTAAATGAGAAATAAGATGTATTCTGGATAATCTTACATTAAGCATTTGGATCTAACCATGCTCTAGGACAAACTCTTCATTGTATAAGCCACTATGTTGTTTTGTTTGCTCAAGATGGTTTCAAATGAGTTTCTGCCATGGTAACCCAGAAAGTTCTGATTAACACACAATCTATGAACTTGTACATCTATTCAACAGGCTAAAATAGGCTTAAATGCAAAGACCTACTTGTTCATTTGCCTAGTTCTCCACATTTAAAACCATTTTGAAGAGGCATGGTGGTGTATGCCTGCAATCCCAGCTACACAGGAATCTGAGACAGGAGAATTGTAAATCTGAGGACAGCCAAAGTAACTTAGTATCAAAACCTCAATAAAATTTTTAATAAGGGTTGTAGCTGTCATAGGACACTTGTCTAGCATTCTCAAGGCCCTGAGTTCAATCCAACACCACACACACACACAAACACACACACAGGCATTCTGCTTAATAAAAATGGAACTAAGTCTAATGTGGTGGCACATGCCTGTACTCTCAGCTACTGGGGTGACCTTGGCAGGAGGATCTCAAGTTCAAGGCCAGCCTGAGAGCAACTTAACAAAACCCTGCCTCAAAAGAAAAAAGGTGGGGATGAAGTTCAGTTGCAGAGTACTTGCCTAGCATACATGAGGGTTTGATGCCTAGTACTAAGGAGGGAAGGAAGGAAGGAAGGATAAACTTAAATTATTGAATATATGTTTTAACACAAGGGAATGCAGGCTGTTAGAATTGTAGAAAGCATTTCAGATGGCATAAGAGTATGAATAATATGACACGAGCAATGAGTAGAGTATAATCACCTGTTATTGAATACCATATTTTCCTATTCTTTTCTTTCTCTCACTCTCTCTTCCTCCCACTCCCCAGTTTTTCAGGATTGAACTAGTGCTTCACAAATGTTAAATAAGTACTCTCTCTTTATCACACTAACCCAACATTTCCTATTTTTCATATAATCATGCATTAAAACAAAATAGCATTTTACAAAAAGATACCTAACTGTAATTCACCTTCCACAAGTACAAAGCCAATTTGTTATTTAAGTCTTCTCATGCTTACCATAATTGGTAATGAATGACAAAGGGGGACATTTCAAATAAATGTTAACTCATTTACTAACAAAGTGGTAAATATATTTTAACTATGAATGTGTTTTTGTTTTCACATCACCGATTTATTTGCTTGCTCTATCTCCAGTACCAAAAATCAAAGGTAATCATATGCTAAACATAGTAATTGAGAGCTATCAGTTGGCAGCTAAATTACCTATTTTAGTTTTCCAAAGAATTATCATGCATGTGTATTCAAACGAAAATAAAAGGACTTAAAAGATTGTCCAAAAGTAACCCTGTGCTTTAGCTATTTTTCTGGGGCTGCTACATTGGCATGCTCCATTAATTTTTTAAAATAAAGCTCCATTTGATGGCAAACATTTAGCAGGAAATAATTTCCCACATGCTAATTCAAATTAAAAACTTGGATGTTAATGTTCCCCTAATTCAAGATGGGAAAGATAACTCGCTTTTGAATGAGAAATGTATATCATCTGCCAAAATTTTCCCAACATAAAGAAACCCAGTGAAAAACACAAGGCTGTAGCTACTTTAAAAATTCTTAAAAACAACAACCAACAAAAAATTCTTTTAAAGAGGGCAATTAAACTTTTGGA
Organism: Marmota monax; assembly: GCF_021218885.2. Lineage (NCBI taxonomy): Eukaryota > Metazoa > Chordata > Mammalia > Rodentia > Sciuridae > Marmota > Marmota monax. The sequence goes on along the minus strand of NW_026695230.1, from coordinate 9,196,040 downwards.
CACCATTTGCATACCACAAAACAGATTATTAAAAGCTCTTGGTTTCTTAAGTGACAGACATTCATTTACAATTTAAATTTAAATCTCAGGAAAAAAAGGTCAGTCTTGCTACCCATCTAAATGCTTTCTGATTTTAAAAACTAGAGATACTTAAGAAAAAGGAGTAACTATTACTTGAGTTCAATAATAGATAACTCCTGGGGCTTGGGGCTTGGCTCAGTGGTAGAGTGCTCCCATAGCATGGGTGAGGCCGTGGGTTCAATCCTCAGCATCACATAAAAATAAATTAATTAATTAACAATACTGTATCCAACTACAAGTAAAAAATAAATATTAAAAAAAAATAGATAACTCCTCCTCTAAAATAACAATGAACCTTAAAGAAAACTAAATCATGATACCTATGTGGAATGGAATATAATACCATCACTCATGGTGACTAAGTAACCATGGAAAATGTTTGATAAAATTGTAGTAAATATCTACATATCTTGCCTGATGGGGTGGTACATGCCTATAATCCCAGCAACTTGGGACACTGAGGCAGGAGGACCACAAATTTGAGGTAAGCCAGCAATTTAGCAAGATGCTGTCTCAAAATAAAAATAAAAAGGTGGTAGAGCATCCCAGAGTTTAATCCCCAGTACTGCAAAAATAAAACAAAAACTACACATCTCTAGGTAGAGACAGAAATGCATAGATGCTATATGGTATACATTCTTTTAGTTAATTAACTCCTTAAATTAACTAATTTAACTTTCACAACTGTTTTTAATATATTTTTTATTTGTTCTAAGTAGTTATACATGACAGTAGAATGCATTTTGACACATCATACATAAATGGAGTGTAACCTCTCATTCATCTGGTTGTACATAATGTAGAGTTACACAGGTCATGTAATCATATACGCACATAGGTAATAATGTCCAATTCATTCTACTATCATTCCTAACCCCATGCCCCCTCCCCTCCCTTCACCTCCCTCTGTCTAGTCCAAAATACCTCTATTCTTCCCCTCAACCCCCTGCACCTCCCGGCACTGTCTCACACTTTTTATAAAATAACTACTATTACTATCCCTAGTTTACAAATGAAGAAACTTGCCAGGCCACGCCATAATCCCAGTGACCTGGAGGCTGAGGCAAGAGGATCACAAGTTCAAAACTAGCCTCATCAACTTAATAATGCCTAAAGCAATTTAGGGAGACCCTGTCTTTAAATAAAATATATTTTAAAAGTGGGGGAGAAGGGTAAAGGGGGTTGGGGATATGGCTCAGTGGTTAAGCACCCCTGGGTTCAATCCCAGGTGCCAAAAAAGAAGAAGAAACTTAAGCACCTAATGTATATGATCTAGTTAAACTCATAGAAGCTAGCAAGTGGTATATTCAGGACTCATATTTTTAAGTCATACACATATTTTTTTAAGTTATCTCAAATTGGTACATGTCTAAATTAACACAATTTATTCCTTATAAATATTAACTTTCAGGGTTAAGGTTGTGGCTTAGTGGTAGAGCGCTTGCCTTGAATGTGTGAGGCACTGGGTTCGATTCTCAGCACCACATCACCAAATGACTAGCAAACTGGTAATTTCACTGAGGACAAGAACTCTTACTTTATGAATCCTCTTCACTCAAGACTTCTAATGGTTGTTAAATGAATGCATCAATGACTACAGAACAAAAGACAATATTCCTTTCATCAAAGAAAAGTTCAATTATGAAACCAAAATAACAGGTTAAAAAACCTCTATGTATTAATAATTCAACCTTTACTGAAAAACCTTTACATGGTTGAGTTTAGAATAAATAAGTGCAAGGAATCGGTTATATTGAAAACTAGGAAGGAGATGGCAATAGAAAACTAAAAATAGGAGGTGTTCCATCACTGTTAAAAGGAAAAACCCAGTACATGAAAAGATAATATTCTCCTATCATTGATTCATAGAAGAAAGAAAACTTATCTAACAAAAATAAATAAGTAAAAAACTATAACTTCTTTAGTATTAGACACCGTACAAATTCACCACAAAAATAAATGAAGAGGGCTGGGGTTGTGGCTCAGTGGTAGAGTGCTTGCCTAGCACATGTGAGACATTGGGTCTGACCCTCAGCACCACATAAAAAATTAATTAACTAATTTTTAAAAATGTATCAAGCTTCCTGAACACTTTTAAAAACTAACAATAAAATAAAGAGTATCCAGACTCTGGGTGTGAATTTATTCTGCCCAATAAAAACAGAATGCATGCCACATATAACTTAAAATTTTCTATGGCTACATTAACAAAAACAAATACATGAGATTAACAATATATTAATTTTACTTAATCTTGTTTTTCCAAATTATCATTTCAACAGATAATGGATACAAAAATGAGTGGGATATTTTGTATTCTTTAATACTAAGTCTTCAAAATCTGGTGTATATTTTACACTTATTACATCTCTATTAAGACTAATCACGGGGCTGGGGATGTGGCTCAAGCGGTAACATGCTCGCCTGGTATGCGTGCGGCCCGGGTTCGATCCTCAGCACCACATACAAACAAAGATGTTGTGTCTGCCGAAAACTAAAAAATAAATATTAAAATTCTCTCTCTCTCTCAAAAAAAAAAAAGACTAATCACATTTCAAATACTCAAAAGCCAAAATGGTCTAGTGCAAGATTAGCATTTATAAGTTAAGGAACAGGAACCAAAAACAATGGACAAACATCATTACTTTCCAGTGAAGAAAAATTAATGTTCCCAGCAGTATTATTTTCCTCTACCCCAGAAAAATAATTCAAACACCTGTTTTTTTTGTTGTTGTTTTGATTTTTTAAAATATTTTTAAAATTGTAGATGGACACAATACATTTATTTATTTTTATGTGGTGCCAAGGATCAAACCAAGTGCCCCACATATGCCAGACAAGGATGCTACCACTGAGCCACAACCCCAGCCCTTGTTTTTCTGAGAACAAAAATTTCTTCTTATTTAAGCCCCCTGAATAATCTACAGACTTTAAATAAGGCCTACCATTCTGGATTTTTGTTTGTTTGTTGTCAGAACTGAGGACTAAATCCAGGTCCTCTCACACACTAGCAAAGTGTTCTACCACTAAGCTACATCCCCAGTCCCATTTATGGCTTTTATACTTTCATTTATTTATTTATTTTTGTGTACTATGGGGATTGAACCCAGGGACCTTCTACCATTGAACTATATCCCCCATGCTTTTTATTTTTATTTTGAGACAGTGTCCAAATTACTCAGACTTGAATTTGGCCTTGAATTTGCAATCTTCTTGCTTCAGCCTCCTAAACTGCTGGGATTACAGGTGTGTGCCACTGTATCTAAGTACATAAACATTTAACAAATAACTTGTATGACAAAAAGAAATAAATCACAGAATGTATTCACATCTTCAATAAATATTCACTGGATGTATATCATGTACCAGGCATTGTTTTAGGTGATGAAAAGTAAAAGTAATTTAACCATAGATGTATTGAAAGCAACACACCAAGAAAAAACATTTGCTACTCAGATTACAGAGAAAGAACTAATCTTCCTAATATATAACAAAAGAGTTATTAAATTAAAAAAAAAAAAAAGCAATCCTGTAGAAAAACAGCTTGAATAAACAGTTCACAGAAAAGTTAAGATGCTTATTATCCTCACTTCTGTTGAAACAAAACAATTAAACTACATTAAACCTACTTGTACACCAAACTGATAATAAACACACAGGAAAAGGAAAAAAGTATTCATTGTAAAAAAAAAAAAATGTGTTAGGTACATAAAAGAGTACAGTTTTTAACTTTAAATGAAAGCTAGGTGTTATGGTCTGGATGTGAGGTGTTCCCCCAACACACACACACACACAAAGCTCATATATGAGACAAGGCAAGAAGGTTTACTTAATGGCAAAATCTTGAGAGTTTTTCCTTTGTGCCTTAAAAAAAAAACAGGATGCCAATGACACTTCAGCTTTTTTTTTTTCTTTTTTCTTTCTTTCTTTCTTTTTTTTTTTTTTTTTTTTTTGAGGTACTGTGGATTGAAAGCACTGAGCCATATCCCTGCCCTTTTTATTTCTTGAGACAGGGCCTTTCTAAATTCCTTGAGCTTCAGATCCTCCTGCCTCAGCCTCCTGAGTAGCTGGGATTACAGGTGTGTGGTACCACATCTGGCCCTACATCAACATTCTATAGAACCCTAGACAGCACAATAAGAAAAAGAAATAATAAGATCAAATTTCAAGAGTCAAACTACAGATTGAGTATCCCTTATCGGAAAGGTTTAAGACAAAACTATACTTACTTCCTCCTTAGCATTTAATACCATCCATGATATTACATCTTTACACACACACACACACACACACACACAACATTTATTTATTTATTTTGGTACTGGGGATTGAACTCAGGGGTGATTAACTACTGAACCACATCCTCAGTCCTTTTAATTTTTTATTTTGAGATAGCGTTTCATTACGTGCAGAGTCTGGCTTTGAATTTGGAATCCTTCTGCCTCAGTCTCCCAAGCCTCTAGGATTATAGGTATTTGCTACTGTGCCCAGCTTACTTGTGTATTTTTATTGTTGATCCTTTTTCTCTGGACTGTGAAGTTCATGAAGCTGAGATTTATCTGTTTGATTCACTGCAGCATCCCCAACACCCTAGACCTGGAACAATTTCAAAAGCTTTCATTCAAGTATTTGTTAATCAAATAAATGAAATCAAATCAAATATGGACCAGATTAGGAAGGAAATTTTCACTGTGGGGCTCTAACAGCCTATCAGATACTTAGCATAGTACACCAACTTGGGAAGTTGAGGAAGGAAGATTCCAAGTTTGAGGCACTCAGGCAACTTAGACCCTGCCTCAAAATAAAGATTTAAAAAGATGTAGGTGTAGTTCAGTGCTCAAATCCCTAGTACTACCAAAAATAAAAAATAAAAAACCTATCATATACTGAAGAATACATTCAAATGAGTATTTTATCCTAAGAGATACAGCATGTAAATTTTTAACCCACTCTTGTTGCATTTATTTTCATTTAAAGTATTTGGAAACCATCTTGAAAATGCCAAATAATAAGTCATCAATTTCTTTCTCCAAAAGATCAAAATCAGACCAAAAGGTCAGAATCAGACCAAGAAGTACTTGTGAAAAATACAGTTCATATCTGCCTGGGGATTAGAAATACTGGCCTTGGGTTCAACAGCAATTTGGCTAGAGATAAATCTTTAAACAGTATATATGTAAAGCTGAATACCTTAAGTCATGGAAGCAGGTAAGATTGCCCTGGAAAAATGTAGAGAATGAAAAAAGTATCAAGAGGATGATCACGAGAGTCACTAATACTTAAGCAGGAAAAAGGAGATTGAAGGAAAATAACAAAGGTTTTAAGGTTGATGTCAGAGTAATACAGAGAATAAAATGTTCGAAGAAGAAAATGATCAGTACTGTCAGAAATTAAAAAGAAGTGGGGCTGGGGTTGTAGCTCAGTGGTACAGCACTTGCCTAGCACATGTGAGGCCCTAGGTTCGATCCTCAGCACCATATAAAGATAAATAAATTAAATAAAGGTATTGTATCCATCTACAACTACAAAAAAATATTTTTTTAAAAGAAAGAAATTAAAAAGAAGTGACACAGAATGAGGACAGGAAAAAAATACACTAAGTCTAAGAATTGCTCGATGATTTTTTTAAGTGATAGCTTTACTGAGATATAATTCACTTATTATAAAATTCACCCTTTTAAAATACAGTTCAGTTATTCTTAGGATAGTCAAAGAACTATATGACCATCACTACTCCCAAAATTTCAGAATACTTTCATCTCTCCAAAAAAGAAATCTTTTACCCATTGGCAGTTACTCCTCATTTCCCTCCATGCATTAGTGGTTTTTGAAGAGCAGTTTTAGAGAAGCATGGAAAACTAAAGGAAAAATAAGGAACTACATATAAAAAGAACAAATTATTCTTTCACTTCTTTGACAATAAAGGGAACAAAGCTAAATAGGTAAAAAGGCCATGATGTAAGGTATTTAAAATGGGAAAGGCCTTCAACATCTGGTAGGCTGAAGGGAAGAAAATCAGGAGATAAAGACAGAAGATAAATACCAGCTTAGGCATTAGAAAAAAGGGGAAAGTATACAATCAGAGGCACAGATGGAAAGGAAGAGATACTTTAGAAGACTGAGGTAATGAAAATAAGGAAATACTAAATGATCTAAAAATGCAGGTAGGGGAATGTCTCTAAACTTTGGTAGAGTTTTTAAATTTTTCATCATTGAATGCTTTATTAATTCAAAACAAAGGTGATAAATGTGTAACATAATTTTCACTTATTAGGATATCCAACATGGCAAGAGATTGTCACTCTCACTCCAACAACAAAGAACAAGCTAAATAAACTAAAACACTAATAGTTTTAAGACATCAGAGAGCAAAGGACACAAAAAATAAAAATTTTAAAAACTAATGAATTAAACTTCAGAAAGTGATATCCTTCATAGAGAGAAAAGCCCACCACTACTCTCCTCTCCAGGATAGCAGCAGAAAGAAGACATGCACTGCAGACAGGGATGAGAGGAAATAAGCCAGACTTTTTAACAAATTTTAACAGCCACATATAGGTTGGCATAACGGATGATAATTCTTAAGAGTAGAAGAGGTAGCTAAGTGTTCCAAAATGCTGGATAAAGACTTAGATAGAGCCCGAGGTATGGAACAAATCTGTTTCCACACACCAACTCTCCCAAAGGTTTTAACAATGTTACACAGGTAGCACACTGAAATCTGGGGATATGGCAAAAACTGAAAGAGATCCCCTTGTAGTACAAACGTCCAAGGCAGTCACCTTCCAAGGAGGACTAGCAGGTGAACAGAGAGAAATTTGTCTAATAGCACAACATTTCAGCTATCACAGTTTAAGATGAGACAGGAGGGCTAAGGAAAGTCTCCATGGCATTGTAGGCCTTCACAGAATGTAAAATAGCTGCCCTCCAGAGGTTAGGGTAAGGACAGCAAGGCAGAGCTCCTAAGACAAAGGCAGGAAGCAGAACTACACAAAGAGAATTTACCGGGGATCTGAAAAGCTGGCCAGCTAGGCGGCAAAATAAAAATCCCTAAAATCATGTCAAGGTTCAGATCCCAAATCCTGCTGAACAGAAAGTCACAATTCTGCTACAGAGTGTTTTGTTGTTGTTGTTTGTTTTTGTCATACTAGGGATTGAATTCCTCACCCCAAAATATTTGAACACAGTGAAGTGAATCAAACTAAAGCTACAACAAAGGACAGACTTAAGCCAGGGCAATGGCGCAAGGTACTCCAGAGGCTGAGATGGCAGGATTGAAAGTTCGAAGCAAAACCTGGGAAACACAGCAAGACCCTTAAAATAAAATTGACTGCAGCTCACCAGTGAAGCGCTTGTCTAGCATGCAAGAGGCCGTACTGAAAAAAAGGGGGAAAAAAAGGCAGACTCTCATTTTACTTTTTAAGTCAGGCTTATTCAATTTAGTCACCTGACAGAATAAAGGCCATGAAGACATATATTAAGTAAATAATAAGTAAACTTCAGGCTCTAATATTGCTTTATGTAAGTTGACTAGCATACAATCAAACATTATGATAGAAAGAAGCTAGAAAATGTGACCCAAGGTCAAAGAAACATTGAAAATAAGCAGATAAAAAGATGGTCCCAAATGTTGGAATCATTCAAAAGGAGTCTTTAAATAATTATGATAAAGATACTAAATGATCTTTTAGAAAAGATGGGTAACATATAAAAATGTGAGGAATTTCAGCCATGATGGAAATTATTTTTTAAAAAATGCTAGAAGGGAAAAATATTTCAGAAGTGAAAAATTAATTAGAGAGATTTAATAGCAGAAAAAAAGGAGTGGTAACCTAAAGACACATCAACAATTGGAAATAATCAAATTGAAACAAAAGGAAAGAGGCTGGGGGCTTGAGAGAACCGCATATCTGAGTTCTCAGTGGTCTAACACTGTCTCTGTTAGACAGTGGTCTAACGTAACACATTTGGAGTCCAAGAAGGACAAGGAAAGATAACTGAATCAAAGAAATATTTGAAGAAAATACCCAAGGAATAATAATAATTTAAAAATTGTCACTGAAAAATAATTTTATTTATTACAGGTTATCACTAGTCAACCATACATAGCAAATATATTACTTGACTTAAACATTCAGCCAACTACTCCATGTAATAGCTGTTTTCGTAGTTCTTTGAATAAAAAACTAATTCTGATATAATAGTTTTCCCTCTGGAGTTAGAAGCTGACATTTCTGAATATTACTTCCTTAGAAATCAGCTTTCCTATTCAATCAAGCTTTATATCTGAAAAAGTTTTATATTCTTAAGTCTAAAGGTATTAAGAGAAATTCAACTTAAAAAACTACTAAATATAGAACTGGGCAGGATGGTGCATGACTGTAATCCCAACAACTCAAGAGACTGAGACAGGAAGATCACAAGTTCAAGGACAATCTCAGCAACTCACTGTATCAAAATAAAAAATACAAAGGGCTGGGGATGTGGTTCAGTGGTCAAGCACTGAACCTTATTAAAAATAAGGCCAGGTGCAGTGGCACATGCCTGTAATCCCAACAATTCAGAAGGCTGAGCAGGAGTAGTTCAAAGCCAGTCTCTGCAACTTAACTAAGTCCTAAGCAACTTAGTGAGACCCTGTCTTAAAATAAAAAATCAAACCGGCTGGGGATATATATAGCTCAGTGGTAAGGCACCCACCCCTGGGTGAAGGGGAGGGCAAAGGAAGGAGGAGGAATAATAGTTAAATTTCCAAGCTCAACTATCAAAAACAAACCCTCCCTGGGGGGAAAAAAAATCTTAAAATCTCCATTTCTCAATTAGAATGGGAGGGGGTGGGGAGACACTAATAAACTTAATTATTAGATGTAACAGGAAGCCAAAGGTGGATTTTACTTACATTCACATGATCTGATTTATATTGTTCAAAGATTGCTCTGTGGAAGTCCAAACAGAAAAACAAAAGTGGAAACTGGGAGATGAATTAAAAGGTAACAAAGAGACAAGAACCAATAATGACTTATACTAAGGATTTTAGCAGAAATATTAAGAAGTCGTTTGAATCAAACAAGTAAACAAATGTTTAGACAGCAAATGAAATGGAGAAAAAAAATCATTAGTAGGGGGGGGAATACTATTCTTAACAGTATAGTTAGAGAAAAAATGAAATTGGACTCACAACCAGGACATAAAAAGAGACATGGGAAAAGCTAAGGAGAATTTTCCCAAGCTTTTCCACAGCCTAAAGACTGTGAGATTAGCCAGTTTCCACTCCATTCTTTAACTTCCAGTACTGCTCTATTATTATGATAATGCTTTGTGCAAGTGCTACAAATACATTAATAAAGAGCTTAATTCTTATATTTTGACAAAAAGCAATGGCGACACTGTAGTAAGTATTAGTAATCATTATTCCACCTTGAGCCCTTAGAAGCAAGATTCACAAATGGAATAGATCTAGAACAACCTCCTTTGTCTGCTTGTGTATCATTATATGTGATAGGGAGGAGGACAAGAAAAGAAGATAAAGACGCAAAAAGAAGACTCCTACAGAAAGGCATTTTGCTGAGCAAGTAGTTTTCAATCTGACGCAGTCTCAACAAAAGTACTACTTTTTAGAGATAATTACTGAACTTTGGACTACTTTATTGTTCATTCAATTGACATGAATCATTAAATATAGTTTGACATTACCACAATTCCAACATGACAAATAACAGTAAAGCTTTTATGCTGTTATGGTATATATCTGCATTTCCAAAATGGCTAAAGATAGGAAAAAAAATAAAACTGAGTTTCAATTAAAAAAATCCAAAATAGCCAACCTCAGCAACTTAGCAAGGCCCTAAGTAACTTAGCAAGACTCTGTCTTAAAATAAAAAATAAAAAAGGGCTGGAGATGTCGCTCAGTGGTTAAGCACCCTTGGGTTCAACCACTGGTTCCAAAAAAGAAAAAGAAAAGAAACCCAAAACATTAAAAAACTGACATGAATACTCCTGGAATTTTCCTCCTTCCAAACTCCATCAATTTATATGACTAAAAAAACCTTCACATGATAGCAATTTGCATGAAATGGGTAGTTTCATAAAACTGTGATAAAAACAAAAATCATGTAGTAGCAAGACCCAAGCTCAAATATTGGACATCACTCTTATCAACTGTGTGATCCTAAGCAATTTAATCTTATTTGGTCTTTAGTTTTCTCATTTTTAAAGCACAGATAATACCTCTTAGTGTTTTCAAGATTAAATAAAATCTTATACGCATGCACACAAAAATGCATAACAAGCATTTAAAAATAGTACACAGCCAGGCTCAGTGGCACATTCCTGTAATCCCAGCAACTAGGGAGGCTGAGGCAGTAGGATTGTAAATTCAAGGCCAACCTTAGCAACTTAAAAATAGTATATAACATTTAAAATTACATATATCTAAAAATATCTGTATGTTCCTATCACTAAAAAAGGCAGTTTATTGCCAAAAAGCATATGAAAAGATGCCCAATATCATTAATTACTAGAGAAATGCAAATGAAAACTACAATGAGGTATTTCAAACCTACTTGAATGACTGTAACTTTTAAAAAAAGGAAAATACAAAGCAGTAGAAAGGCTATAGAGAAACTGAAACCCTCATACTTGGCTGACAGAATGTAAAAAGGTGCAGTTACTCTGAAAAACACTTTGGTGTTTCCTCAAAAAATTAATCATAGAATTACCACATGACCCCAAAATTCCACTCCTAGATATATATCCAAAATAACTAAAAACAAACATATCAATATAATACTCTCACACCAGCATTATTTATGGTAGCCAAAAGATGGAAACAAACCAAGTATCCATCAATGAATGGATAAACAAAATTTGGTACATACATACAATGGAATATTATTCAATCATAAAAAGTAATAATACAATATTATATACATGTACAGATATATAACAACAAATCCCATCATTATTTGCAACTATAATGCACCAATAAAAAAATGGTAGAAAGAGGAGAAAAAAAAGTAATGCTTTTTTTCATGCTGCAACTTGGATGAACCCTGAAAACATTATGCTAAGTACACGAAGGGTCAATAGGTCAGATATGATTATACTTATATGAAATATCTAAAGTAGGAAAATTCAGAGACAGAAAGTAGATTAATGATTATCAAGGGAAGGAGGGAGAGGGGAATAGATAGTTAATGATAATAGGTTCAAAGTTTCTGTCTAGAGGGATGAAAAAATGTAGAGATAGAAGTGGTGATAGTTGGCTGGTTGCAGTGATGCATGCCTATAATACTAGCTACTCAAAGGCTGAGGCAGGAGGAGCACAGGTTTGAGGCCAGCCTGGGCAATTTAGAGAGACTCTGTCTCAAAACAAAAATTTAAAAAACAGGCTGGGGATATGGCTCAGTGACAAAGCATTGAGCTAGATTTACAAGGCCCAGGGTTCAATCCTCGGTATCTAGAGGTCAAGGGGGGGTAAAGCAGGAAGGGGCAAACTAGCTCTAGAGTTTATGAGAATTCTCTTGTATTATCCTCACAATTTTTCTCTAAGTCTAAAATTTCACAAATTTCTAAATAAGTTTATTAAGAGGTATATTATTTCATTTGAAAAGCATCATGCTAAGTGAAAGAAGCCAAAATCAAAAGACTACATACTATATGATGATAATTTATTGACATTCTGGTAAGGGCAAAATAGGGATAAAAACAAATCAGCTAGGACTAGAGGTGAATAGAAGGCACTGACTATAAAAGCAGCATAAAGAAATGTTTTGAGCCAGGCATGGTAGTATGCGCCTATAGTCCCAGCAACTTGGAAGGCAGAGGCAGGAAGATCCCTTGAGCACATGAATTCCAAAACCCACCTGGGCAAGCATACAATTACATCCCCAGACCTCTTCATTTTTTATTTGGAGACAAGATCTGGCCAAGTTGCCAAGGCTGGCCTTGAATTTGCAATCTTCCTGCCTCAGTCTCTAGTAGTGGCTGGGATTATAGAAGTGCACTACCATACCCACAAGGAAAAAAAAAAAAACTTTCGAAAGTGATGGAAACATTCTATATTTTAATTGTGGTGCAAACAGTTACACAACTGTCCCCCCATAAATCACAGAACTGTACACATAAGATAGACGAGGTTTTTGGTTTTTTAAATATTTTTAGTTGTAGATGGACATAATACTTTTATTTATTCTATTTTTATGTAGTGTTGAGGATTGAACCCAGTGCCTCACATGTGCTATGCAAGCGCTCTACCACTGAGCTACAACCCCAGCCCAAGATGGATGAGTTTTATATGTAAATTGTATCTAAGTCTGACCTAAAAAAGATTAAAAAAAAAAAAAAAACTAAAAAGTGCAGTGTTACATAAGCATTTTGACATACATGGAATTAGTCTAATAATTGTCATTACTAGATCTAGTCAGATTAAAGTAGGTTATTCCATATTCCCTGGAGCCAAAGAGCAGTTAGCAAAGTAACTTAGCAAATAAATCTATGTAATTATGTCTACTCATACACTATGGCTTTGTTTACAGGAATAATCAGGTCTCCTTCAGAGCTTATCTTGGGAAGATGTATGTTTTGAATCACTCCAAAAACTATTAATAGACTATTTGAAAAAAGTGTTTTCTTATTTCCTAATTAGACCAGCATTTTCTAAACAAAGTAGATTTCTCTCTCTCATCAATATTCACAGTTTTTTCCACCTTACCATTAAGTACTTACATTTATTTCCCTCTAGTCTCCTCTCATTCATTTCCCATACACTATTATCTTGAAAGAGAATTTTTTAAAATACCTTTATTTTATTTATTTATTTTTATATGGTGCTGCGGATCAACCCAGGGCCTCACACGTGCTAGGAGAGCGCTCTACCGCTAAGCCACAACCCCAGCCCCTTAAAAGAGGACTTTATCTTTGCTTTTTCCTCTCATTCCACAGAATTTTAATAATACCTAATTTCTTCCCGCATCTACTGGTATTTTCTGACAGTAAACTGACAATTTGTCTACCTCACTACTAGAGCCACAATGGATTCATAGCCTTGAGATAAAATTTCCTGAATCACCCAAATAATAAAAAGTGTTGATCATAGGTACCCAGAGGTCTATTCTCACATCTTCACTTCTATCCTGTCCCATTGCTTGAAATAAGCCTTGTAAATCCTTCCTTAAAACTATATTTTTTTCCTTTATCTAATTTTCCCCCAAAGTCATTTCCTGCACATTAAATAACTCTGACCTTGAAATTTCATCCCCTTCTTCTTCCTGTAGTAACAGATTAAGATCTAAATTCTTTTTCAAATATCTTTCCTAATATATTCTCATCTGTTTTCAATGACACTAAAGTATACCTCACATCTTTTCTTTCCTATAAACAATTTTTTATACCTTAAGTACTTTCTGCTATATGGATTATAGTTGGTCTCTCCTAGCTGGTATATGAACTTGCTCATTCTTTAACACACACTCCAAAAATCTGATATGTGCTATATGACTAAACATTCAAAAGCCATTATGAAGACATGCAATGAAAAGAATACTGGGTCTAGTAGATGTGGGTTCAAGCATTACCTCTTACATATTATGCTAAACAAGTTACAACATTTTTGGATCTCATTTTCCTCTTCAAGAAAATAAAAATATTTACTTATTTACTGACTTAACAGATGAGGGGAACATTACCTAAAGAATAATCATCAATCAATACAAACTTAAGGGCATTATTTAAATTCTTTTGACAAATTTATCTTGTCTAATTAAGCCTCTAGTGTTTTTTTTAAACTAAACTCCATACACAGCAATAAAGTGAATCAACATTGCAATTACTTTTTCATATCACTAATGTTAACTACTAGACCCTAAGACTAAAACAGAAAGCTTTATTTCTTATTTTAATAGTAAGAATATTAGTTACATAGTATCTTCATTCATTTTCTTTTTGTTCGTTCTTTCTTTTTTAATATTTTATTTTTTATTTTGAGACAGGATCTAAGTATCTGAGGTTGGCTTTGAACTTGGAATCCTCCTGCTTCAGCCTCCCAAATCGCTGGAATTACTGGTGTGGTCCACCACACCAGCCTCTTCATGCATTTTTGGCTGCTAAGCCAACAATAACTGTTTTCAAATCTATTAAAAAGTGTTTTTAAAACTGACTTGTTTTTACACCCAGGAAGCTAAATTTAAAATTTTAAGAAATCCAAAAAGTGTTTTAAAATTGTATAAATCTCATTTTTAATTGCCTAAAATGTCCAGGTGCACAGTCTTGTTGAGTCTATTATTTTAGAAATACCAAACTGCAAGATGGGCATAGTGGCACACACCTGTAATCCCAGAGATTCAGGAGGTTGAGGCGGAGGATCACAAGTTTGAGGCCAGCCTGGGAAACTTAGTAAGAACATGTCTTAGAATAAAAAATAAAAAGGGCTGGGGATGTAGTACGGTGGTAAAAGTAGAGTGCTACTGGATTCAATCCTCAGGGCAGGGGGTGGGGAATAAGAGTGGGGGGGACATAGCAATGAGGATTGGGGGGTATCATTAAACAGACTACAGAGAAAAGCAAAGATACAAAATACACATAAATGCACAAGACTACTGACTTGTAGTATAAAGTATAATCATCAATCAATACAAACTTAAAGGCATTATTTAGTTTAAATTTTTTTGACAAACTTATCTTGTCTAATTAAGCATGGGAATTGCTTTCAGTCTCAACCACAGTCTTACTAACAAACTAAAAGACACCTAGAAGAATATTTCCCAGTATAAAAATTATTATCATCAAAAGAATATTATAGCCAGACACAGAAGCACATGTTTGCTATAATGCCATATAGCTATTCAGGAGGCTAATGCAGGGGAATTGCAAATTCAAGGCCAGACTGAGCAACTTAGTGAGACCTTGTCACTAAATAAATCAATAAATAGGGATGGGGATGTGCATGTGCCAGGCCATGGGTTCAACACCCAGTACCACCACCACCAAAAAAAAAAGGCAACACAGTTACAAAACATTTTTTTTAAATGCTTTGTGGAGAGAATGTAGAGAAAAAGGAACACTTTTACACTGTTGGTGGGACTATTAATTTGTACAGCCACTATGGAAATCTGTACGAAGGCTCCTCAAAGATTAGGCACAGAACTACCTTATAATGTAGTTATACCACTCCTCAGTATTGATCTTAAAACAATTTAAGTCATCATACTATAGTGATACATGTATAGCTATGTTTATAGCAGCACAATTCACAATAGCCAAACTATGGAACCAATCTAGGTGTCCATCAATGGATGAATGGATAAAGAAAATGTGGTATATATACACAATGGAGTTTTATACAGTGATAAAAATGAAATCATGTCATTTGCTTGAAAATGGATGGAATTTAAGAACACTATGTTAAGTGAAATAAAAATGATAAGGTAGAAAAGGAAATCAGCAGAATAGAGGAAAGGGACCATGGAGTGGAGGGAGGGGGAAAATACTGGGGAGTGATATTGCAAAATTCTATTGTTATACTGTGTGCATATACGAATATGTAACAACAAATCCCAACATTCTGTACAACTATAATGCACCACTAAAATAATGTGGGGGGAGAGGGGAAGAAATAGAAAAAAAAAAATGCTTGTATCACTATTGCTTTGAAAGGTTAGCCTGATGCTCGGATAAGAATTGTGAGTTCTTGGGAAATTCAACACTCACTTTAGGTATAAGTTCACTTCATGAATGTATTCAGTGCAAAACAATGTGTTGGATTAAGGAAAGATTCCTAGACATGGAAACTGATGCAGCAATTTAAATGAAAAAATTTAACTTATTGATAGCAGAGGAAAAAAGAATCGTAATACACATAATAAACACATTAAGTTATAGTAGTTTCTGAAATACCTAAAGCAAGCATGCCAATTTTTATATTCTTTGAAACTGAAAAAAGTGTGAAACCTGTGGATAAAAACATTAAAATATGTTGTCTGTAAGGAAGTAGCATGCAAGCAACATGCATACAAAATAGCAGAGATTTTCATACGGAAAAAGAATTTGCTTTATATTTATTAATTTAGCACAAAATTATGGGATTGGTGGAAGCTCTGTGTGTTTTGTACATACATAAAATTGTTTTTAAAATCAAGTTTCAGTTAATAAATCTCTATTTTCTCAATATTATAACGTGCTTCAGAATTCAAACACTGTCTTAAATATCTTCATAAGTTTGTACATCTCAACTAAAACTCTTCAGTCTAATTTGCAACGGTGAATAACAGCACCAAGTCCAATTATGACAGGACTGCTAAAGGCCTCCAAGGAGGCAAAGGTACAAAGTCTCCCCTGGAATCAGTGTTCCTGGACCTCTGTGTAGTCTTCTCTCATTATACTATGTCTTCATCATTCCTCTAAGAACAGTTTTGCTTTTTCCCCCTCCTTCTTGTGGTCTTTGATATTAATCCAATATACTAAATGATTTTTCCAACAGGACCTGAAACCCACCTGGAAAGGTGTTAGGATACTTCTTTAATAAGTAATCGTGTTCAAAGAGTTTCCCTCAATTCAAACGCTGTTTAAAATAAAAATATAATTAAAATTCCAATTTCCATCAGGCCAACAAACCGAATTACCCTAGGCTCTTTTTTCAGGTTATATCCAGGCTTTCCTCCTCACTTAGTTTCTCCTTCCTCATTTTCCTCCTCAATCTCTGTTCCCTCCGGGGGGGGGGGGGGGGGGAATCTATAGCTGAAGAATCTCGTGTTCAAAGCCAAACAATTTTGCGAGAAAAATAAGTATGGTTTTTATTATTTAATTATTTATTGTTGTTCTGTCACGACTCAGGAGCAGTTAAGCAAATATTTTTAATCTAACTGCGCTTTCCCAGAAGGATGATGCGCTAAATACACAAATAATAGTGCCTTTCCAAAGCAAGTGGATTCCGACAAAAAGGGAACAGGATGGGGGAGGGGGATCCCGGTAGAAGAAAAAGAATCATTAGCCCCAAGATCGAGTTGGGACAGGAGGGGAAAGGGGCCATAACTGAGAAATGCAACACATACACACTCGCCAGAACTTCATAAGAGAAGAAGACCGGACACTGTGGCTCCAGTATTGTCCCTGGGGACCAGAAGGTGGCCTTCCCTCCCGCTCAGGTCAAAACTAACTCCCCAGCGCACCCTCGCTCCCGACAAAAGGGGCCTGGTAGAGACGCGGGCCCCTCGCACCTCCCGCGGGACGTTGGCAACCGCCTTAGTGGAAGCAAGGCCGGGAGGGATGTGAGTCGAGTTGGGTAGCGCCAAGAGTACCGGACGGAGCGTCAGAGGCGGCCACCGGCGGTCTGGGGGCGGCGGCAAGGGACCCTCCCATCCCGGGATCCCACTGCGCCCTCGGAGGGCAGGGTCCCCCGTACCGGCCTCAAGATGTACCCCGGTACTGGCCCCGGCTACTACGACCACTTCTCACCTCACGCTGCCTGAGTCTGTCCCTCCACTGCAACTCGAGCCGTCGCAGCCGCCACGGTCCGAGCCATTTTCCCTGGGCTAACTCAGCCGCCGCCGAAAGCTCCGCCGGACTCCGCGGCCAGCCAAGCACATCACGTCACTTCCGGCAGGCAAGCACCGCCCTCCGCGCCCAGGCGTCTTGCGGATTGGCTGCTGTGCGTGGCCTACCTGAGGTGGTAGGCGGGGCCGGGACGCGTCCCGTGAGGCTGAAGCTACAGTGCTGAGGCTTTTGGCTACTGGCTCTGGACTTTCCTGTGTGCAACCCCTGGGCAAGTAGCTAGCTCGCTGGATCCCTCAACCAGCCCTCTCTCCGACCTGGCATTCGAAGCCCGGCCAAGCGTCTCGGGCATCGAAGTATCCTATTGTTCCTATGCCCTCTCTCAGGACTCCGCGCTTGCCTTTACTCGGACTGCGGCTCCCAGAATTGTGGTAGTGGCCCCGGGCCCCCGGTGAGATTAGTTTGCATTGGAATACTGAAACGTACAGGCAAGACAAAATCGTTCACTCCAACCCCCATTTACCTAGTCTTCACAGTGGATGAGGTGCTGTGGAGTGTGTAATTTGTAACCCATCACGTGGTTTCTGTAAAGTGCTTTCACGTTAGTGTCTCATTTAGTCTTTGGCCACAGCTAGGTAAGGAAGATAGCCCGACAATAACTCACAGCCACATTGCTTTCTGTATTACAAAATATCTCCACACCCAAACTCCATAATAGAGATACCTTCTTATGAGAACTCAATGAGATTAAGCTTGTGAAGTGTTCAGCCCTCGACTGTTCACATAATGAGGTGAAGCAGATTGGAAAATTGTCCCCACTTTACAAATCGTGAAGCTGGCTGCCTTCCGGTTCAAATTTGGTTTTTTAGCGGTTGGTTAGTTGGTTGTTTGCGTTTGTGCGATGCTTGGGATTGACCACAAGCATGCTCTACCACTGAGGTATACCCCCGGCCCTTATTATTTTATTTATTTTATTTTATTTTATTTTGAGACGGGGTTTCGCTCAATTGCCCAGGCTGGCCTCACATTTGCTGTCTTCCCGAGTAGTTGGGATTATAGACACAAGCCACCATGTCCAGGTTTTTACAAAGAAAAAAGCATTGTATAATGATTGTTCTTTAAGCAAGGAATCAGTACCTTCCAAAATTTTATTGTAATGTGGCATATTGATTTAGGTTGCAGTTCTCACTACCTCTTTCCCCATCAAAGAGGACACACTATGCAACTAGTTTAAGAATAAGGAATAGCCAATTGGCTGCTTCTACTTGGGGGCCAAGGATAAGGGGATCTCTAAAACGTTTTTTGTCAGGGGCATGGGGGGGTTGTAGCCAGGAATTAAACTCAGAGGCAGGGACCACTGAGCCACATACCTAGCCCTATTTTGTATTTTATTTAGAGACAGGGTTTCACGCCAGTTTTTGCTGAGGCTGGCTTTGAACTTGTGATCCTCCTGAGCTGCTGGCATTACAGGTCTGTGCCACTGTGTCCAGCTATTTCTATCTTTTTAAGAGGGGGTAGGGATAATGTGGAGTAGATGAAGTCCTCTCCTCCTTTCATTGTAATATACATGCCTACACCTCCCTGGAGATGGGAAAATTGAATGTAGTTTTTATTCTGTGACTGTAGTCTAGCTACTTAGAAGTTGAGGCAGGAGATCACTTGAATCCAGGAATTTGAGACCAGGTTGAGCAACACAAGGAGACCTCCATCTGAAAAGAGAAAGAAAAGGCCCTATTATTCTCTGAGGAAGCCTAGAAGCAATGTATGGCTGTGGTAACTACCTCCTGTCCACCTACTCTAACTTTTCACCAAACCCAGGAGACCTTCTGTATACAGGCTCTTGCAAACTTTCCACACCCTAGAAGAATGTCCCTTAGGAATCTATTTGGTTCCACAGCATTGTTCTGCTTTATCTTCTGATCAAAGGAGGAATTTCTGGAATTGGCCATTCTTTCACAAGATTAAAAGGGGTGGGGAAAACTATCTCCGGGCTTGTTTCCTACCTTCTGCTTGAGAACTAAGTGTGCCTTCAGGAAAGAAGAAAGAGGCCTTGAGAGAACACTGAGTCTTCAGGGAAGATTAACTATTTGACTTTTTTGTATCTCTTTTATTTTTTTAATGAAATATTTTCTGGATCCCAGGGGGAGGGAAAAAAAGGGCCCTGGTCTTTGAATCAGTTCCTTGTTGCAGTTCTGACTTGTTTTTGTTTTTGCTTTTTTTATGGCTTTTGGATGGCCCTTATTTAGTAAGATCTATTAACTAGAAGGGTACCAATAAAATGAAAAGGAAGAGTCTGATGACCCTCCAGATTCTAAGAAAGCAGCATTTGCAAATTGTCAGGTGTCAAGAATCTGAACATGTAGCCCTCCCTTAGCATGCCTCATCTGTCTGGCAATGGCTTGTGAAGAAGCATGTTAAACAATATGAACACAGATCCAAGAGAAGGTAAAAACTGGCACTGCTGTTATTTAGAACCAAGTAGAACATAGCTAGCGCCCACTTATCCCCTTTCTTTTCTCTCCCACTGTCCTCAGGTTTGACTTGATTGTAGGGAAAAAGATTGAGGAGGAGGAGGCATTACATTTTTAAGTGTTCCAACTCTAACTTCCCACAGAGAACTTCACGCCACCATAACTATTCTCAAGCTTCTTCCAGTACCAAATGAGAAACCAGCAACCTTTTTCTTTTTCTTTTTTTAACCACGGGTTTAAAAATGTGGCTAACATTTTGTTGAGATTTCCTAAGACCAGGCCCTGTTTTAGGTCTTTGAGAGTATTATCTCAATGAATCCCTCCAGCAGCCTTAATAGAAAGGTGGTATTATATCCTTATTTTATAGTTAAGGTATTTGAGGACCAGAGAGGAAAGTAACTTGCCCAAAGCCACATAGCTATTACATAGTAGAGCAGAGATCAAACCACAGCTCAGACTCTTTAAGTTCACACTGCCCCTAATAAGCCAAGGGTATTTTAACAGGTATAGAGGTTATTAATAAGTTCTGTTCATCTTTCCCTCCCCAGTGCTATGTTACCACAATATAGGAGGATTCTGCTAGATACTACACTACACAATTTAAAAGTTGTGGTCTCAACCCCTCAGAAATCATTACCTAAGAGAAATGACACACAGAACAAGAAATGTGTAAATGATGAAAGGATATGAAACTTGTAAAAAGAAATGGAACTATCTGTCTTTAATTGATTTAAGAAGGAGAGAAAGAAATGCATTGAGCCCCTACTTTCTATATATCAAGCACCAGGCTCTGTGTTGGGAATAGAGTAGTAAACAAGACATATCTCTGCTCTCATAGAGCTTAGAGTCCAATAGGGGAGACAAACATTAAACACCTAACTAAGCAATCACTTAATCTCTTTGTGATAAGCAGTGTGAAGGAAAATTAGTGTTTTTCTTCTACTTAGAATGGAAGGAAGGAAGTCCTTCTCTGAGTACATGACATGAAGCTGAGACCTAAACAATGAGCAGAAATTGAGTGAGAATGGAGAGAAAAGTATCCCAGGCAGAAGGAACAGTGTGTGCAAAGAGAGTGAGGGGGAAGGAACATGGTTCAGCAGAGGAACTGAAAGACCAATGGTGGTGTTATACTGGGAATACGGGGGAAGTGATATTATTATGATTATTATGAGTATGAGAGATATAAGTTGCTGAGGCTGGCCTCAAACTTGTGATTTTCCTGCCTCAGCCTCCAGAGTCACTGGTATTACAGCCATCTACCACAACACCCGGCTGGGAAGTGCTTTTAAAATGTCATAGTGAGACAAACACTTCATACCAGGCCTCAAAGGCAGTGGTAAGAATCAACTTAGGTCTTTATCTTAAGAATGAGGGGAAGAGCCAGGCACAGTGGTGCATACCTGTAATTCCAGCGGCTCTGGGGAAGCAGAGGCAGGAAAATCACAAGTTTGAGGCCAGACTCAGCAAAAGCGAGGCATTAAGCAACTCAGTGAGACCCTGTCTCTAAATAAAATACAAAATAGGGCTGGGAATGTGGCTCAGTGGTTGAGTGCCCCTGATTCAATCCCCAGTACCAAAAAAAAAAAAAAAAAAGAAAGAAAGAAAGAAAGAAAATAAAGAGAAAGAAAGAAAGAATGAGGGTAAAAGATTTTTTCAAGATGGTGGAATAGAGAAGGTCGCTTTCCTGGCTGCTCCATGCTCTGAAACCAAGAAAGCAGATAGGCAGCTTCTCAGCAAGATGGATGAGAAAGAAAAAGGGTGAGTGTGTGCTTTACTAGGATTTAATACTGGGCATTCAATTTATTATATCCAATTTCATGACCAGGGACTCATGAAATTGGATATAATAAAATAAGAAAGAAATCCCCAGTGCCATTGCTGTGGCTATGACTAGAGGCACCAGCCAGAGTGGTCCATCTGTGAGCAAACTGGAAAGATAAGGGAATTAAAGGGACTGGCAGCCCGAGTTGTGTCTGGGTATAGGGATATTAGAGATAAAAGACATCGCGCAACTAAACTGAAAGTTGTGCTACACAATATCCTTGTGTGGGAAAGAAGCTGCATCTCTCCCAGCTGCCCTTGGAGGAGAAAAGGAACCATATTGCAGCCATAGTCTGGGGGCTAGCAGCTCGGGGAGCCAATTCCTGACAAACATGAGTTTGGCCCAAAATATAGGCCTGCCAAACCCACACTGCATGACATAGAGTGTGCTCAAGTGACCAGGAGAAAATCAAACTTGGAGAGGGGTTTACACCCACAATCCAGCCAATTGAAGGACCTGCTGGGAGAGAGGAACCTGGCTGAGAATTCAAAAGTGCAGAGGTGGGAGAGATTGAATAAGGAGACTGAACCCAAAAGACCAGGAACCTTGGTGTCCATGGGTAACGGGACTAAAAATTGGCTCCTCCATCACACAAGTGAAACCCAGGAGAGATCCTGGGATGCAGTCTTCCAGTGTTGACCAGCAATTGCTGGGACCCAGAGGTCAAATCTTCAGACCAATCACCATTCAACAAAGAACCTGGAGCCTACCTTAGCCTAAACTCCACATCCAGGAACTCTGCTTATGGAATTTCCCCCCTCTCTGGGAACCCCACCCTGAGGGTGGAGCAGACAGGCATACAACACCAGCCCACCCCACCTAAAGCTGCTGAAAATCTTTTGAACTCCAATGGAAACAACTCTTTAAATTTTTATTGAAATCTATTTTTTATTTTAATTTTAATTATTTTCCTCTTTTTTCTTTTCTCTGTTTAATTGTGACCTAAATGGTTCATGGACACTTGTACATATTCATATTTGCTTTTCATTTATAGCATTTTTGAAGCCAGTTATTTTTCATGGATCAGTATTTTGAGGACTAGGGTGTTGATTAATATATTTCAGTTTTGTTTTATATTATTTTATTTTTATTTTTTTACAATTTTTACTTTACATATGTTTTCTCTTGCTTATCTATTTATGTTGATTCTCTTTCTCTCCTTTCTTTTGCTAATAGCCAATCTCTATTGTTCTCACTTTCACTCTTCCTTAAATTTTTTACTTCTATTTTTTTCCTCCTCTCTTATAATCATCACATCCTATATAACTTCTGTTATGTCCCTATCCACCATTCAAATTTTAAACCTTTTGCAAACTTAGTTTTTACTGTGGCAATAACTGATCACATCATTTTTTTATTGTGACAATTAGCATTGCAGATGTCATAGCAGTACTGTTTGGCTTATGTTGTATATTATTTCACTGACTGCCATAGTCTGGCTGGGCACAAATGCCGCAGTCTGGCTGGGCACACAATCACGAGCCACCACACAGCTTGTAGATTCAAACAGCAACTCTTTATTCCCGAACTCACACCAGCCGTCTACAATCACGTTCTGGGGAAATCCACGTTCTCTGCCCAAATCCACCTCCACTGGGCTTCTGTCTCCCAAAATATACTCTGAATCCCGTGAGAACTCAAGGGGAACTCAGGCAGCAGGATACGCCCTATTCCCAGCAGGAATAATCTTAAACCTTAAACCTGGAACCTAAACTGGGAACGCCCTAAACCCGATTATCTTAAAGCGGGAACACCCTAATCTGCCTTGGTCCCCGAGCAAGGTCACCCACATGCAATGTCACTGCAAAATGTCAGCAACATGGGGTACGCTGGCAAGGAAATTGTCATACCTACTTGGCTAATGGCTCCCAGCATCTCCCCCCTTTTGATTAATTAAACAACAAGCAATGTGGCTTAAGGACCGTGCCTGGTAGGTTGTCCAATTCAACATATGGTTCTTACCCATCATCGGAAAACTGACCTTTAGGTGTCAGCCTCCTGTCTTAGGTTGATACCACTGCAATTGAATCATACCCGTCACTGACTACCGGTCCAGCATACAGCCATACTTGTGGATAGGTCTATGCACCAGTGGGGGTGAGGTTCTTTGCCTCACCTCTGTTGGCCCCCAAATTTGGCCTTGGTGCCAGTGGGGGAGTGAGGTTAATGTGGCTTAAGGACCGTGCCTGGTAGGTTGTCCAATTCAACATATGGTTCTTACCCGTCATCGGAAAACTGACCTTTAGGCGTCAGCCTCCTGTCTTAGGTTGATACCACTGCAATTGGATCATACCCGTCACTGACTACCGGTCCAGCATATAGCCATTGGCCCCCAAATTTTGGACCATCACTAGCAGAAGGGAGGAGGATACAGAAATGCCACGACACCAAGCCAATTGACGGCTCCTTGGGAAAAATTGCATCACTGGTGACACCATCAGCAAAGATATGTCAGCATCACCACAATTCGCTGCACCAAACGATAGTTACATAGTCCAGGCAAGTTCTGCAAGCAGTTCAAAGCGGAGGAATCTATCAATATGTCCATTTCCTCCCAAAATCCATTTCCTCCCAAAGTAAGTTGACTCCTTGATTGAGCATTACTTGTTGAGTTATATTCATTGATGCATCAGTTTTATACAGTTTACTGTGATAGCTATCATAGAAGCTGTAGTTTGGTTTTATCTTTGTCTTCACCGGCACTGGGATGAAGATAGGAATTCTGGCAGTGATGCTAAAAAGACATTATCCTGAAAAGAATTATTGAATATAATGAAAAGGAAAGGTGAAAGTAAACAAACAGATCTGTTAACCACCTTTAAAAACAATCCTTAACAGCTGTTTACCTAATTTAAATTAAACCATTTAAATCACGTGAATAAAAAAATAATAATAATAATTGGATCCATTTTTTCATGAGCGCTCCTCATATAAGAAATATGGACATACGCACATACAGACATACAACACAAAACACAAGAGTGTACACAAACGTACAACACATAAGAAAATAGTAAAGGCCTTGTAGCTTTACCTGGGTGAAATCTCCATTGCAATGTTTAAAAACTCCACAGTCAAAAAATAAAACTGATCAGAAAAACATTAACCTAGGTTTGTATGAGCTCAAAAAATAAAAATAGAACCTTATGATGTGGAAAAATGCAATAATAAAATAGATATTGAAAAAAGCACCCTGTCCCAGATTAGACTTTCTGTCCCAGATTAGACTTTGTATAGTGGAAAACAAAGAGAAAACAGTAGAAGAAGGGGAAATCCTACCAGCATCTTCAAGAGATACTATAGCATTAACTACATACTGACTATCAGAAAATAAATCACTATCACAGATGTAAGAATGGCCAGGCTGGAGTTCTGGATATCAGCTGTTATGGAATTGATTCAAATCATCTTCTTTTCGATCTGTAGAAATTGTTTTAGTTAATCTCTCTGGAATCCAAATCGGCTGCTGTTTTCCCTGTGGAAAAACACAAACAGACCCCCGACTCCAGACAATCACTGGGTCAGGACCTTTCCATTGTCCTGTTAGAATATCCTTCCAAAGTACCTTGGGCTTATGTACATTTTTTGGACACATATGCCTTTCCGCAGCACTAAGTCCTGATGAATCCAAATTTAAAAAGTTTAGAGTAAAAAGCGTTATTTTAAGTTTATCTTTGGGGGATATATACCCCCTTCCAATTCCCTCTTTTTGCTTTAATAAGTACGTTTTAATAGTTTGATGAGCTCTTTCAACTATGCCTTGTCCCTGTGGATTGTATGGGATTCCTGTTATATGAGTAATACCAAATGATGAGCAAAATTGTTTAAAAGAGGTAGAGGTATAGCCAGGACCATTATCGGTTTTTAACTGTTTAGGAGCGCCCACAGTGGCAAAATTTTGTAAGCAATGAGCTATAACATCTTTAGTTTTTTCTCCGGCATGAAGGGAGCCCATCAAAAATCCAGAAGAAGTATCAACTGTAACGTGTAAATATTTTAATTTTCCAAATTCTGGCAAGTGTGTGACGTCCATCTGCCAAATATGGTTAGGTATCAGTCCTCTAGGATTGACCCCAAGATTAACTTGTGGTAAAAATGTCACACAATTTTGACATTGTTTTATTATATGTCTGGCTTGTTCCTTAGTTATTTTAAAATGCTTTTGTAAAGTATTAGCATTAACATGAAACCTTTTATGAAAATTTGTAGCTTCTTAAAATGTAGAGAAAATATGTATGTCATGTGTAGTTTTATCTGCTAAATCATTGCCTAAACTAAGGGCTCCAGGCAATCCTGTATGTGCCCTAATATGTCCTATGAAGAATGGATCTTTTCTGTCCCAGATTAGACTTTGTATAGTGGAAAACAAAGAGAAAACAGTAGAAGAAGGGGAAATCCTACCAGCATCTTCAAGAGATACTATAGCATTAACTACATACTGACTATCAGAAAATAAATTAAATACAGAATCTTTAAACATCAAAAAAGCTTGTAAAACTGCATTAAGCTCTACCTTTTGAGCTGATTGTTTGGGTACTAAAAATGTAAAACTTCGATCTGGGGTAACTACTGCTGCTGTATCATTATTAGACCCATCAGTGAATATATTTGGAGCATTCATGATAGGTGTTTTTCTTGTCATTTTAGGAAAAACTACAGGATGCTTAGACCAAAAAGACAACAAAGGATTAGATGGTAAATGATTATCAAATGTAACATTAGATTTACACATGATTATTGCCCAAGTACTTAACTCATTAGCTAACTCATCAATTTGATCCATAGTATATGGAGTAATAATTTTATTGGGAGAAATGCCAAACACTCCCTTTGCTGCTTTTATTCCTTTGAGTATTAATTGTCCTACAGCCTCAGGATACCTAGTAAGAATAGTGTTAGGAGAATAAGATAAATGTATCCACAATAATGGACCTTCTTGCCAAAATACTCCTGTAGGAATATTTTTTGTTGGTAGTACAATATATAATAAAGGCAAACATATCAATTCTATCCAAATGTATATTTTCCATATATGTTTCAATAATTTTTAATGCCTTTCTTGCTTTAGGAGTTAACATGCGGGGTAAATTTGGATCTGATGGACCTTTTAGAATATCAAATAAAGGTCCCAACTCTCCTGTTGGTATACCTAGATAAGGCCTTATCCAATTTATGTCTCCCAATAACTTTTGAAAGTCGTTAAGTGATTTGAGTTGATCTACTCGTATTTGAATTTTTGGCGGACGGACCATGGTTGAGGATAATAGAACTCCTAAATAATTAATTGGAAAATTTAATTGTACTTTATTGCTATCTCTAGATTATAATTTTTTAATAAGTTTGTAAGTGTGGCATAACATTCCAGCAATATGTTTTTATCTTTATGTGCCAATAATACATCATCCATATAGTGAAATATTTGTAGTTCAGGATTTTGATTTCTAAGTGGCTGGATTGCTTTGTTAACATATATTTGACACATAGTTGGACTGTTAGCCATCCCTTGAGGGAGTACTTTCCATTCATATCTCTGATCAGGACCTTCATGATTTAATGCAGGGATAGTAAATGCAAAACGTGGACTATCCTCGGGATGAATTGGAATTGAAAAAAAAAACAATCTTTAATATCTATAGCTAAAACATGCCAGGTTTTTGGCAAAGCAGACAATTGAGGAATCCCTGATTGAGCAGGTCCCATAATAACCATCTCATTATTAATGGCTCTTAAATCTTGCAATAATCTCCATTTACCAGATTTCTTTTTGATGACAAAAATGGGAGTATTATGGGGAGATATGGAAGGTTGTATATGTCCTTCCGCTAATTGTTGTTTGACCAGATCATGGGCTACTTGTATCTTTTCTTTAGTCAGGGGCCACCGAGGAACCCACACTGGTCTTTCTGATTTCCAAGTAATTTTGATTGTCTCAGTGGCCCTTTCTGAAAATCCAACCCATGTCTGTCTGTTCCTTGATCTATTTGTATTGGTGCTGCTATACCTTGCCCTTGTTTTCCTAATCTTTTTTCTTTACTAAAGCCTTGTCTAGCCCTAGTAGTGGGCACATTAGGATTGATGTTATTTGTTAACGTCAAACCTAATTGATCTAGGACATCTCGTCCCCATAAATTTATAGGAAGATGATCCAATACATATGGCTGTATAGTTCCTTCACATCCTTCAGGATCCTTCCAATCTAATATCATAGAACTTCTATGGGGATTAGTCGCCACTCCTAGGCCTCGAAGCGTTTGAGTGGCTTGTTCTAATGGCCAATGTTTTGGCCATTCTTGACGAGATATGATGCTAAGGTCAGCTCCTGTGTCCAGTAGCCCATTAAACTCATGACCTTGAATATTTAGTTTTAGCATTGGGCGAGAATCTAAATTTAAAGACAACATAGCCCAATCTACACCTGTGGAGCCTAATCCCCTGGAACCTCTTTCTACACTATGACTAGGAAATTTATTATGTAGGCTGGGTATTATTAACAACTGTGCTATTCTATCTCCAGGTGAAATTACTGATATGCCTCTTGGAGAATTAGCTATAATTTTTATTTCACCTACATAATCGGGATCAATTACCCCAGGACTTATCATAAGTCCTTTTAATGTAGATGAACTACGTCCCAATAATAAGCCTGCTGTTCCTTGGGGAAGAGGTCCTTTTACTCCTGTGGGAATGATTTGAATTCCCATCTCTGGAGTTAATACTGCTCTGGCAGAGGCGCAGATGTCCAACCCTGTGCTCCCTCGGGTTTGTCTGATGAGGGATTTAATGGACAATGTGTCCTGGGCACTACCCTTATGGTGTTGCTGGGTTCCTCCACTGCCCCGTAGATTTGTGGTTGTGGGCCCTGGGGCATTGGGCCCCCCTGTCAGTTTTTTGGCAATGGAGCCTGATGCCTTTCTCCACGATATCGTGGATAAATACCTGGTCTTTGTCCGTTTTTTGATAAGGGAGTACCCTCTATGGTGGTTTGAGAACGGCATTCATTAGCCCAATGTCTCCCTCTACGGCATTGTGGGCAAATACCCGGTATTCTATTCCTTTGATACCTACTTTTGTTAAACCCTCCTCCTATGGGGCAATTCCTTTTAAAATGTCCTGTTTGTTCACAATCATAGCATGTTTTTGGCCTGGCATCTAAAGCCTGTTGTACTGCAGCTGCCAAGACTTGCCCTTGTTCATTAATATCGCTACATAATTTAATATATGTGTTTAAATCTTTATGTCTCCATGGTCTAATAACCTCTCTGCAGCAACGATTTGCTTGGTCATAAGCCAGTTGTTTTATTAATGGCATTGCTTGTTCTGTATCCCCCAAAATTTTGGCAGCCGTTTGAATTAGCCTATCTACAAAGTCAGCGTAAGGTTCATTAGCTCTCTGTATTACCTTAGATAGATGACCTTGTAAATCTCCATGTCCTTGTAAAGTCTTCCATGCCCTAACTGCGTCTGCAGCAATTTGTGCATATATAGCAGGATCATATTCAATTTGTTGCCGTTGACCCTCATAAGGTCCTTTTCCTAACAACATATCTAGATTTCTTTGAGGGTAACCGGCTGCTGCATTTCGCCTAGCTGTCTCCACGCAAAATTCCTCATTGGCAACCTTCCATAACAAATATTGTCCTCCATTTAGTACAGATTTACACATGCTAGCCCAATCTGCTGGCGTCATGTCCAAGTTAGTAATGGACTCGACCATGCTTACCGTGAAGGGAGCTTGGGGACCATAGGTTGTTACAGCCTCCTTTAACTGCTTCACTGTTTTAAAATCTAATGGCTCCCAGCAACTGACTGTTGTTATTATTTGTCTCCCTCTAAGTAGTGAAGTACTGGAAATCTTCAGGGACACTAAAAGTCCACAGGTAGAACTCTACTGCCTCATATCCATACTCTTAGGTGGATAGAGACACAAACAACGTGAACAAGCAAGGAAACAAATCACCCCAAACAAACCAAGATACTTCAATAACAAAATCTATGGACACCACAGTGGAAAAAATGTCAGAGAAAGAATTTAGAATGTACACAGTTAAACTAATCTGCAATATAAAGGATGATGTAAGGAGCAAAATCATAGAGAATACAGGAAGTGAAAGATAACTTCAATAAAGAGATAGAGGTTCTGGGGCTGAGGCTATCACTCAGTGGCAGAGTGCTTGCCTAGCATGTGTGAAGCACTGGGTTCAATCCCTTAGCACCACATAAAAATAAAGGTATTCTGTCCATTTACAACTACAAAAAAATCAAAGATAGAGTCAATCTGTAAAAAATCTATCAGAAATCATCAAAATGAAGGAATCAATAAACCAAATTAAAAATTCAATAGAGCTAGGTGTGGTGGCATATACCTGTAATCCCAGTGGCTTGGGGAGACAGGAGGATTGAGAGTTCAAAGCCAGCCTCAGCAATTTAGTGAGACGCTAAGCAACGCAGTGAGACCCTGTATCTAAATAAAATATAAAATAGGACTGGGGTTGTGGCTCAGTGGTCAAGTGCCACTGAGTTCAACCCCAAATTCCCCCCCCCACACACACACAAAATTCAATGGAAAGCATTACCAGCAGATTTGACCAAGTAGAAGACAGAATTTTAGGCAATGAAGACAAAATATATAATCTTAAAAATAAAGTTGACCATGGAGCAAAGATGTTAATAGACCCTGAACAGAACTTCCAAGAAATATGGGATAACCCAAAAAGTCCAAATGTAAGATTTATTCAGATAGATGAAGGCTCTGAAATACAACTAAAGAAATACACAATCTTTTCAATGAAATAATTTCAGAAAATTTCCCAAACCTTAAGAATGAAATGGAACAAATACAAGGGCTTACAGGATCCCAAATATACAAACTTACAATAGACTCATACCAAGGCATTATGAAAATGCCTAACATACAGAATAATAGAATTTTAAAGGCTGCCCAGAGAAAAATGACAGGGTACATTTGGAGGGAAATCAATTTAGATCTCAGCTGATTTCTCAACCCAGACCCTAAAGTTAGGAGGTCTCAGAATAGTATACATATCAAGCTCTGAAAGAAAATACTATACCCAGCAGAATTAAGCTTCAGAATTGAAGATGAAATAAAAACATTCCACAATGAAAGTTAAAAGAATCCACAACTAGAAAGCCTGTTCTACAAAACGTACTCAATAAAATATTTCATGAAGAAGACATGAAAAATAAAATTGAAAACTAGCAAAGGTAGGAGCTACACTAGAAGAATAGTCAATCAAAGGATAAACTAATTCAAATTAAAAACAGAAGTAAATCAAAATGACAGGTGTTAAAAATAATTTCTCAATAATAACATTGAATGTAAATGGCCTTAACTCATCAATCAAAAGACAAAGACTGGCAGATTGGATAGAAAAACAAGACCCAACAATATGTTGTCTCCAAGAGACTCATGTCATAGGAAAAGATATCTCAGAATGACGGTAAAGGGATAGGTCATTCACATGGACCTATATTCAATAGAAATACAGGGATTTCTATTTTCATATCAGATAAAGTGTAATTCAAGCCAAAGTTAATAACAAGGGACAAAGAAAGTCATTTTATACTGGCTAAAGGGATTATACACCAACAAGACATAATAATCATAAATATTTATGCCCCAAACAATAGAGCATCTATAGATATCAAACAAACCCTTCTCAACTTAAAGAATCAAAGAGATCACAGCACAATAATACTGGGTCATTGGGCTGGGGATGTGGCTCAAGTGGTAGTGAGCTCGCCTGGCATGCGTGCGGCCTGGGTTCCATCCTCAGCACCACATACAAACAAAGATGTTGTGTCTGCCGAAAACTAAAAAATAAATATTAAAAAATTTTCTCCTCTCTCTCTCTCTCTCAAAAAAAAAAAAATAATAATACTGGGTCACCTTAATATGTCTCTCTCATCACTGGATAGACCCTCCAAACAAAAACTAAAGAAAGAAGCTATAGAACTAAAAAAATACAATATGATTCAAATGTATGATATGTCAAGATCATTGTTCTGTCATGTGTAACTAATTAAAACAAAAAAAATTTAAAAAAATACAATTAATAATTTAGACTTAACAGAAATATATAGAATATTTCACTCATCATTGAGTGAATACACTTTCATCTCAGCAGCACATTCACCTTCTCTAAAATAGACCATACAATAATACAATAATAATACAATAATAGGCCACAAAGCAACTCTTTGCAAATACAAAAAATAGAGATAGCACCTTGCATTCCATCAGATCATAATGGAATAAAATTTAGAAATTGTGGGAAGCCATTCTTGCACGTGATTGGGCACCTCCCGGATTGGGTGTGAGGCGCTCTGGCTAAACTGTGTCAGAGCTTTCCCCATCCTCTCCAGGTGCGAGAGCCTGTCCGTGTGGAGGTGTGACTGACCACTGACCCTGAGGCCAATCACTGACCCTGACCTTGGAATGCTGCCCCCCCTCGACCTTCATTGGATGGAATTTTCCCCTGAATTTCTTGTTCCCCAATAAAAGGCCACTCCCTGGTGTGCTCTCTCTCTCTCTCCTGCTAACCCTGAGTAAGCCTTGCTGCCCTACCCAGTGGTTCGAGGTGTGAGACAGAGAGGTGAGAGCCGTCCCGGACCTGGTCATAGAAAAAGGTAATTGAGTCTATGTGTTTTATTTTGATCTCACTAGTTAACTTTTATGCCACAAACCTCTTTAATGAAACCAGTGTGCTGGTCGCCTGGTGGAAGAAATAAATGATAAAATAAAAAATAGAGGGGCTGGGATGTGGCTCAAGCGGTGGCGCGCTCGCCTGGCATGCGTGCGGCCCGGGTTCGATCCTCAGCACCACATACAAACAAGGATGTTGTGTCTGCCAAAAACTGAAAAATAAATATTAAAAAATTCTCTCTTTCCCTCTCTTAAAAAAAAAATAGAAGTTCCTCTCACACCTGGAGACCAAATAATACACTATTCAATGACCAATGGATAGCAGAAGAAATCAGGGATAAAATTAAAAAAAATGTTTAGAGGTAAATGAGAATAGTGATGCAACATATCAAAATTTCTGGGACACTATGAAGATGGTTCTAAGAGAAAAATTGATATCACTGAACTTATTTAGGAATAAAAAGTCACCAAATAAATAATTGAAAATTACATCTTAAAGTCCTAGGGGAAAAAAAGAACAAATCAAGACCAAAACCAGTAGAAGACATAAAATAATTAAAATCAAGCAGAAATTAATGAAATCTAAACAAGAAAATTCAAAAAATCAATGAAACAAAGAATTGATTCATTGAAAAAATAAATAAAATGGATAAATCCTTAGCCAAACTAATGAAGAGAAAAAGAGAAAAAACTCAAATTACTAAAATTTGCAATGAAATCAGAAATATCACAACAGACACTACTGAATATAGGCAGTATTCATAAACTATTTTGAAAATCTATATCCAATAAAATAGAAAATCTTGGCGACATTGACACATTTCTAGAGACATATGACCTATCCAAATTGAATCAGAAGGACATAGAAAGCTTAAACAGGTAAATTTCAAGCAATGAAATTGAAGACACCATCAATAGCCTACCAACAAAGAAAATCCCAGGGTCAGATGGGTTCTTTGCAGAGTTCTACCAGATCATCAAATGAGAACTAACTCAATCCTCCTCAAATTATTCCATGATATAGAAAAGGAGGGAACTCTTCCAAATTTATTCTGTGAAGTTAGTATCACCCTGATATCAAAACCAGACAAACATCAAGGAAAGAAAACGTCAGGTCAATATCACGGATGAACATAAATGTAAAAATTCTTAATAAATACTGGCAGATCACATTTAAAAAAAAACATATTAAAAAGATAGTGCATCATGATCAAGTGGGCTCATCCCAGGGATGCAAGGTTAGTTCAATTACAAAAATCAATAAATGTGATTCATCCACATCAATAGACTTAAAGACAAGAATCACATGATTATCTCAATAGATGCAGAAAAAGCATTTAACAAAATACAGCATCCATTCATGTTTAAAACACTAGAAAAACGAGAAATGGTAGTTTTTGATACTATGAAGGAATCAATAAACCAAATTAAAAACTCAATAGAGCCAGGTGTGGTGGCACATACCGGTAATCCCACTGGCTCAGGGAGGAACATATCTCAACATTGGAAAAATTGTTAAACCCAAGGCCAACATCATTCTAAATGGAGAAAATTTGAAAGCATTCCCTCTAAAAACTGGAACAAGACAAGTAGGCCGCCTTTTACCACTTCTGTTCAACATAGTCCTTGAAACTCCAGCCAGAGCTATTAGGCAAAAGAATGAAATTAAAGGGATATTAATAGGAAAAGAAGAGCTCAAACTATCCCTACTTACAGATGACATGATTTTATATTTAGAAAAACTCAAATATCGCCACCAAAAAACTTCTAGAACTCATAAACAAATTCAGCAAAGTAGCAGGAAATAAAATTAATACCCATAAATCAATTGCATTTCTATACATTGATGTATAGGAACTGCACATTAACTGAAATGTATGGTGAATGATAAATCAACTGAAAGAGAAATTGGGAAACTGTTCCATTTGCAGTAGCCACAAAAAATAAAATATTTGGGAATCAATCTAACAAAAGATGCGAAAGACTTCTACAATGAAAACTACAGAACACTAAAGAAAGAAATTGAAGAAGACCTTAGAAGATGGAATGATCCCCCATAGTCTTGGATAGGAAGAATTAATATTGTCAAAATGGCCATACTATCAAACCTGCTATACAGGTTTAATGCAATTCTTATTGAAACTCCATTAATGTTATTCACAGAAATAGAAAAAGCAGTCATAAAATTCATTTGGAAAAATAAAAGGCCCAGAATAGCCAGAGTAATCCTTAGCAAGAAGAGTGAAGCAGGAAGCATCACAATACTGGAAATGAAATTATACTACAGAGCCATAGTAACAAAAAATAGCATATTATTGGTACCAAAACAGATGTGGAGACCAATATAACAGAATAGAAGACACAGAGACAAACCCACTTAAATGCTTATCTCATACTAGACAAGGCACCATAAACATATATTGAAGAAAAGATAGCCTCTTTAACAAATGGCACTGGGAACACTGGAAATCCATATATAACATAATGAAATTTAACCCTTATCTCTCACCCTACATAAAACTCCACTCAAAGTGGATCAAGGACTTAGACAAAACCAGAGACCCTGTGCCTACTAGAAGAAAATATAAGCTCAATTCTCCATCATGTCGATTTACAAACTGACTTCCTCAACAAGACTCCTAAACCACAATAAGCAAAATCAAGAATCAAGAAATGGGATGGTATCAAACCAAAAAGCTTCTCCACAGCAAAGGAGACAATTAAGAATATGAAGAGGGAGCTAGCTGCACACAGTGGTGCCCACCTGTAATCCCAAATGTTCAAAAGGCTGAGGTAGGAAGATCACAAGTTCGAAGTCAGCTTTAGAAAAATAAGGCACTAAGCAACTCGGTGAGACCCTATCTCTAAATAAAATACAAAATAGGGCTGGGTATGAGTCCCCCTGAGTTCAATCCCAGGTATGAAAAAAAAAAAAAGAACTGAAGAGGGAGCCTACAGAACAGGAGAAAGTCTTTACCACCTGTACCTCAGATGAACGTTAATCTTCAGGATATATAAAGAACTCAAAAAACTTAACACCCCCCCAAAAAAAGAAAACCCAAATAACCCAATCTATAAATAGACAAAGAAACTAAACAGGCACTTCACAGAATAAGAAATATGAATGGTCAACAAATATGTGAAAAAAATGTTCAACATCAGTAGCAATTAGAGAAATGCAAATTAAAACTACACTGGGATTTTATCTCATTCTAGTCCGAAGGCAATTATCAAGAATACAAGTAACAATAAATTATTGGTGAGGGTGTGGGGATAAAGGTATACTCATACATTGCTGGTAGGACTGCAAATTAGTGCAACCACTCTGGAAAGCAATATGGAAATTACTCAGAAAACTAAGAATGGAAGCACCATTTGACCCAGTTATCCCACCCCTTGGTATATTCTCAAAGGACTTAAAATCAGCATGCTATAGTGGCACGGCCACATCAATGTTTATAGCAGCTCAATTCACAATAGCTACACTATGGAACCAACCTAGGTGCCCCTCAGCAGATGAATGGATAAGGAAAATGTGGTATATGTACACACTGGAATATTATTCAGTCATAAAGAAGAATGGAATTATGGCATTTGCCAGTAAATAGATGGAACTGGAGGCTATCATGCTAAGTGAAATGAGCCAATCTCAAAATAACAGAAGCCAAAATTTATTTTTGATATGCGGATGTTAACACACAATGTGGGGTGGGGGAAGAAGAGAATTCAGTGGATTAGACAAAGGGGAATGAAGGGAAGGGAGGGAGGATGGGCATAGGAAAGACAGTAGAATGAATCAGTCATGACTTTTCTATGTTCATATATGAATACGGGTCCAGTGAAACTCCACATCATGTTCAAGAATGGCGTCCTAATTAGAATAAATTATACTCCATGTATGTATAATATGTCAAAATGCACTTTACTGTCATGTATATGTAAAAAACATTAAGGGGAAGAATTTTAAGCTCTCACAAGTTCAGAGTTGAATTTTTATAGATTTCTTAGGGTTAGGAGGAGAACAGGTTAGAGAGGGGCTAGGGAGAATTTACATATCTCAGTTTAGAGATAATTGCAACTATACGTGGAAGTGATGGTGGTGGATTGGATTTTGTATAAAACACGTGAATATAAAGTTGAATGAACCAAGGTTCCTATTGCAAGAGAGCTATGCCATTAACATGCCACATTTGTGTCTTTCCACAATGTCTGATTTTATTGAACAACAATAAATTCACAAGCTATACTACTTTCATTGTTTGTTGACTTGTGGGTCAGCTTGTAGTCATAGGCCATGCAACCACGTGTTCTTTATTCTAATCTTTATTTCATTTTCTTGTTTTTTGCAGTACTGCAGATCAAATCCAGGGATGTTCTACCAATTAGCTACATTTCCAGCTGATTTTATTGTTTTTATTTTGAAACAGCATCTTCCTAAGTTGCCCTTGAACCTATGATTCCCTTGCCTCAGTCTCCTGGGTTTCTAAGATTATAGGAGTGAGACATCACAACCAGCTCCAATCATATTTTATACAATGATAAAAAGGAAAGAGTTAAGGCAGCCACTGGATTATAGGATCCTGTGCCAAGAGCAAAGTCTGGCATAGATACTATGTAAAAACTCACTATAGGTAGTCAGATAAGGGTTTTAATGACCCAGTTCCAAAGAGTGGTCAAGCAGGATCAGGGAAGATTGCAGTTTTAGGATGTCAGCTTGAAGTATTAATTTGAGGTGTCAGCTTAGAGTGGACTGTGTGTTTTCATCACAGAAGAATTGCATTGTCTGAAGCTTGAGGATAGAGAATTGAAGTTTCATCACTATGGTTATTTTCCTGGTGAAGGCTCATAATAAGTGACTAGATGATGAGATCAATGTGTCCAGTCTTGTGGTGTTCCTCCTTTTATGGGTCTCAAGTTAGAGGCTTGCTTTATTTGGTGGTCTGGTGTGTTTGATAGATAAATTCATGTGCCTGGCTTATCTGATATGGGTTTGATACGCCCATGTATTCATATGTTTTTGATTTAATTTGATAAGTACATGAGTGGTTATTTGAATTTTAATTTTTTGTACTACAGGTGATGGAACCTAGGACCTCATGAGTGCTAGGCAAACACTTTAACACTGAGCTAAATCCCTGGATTTGGGTGGTCATTTTATTAGCACAATTAGTTTATTTATCATTTGTGCCATATACTATGCATATGGTGGTTGTTTACCTGGACAAACAAGGTTTATAATTATTCTGCCTTGGGTCTTGTACTCAAATGGAGTAACTCATGGCTTTACAAAGTGGAGTAACTCAGGGTTAGGCACAATCTGAAAACTACTGTTCTGTTCATCATGGAGTAACTCAGAACAGGGTACAACCTGATCTCTACAATTCCTGTCCTTGGAAATAGTCAAAGTTGGGAAAGGTGACTTAGAAAAGAGAGTGTGACAAGCAATACTAGAGATATGTCCAAATAACTTTGGAAGCACAGGAGAGAAAAAGAAGGAAGATGGAAGGATTATTAGTAATCTATAGAGTATATTTAACTACCCACAAACTTAGTAACTTAAAGTAACAAACATTTGCTACCTCACAGTTTCTGTGGATCAGGAATGAGCATGACTTAGGTGGGTGCTTCTGTCTCAAGATCTCTCACAAGGGGCTGGGGTTGTAGCTCAGTGTTAGAGTGCTTGCCTCGCATGCATAAGATACTGGGTTCGGTTCTTAGCACCATATAAAAAAATAAGTAAATAAAATAAAGATATTTTGTCTATCTACAAGTAAAAAAATATTTTAAAAAAAGCTCTGTCACAAGATTGTAGTCAAGCTTTCAAATGCTATTCTCATTCAGTTGCTTAAATGTGGGAGAGATCCACTTCCTTCACTTATGTCGTTGTTAGAAGGCCTTTATCTCTTTCAACATGGGTCTCTCCCCAGGGCTGCCTCACATATGCCAGTTGGCTTCCTGCAAGTTCAGCAACTATAAAAGAAAGCAAGAGAAAAAAATGTGTGAGAGAAATCTCTCCTGGAGAGAAACCAGAGTCTTTTTGTAACCGATCTCAGAAATGATAACCTATCACTTCTGGCATACTCTGTTCGTTACCAGTGAGTCAATAAGTCTACCCCACATTTGTATTATCTATTCATTGCTGTGACCAAAATACCTTATAAGAACAATTTAGATGAAGAAAAGTTTATTTTGGCTCATAGTTTCAGAGATTTAGTCCATGGTGGAAGGGCATAATGGAGGAGCACTGCTCACCTTATGGTGGCCAAGAAGCAGAGAGAGCAGGAAAAGGGGGCTACAAGGAAGATGAACCCTTCCAGAGCACAACCAAGTGACCCACCTCCTCTACCCACACCATACCTGCCTACAGTTATACCCAATTAGCCCATTTAAACTGGCATGGACTGATTAGGTTACAGCTCTCCCAATCCAATTATTTCACCTCTGAAATTGCTCCACATTCCTTCATTAACATAGGAATGTTTTTTGGAGGGGATACCTCATATCCAAACCATAACAACATTCAAGAAAAGGGGAATATACAAAGGTATGAAAACCAGAAGGTATTTGTGTACAGATCACCAGAGTTCATCCTTGTGGCTGCCCACCATTGAAGGGCTCACAGAGGAGGCAGCATTTGAAGCAACTGTCCTGGAGTTTTTCAGGGGCATCTCAGAAAGAAGGGTGTTCCAGGCAAAACAAAGGGCATGTACACAGATACAGAGGCATGGAAGAACTTCATGTGTCTGTTGCTGGACACTCCATGAACAGATGAGAGGAGATTGAAGTATATTATTGATTCAGTTGAGGAAACTTTTCTTTTTTTTAATATTTATTCTTTTAGTTGCAGTTGGACACAATACCTTTATTTCACTTATTTATTTTTTATGTGGTACTGAGGATCGAACCCAGGGTCTCACACATGCGAGGCAATTGCTCTACCGTTAAGCCACAGCCCCAGCCCTGAGGAAACTTTTCTACCTTTTTTTTTTTTTCTTCTTAATCCTGAGGATTGAGCCCAGGGCCTTGCATGTACTAGGCAAGCAATCTGCCATGAGCTAAATTCCCAACCCCAGGTGAGGAAACTTTGAAGAAGAGGCAAAATTCGGTTTAAAAATGATAAAGCTAATTCTTTGAATTCTACCTATATACTTACATCTTTATTTACAAATAGCTGGTCATGGTGACACAAGCCTGTAATCCCAGCAACTTGGGAGGCTGAGGCAAGAGAATTTCAAGTTTGAGACCAGCCTCAGCAACTTAATGAGGCCCTGAATAACTTAGGGCGACTCTGTTTCAAAATAAAAATAAAAGGCTGGGGATCCAGCTCAGTGGTAAAGTGCCTACTAGGGCTAGAACATATATAACAGTGAAATTTATTATTACATATTTGTACACGCACACAAATTTTTCAATTTCATTCCTCTTCCAAATTTATTGTCTCAAATTCTAGAAGCTAGAAGTCTGAGATCAAAGTGCCAGAAAAATTGGTTCCTTCCAAAAAACCAACTGTGTGCTGTGAGGAAAATGCCTGTTCCAAGCCTTCCTGCTTGGCTTGTAGAGCTCTCTGTCTTTTCCTTGTGTTGTCATCCCTTCTTAATTATCTCTGTCCAAATTTCCTCTTCTTATAAGGACATCAGTCATATTGGATTAGGTACCATGCTACTGATGTCATTTTATCTTGATTACCTCTATAAAGATCCTATCTCCAAATAAGGACACATTCTGAGACATTAAGCATTAGACTTCATCAGATGAACATGGAAGGAGACACTTCATCAGAGAACATAGAAGGAGACACATAAATCATATTGTAGAAAAAGAATGAAAACAACCTAAATGTCTATCAATAGAGAATGAATTAAATTGGTGATGATATGTTAAAAAATGTACCATTGGGGCTTGGGGTATAAAGAAGTAAAGCATGTGCTTAGTATGGGCATAGCCCTGGGCTCATTCTCTAATTCCCCCTCCCCCAAAATGTGCCAATAAGGAAAAGCTTCCAACATGGAATTATCTCCAATATATTCTGTTCTTTCTTTTTTTAAGGGGGTGGGTACCGGGGATTGAACTCAGGGGCACTTGACTCCTGAGCCACATCCCCAGCACTATTTTGTATTTTATTTAGAGACAGGGTCTCACTGAATTTCTTAGCATCTTGCTTTTGCTGAGGCTGGCTTTAAAATTGCAATTCTCCTGCCTCGGCCTCCTGAGAGCCGGGATTACAGCATATGCAATTGCACCTGGCCTATATTCTGTTCTTTTTCCTTTTTATTGCTGCATTATAATTATACATGACTGGGAGATTCATTGTTACATATTTATACATGCACACACTCTAACTGTATAACTTTGTCAGTTTTATTCCCCTTCCAAAATATTTTATAAATAGAAAAAGATGAGTTACCAAATGATTTGTGGCAGGCCAATATTTATGTTTTAAAACATGGAGTGTGTTGTAATAGTACAGGATACCTTTGGTAAGGTACACAAGAAACTGGTAATAGTGGCTGTCTATAAAGGGAAACTGGAAGGCTAGGCACTAGGATGAAATGAAATGAAATAAAAAAAGAGGGACCTTCCTTTTTATTACATAATCCTTTTGCACAGGCTGACATTGTTATTATGAGCATGCATTACTTACAAACTAAAAGAGAAAGGTGTATAATAAGAGAATTTAGTAATTTGGGCATGTGGGATATTTAGACCGTAATGGATAGCTTTTGATTAAGAGCTGAATGACCAACAAAAATGAAGAAGATGAAACACAAGTCTGGTTGAAAATAATGTAAAACGGATCAGGATATACATGGAGTTGTGTGGACTAAGAGGGTCTGATGAGAGATGGGCTTCTGATACATAGTTCTCATGGTTTATAAACCTGTTATAAGGTCGTAGTAGAGTTTTTATCAGTTCTTCAAGAACATGTGTCCAGGATTTCCTAGCACAGTTGCAATATTAGATTCAATTGAGTTCAATAAAAACATTGATTGAGATCAGTAAGGGGTAAGCTTGGGTGCAAGGGAAACAAAAGGTGAATATAATCTTGCCCGACCCTGAAAAGGCTTACAGTCTAACCAACCCAAATCAGAATAGAAAAACACAAAAGTTACATAATAGAAAATTCAATATACTGTAATAAAAACAATAGCAAAATTGTGTACCAGGTACCAGTAGTGGAGGAGCACCCAAGCCAGCTAGAGGGGAAGATGGGTTAAGGGAGGCTCCTGGAGGAAGTAGCCCTGGAGAATGAGTAGGAGTTGTTCAGATAAAGGTGGAAAATGATGCTTCAGGCAGGAGGAGGAGCCTAGAAAGGGTACGGGGCTTTAGAATGGCTTGGGGATGTGCTGTGACCAGCGCAGCCAAACTAGCATGTTCCAGTGAGGGGCAATAGAAGATTAGAAAAATAAAGACTCATATCCGCAGATTTTGAAGATAACAGCTGGGATTGGGTGGAGTGCTACTTTCTGATGGAGAAGCTGGTCTAAAGAATTATGCCAGCAATATGTCTCATTAATCAGATTAAAGACTGCAAGTATTATTCTTTATATTCATGAAAGTTACAGAGTTAGCAACATTATACAGCTTATTATTCAGTTACATACTACAGTTGCAACTAGCTCTCAAGAAACTCCATTGTTTAAAGTTACTGTTATGTGGGCAGGTTCAGGAGCAGCAGAGCTGGTGAAACATTGTGGTTGTCTTAGTAAGATAATTTTTTATTTCCAGGAGCTGTGTGCTTGAGATCAAGGTTGAAACTGATAAGACTCTAGCACAAAACCTCCTCATGGAGGGTATTACCATAGCAACTGGGCATCCTGCACCTTTTCACAGAAACCTTCCCAGGCATCAAGCATGCCACAGCCACGAAATCATCAGGGACCTCAATTTCAGACACTGCTCTCCCATTCACTGAAACCACTCTCCACATTTATCCCTTTTCTGTTTTTTAAATGTAAGTGATGGGTTAAGACTTGAAGTCGTTTTAATTTTTCTTTGGAAGATTTGGCATCCTATTGTTACAATACAAAAGAGAATTAGTAGCAAACAAATAATTCCAAAAATGTACCACACAGAATATTTTAATGTATTCCAGGGATTAAAGCCTTTTAAATCATTAAGTATTTGATTAGAAAGCCATGCAGGATCCACAGAATCAACCCGACTTTCTTGAATATCCTGGGTATGGTGATGTAACTCCATAAGATTCAGGCTGTCATTATTTTTCTGCCAAATGCCCATTAGATGATTTTTAACTTTTTCCAAGTTCCATTGAGAAGTGTTATATTTTGCTGCTGTAACACAAACATATATATAGTTAGCATGGCAGCGAAGCTTTTGTCTAAATTTAAGGGCAGCAGGTTTATTTCTAATATTAATAACTGTAGCTTCTAAAGCATTTAATTTTGCTTCTATCTTATCATCAATATTTGCTTGATTTTGTAAAGCTTTTGAAGTATTCTGTGCTAAATCCTCAACAAATTGAGCATTATGTATGCTATAGCAGCAGTCATGACAGAGACTAGAATAGATATCAAAGCAACTACTCTAACTACTATAAAGCCAAGAATATGGCTTTGTCTATCTAACTGAGCATGAATTTTCTGTAAAACTTGAAACTCAGGATCAGAATACCAGGACTCTGAAATATTAGCT
Source organism: Marmota monax (assembly GCF_021218885.2). Taxonomy (NCBI): domain Eukaryota; kingdom Metazoa; phylum Chordata; class Mammalia; order Rodentia; family Sciuridae; genus Marmota; species Marmota monax. The sequence goes on along the minus strand of NW_026695230.1, from coordinate 9,152,869 downwards.
GGAGTTATAATAAAAGAAGGTTGTCCTAATACTAGTATACCTTGTCCCTTATTATATCTAGTAATATAGTTTGTCAAGTTGCAATTATAGCAAGTTAGGTGATATTTTTCTCTTATCCTATTTACTATAACATTTCTAGTAATTAAAACATAAGAGGATTGAACACAGGCTCACAAGCCATACAAGAAGCCACTTTACAACCCTTATTGATATGATCAGATAAAGGAGTGCCAGTAAAGTTAACAAAATCTGAAGCAGCTATCAAGCACCAAGGATCTCTTTGTATGCCACCACCACTGGAGGTTAGAACATTATTTATAAATCCTCCAGGGGTCATAAGTTTTTGATACAAATGCCTTTCATTGACTTTATTAGACCAATCCAAGATGTATTCATTACTGCTATAGATGTTTTGACGTACTGGCCAAGTGTTGGCTCTCGCCCATGACCTGCACAGACGAGACAAACTGGGTTTAAAGGAGCTGGCTGCAACATTAAACTAAGAAGGCTGTGAAAAATCATGCAACACAGACATAAGTTTTTTCAAATTGAGGGCGGGACGGCTCTGAGACCTTAAGGGTCAGCTTTCACGCTGGAAAAAGAGCCCTGGGAAGAGAGTGTGAGCCCACATTTCCTTTATTTTATAGCAGGGACATCAGAGGCAGGGATAAATTTTCAAGGGTGGAGTCTTGCTTTGTTATATCTTGTGGTCAGCAAATTGATTAACATCTTGGCAAGTCACACCCATCTCAGGTGCTGTGTGGGATCTTAGGCAGAGCTAGAGGGGGAGGTGCACCTGCATCTTGTGATCGCTCTGGAGCTCTCAATGACAGGCCTATATCCTCATTTGGCTACTATGCACTATAGTTCACACACATAGCCCATGAACTGCTCATAACAGTTGGCACAAACTATCCATTTAGAAAAGGCACCCAATTCAGTAGTAGTATGATTAGGACAGTAAGGTAAAGGTGGGTGTTCCATAGGGAACACGTCACATGATTGTTTAGTCCCATTTTTATAACTGTCTGAATATATTTAGTTATATCCCAAAGGCCAGTAATTTTGGCCACCTTGGCTCCCCCATATGTTGTTTTACCTTCTGGGACCACCTTTAAACAGCCAGTATTGTCATCATGGTAACAACATATAGGTAAGCTCCCACTGAATCTAGTATAATTAAATCCAATTGAATGGACATGTGTAATATGTATATCTAAAAAGCCTTCCATCATGTGTGTGTCATTAGTAAATATACATTCAGATCTTCTGGTCCATACAGCTAGGTGTACTAAAGGTGGATCTGGAAAGTAAGTCAGGTAAGTTTCCCTAAGAACATCACTTACCTAATAGCTTAGTAAAGCCAGCATGGCCACAAACATTGTGGCAGGAGATTTTATATTCTCCTGTTGATTTAGCATCTGTTCAGCCTGGTGCATCAGATTCTTCAAATGTCTTCATGTTGGCAGACCAGCTTTTTGGGTTTGTTGAGTTTTCTTTCTCTTTTTTATCAATGTCTCATTTTTTGGTGGGTGTCAGAATCAACACTTCTGGTGTCAGTTTCAGTTGTTCAAACTGTGATTTGAGGCTTTCCATGATGATGACGAATAGCATGTTCAGGTACCCAAATAGGATGAGCTGCACTTTCTGGAAAAACACAAGCATGACCTCTACCCCACATAATCACTGGATCTGGTCCATTCCACTCTCCTGTTTGTAAATCTTTCCACCAGACCAGACTTGTCGAGCCTGCTGTTGTACGAAACATATGTCTCTCAGCAGCAGTGCGACCCTCAGCATCATAATTCAAAAAAATTAATACAAAAATAGAGCATGATTTAAACAATTTTGTAGGGTCCTATTTTCCACTTTTTGTTTTTATAACTGTAATTTTATAGATAAATTAGCTTACTTCACATTAGCCTGGCCCTGAGGGTTGTAAGGTATGTCAGTTTGGTATTTAATACGATATTGATCACAAAATTGTTGAAAAGATGAACTAGTAAAGGCTGGAGAATTATCAATTTTAATTTGTAATGGACAGCCTAGCACTGTAAGAGCAGCCACATGGTGGGAAATGACTTGATATGAATTTTTACTGGTCAGGAAAATTAGTAAAATTTACCTGCCAGGCATATAGGTACTGTCAAAGCTGATATTGTTGTTAAACTGAAAAAGGCACCACAATGAAAGGAGGCTCAGCTTTTGTTTTTAACAAAATTGTGAAATGAAGTTAAAGATTTTGGAGGAGAGTAAGTAAGGTGAAGCTATTTAATAAATTTTGAAGATTGCCCCTATAGGGGTTTGAGAAGTAGGAAACATTAACACACGTGAACTAACTTCAGTAAGTTGTGTAGTTTTGATGACAGTTTTAACTTTTGATAAGGCAGTTTTAGCTTTAGTAGTAAGTTGTCGAGGAGATGTGGGAGAGGGATCTCCACATAATGTAGCAAACAAAGGTCTCAAATCAGCAGGAGATAATTATCAACTAGGTCTGAGACAATTAATATCTCTCAGTAGCTTTTGAAAATTATTGAGAGTATATAAGACATCAGCTTTAGTCTGTAAATTTTGTGGCCAAATCACATACCTATAATTAGTCTGTCTAAATATAAAAAAATGAGAGGCTTTCTGTAAGATACTGACAGTTTTAAAGTTTACAGGGAAAATATAAAATGAAATTGAAACAGTAAGAAGATATTTAGATTATACAATAGTTATGAGCCAATAAACATGATTTTTAAAATAATTTCAAACCCTCTATTTAGTTATATAATTTTTAAAATTTAAGATAACAGTAATTTTTTATAATAAAAATCTATCTTTTGAACTTTAAATGAACTTTAGTAGTTATCTTAACATGGAATAAGATGAGATATAGAGACTTAGGTGAGTTGGCTTCTTGACAAATTGAGGTAAGTTTTTTTTTTAAACTACCAGATTTTTTTAAAAAAAATATTATTTTATAAATCATTTTTTGAGTTTGTGTGAATTAGTTAACATAATTCAACATTACATCTGAAATATAAGTTAAACAAAAGAGTTTTTAACACTTTTGTGGGAAAGAGGCAAAATATCTTTACTACTTATATTGTGAAACTTTAAATAAAACAGACTCTCTTTATTGTGTATTAAAAGTATATTTGAGGGCTGGGGTTGTGGCTCTGTGGTAGGGCGTTTGCCTAGCAACGAGCTGGGTTCAATCCTCAGCACCACACAAAAATAAATAAATAAAAATAAAGTTATTTTGTCCAACTACAACTAAAAAAAAATTTTTAAGTACATTTAAGTTCACTTGTCAGTGTAGAGAGTAACACAAAATTTTATTATGTATGACAGATTATTTTTATCTAATTACAGAATGTTAAAATTACATAAATAAAATTTAACTAAATTTGTTATCTTTATAATAGACCATTGTTACAGAGAAGTTAAATTTGGAGAACACTAGTTTTGTAAAAATGTTTTCCTAAATCTTACATTTGAAAGACTTTATATGAATACTTTTAGAATATAAAGAAACAGGCTAACAGCACCACAATTACACTGATGTTTATAATTGCACTAATGTTTTTATATTAATGAAGTTTAACTTTTGAAGAAAAATTTAGAATCTGGAATGTAGCATAATACTTTAAAATAATAGTTTATCAGAGTTGGACAAACAATATTTTAAGACCTATTTTTTGATAAAATTTTACAGACATAAGAAATTATCTTGATAAGTAAGAGCAATTTAATGTTTTAAGAAATTTTAATTACTTTAACATGTAGAGTATTAAACTTTGGTTTAAATTAGTACATTAGTATTTTACTTGTGTCTGGGGAAAGGATCAGTATTTTATTTTTTCTCACTCCCTTTTTAGAAGTTTAATTAACTATTGATCTCTATCCTTTGAATTGGAAACAACTGTCCAATTGTTTCAGTTTGTCTGCTTGTTCTTGAAATGTAACAAATGTTTGTGAAAAGAGCAGCTTTTTGTTATCTGTTTTTATAAGCAAGTTTTATGCCTGAGACCCTGTTTAAGGCGTTTAGCCTCATACATTAGGAATTTGTTTTTGAAAAGAAGAAAAAGCCTTCAATATCTTTGATTGTACTAATTACATATAACCAATTTAGTTACACACAAACTTTTTGATATTTATTTTTACAAACCTTTTACAACTTACACAAACCTTTCTGTTACTTACTCAAACCTTTTCTCTTTCTCTCTCTCTCTCTCTCTTTTTTTTGAGAAACCTTATATCTATTGTATTTTATTTTATTACAAACCTTATGTTTGTTTTTTATAAGCCCTTTTATAGTTCTATCCTAGCTGTTGGGTTTTTTTTTTTTAACTTTATATTTTGAAACAATCATTATAAAATTTTTGAACTATTTTTAATTACTCTTTTTAATAAGATGAAATACTTTGTTATTTACAATACTGTAATTGAAAAACAGCTGAAACTTTCTGGGTCTTTTGTATATAGAATTACACCTGTTGGGCTAGTGTTGTAGTTCAGTGGTAGAGTACTTGCCTCTCATGTGTGAGGCCCTGGATTTGATCCTCAGCACCACATAAAAATAAACAAACAAAAATAAAGATATTGTGTCCATCTACAAATATATATATTTAAAGAGAATTACACCTGTTAGAACTTTAGCTTTTAGTAACCTAGTTTTAGTGAAGACCCAGAAACAAAGTAATGTTAAACTTTAAAAAAAAAATTCATTTAAGAAAACATATTTATGAAGATTAATCTCATTTATGTTAAATTTAATTTACTTATATTAATTATAAAATAAAAATATCAGAAAAATGTAATTAACAGTATTAATCATCTCTGTCCTGTTGGAAAAAAAAATCTTAGAACCAATTGATATTACATTACCTCTGCATAGAAATTCCCCCCCCCCCCCCACCCGCCATCAAGCATGCCACAGCCATGAAGTCATCAGGGATTCTAATTTCAGACACTGCTCTCCCATTCACTGTAACTGCTCTCCACAGGGATGCAGGAATCTAAATATTTGCAATGAAAGTGATAGTTTAAATAGATGGCTGAAAGTTATTTAAATCTACAGAGCTTTACACATTTTTTTCATGTGTATATGTTAACAGATTTGTTTTAACCCTTTGTCATATGATGGGTTCTGATTTTTAATGGGAAAATATGGTCACCATGGTTGATAGTAATCTCTATTTTCTGAAATCCTAGCTCCAGTTACTTCCTCAGTTTAGTCCTTAATTATTTTATATTTTAAGGTGCTTTTAATTGTTTTATAATTATAGCTTCCTTTCATCTAGTGAGTTGTTACCATCAGGCATTATCCTCAGCCTTATGGATACAAATTTAATTAGAAGCCCTAAATTTTTTATCATAACTATCCTCAATTTCTTCAAGACAAGTTCATAACTTCCATGAGGGTAGAAACCAATGTTTATACCTGTTTTTCTTTCTCACAGCTTCCCACCCAGCTTCTCCCCATTTATTATTCCCCCATAGGATTTTATTCTTTCTTGACATAACACCCTTTCCAGCATCTGCCTCTTTCTCTGCTTCCTATTTTAACAATATTTAAAAGAACTATCTATACTTGCTGATTCTAATTCTCTCCCCATTAGGCTTTCAACCCCTCTATATCCTGCAATGTCTCTTATCAATTCATTAGTGACCTACATCTTGCTAAGTCAAGTGAACCCATCTTTCTGTACCACTCAGCAGTTTTTCTATTTTTGTGACCACTCCTTCCTGGAAGTGCTTCTAAGGCTTCTGTGATACAGGCCCACCTAATTTTTCTTCTACTTCCTTATCTTACTTTTTAGTCTCTTGTCAGCTTCTTCCCCTTTATGAGATCTCTGAAGGTAGGAGATCTCCAAGACTTAGTCTTTGATATTTTTTTTCTTTGTTTATACTGTACAACTAGGTGAATGCATCAAGTTCTGTGGTTTTAAGTAACATTCCTAGGTAAATTGTTCTCAAATTTATGTATCTAGTCCCTAAGGTCTCCTCTGAACTCAAACTCTTCATTTGGGTGTTTGGTTCCTGAATATTAAGATAAGCACAAATGAGAACTCTCAACTTATCACCCCACATCTGTTCTCCACTTTCCCATTCTTTTCCTCTCTCCAAGATTTACCCATCTCAATAACTGGTACCATCAGTCCAGTTACATAGGCCAGAAAGTTAAGAGTCATCCTTGATTCCTCTTGGCTCTCACACAATCAGTAAGTCCTATTGATTCTCTCTGCAAAATTTATCCCAATGCCTACCTTGACTCTTCTCGTTATCTCACATGCTAGTCTAGGATACCATGTAATTGATCTTCCTGTGTGGAGTATTGCCCTTGTAAATTTGTTTCCCATGCAGTCTTTGGAGTGATTAAAATGATAAGTCAGATAACCTCACCAACTGGTTAAAACTCTCTAGTAGCTTTCCATTGCACCTAGAATAAATCTAAAAAATGTTCAATATTATTAGCAATTATGGAAAATTCAAATCAAATCTATCCTGAGATTTCATCTCACTCCAGTCAGAATGGTAGTCATCAAGGATACAAACAATAGTAAATGCTGGAAAGGACTGTTGCCGGGACTGTAAATTAGTACAACTACTGTGGAACTCTGTATGGAGATTCCTCAAAAGACTGGGTATGGAACCACCATATGACCCAGCTATGCCACATCTCAGTCATGATCCTATAGTGATACATGCATAACTATGTTTATAGCAGCACAATTCACAATAGCCAAACTATGGAACCAACCTAGGTGTCCATCAACAGATGAATGAATAAAGAAAATGTGGTATGTATACACAACAACATTTTATTTAGCCATAAATAAAAATAAAATTATGTCATTTGCAGGAAAATGGATGGACCATTATGTTAAGTGAATTAAGTCAAACTCAGAAGGTCAAGTGTCACATGTTTTCTCTCATATGTGGATACTAGAAAAGACAAAGAAAAAGAAAGGTGTTTGTTGAGGATGTGGGGAGGGTCTCCTGAAAATCAAAGGGAGATCAGTAGATGAAAGGGATCAGAGAAGGGAGGAAGGGAAGAAAAAGGGACATATTGTATAATTATATTGGTCAAATTCTACTGTTACTTTGTTTATGTATGAATATATAACAACAAATCTCACCATTATGTACAGCTATAATGTACCAGTAAAAAATGAGGGAAAAAAGTGAGGGAGATTTGTTGAGGGCTTATTGTACCTGAGACACCATGCTAAACACTAGACACAGCTTCCACATTCCCTTAAGACCCACAGATCCTTGAAAGAAGGAACACTGTGCTCTCCAAAGCCTGAGTATTTCTGTATATACAGAGACATTTACTCCTCTATTGAGTGCTGATATGATTCCAGTGATTCAGTGGTATTGAGAAACTAATAATATTCTGATGCCCATATCATAGATGTTAAAATAAAAATTAATAGTAAAACAAACAAAAAGCTTAATTGCCAGATTCCGCTTTTTGCAATTGTCCTTAGAGTTGGATTTATACTCAGGACTTTCTGACATGTTGTCTTAGACTTAGATATCAAAGCCACACCTCTTCCTCCAAAAACATGAGGTAACTATAATTGGTATGTAGTCAGTCATTCTATATTATCATAGCTACAACTATGCCAAACCATGCCATCTCTAATAAGAACTATGATGAACCTCTAAATACTGAAACCAGTCTTGAAAATCAGGATTGGGTCCTTGTTCCCCCAGTGTTGAAGATTAAACACCCAACAAACACCAAGGCAAGAAAATAAGTTTTATTTATTTCTAAAAAGAAAATTTTTTAGTTGTAGATGGACACAATATCTTTATTGGTTTATTTTTATGTGATGCTGAGGATCAAACCCAGTGCCTCATGCATTCAAGGCAAGTGCTCTACCACTGAGCTACAACCCCAGCCCAACAAATTTTATTTAAAGGATAGGCAGAGATAGAGATAGGGATAGATAGAGACAAAGAGAGAGAGATTCCTCTGGAGAGGAGAAGGTCCAGAGCTAATGCCTGAGGGAGTGGGGTGTCTTGCTCCTTTATAGAATTCAGGTTTCCTTGCTTCTTATGCCCCCTCCTCCCACCCTGCCTATACCACAAAAAGTGAACAAAAGGGTAAAAAGAGAGCTGTTCAGGGGGTGATTGATTGTATTGGAAAGTGTGATCCTTCCATTCCCCTGGAGGCTGTTAGCAACCCAGTGATGCTATTTACCCATTTCATTTTCTTTGATAATCACCTACCTGTCCTGTGCCCTGGTGTCAATACGACACAAATTTTGTTTTCCTGCCATTACATTAATAAATTGATTTCTAAAGTAGCTTTTTTGCTTTACATCCAGCAGGGGGAGCCAGGTCTATGTTGATTAAAGACAAAACAAAACAAAACCCAAACACTGAGAAACAAAACAAAAAAGTGTGTGTGTGTGTGTGTGTGTGTTGCTTTGTCAAAGAAAATGCCTTCTAATTTTCAAGGTACTGTATTTCTACCTTCCTTTAGTGTCCCTGAATAGTTCTTTCCTCTCTGAGACTTTAGGGCATAAATAGGAAGTTGAAATGGGTCACAACTGTAAACTTTCACTGAGTCCCATTTAAGACACCAGAAGTCATAGCCATTTGACAAAGATTTATTGTTGCCTACCCTGCTTACTGGTGGGGGAGAGGAAATCAGCCAGAGTAGAAAGAGACTAGACAGAGATGGAAGAAAGGCAACTAAGAGGAGACAGCACTCACCTTTAGGGAGGAAAAGACCTTAAAATTGGACCTTGAAGGACAGTTAGCATTCCTCAATCAATCATGGTTGGAATTGGCATTCCAGATTCTAGGATTAATATGAGCAAATAATTGATGCAGGGTGTCTGTTGAATTTAGATAGTATAGGAACATGGGTGAAAATAGGTAAGATAATTCTGGAGAGGTAACCTGACACAAAGTGGGCCCCCCTTTTTTTCAAGAATATTGACATTATAAGAGTAATAAATAATATTTATGTTGAATAAATATCTAGTATTTAACAAACATAACACTATGTTCCAAGTGCTGTTAATAAGCATGTTTTGTGAATCAACTAATCTTTTTTTTTCTTTTTTGTTTTTTAGTTGTAGTTGGACACAATAGCTTTATTTTATTTATTTTTATGTGGTGCTGAGGATCGAACTCAGGGCCTTTCATGTGCTAGGCAAGCGCTCTACCGCTGAGCCACAATCCAAGCCCTCAACTAATCTTTAATCTGATTAATATCCCCATTTTCCAAATGAGGAAAAATGAGGTTGAATGATTACATAAGGTCACATGGTTGTGAAGGGAGTGGAGCCAATATCTGAGTCCTGGCAGAATGGCTCCAGAGGCTTGGCTACTCATCTGAATATTTGGCCTGCAATGTGTCCTTTAATTCTTACAACTCTCTGAAGTCAGTGCTGTAATTCTACTCATTTCCTAGGTTAGGAAAGAAACAAAAGGGTAAGTAATTTGCTTAAGGATACACAACTAACAGGTGGTTGAGAAAGGTTTAAACCTTGTGAATAGTGTCTTCCCAGACAGTCTATCACCAGGAACCTAATTCTCTCCTTGAAAACCAATGTTATTAGTTTCAAAGGTATCCCTCTATTTACAAACAAAAACATAGGTGTTATTTTCTTCTACTATCCACAGGCTGTAGTATGCTATACACACTGTTCTATATTTGCTTTGAAAACCCAATGATATACCTTCTGAGTGAGTGCATTGTATCTGTGTATGGATATGCCATATTTTGTTTAATAAATTCCTTATTGTAAAGGTGGTTTCCAAATCTTTTACTACTATAAAAATAAATGGCAATAAATAAAGTCTCTAGTATATATATATATATATATATATATATATATATATATGAACAGATCTGTAGAATAAATTCGTAGAATGTATTTGCTAAGCCAAGATACCTGAATCTGCTGGTCATGGCGGCATACACCTGTAATCCCAGCTACTCTGGGTCACAAATTGTTGAAGGTCAGTCTGTGCAACTTCATGAGACACTGCCTAAAAATAAAAGGGCTGAAGATGTAGCTCAGTGATAGAACTCACCTGGGTTCAATCCTTAGCAAAACACACACACACACACGCACACACACATACAATATCTGAGTCTAATTTTGATAGAAGTTGTCAAATTGCTTTCTGTAGAGGCAATACTGAAATATACACCCTCCTGCTGTATAAAGGAATGTCTCTTTTCCCATTTCTTTTCCATCTCAGAGTGTTAAAAGAAAAATTGTTATCTTAGTGCAGATTTCACTTGCACTTCTGTTATTATGAATGAAGTTTAACATCATTTCGTGTATTTAAGAATATACATTTCTTTTTCTGTGGACCATTTGACCACAATGTCTGACCATTTTCCTACTGAGTTGTTGATATATCTAGATAAATAAGTAGTCCAGCTCTTGGCCAAAAACCTGTATGTGATTTGTCAGTATACTGTAGGTGATTACAAAGCATCTACCTGGCAGTCTCCCAGAGGAATGCAGAACCTCAGACTTGATGCACAGCCACTGCGTTGCATCCTCTGGAGGAAGCTGTCATCAAGGACTCAGGACTCCTGGCTGGCCATGGTTTTAAGTATATCTGCATTCTAGACCATGAATCTTCATTCAGAGGGTCTTTAACTGGGGTTTTCTTCAGGGTCCTCTGTGGAAGCATCCTTATTGGTGGGTCCAGGGGAGGGGGAGACCTTGAAACACTTTATTCCACTTTAATCCAGTGTTCGTGCTTTTCCATTTGTCTCAATACTCACTGTTTTTCCACTCCTAACTATACATGTGGCCCATGCCTACAATCCCAGCGACCTGGGAGATGAAGGCTGGAGGATCATAAGTTCAAGGTTAGCCTTAGCAATTCAGTGAGGCTCTAAGCAACTTAGGGAGACCCTGTCTCAAAATGAAAGATTAAAAGGGCTTGGGGATGTATCTTAGTGGTAAATTTCCCCTGGGTTCCAATCCTCAATATCAATCAATCAATCAATCAAACAAACAAACTTTTCTACTTCTTGCTCTCTCCCAGTCAGGGCTCCTTTGGCAGTGAGACAACCAGACCCTCACATGTCTGAGCAGATTCCTCTGATGTTTGATGTTCCATGAAACATACCATAGGGAAAAATGTCACAAAAAAATAAGTCAGTACATTCTATGATTTTAGCTTCTTCCTTATACTAAGGGATGAAGGGCTTGGATAGTACATTCTTTATATATATTATTGATTATATATATTATTGATCCCTGGTATATTCACTTTTGACTTGTTGCTTTCATTGGCTGCTCTGACACCTGCTGCTTAGCACTCTGCAGCTCAGTTAAGCCTCTTATAGGTGTGTTTAAATATTATTTATATATACACAGACATATATGCATGTATCAACATACTTGGACAAAGTTAATACACATAGGAGAAGAGAAAGCTGAGTTAGGAAAAACAACACCCATTTCAGGATAGAGGGAGTTCATTTGGACTCATAATAGTAAACCAGGTTTGTGGAGGACTTTCTTAGTTTTAAAACAAAGATTTATGTCCTGAGAACCCCTTCAGTCCCTGAGCAAACCAGCCTAGCTAGTCACCCTATGAGATTATATAACTGAAATGAACACATCAGCTCTTGACCTCTGCAACCCAGTAGGAATATGGAAAAGGAGATGAATAAGACTATAAATCATATGAGTATGGTTGGAAAAAAATAAAGGTGGAACTGAGAGTGGGAATAGTAAGGAAAAGTGAAGTAGCATTGTCAAACAAAATGGTGTGAAAATGAATATGGTTTGAAAGCTAGAGCATATTTCGATATACATTCTTCAAACCCATTTTAGGTTGACTGGAAAAAATGTTATGATTATTTAGAATGCTTACATCATAATGCAATTGGTTTACAGTGTGCCATCTAATGAAAAAGAAATGTACATTCTTAAATACACAAAATGATGTTAAACTTCAGGCGTGTTAGGAGAGTATTCTACCACTGAGCTACATTCTCCAGCACACCATCTTAACTGTTTTAAGGTGTTCAGTTCAGTGATATTTATGTATATTTACATTGTTGTGAAATCTCCAGAACTCTTTTCATCTTGCTAAACTAAAACTTAATACTCTTTAAATACTGACCCCTAGTTCTACCTTCTCCCCCAGCCCCTGGTAACCACCTTTATAACTTTTCTGTCTGTATTAATTTGACTACTCTAGGTACCTCATGAAGTGGAATCATATAATACAGTATCTGTCTTTTTGTGACTGGCTTATTTCATTTAGCATAATATTCTTAAGTTTCATTCATATTGCAGCACGTTAGAATTTATTTTTCCCCATGATATTTGGAATTGAACCCAGGGCCTTAACATGTACTAGACAAGTACTCTACTACTGAGCTACATCCCCAGCCTTTTTACTTTTTGTTGTTGTTGTTGTTTATTTTTATGTGGTGCTGAGGATTGATCCCAGTGCCTCACACATGCTAGGCAAGTGCCCTACCACTGAGCTACAACCACAGCCCCCTTTTCTTTTTTTTAAAAATTTATTATATTCTTTATTATCTGTGTCTTCTTTTATTCAATTTGTTCTTATATCCTTTTTTTCTTTTTAAAGAAAGAGAGAGAGAAAGAGAGAGAGAGAGAATTTTAATATTTATTTTTTAGTTTTTGGCGGACACAACATCTTTGTTTGTATGTGGTGCTGAGGATCAAACCCGGGCTGCACACATGCCAGGCGAGCGCGCCACCACTTGATCCATATCCCCAGCCCCCCTTTTCTTTTTCTAAGACTGAATAACATTACACACACACACACACACACACACATAGAGAACTCATCCTCTCTCTTTTTTTTCTCTCTCTCTCTCCACATTTTGTTTATTCATTCACTCATTTATTTGTTTCTACCTTTTGGCAAATATGAATAACGCTATTATGAATATGGATGTATAACTATATTTTTGAGACCTTGTTTTCAATTGTTTTGTCTATATCTCCAGAAGTAGAACTGCTGAATGATATGGTAATTTTATTTTTAATTTTTTGAGGAACTGCTGTACTGTTTTTCATAGTGGTTGCACCATTTTACATTCCCACTAACAGTACACAAGGGTTTCAATTTCTCCATATCCTTATATATTTCTTTTTATAGTAAACACTGTAATAAGTGTCAGGCAGTATATTATTGTAGTTTTGTAGCTATTTATTTATTTATTTATTTTTGCAGTGCTGGGGATTGATCCCACAGCCTTGCACATGCAAGGCAAACTCTCTACGACTGAGCTACATCTCCCAGCCCTTTTTTTTTTTTTAATCAAAGATATAACTGTAGGAGATTCAAAACTCAATTCATACAATTCTAAAAGTTTTTTTTTTTTTTTTTAAATATCCTTAGTCCTGTCTTCTCTTTCTATGTTGCCTAATCCTGCTTTCCACAAACAGCCATTCTCAACTCTTTTAGTTGTTTTGGTCCTTTTGTCCACATTCCTAAATGTTATCTCATAATTTATCTATTTCAGTCATTATTATTTTGTTATTATAGTAGTCAAAGATTTAGCATTCCTCATTCACTCTCTTCTTCCATTTTTCCATTCTCTCATTATAGTTATATAACCATGTTCAGCTAATTCAGTATTACTAGGTATCATTTTTCACTGTCATGTATTATACATGTATTTCCTTTCTAATATGCAGTATTTTTTAATTTAATAACTGCCTCATTTTTAATTTGCTAAATTGTCTACTTATATTGCTAGTTCTTCTCATCTATTCTGATAGCTTCATATTATAGCCTTTAATAGGCCAAATATACCAGACAATTCATGATCTCCATGTTTCTCTGGAGATGCTCCTAATGCAGGTTTCTGTCCTCATACTTCCCCAGTCTAAATGGGTTATTTTCTAAGCCTGCTTCACAGTTGTTATTAGGAACTTCCAGTAATTCTAACAAATTCTCATTTGTAAATTAAAATCTCATGTGATAAACATTAGCGGAGATAGTTAGCTTTGTAGACCTCCTACTTGGATACCCCCTTTCCTTTGATTTTACACCACTCCTCCCTCCACAACACAGCTGTTCTTCATGAGGGTGCTATTGTCCTTAGCCCTATCTTCTTTGTCCGGAGTTCTAAGAGTTTCATAGGATAATAACAAATGAAAAGACACCACAGGAAAATATACAGTATGCTTATTACAAAAAGTTGGAAAGATAGAAAATGTAGAATCAGGAAAAACAAGTCCAAACTTTCTCAAAATCCTACAACCAAAGGCAATTTCTATTTTCTTCCCATCAATTTTTTCTAAATCTAAATGTGTATATGTGTTTGTGATCTTATTATATATCCAATTTCATATCTTGAATTTTTATTTACTTAGTTGTGAGCCAGAATTTCACTGTTACCCTGGCTGGGCTCAAACTCCTGGACTCAAGGGATCTCCTACCTCAGGCTCCTCAGTGCTAGGAGTACAGGCATATGCCACCAGCCCTAACTAATGTCTTTTTTTTTATTTCTTTTTTCTGTACTGGGGGATGCTTTACCACTGAGCTATATCCCCAACCCTTTTTATTTTGAGACAGGGATTCACTAAGTTGCCATGCTGGCCTCAAACATGTGATCCTCATGTCTCAGCCCCCTGAGCTGGTGGGATTAGAGCCATGTGCCACTATGCCTGGCTAGTTCTTGCATTTTTAAAAAATTTTAAGTTTTATTTATTCTAATTATCTTGCATTTTTAACAGCAATGTTATGTAAGTGTTTTTCTAGGGGCTTATAAGTTATTCATAAATATTTTTTAAATGGCTCTTCCAGTTGAAATACCATAATTAAAAGATCTTCTATTGTTGCTTTTCCATCTTTACAAATGTTTTTCTTTCTTATTTTTTTTTTTAATGCTGGAGATGGAACCCAGGGCTTTGCACATGCTAGGCAATTGCTCTACCACTGAGCTGTATTCTAAGCCCTCAAATACTGTTTTCCTTTTGAATTTATTTTTTAGTTTTAGTTGGACACAATATCTTTATTTTATTTATTTATTTTTATGTGGTGCTGAGGATCGAACCCAATGCCTCGCACATGCTAGGCTCACTCTTCTGTTGAGCCACAACCCCATCCCTCAAATATTGTTTTGATAAATGCTTTGTCATAAAACTTTACATTTTTGGAATTCTCCCCTTCGGATAAAATTCCATGAAGTCAAAGAATATGAACATTTTAAGACTGAAATATAAATTTTCCATTTTCTTATGCCTAAATGATCATGACACACCTTAGTATCTATTTTTGAATGCAGCTAGCCATCTCTGGCAGGAAATGAACATTAGATTGCTAGTCATTCAGATTTAATCGTATGTAGTTCATGACACAAAGAGAAAGCCTCTTAAGTGAACTGTTTTCCAAGATGAAAAATCTTACACAATACCTGGGACAAAATGGCTCAGAAAGACTACTTTAGACAAGGTCATATATGTTTATCAGTCCTCAGAGGACAAGAAATACTCTGTCCTCTGGCACATCTCAAAGAAACAGTCTATGCTCTTGGCTTTTCTTTCTCTGTTCTGTCTCTCTCTCTCAACAACACATCATTACAATACAGTGTACAATAGTACACTTTGGGATTTCTAATAGCAATAAATCCTTTAAGGTATGCTCAGCTACTATTGATCAGAGTCCTGATTCCATCATTATCCTAGATCTTAAACTCTTCACCTTTCATACTACATTCCTGGCTTCAACAACAACAATAAAACTGAAATTGAGCTTGCATAAAAATATTTCCTTCCTGGCTGTACCCCTGTAAGTGAACAGTGCAGAATTTTTTTTTAAACCAGGGATTAAACCCAGGGGTGCTTGACCACTGAGCCATATCTTTTAAATTTTGATGTAGGGTCTCATTGAGTTTATGAGAGCCTTGCTAAGTTGCTGAGGCTGGCTTCAAACTTGTAATCCTCCTGCTTCAGCCTCCCAAGTCACTAGGATTATAGGCATGCAGTACCACACCTGGCCAATGCAGACCTCTTCCTGAAGGTGGTAAGCTTTCTGAGGGTGATAACTGTTGCTTATTTATCTTTGTTCTCCCAACATGGAGCATGAAGCTGCATAGTACTCCATCAATGGAGTCTTTTTTTTTTTTATATTTGGCCCATTTATTATTGTTGCACTTATAAGTCCATTCTCCCAATTCTCTGCCTTAAATCCCAGTGATGCTTTTAAATTTGTAACATGTATCCATCTCTAGTTTCATGCTGAAATGTTTGACTTCAAAATGTAAAGCATCTCTCAGAAAATAGTGGTAACATGTAGGATGAAACACTTAAAAGATCACAATATTCACTGTGAAATGTTACTAGACATGTAACCCTTTATTATATCTGGAGTTTGAAATTTATGATTTTATACAGAATAGAAAAGGATATATGCCAGTTATATAAAATGTAAGTGCAATTAAAAATATGATATCTTAAACATTTATAGTACAAATTTTGAAAACCTGTAGATGAATCACAAAATCTTAGAAATTATTGTGATGAAATTGCTTTTGTTCTTTTCTCCTCATTTTACTTAAGGTCAATTCTTTTTTTTTTTTTTTTTTGGTTTTTTTTTATTAGTTGTTCAAAACATCACAAAGTTCTTGACATATCATACATTTGATTCAAGCGGATTATGAACTCCCATTTTTACCCTATATACATAATGCAGATTCACATCAGTTACACATCCACTTTTTTACCTACTGCCATTAATAGTGTATGTTGTATTCTGCTGCCTTTCCTAACCTCTATTATCCCCCCTCGCCTCCCCTTCCCTCCCCTCCCATCCCCTCCCTTCCCATCTTCTCTCCCTACCCCATCTACTGTAATTCATTTCTCTCTCTTGTTTTTTCCCCCTTTCCCCTCACTTCCTCTTATATGTAATTTTGTGTAACAATGAGGGTCTCCTTCCTTTACCATGCAATTTCCCTTCTCTCTCTCTTTCCCTCCCCCCTCTCATCCCTGTTTAGTGGTGATCTTCTCATGCTCTTCCTCTCTATTCTGTTCTTAGTTGCTCTCCTTATATCAAAGAAGACATTTGGCATTTATTTTTTAGGGATTGGCTAGCTTCACTTAGCATAATCTGCTCTAGTGCCATCCATTTCCCTGCAAATTCCATGATTTTGTCATGTTTTTGGTGCAGAGTAATACTCCATTGTGTATAAATGCCACATTTTTTTTTTATCCATTCATCTATTGAAGGGCATCTAGGTTGGTTCCACAGTCTAGCTATTGTGAATTGTGCTGCTATGAACATTGTTGTAGCAGTGTCTCTATAGCACGCTCTTTTAAAGTCTTTAGGGAATAGTCCAAGAAGGGGAATAGCTGGGTCAAATGGTGGTTCCATTCCCAGCCTTCCAAGGAATCTCCATACTGCTTTCCAAATTGGCTGCACCAATTTGCAGTCCCACCAGCAATGTACAAGTGTATTAAGGTCAACTCTTAAGATCCATGTCTGTATTACATGAAGTTAGCTTTTACCTACAGAACAAGTGGTAAAGCCAGTATGGCATGTCCCCAAAGGTGATATTGAGGAAAATAGGATAATAAGGGAAAATGATTTAAAATATTAAAGTTTTTATTATTATTAGATGAAATCAACTGAAACCTGGTAATTAAGTTTTTAAGAAAATCAGGTGCTTATTGTTCTTTTACTTTATATCCAATAACTGCATCCATAATGTTTGCTCTTCTTTTTAAAATTTCCTGGAAACGTTGAGGTAAGAACTTTTCCAAGATAAGTAAAAAGTTTAGAGAGGATGGAACCAAAACCATCCTTTTCTCAGTCAGGATCCCATTCATTAGCTTCTTTACCACTTCCTCAGGTTCCAGGGTGGGTCCCAAATTGCTGCTTGGATTTTTGATAAGACAGTGTTTATGAAATTAGGACAAAGACAGGTTGTTTTGATTCCATTTTTTTCGAAGGCATTCAGTTCTTCAGTCAAAGCTCCATGAAATCGAACAGCAGCAAATTTACTTGAACAACAAGCCAGTAAGAAGGGAACCCCAATTAGCCCAGCTGCTGAAGCCACAGTGACAATGTGACCATGATTATTCTTCATCATCGATGGGAGAAATGCCTTTGTAGTCCAAAAATGTGCAAGTGTATTGACTGCAAAGGTCTTTTCAATTTGAGAGTCTTGTGTAGAAAACAAATCTGATGTGTAGACTACACCAGCATTGTTTACTAAAATACTAATATCTCCAATTTCTGTTTTCACCTTCTTTGCAGAGTTGTAAACATCTTCTCGGTTACTGCAGTCTACTATAAAGGAATGAGCCTGGGCACCCAGTTTTCTGCATTCAGCTGCAGTTTCCTCTATGCCATACTTATTGATATCCCAGAAAACCAGTTTGCTTTTAAGTTTGGCAAATTCATAGGCAGTCAGCCTCCCAATTCCATATCCAGCTACAGTAATCAGGACGATTTCTCCAGTGACTGATTTTCCTTTTTTAGGAATAAAAAGCTTGACAAAAGATTCTAAATAGAAAATGAACAGTAAGGGCAGAAGCAGGACTAACTCCACAAGGAAATTCATCTTTTCTTTTGCTGTGAGCTTTGGTTATGTTTTCTTTTACCAAACAGTCTAAACGGCTTTGGAGAGCTGAGTGGTTAAAGACCCCATCAATGGAGTCTTATACAACAGGTTGAAACTTAACAGACTCTCAGGATAGGTTTTGTTTTTCTATCCTAGATCAGGAGAAACAACTCATTTGATAGAGGTAGGAAGTCTACTTCTGTTTTGATAACCCATTTATTGGGAACGCACTATATTATGTCCAGGTACCATGTTAGTCTCTTTACAAAGAGTATCTCATTATTCTTATAACAACCCTATATTATAGATGTTATTATTAACCCTAATATATGGTTGAGGTAATAGAGGTATAAAAGGTCAAGCCACTTGTGTGAAAATACATAATAAGAGGCATAGATGGGATCTGAGAAAGCCAAAGTCTGGCCTGTCATTCCTCAAGGTGGGAGGACAGAGAGCGATAAAGGCAGCTACAAAGTTGGCAAGAATTAATGTTTCTCTCAAGGTTAAGCTGGAGCAATGGAGTGTCTTAATGACTCTTCTTTGAGTGACTACTGCTTTCTTACTGAGAAACCTCCTTTTCTAAAATCATAGACTAACAGAAAATTTGTTGTTTGAAGTACTGTCAATTAAAGGGAAACAGATTATGTTTTTCTAGAGGTTCTAAGTCACTTTGATAATTGGGAAGTTGCCTTGATTTCCAGGCTAAGTGCACAGTTTCAGATAAGTTACAGATACAACATCCCATCCCTATCTTAACTTTGTAGTATCCAAGGAAACTTGATCCTTAGTCCACTAACTGTCCAAACCTATGTTAACCTGTCTACAAATAGCTGTTTCACTTTGAACTTATCAAAACACTACTTACCTCAATGACACCTGAATTCTACCTTTTTACCAAATTCTTTGTCTAATGAGATGCTTTATGGTTCTTCTAGTGTAGATTCTTCCTCATAGCAAGGTGTCAGTTAACATGACTGTCACCTACCAGCTTGTCTCTGGTGGTCTTCAGCTGATTAGGCTGGAACAGATTTGAATCCAGGTTTTCTTGTGGCAGAATCTAAAGTTTAAACACTAGATTAATCTGGAAATTATCTAATATATATGTTACATATCTTGTCAATGATCTTCAAAGATCACCAGGAACATTCCTGTAGTCTAACAAGTTTGGTTATTACTAACTGCAACAGCAGAGAACACACTGTATGGGGAATTGGGGGCCTTTCAGTAAGAACAACTCCTTCTTACTAAAGGACTTATTCAGGACTTAAGTAAGGTGGTTGGATGATTTAGGATAGGGTACAAAGGGTACAAATCACTCTGGATGTGACATATCAAAAAGCAGGGACAGCTGGGCATGGTGGCGCATACCTGTAATTCCAGTGGCTCAGGAGGCTGAAGCAGGAGAATCCCGAGTTCAAAGCCAGCCTCAGCAAAATGAGGCTAAGAAATTCAGTGAGACCCTGTCTCTAAATAAAATACAAAATAGGGCTGGGGATGTAGCTCAGTAGTGGAGTGCCTCCAAGTTCAATCCCCAGTAACCACCCCCTGCCCCCCAAATCAGCAACAAATCTGATTGAGTGTCTCAATAAATCTTACCCATAGGGAAGACAACCTAAATTGAGATTAATTGGTAAAGAAGCATCAAACACTCATTAGACAGGAGAGCAGGATGTTGGTTTGTGGCTTGAACAATGTTCATGTTTTGTCTGTGGTTGGACATGATTACAGAGTGTCTTGCTTTGCCTTGGTTTGTTATAGTCCTGGGTGGCCTGTCTGCTGTTGATGTTTTATGAAATAGTTTATATTTAATAGGAAACATCAAGACTTAGCTGAGAGGCTGGGATAAGTAGAACTTCCTTAGTATGCACAGAGCCCTGAGTTCAATCCCCAACAACAAGGTCCAGCAGCTGATAGTGCGGTCCAACTCCTGAATGTCAGGGAATACTCTTTCTTGGAAGCCAGATATATGTATGTATGTATATTTGTGCACATGTATGTATCTGTATAAAAATCATTTAAAATTATAACTCCTACATTCAAACAAAAGCAAACTGATATTTGGTGTGTTTTCCCATTAGGAGTGGCATACACATTCACAGCTTGGATATTGGCTATATTTTTTTTGTGTGTGGTATGTGTATAAATATTTACTTTACTGAATATGTAACACATTCAGATGGTTTAATTTTTTTTAAGTACACAGAGAAAAATATTCTATTTATGTTCCTCATCTGTTCAGTTCCCACCGGCTCTAAAACAGGTAACTACTATCAGTAGTTTCTTATGTATCTTTCCAGATAATGTTATTTACATAAATAACACATAGGAATATGGATATATTTTTCTTCTTGTTTAAACTTAAAGAAAAAGATAAACATAATTTTATATCTTGCTTTTCTATTAATTCATCTAGAAGATCTTTCCATAAAGTACATAGCTTCCTCATTCTCAAGGCAGTTTTGTTTGAGCTATAATTTATTTAAAGTTACACATTTTATCTGTTTTCAGTCTCTTGATATCACAAAAACAATTGCAACGAATACACTTGTACACACATTATTTCACACATGGGGGACATATCCTTAGAATAACTTCCTCTAAAGGAAATTGTGTTGAAAGTGTAAGTTTGCAATTTTGAAAGATGTTGCCAAAGTCTTCTAATGGGCTTATAGAAATTTACAATCTTATCAGTGGAGTAAGTAAGTGTCTGTTTTTCCACAGCTTCACCAATAGTGTTACCAAATTGTCTGGGTTGTTGTTTTTTTTTTTTTTTTTTTTTTTTTTTTTGCCAATCAGATGGTAGAAGACAATATTTCAGTGGTTTGAATTCTCATGTCTATTAGTGCATGTCAGAACAAGTCCTTTATTTTTGTTGTTCTAAAAGTACAGAGTCCCATGTATCTCCTGTCCCCTTACCTGCAGAGCTTGCCCCATTATCAATATCCTGCACCAAGGCTGGGAATGTAGCTCAGTGTTTGAGCGCTTGCCTAGCAGGTGCAAGGCCTTGGTTTGATCCCCAACACCACGAAAAAAAAAGTTTATCAAAAATCCTGTACCAGTATGGCATATTTGTTACAATTGGTGAATATAGACTGATTCATTATTATTACCCAAAGCCCAGAGCTTACAGTAGTTTAGTACATTAGTACATTCCCTGGGTTTAAACACGTGTATAATGACATACCTACTATTTTCACACAGAGTATTTGCACTGCCCTCAAAATCCTCTGTACTCCATCTGTTTATTCCTCTCCACTAACCCTTGGAATAACTGATATTTTTATTGTTTTCATACTTTTATAGGATGTCACAGTTGGTCTTCCATCTCCCTGTAGTCTACATTTGCAGATTTAATCAACTGCAGATTGAAAATATTGGGGAAAACTTTTTGTGTATACTGAACATAGACTTCTTTCTTGCTATCAATCCCTAAACAACACAATAGCATTTACTTGTAGTAGGTAATTAATATAGACATGATTTAAAGTATTCAGGATGTGTATAGATTATATACAGATACTACACTGTTTTATATAAGGGACTTGAACACCCAGAGATTTTAGTATCCATTGCCGGAGGTGGGAGTGGGCGGGGAGTCCAGGAAGCAATCCCTTATTGAAACTGAGGGATGACTGTGTTTGGAATTATATAGTATGTAGTCTTTTCAGATTGGTTTCTTTCACTTAGTAATGCTCATTTAAGATCACTCTATGCCTTTTCATGTCTTAATATCTTGTTTCTTTTTAGCATTAAGTAATATTTTATTATCTGGAGATAGCACAGTTTATTTGTCCGTTCATTTTCTAAAGGACATTTTGGTTGCTTTCAAGTTTTGGCAATTATGAATTAAGCTGTTATAAACAATTGTATGCAGGTTTTTTGTGACCATGTTTCCAACTCCTTTGGGTAAATATCAAGGAGTGTGATTGCCAGATTATATGGTAAGAATATTCGTTTTATAAGAAACTGCCAAACTTTCTTCCAAAGTGGCTATACCATTTTGCATTTCCACCAGCAACGAATGAGAGTTCCTGTTCTTCCATAGCTTCACCAGCATTTAGTATCATTAGTATTTGGAGTTTTGTTATTCCAATAGGTGGACAATGTATCTCTGTGTTAATTTGTAATTCCCTGATGACATTTATTTTTATTTTTTGGTGGTTCTGGGGATTGAACCCAGTGCACTGAGCTATATCCCCAGCTGTTTTTATTTTGAGATAGTGTCTCAATAAATTACCCAGGCTGGCCTCAAACTTGCAATCTTCTTGCCTCAGTTTCTTGAGCTGCTGGGACTACAGGTGTGCATCACTGAACCTGGCAAATCTTTCTTCTTTTAAAGTTTATTGTAGGGCAGGCCTTAAATGGCTACAGTTAGGCTTCCTTGCCAAAGATTCCAAAGGGCTATGATTTTAGTGCGTAGCCAAGGACATGAACACCCTGATTCAGCATATGTACTCAAGGTCATAAACATTTGCTTGTGAGCATGCACCCACTTATGTAACCCTATTGACAATGTGAATAAAAAAAAAGGCCTATGGAAACGGCTCAGGGGGCAAAATGAAGCTAGAACCTGAGGCTGGGGGTGAGGGGCTGCTGCCACCTCTGAACAAAGAGTGTCTACTATCCAAATTGCACCTTGAATCTTCCTTTACCTGCTGGGATTCCAAATCTGTTTCCCAACATTTATTTATTTCAGATATTTGTTATAGTAATGGAAAGCTAACTAATACACTGCAGTAACCACTTATCTTTCACTATTGTTTAAGAATAAGATGAACTAGTGGGCTGGGGTTGTGGCTTAGTGGTAGAGTGCTTGCCTAACACATTCGAGGCCCTGGGTTTGATTCTCAGCACCACATAAAAATAAATAAATAAAATAAAGGTATTGTGTCCAACTACAACTAACTAACTAAATATTAAAAAAAAAAAAAGATGAACTAGTTGGGTGCAGTGGTTCATGCTTGTAATCCCAGGGTCTCTGGAGGCTGAGGCAGGAGGATCGAAAGTTCAAGTCAACCTCAATAATTTAGTGAGGCCTAAGTAACTTAGTGAGACATGTCTCACTAATAAAAAATAAAATAAATAAATAAAAAGGGCTGGGGTAGTTTAGTTATAAAATTTCCCTGGGTTAAACCCTCAATTCCCCCCCCCCCCAAAAAAAAATTAAGTGATATAAACTGGGCCTGGTGGTACACACCTATAATCCCATCTATTCAGGAGACTGAGGTAAGAGAATCACAAGTTTGAGGCCAACTTTATGAGATCCTGTCTCAAGATAAAAAAATCAAAAGGGGCTGGAAATTTAACTCAGTTGTTTCATAAGCATCCCTGGGTTCAACTCCCGGTACCAGGAAAAAAAACCCTTATGCAAACTTAAAATGAAATAAATTATATTAAGAACAAAGTAAGGGCTCCCGGAACTTCCCTGGACCGGGGCTAGGAGCCCGCGGAAACTGTGTCTCGGTCCGGGTCCTGCTGAGGGCAGGTCAGGACTCACCCATTGCTTGGGTTGCCTGGCAAGGGGAACGAAATGCTGCCATTCGCATAGGATACCAACATGGCAGAGATCTGATGTCAGCAGAAAGCGGTGGAGGAGAGATCTTCATCAATACCAGCGGTGACATAAGCAGTTGGTCTCCTGGTAAGGGGGGTGAGGCTCAGTCACCCGAGTCTCCTCAATTTGTCCTCGAGCCAGAGGGAAGGAGCCGGGCCGCCGCCAGCCCCCGGAGCAGGCCCAGCGGCTCGCCAGCGTGGTGACCGCGTGACCCCAATTGGAGAGGGGGCGGAGCGGAGCCGCCACCCACACCCGCCAGGTGGGCAGACCCACGACCCAGTAGTACATGGGCGTGGTAGGAGGGGCAGGGCAGAGCCGCCCTTCGCGCTTGCAAGGTAAACAGACCTGTGACAGCCTGGCGGGTCAGGCCCAGTGGCCTGCCAGTGTGGTACACACGTCACCCCAACTCGAGTAGGGGCAGAGCAGATCCTTATCCCACGCCCGGATCAGGCCCTGCCGGTGTGGTGGTCACGTGACCCCAATTGGAGTGGGGGTGGAGCGGAACCGCCACCCGTGCCCGCAGGGTGAGCAGACCAGTGATCAACCTGCAGATCAGGCCCAGGGGTCCGCAGGCGTGGTAGGAGGGGCAGGGCAGATCCGCCGCCCGCGCCTTCAAGGTAGGCAGACCTACAACAGACCGGCGGATCAGGCCCAGGAGCCTGCCGGCGGGGTACAAACACCACCCTAATTGGAGTAGTGACAGAGCAGAGTCGCCTCCCTTGCCAGGGACAGACCCAGCATCCTGCAGGCGGGGTAGTCACGACACCCCAATTGGAGTAGGGGCAAAGCAGAGCCTCCACTCGTGCCCGAAAGGTGGGCAGATCTGCGACCGACCAGCAGGACAGGCCCAGTGGCCTGCTGGTACGACAGACACGTCACCCCAATTGGAGTAGGGGCAGAACAGAGCCGCCACCAGCTCCCAGAACAGGCCCAGTGACCTGCCGGCGTGGTAGCCACGACACCCCAATTGGAATAAGGAGAGAGCAGAGCCGCCGCCCGCACCTGCAGGAAAGATACGCAAGCAGTATGAAAAGACAAGGAAAGAAAGGACCACAAGCAATGCAGGTCAACGCAACTTTAGAAGAGGTAACAGCTGCAGCAGATGGAATGTCAGATAAAGAATTCAGGATATACATGCTTCAGATGATCTGGAGTATCAAGGAAGACATTAAACAGCAAAATCAGACAATGAAAGATCACTTCGACAACGAATTACGCAAACAAATCCAGGAAGCAAAGGATCAACTATACAGGGAGATAGAGGTTATAAAAAACAAGCAATCAGAAATCCTAGAAATGCAGGAAGCAATAAACCAACTTAAAAACTCAATGGAGAATACTACCAACAGAGTAGAACACTTAGAAGATAGAACATCAGACAATGAAGACAAGTATTTCAACTGGAAAAGAACATAGACAGCTCAGCAAGACTGTTAAGAAACCATGAGCAGAACATCCAAGAAATATGGGATAACATTAAGAGATCAAACTTAAGAGTCATTGGGATACAGGAAGGTACAGAGCTCCAAACCAAAGGAATGAGCAGTCTATTCAATGAAATAATACAAGAAAACTTCCCAGACTTGAAGAATGAGACAGAATCCCAAATCCTAGAAGCCTACAGGACGCCGAATGTGCAAAATCATAAGAGATCCACACCTAGACACATTATAATGAAGATGCCCAACATACAGAATAAGGAGAGAATTTTAAAAGCTACAAGAGAAAGGAAGCAGATTACATTTAGGGGCAAGCCAATCAGGATAACAGCTGATCTTTCAACACAGACTCTGAAAGCTAGAAGATCCTGGAATAACATATTTCAAACACTGAAAGATAATGGGTTCCAACCAAGAATTGTGTATCCAGCGAAATTAAGCTTCAGGATGGAGAATGAAATTAAAACCTTCCACGATAAACAAAAGTTTAAAGAATTCGCAGCTAGAAAACCATCTCTTCAAAACATCCTAGCCAAAGTATTACAGGAAGAGGAAATGGAAAATAACAATGAAAACCAACAGTGGGAGGTAGGACAGTAAAGGGGGGGGGGAACAATCAAAGAGGAAAACAAACAATGTTTAGTAACAGAAATAAACAAATATGGCTGGAAGAACAACCCATATCTCAATAATAACCCTAAATGTTAATGGCTTAAACTCACCAATTAAGAGACACAGGCTAGTAGAATGGATCACAAAACAAGACCCAACAATATGCTGCCTACAGGAGACGCATTTGATAGGAAAAGACATACATAGGCTGAAGGTGAAAGGTTGGGAAAAATCATATCACTCATATGGACTTCGGAAACAAGCAGGCGTGTCCATACTCATATCAAATAAAATAGATTTCAAGCCAAAGTTAATCAAAAGAGATAAAGAGGGACACTACATACTGCTTAAGGGAACCATACACCAACAAGACATAACAATCATAAATATTTATGCCCCAAACAATGGTGCAGCTATGTTCGTCAAACAAACTCTTCTCAAGTTCAAGAGTCTAATAGACCACCACACCATAATCATGGGAGACTTCAACACACCTCTCTCGCCACTGGACAGATCTTCCAAACAAAAGTTGAATAAGGAAACTATAGAACTCAATAACACTATTAATAACCTAGACCTAATTGACATATATAGAGTATACCACCCAACATCAAGCAGTTACACTTTTTTCTCAGCAGCACATGGATCCTTCTCAAAAATAGATCATATATTATGTCACAGGGCAACTCTTAGACAATATAAAGGAGTAGAGATATTACCATGCATCTTATCTGATCATAATGGAATGAAACTGAAAATCAACGATAAAAGAAGGAAGGAAAAAGCATACATCAATTGGAGAATGAACAATAGGTTACTGAATGATCAATGGGTTATAGAAGACATCAAGGAGGAAATTAAAAAATTCTTAGAGATAAATGAAAACACAGACACAACATATCGGAATCTATGGGACACATTGAAAGCAGTTCTAAGAGGAAAATTCATTGCTTGGAGTTCATTCCTTAAAAAAAGAAAAAACCAACAAATAAATGATCTCATACTTCATCTCAAAATCCTTGAAAAAGAAGAGCAAAACAACAGCAAAAGAAGTAGAAGGCAAGAAATAATTAAAATCAGAGCTGAAATTAATGAAATCGAAACAAAAGAAACAATTGAAAAAATTGACAAAACTAAAAGTTGGTTCTTTGAAAAAATAAACAAAATCGACAGACCCTTAGCGATGCTAGTGAAGAGAAGAAGAGAGAGAACTCAAATTACTAGCATACGGGATGAAAAAGGCAATATCACAACAGACACTTCAGAAATACAGAAGATAATCAAAAACTATTTTGAATCCTTATACTCCAATAAATTAGAAGATAGTGAAGGCATAGATAAATTTCTTAAGTCATATGATCTGCCCAGATTGAGTCAGGAGGATATAGAAAACCTAAACAGACCAATATCAATTGAGGAGATAGAAGAAACCATCAAAAGACTACCAACTAAGAAAAGCCCAGGTCCCGATGGGTATACAGCAGAATTTTACAAAACCTTTAAAGAAGAACTAATACCAATACTTTTCAAGCTACTTCAGGAAATAGAAAAGGAGGGAGAACTTCCAAATTCATTCTATGAGGCCAACATCACCCTGATACCTAAACCAGACAAAGACACTTCAAAGAAAGAAAACTACAGACCAATATCTCTAATGAACCTAGATGCAAAAATCCTCAATAAAATTCTGGCGAATCGGATACAAAAACATATCAAAAAAATTGTACACCATGATCAAGTAGGATTCATCCCTGGGATGCAAGGCTGGTTCAATATACGGAAATCAATAAATGTTATTCACCACATCAATAGACTTAAAAATAAGAACCATATGATCATCTCGATAGATGCGGAAAAAGCATTCGACAAAGTACAGCATCCCTTTATGTTCAAAACTCTAGAAAAACTAGGGATAACAGGAACATACCTCAATATTGTAAAAGCAATCTATGCTAAGCCTCAGGCTAGCATTATTCTGAATGGAGAAAAACTGAAGGCATTCCCTCTAAAATCTGGAACAAGACAGGGATGCCCTCTCTCTCCACTTCTCTTCAACATAGTTCTCGAAACACTGGCCAGAGCAATTAGACAGACGAAAGAAATTAAAGGCATAAAAATAGGAAAAGAAGAAATTAAATTATCACTATTTGCAGATGATATGATTCTATATCTAGCAGACCCAAAAGGCTCTACAAAGAAACTATTAGAGCTAATAAATGAATTCAGCAAAGTGGCAGGATTTAAAATCAACACGCATAAATCAAAGGCATTCCTGTATATCAGCGACAAATCCTCTGAAATGGAAATGAGGACAACCACTCCATTCAAAATATCTTCAAAAAAAATAAAATACTTGGGAATCAACCTAACAAAAGAGGTGAAAGACTTATACAATGAAAACTACAGAACCCTAAAGAGAGAAATAGAAGAAGATCTTAGAAGATGGAAAAATATACCCTGTTCATGGATAGGCAGAACTAACATCATCAAAATGGCGATATTACCAAAAGTTCTCTATAGGTTTAATGCAATGCCAATCAAAATCCCAATGGCATTTCTTGTAGAAATAGAGAAAGCAATCATGAAATTCATATGGAAAAATAAAAGACCCAGAATAGCAAAAACAATGCTAAGCAAGAAGTGTGAATCAGGCGGTATAGCGATACCAGACTTCAAACTATACTACAGAGCAATAGTAACAAAAACAGCATGGTACTGGTACCAAAACAGGCGTGTGGACCAATGGTACAGAATAGAGGACACAGAAACCAATCCACAAAACTACAACTATCTTATATTTGATAAAGGGGCTAAAAGCATGCAATGGAGGAAGGATAGCATCTTCAACAAATGGTGCTGGGAAAACTGGAAATCCATATGCAACAAAATGAAACTGAATCCCTTTCTCTCGCCATGCACAAAAGTGAATTCAAAATGGATCAAGGAACTTGATATCAAATCAGAGACGCGCCGTCTGATAGAAGAAAAAGTTGGCTACGATCTACAGTCGGTGGGGTCGGGCTCCAAATTCCTCAATAGGACACCCATAGCACAAAAGTTAATAACTAGAATCAACAAATGGGACTTACTCAAACTAAGAAGTTTTTTCTCAGCAAAAGAAACAATAAGAGAGGTAAATAGGGAGCCTACATCCTGGGAACAAATCTTTACTCCTCACACTTCAGATAGAGCCCTAATATCCAGAGTATACAAAGAACTCAAAAAATTAGACAATAAGAGAACAAACAACCCAATCAACAAATGGGCCAAGGACCTGAACAGACACTTCACAGAGGAGGACATACAGTCAATCAACAAGTACATGAAAAAATGCTCAACATCTCTAGCTGTCAGAGAAATGCAAATCAAAACCACCCTAAGATACCATCTCACTCCAGTAAGATTGGCAGCCATTAGGAAGTCAAACAACAACAAGTGCTGGCGAGGATGTGGGGAAAAGGGTACACTTGTACATTGCTGGTGGGACTGCAGATTGGTGCAGCCAATTTGGAAAGCAGTATGGAGATTTCTTGGAAAGCTGGGAATGGAGCCACCATTTGACCCAGCTATTCCCCTTCTTGGTCTATTCCCTAAAGACCTAAAAAGAGCATGCTACAGGGACACTGCTACATCGATGTTCATAGCAGCACAGTTCACAATAGCAAGACTGTGGAACCAACCTAGATGCCCTTCAATAGACGAATGGATAAAAAAAATGTGGCATTTATACACAATGGAGTATTACTCTGCATTAAGAAATGACAAAATCATAGAATTTACAGGGAAATGGATGGCATTAGAGCAGATTATGCTAAGTGAAGCTAGCCAATCCCTAAAAAACAAATGCCAAATGTCTTCTTTGATATAAGGAAAGTAACTAAGAACAGAGTAGGGACGAAGAACAGGAGAAGAAGATTAACATTTAACAGGGATGAGAGGTGGGAGGGAAAGGGAGAGAGAAGGTAAATTGCACGGTAATGGAAGGAGACCCTCAGGGTTATACAGTGGAGGGGGTAGAGAGAGAGGAGGGGAGGGGAGGGGAGAGGTGGGGAGGGGGGAGGGTGGATGATGGGAAAGGCAGCGGAGCACAACAGACACTAGTATGGCAATTTGTAAATCAATGGATGTGTAACTGATGTGAATCTGCAATCTGTGTAGGGGGTGAAGGTGGGAGTTCATAACCCACTAGAATCAAAGTGTGGAATATGATATGTCAAGAAATTTGTAATGTTTTGAACAACCCACAATAAAAAATTAAAAAAAAAAAAAAAAGAACAAAGTAAAAAAAAAAAGATAAAAACTCACCACTTCCTAATTATTTTGCTACATTTTACTATTTCTATGTTCTTCAGATTATTTATATCTACTGTGTCTGTAGGTTGGAAATCCTATACAATAGTGTGCAATAACTGCCTATCTTTTCCCAAGTCTGCATTCAAAGATATGGCAAAATTGGCAAATACCCCAAATCCAAACTTGCCTTCCTCCCCACACTCCCAGAAGGCCAGTTGTTAACCATGGACTAGCACTCCAAGCATTACTGATGTGTGGGTTTGACACCAGAGAAAACACATCACTCAATGAAAAAGGAAGTCATTCAACCTGACTCCAATTTTGCCTGTTTGTTAATTTAGAAAACAGTTAATATAGGCTTAGGCAAATTTCTTTTTTCTGAAAACTAATATTGAGGTAGCAGTTAGAGAAGTCATTGAACTCAGCAGTATGCAAAGCAATTAACAGATTTCAAAAAACTGGCTGTTTGACAGCCTGGGCCAGCATGATTCCCATCTCCCTCCTTTGCATTTCTTTGGTATTTGCAGCTTTGGTGGGAGACTGTGTCAGAGGTAATCATAGGAGTGCCAAGGCTGATAACTGTAGCACTCCAAGACTTGACAACTCCCTTGGGGAACCTTCTGTCTCTCAATTATTCCAGTTTGTAGTTCTAACTCAGGCAAGTTTACTAAGAAAGATTCCTGTGGTACAGCTAACTTTCTCTATTTTCACTTCCTTTTTTCACATTCAAATCTCAAGTGACTGCTTTCTAGAAATAAGCAATTTCTTTTTACTAGCCATTTTTAAAAAATCTGACTTTATTTATTTATTTATTTATTTGTGTGTGTGTGTGTGTGTGTGTGTGTGTTATTCAGGATTAAACCCAGGCACTCTGCCACTGAGCTACTTCTCTAGTCTTTTGAATTTTGAGACAGGGTCTTATCAAATTGCCCAGGCTATTTCTGAACTTGTGATCCTCCTGCCTCAGTCCTCCTCAGGAGCTAGAATTATAGGTAAAAAAAATCTTACTCTCATCCTGATCCATGTCTATTTAAGTCTTTCTATTTTGTATCCGAATGAGTCCAAGCCTTGTTTTTCTTTATTCTTTTGTATTGAAAAGAAAAAAAAATATAAAAATAAAAAATAAAAAGATAACATTTGAGATAATTTTAAAGAGAGTAAAAAAATAGTATGAATGAATTTTAACTTCCATTTTCACAAATATACTCTCAGACATTTTTCTCTTTTTCTTTGGTATTTGTTCACGTGTATAATAAGTATACATTTGAAATAATGCTATATGTTCTTATAGTCTGTTACTTTTATGTAACTTTATATCAGAAATCTTTTCTTTGTGTTAAAGATAATTTTCAAAGACTTAAAAGCACAGCTTGTGCAAATGTAAAATAGTATAGTAGGCAGCTTTTAAGATGGCCCCAATGATTCCTGCCTCCTAGTATTCATGACCTTGTATAATTACAATGTTTAAGGCTGTATACTATTTTAGTAATTTGAAATACCCTAATTTTTAATATTCTGTTATTGAAATTTAGGTTGTTCCCATTTTATTCCCCTTCAACGGTATATTAGTAGATTTGGTATAGATATTTTAGCATTGCAAACAATGATTATACGAATTTTGCTTTAAGATAAATTCCCGCTGGGTGCACACTCCTGTAATTCCAGTGGCTCAGGAGGCAGAGATAGGAGAATTGTAAGTTCAATACCAGCCTCAGTAATTTAGTGAGGCCCTAAGCAACTTAGCGAGACTCTGTCTAAAAAATAAAAAGGGCTGGAGACGGGGCTTAGTGGGTAAGTGCCCTGGGTTCAATCTCTGGTGTAAAAAAAAAAAAAATCCTAGTAGTAAATCAAGAACAATGTGTCCTTCAGTGTCCTCCATAGACAAGTTACCACTCTGCCTCCTCAGCCTCGGCCTGGACAGCTGAATAAATAGACATTACTATTGCTGTATGTATAAATGTGGTTTCTGTTTCTTTACAGGCACTAGGCTCCCCCAGAAAATCACTCCCCCTCCCTTTCTGTTTCTAATTGTTCTGTGACCTCTGCCTGAGATATTCTCTCTCCTTTTACCTAGCCTAGGGTTTCATCAATGGGTTTCTTTTTCTTTTTTTTTTTTTAAAGAGAGAGAGAGAGAGAGAGAGAGAGAGAGAATTTTAATATTTTATTTTTTAGTTATTGGCTGACACAACATCTTTGTTTGTATGTGGTGCAGAGGATCGAACGCGGGCTGCACGCATGCCAGGCGAGCACACTACCACTTGAGCCACATCCCAGCCCCTCATCAATGGGTTTCAAAGAATTAACAAGTCTCTTGAAATTAAATACAAAATTCTGTGTATGTCTATTATGCTTGCTTTCCCTGGAGGAAAAGTAGAGAGATTTAATCAGCTTCTCAAAGGCCATCTCTAGAATGCTGAAGCTCCAGGTGTAAAGGTTTTTTTTTTTTTCCCCCCCCCTTTCTCCTTTGTGCCTTCCTGATCTTTTATTTTCTGGAAAAAGTATATATTTTCCTAATCTAGCTTTGCAACTTAATGGCTTCAGGGGAGTATTTTGTTCCTCTAAATTTTAGGGCACATGCTTTTAAATTGTGGGCAGAGGAATGAAAAGAAAAAAAAAATGAACAAATTAGAGATAACATAGGAGAGGCACTTAGGATGATGCCTAGTATATTTAGAACACAAAAAATGATAACTGTTAATGGAAATTATTCAACTGGTTACCATGTGATGGGCAATATTTCATAGACTAACGTTTGAATCCTGACATTGGTATTTACTAGCTATGTCCTTGGGTGAGTTGCTTAGATTCTCTATGTCTCATTTTTCTCATGTACAAACTGAGGATGATAACAATACCCAATTAATGGAACTGCTGTGATAATTAAATGAGATACTGTAAGTAGAATATTCTGAATGGCAGTTAGCACATACATAGTAAATACTTGAAAAATGGTAGCTATCATTTCAATTTAAAAGTGCTTTCATATGTACTTTCTAACACAATGACCTATGAGGCACTTTTTTCATTCCTTTTATTGAAAAATTTCAAGTGTATAAAAAAGTAGAGAGCTCGGTATGTTGGTGCATTCCTATAATCCCAGTTACTTCAGAGACTGAGGCAGGAGTATCTCAAATTCAAGGTCAGACTCAGCAATTTAATGAGTTCCTACACATCTTAACAAGACCTTCTCTCAAAATAAAAATAAAAAAGACTGGGGATGTAGCTCAGTGGTAAAATGCCCCTGGGTTTAATCCCCAGTACCAAAAAACAAACAAACAAACAACAATGACAATAACAACAACAACAACAACAACAAAACAAAATGAAAATAAAAAAGAAATGAAGATAGAAGAGTAAAATGAATCCCTATCACTCAGCTTCAACAGTTACCAACACATAATCTTGTTTCAACTATATTCCCATACACCTTTTCTTATATTTGGGCTATTTTGAAGCTAATGTTGGTCATCATATAATTTTATTCAGCATACATCCATCTCTAAAAAATATTCTTCTAAGAGTTGATTAACTCATTTTTAATAGCAAGATTAAGAGGTTGCGGGAAGTTAAGTAACATTCTTAAAGTGACCTAGCTAGTAAGTGTATTAGTCAAAACTCAAATAGAAGACTATCACCCGATTTTGTTTGCATTGCCATTTACCGACTGATATATAACTCCATAATTTGAAGTTTAATTAGCAAAATTCCAAATTCCAATAACAAATCTTAGCATTTTAAAATTTAAAAAGAAGACAGTAAAAACATAGGCTTTTGACACTGAGCAGTAATAGACCCATGGATTAAGTTCCGTTGGATTTATTTTTATTCCGGTTGAGAGGATTTTAACTTGATCTTTGAAGTGTAAAAGCAGGACATCCATTGTTTAGATTTTGTGTGTGATGAAAAGCTGAAGAAAAATTTTTTTGTTCCCAAGCTTTCAGCATTAAAACAAATAACCTGCTTATGGTTTGTCATGTTTTCAAAAGGAAATATTATATTCGTGGCAATTTAAAGAAATAATTTGCAGGCAGAAATTGCATGTGGGGAATTAAAATTAAATCACTCAGCACCATGAGATCTTTCAAGTGTTAATTGATAATGATGAAAATGATAGTAATCATAATAATGAGGGTAACATGTGACATCTGAACCACATGCAGGAGTAGGAAGACAAGTCAGTCACATGTCTATAAATAAAAGCTGGTAAAGCAGCTTTGGGGCTTGCCTGAGATAAAGGCCAGAGAGGTGGTATGGATATTGCCCATCTTAAAACCACAGACTTTGGAACTGGGTCAAATTCTGACTTCCAACTACCAAATATGTGACATTAAACAAATTACTTAACATCTCTGAGCTACCACTTGTTATTTGTAAATTGGGATAATAGTATCTATTGCACAGAGTCCTTATAAAGACTAAATAAGATCATGTGACTGGTCTGTGGTTATAACGCTGTTTAGGAGTTATCAAGAGATGTCCCCCAGCCTTGCGAAAATAAAATTGCTTTCTCAGAAGCAAAGGAATAAAGCTGAGAAGTTGGTAATACATCAACACATGGATTGCTTTAAGGCCTCTAGGGAAATGCTGGGTCATTTAGAAGGGATATAAACATTCTAGGTACACCAGGTAACCTGAGGAGGCTCTTAGGTAAACCAACAGAGAAATGAAGGCATCTAGCCTCTAAGTTTATAAATCTGGTAGTAGTATGTCTCTCTGTCATGACTAGATTAGCATTTAGCATTTGACTCCTGTGCATTTTGGGCAGTCCAAGAGTCTGTCTCTCAGGCTCTGATTACTCTGGAAACTTTCAAAGGAAAGGACAGATCAATCCAGACTTACCTACTGCTATTGTGCCACCCACACCTCCTTCCAAATTCTTATGTTCAAGCCCTAACTCCAGGACCCCAGAATATGACAGTATTTAGAGATTGGGCCTTTAAAGAGGTGATTAAGTTAAAATGAGGTTGTTAGGGGCCCCTAACCCAATCTGTCTGATGTCCTTATAAGAAGAGGAGATTAGGGCACAGAGACACCAAGGATGAGCACATACAAAAGGCCATGTGAGGACATAGTGGGAAGACAGTCATCTGTAAGTCTAGGAGAGATGCCTCGAAGAAATTGAACCTGCTGAGCTTGATCTTAGACTTCTAGCTCCCAGAACTGGGACAAATAAATTTCTGATGTTTAAGCCACTCAGTCTGTGATATTTTGTTATGGCAGTCTTGGTAGACAAATACAGAGAGTGTACACACAAATCACCTAGGGTGGGGGATCCTTATTAAAAGGTATATTTTGGGGGGGCTGGGGTTGGAGCTCAGTGGCAGAGCGCTTGCTTAGTATGTGTGAGGCACTGGGTTCGATCCTTAGCACCACATAAAAATAAACAAATAAAATAAAAGCAGTCAGTCCATCTACAACTACAAAAAAAAAAAAAAAAGGTGTATTTTGATTCATTAGGTCTGGGATGGGGTCTGAGGTTCTGAATTTCTGACTATTCCCAGGTGATACTGATGCCACTCTTCAACAGATCACACTTGGAGCAGCAAAGCTGTATACAACTGCTACCTCTGCCAGTTACACTTGCTTTCAGTAAGGATTTGTCAATATTTATCATCCTCTCTTTTTCAGGAGTCATAAGTTTCCAGTTTAGAATTTAATGTTTGCTGTCCAAGGAACCAGCCTTTGACTTGCTTCCTTTTAGTGGGGTGTGTGTGTGTGTGTGTGTGTGTGTGTGGCGCGCGTGCACGCGCTACTGGGGATTGAACCCAGGGCTTGGTGCATGCTGGGCAAACTCTTTACCATTAAACTACATTCCCAACCCAACTTGCTTTCTTTTATACTCAGAGACTAGGGCCAGGATAGGGCAATAATGGGTGCCCCAATCTTCCTTTCTCTTGTCCAGGACAGGTGCAGCAGAGACACTGGCTAAACTGCTGCTGCTTAATCCAGGTATTCTGCCTGAGAAGACTGAAGCTAAGACCGTAGTAGTTGAGCACAGGTCCTAGGAAAGGTTCAAAGGCAAAGTAAAAGCATCTAAGTGGAAACTGGCTACTGAACTCATTGGCCAGGAGCTGGGGGAGTGGGAAGAGAGCCTGAAATGGGAGATTGCTTTGGAGCTAGGAGATCTTAGCTTATTTGGTTTAGAAAGACAGAGTCTAAACCCTTTAAACTGGCCACCTAGCATGATGGTATTATCACTCCTGTTATATGAAAGACTTTTTTTTTTTTTTTTTTTTGGTGCTGGGGATTAAACCTAGCGCCTTCTTACACACTGAAAGCATACACTTTATCACTAGTTACATCCTCAGCCCAGGAGCTTTTGAGAGTATCATATTTGTAAAAATTTTGATTTGTTTAACTGGAAAATGAGAGAATTAAATTATAATGAATGAATTATATGAAACTTAATTATAGGCAAGATAATCTTTAGATAAACAGTGTTATACAAGAATAAAGTACAATGTATCACAGGAACCCTAATTACTAATGTATTAATAAGTTATCACTTAATTATTAGAAACCTTTAGGGCTTGGGATGTAGTTTGGCCGTAGAGTGCTTGCTTAGCATGCACAAGGCCCTAAGTTCCATCCCCAGTACTGTGAAATTAAAAACTAAAAACAACAACAACAAAAAACCCCAAAACAACCACCTTTAAATCCTGAGAACTGCCCCAGTTGTTTTTCTTTCATAAGGGAAATCCTATTAATTCTCAGGTCCAAATAATAATGGTATTTTAATATTCCATTTTTCTTCATGCTAGGATTCCTATTGAATTATAAAAATAGAAAATTTTCATTTTTCAGAAAGACTTACTCATTTTTATCATATACATAATATTTATTTATACATTTATTTTTTGAAAAATATGGAACACTTCACAAATTTGTGTGTCATCCTCGCTCAAGGGCCATGATAATCTCTTTATCGTTCAATTTTAGTATATGTGCTGCTGAAATGAGTACCCTACAGTGATATTTAATGCTGTTCAAAGTTTTAA
The DNA here is from genome assembly GCF_021218885.2 of Marmota monax. Classification (NCBI taxonomy): domain Eukaryota; kingdom Metazoa; phylum Chordata; class Mammalia; order Rodentia; family Sciuridae; genus Marmota; species Marmota monax. The sequence goes on along the minus strand of NW_026695230.1, from coordinate 9,115,429 downwards.
TTATGACAACCAAAAACTTAAGATCAAAGCTTATAATCTCTCAAAGCAAATCACAACAAATTCAAGGACTTTATTTTCTTCAAAGGAAACTGTCTAAATAAAGGAAGAAATTCTCTATTAAGCTAAGCACAATATTGTTTGCTACTACATAACAACTAACAGGCACATAATAGCTGGGGCTCTAGTAAACAACACAGCATAATTCCATACCACAGTCTTGACTTTGATCTCAGCTAGATGCCTCACCTTGGCAAACCACTTCATTACTATTTAGCTCAGTTTTCTCTTCTGTAAAATGAGGGATTAGACTACCAGTCTCAACCTTTCACTGATTCAGTAGAAAGCCGATTTTGATTGCAAGAGCATAAAAAAGTATTTGCCATTAAAAAGAAATTTGAAGAGCCAGGTGCAGTGGTCGCGCTTATAATCCCAGCTACCCAAGAGAGGTGGAGGCAGGAGGTCTGTGAGTTCAAGTTCAAGGTCATCCTGGATCCTGGGCAGCATAGCAAAAATCCTGTCTAAAAAAAAAAAAAAAAGTTTTGTTTTTTTAAAGGAAAAAAAAAAAGAAAGTGATGAGCGGGGATCCAGAGGGGTGAAGCAACTTACTTCTGGTGTCACAGGAGCAAAACTAGGATTAAACTCTAAGGTGTCTGGGTTTTAGCTAGAGAAACTTTCCACAATGTCATAAAGCTTAAAATTCTTCCGAGAGATAACTTACCTACAACAAATTTTAAAATTAACCAAGAGAAACCACCTAAGACTAATGGGATAACATTAACTTCTTTGAAGGAAATAGTTATTTTTCTGAGTAGCTAAGTCAAAATTAACTTATTGTGGTCAGAGGTATGGGTATGATTATGCTAGAAAACCACATAAAAACAAATCAAGTTCTCACATACTACAAAAATGTCTAGTTTCAAGATTACGTAGGACCAATCTCAGTGGGTTAGTGAACTTCAGGCAGATGCCATGCCTGGCCCACCAGTGTGGTTAGCAAGGAATGTGTTCTGCCCCTAGGAGACCCGCCCCCTGGTGCAATGCCTGGGTAAGGGGTGACACAAAAGAGCAGACACAGTATTAGGGAGGAGAACTTATAGGAAGAGAAGCTCAGAAGGAAAATCAAAACATAAATCATTTCTCTTCAAAGACACACCTCTCAAAAAAAAAAAACCCACAAAACAAAACACATAGCTGGTGGGTGCAGGTGTATGTGTAAAAAAAACCCCATCTGTGTTTTGTATGTATATCTTGTCCCTCTCCACTCTTTCCTTTGAAAAAGTTCTAAAGTTATTATATATTTAGCATTAGTGTATCTGAACATACTATTTGAAAATAAATTACATGTCCAAATATCATATTAAAGATTCCATACATATGTATAAATAAATATATAATATATGTAGTATTTACATAACAATATGTGCCTGGCACTGTTATAAATACTTCCAAATAAATTTTATATCATTTAATCCTATGAGGTAGGTAAAATTATTATCCCCACTTTACCAATGAGAAAACTGAGATATGAAGAGGATAAGTAGTTGTCCAAGGTCACAGAATGGTAGATCCAAGGCAGTCTGCTCCTGAGTTCATGCTCTTAACTACCAAGCTTTGCTTTCTGTTTGATTTTTCTCTTTTTTCCTTTCTTTCTTTTCTTTCTTTCTTTTTTTTTTTAAATTTTTTATTGTTGGTTGTTCAAAACATTACATAGTTCTTGATATATCATATTTCACAATTTGATTCAAGTGGGTTATGAGCTCCCATTTTTACCCCATATACAGATTGCAGAATCACATCAGTTACACATCCATTGATTTACATATTGCCATACTAGTGTCTGTTGTGTTCTGCTGCCTTTCCTATCCTCTACTATCCCCCCTCCCCTCCCCTCCCCTCCCCTCTTCTCTCTCTGCTCCCTCTACTGACATTCGTTTGTCCCCAGCCCTTTTTATTTTTATTTATTTTTATTTTGAGACAGAGTCTTGCTAGATTGCTTAGGGCCTCTCTAAATTGCTGAGGCTGGCCTTGAACTTGTGATCCTTCTGCCTTAGACTCCAGAGTTGCTGAGTCTACAGATGTGTACCAATATGCTCAGCTTAAACTCACTTCTTATATTCAGAGACTTCTGGTAAGACTCTAAAAACTGAAAATGGTAGATAGGGCATCATCATTGCACACACTTGTAATTCTAGCAACTTGGGAGGCCAAGGCAGGAGAATTGGAAGTTTGAAGCCAGCCTCAGCAATTTAGGGAGACCATATCTTAAATACTCATCATTTTCCTAGCACATGTCCAGAGTCACTCAGATGCACTAAATAATTCAAATCCAGAGCTAATGATAAAAGGAGAGTCCAGTGGCAGTGGTGGCTATAGTGACTATGGTGTTGATACTGGTTTAGACACTGCAAAGAGAGTGCAGTGGTTAAAAAGGGTGGGCTTTGGAGACTGCCTGGCATTTAATACTGGTTCTAACCCTTGAGCAGAATGCCTAACTTCTCTGTGCTTCAGATTTCCCATGTGAGAAATAAGGGTGCTTAAAGAGATGATAATTGCAGACTCATATTGAGAAACTGTTCAGTTCTAGGTGCTATGCTTTACCTCTGTCATTCTGGATAATACTCACAATAATCCAAGAGATGATACATTTGTTATTCTTATTTTACAGAGGAGAAAATTGAAGCCAGAGAAGATAACCTGAACCAGAACATGCTGTTATAAAGTGAGTAGACACAATTAATTATAACGACTATTTAAAGAATGTTCACTATCATGTATTTAAAGTGTCTTGACTTTGGCATGCCAGTTAATGAAGGCTTTCAGGTCTGTTGATCAAGTTAGCCTGGTCTCAAAGTGTCACATTTTAAGAAACAAATCTATCAATCAAAATGAAATTAAAAATGGAAGGAAGGGGACTGGGGTTGTGGCTTAGCAGTAGAGCACTCACCTTGCACGCACGAGGCCCTGGGTTCAATCCTCAGCACCATATAAAAATAAATAAGTGAAATAAAGGTATTGTGTCCAACTATAACTAAAAAATAAATATTAAAAAACATGGAAGGAAGGGACTGGGGCTAGAGCACTTGCCTAGGATACATGAGGAACTGGGTTCAAACCCCAAATCTTTAGATTTTTCTTTCCTTATCTCTAGGACACTCAGTCCTTTTCACCCTCATGATCTCTGCTTTCTGCCTTCTCCCTGAGCCTAATTATGAACACAAACAGCCCTAACCTAGTTTGTATAGCTAAAGATTCCTCTGCCTCTAGCCATTCTTCAGTGTCTTCAGCAGAAAATTTCAGTCTTTTTTTTTTTTTTTTGGTATTGAGGAATTGAACACAGAGTTGCTTACCACTGAGCCACATCCCCAGCACTTTTTATTTTTTGAGTCAGGGTCTCACTAAGTTGTTTACAGTCTCGCTTAGTTGCTAAGGCTGGCCTCGAATTTGTGATCTTTCTGCTCCGGCCTCTAGAGTCACTGGGAAAACAAGTATGTGCCACTATGACCAGCATTTTGTGGTTCTTTTTTTTTTTTAATTTTTTATTGTTGGTTGTTCAAAACATTACAAATTTCTTGATATACCATATTTCACACTTTGATTCAAGTGGGTTATGAACTCCCATTTTTACCCCATATACAGATTGCAGAATTACATCAGTTACACATCCATTGATTTACATATTGCCATACTAGTGTCTGTTGTGTTCTGCTGCCTTTCCTATCCTCTACTATCCCCCCTCCCCTCCCCTCCCCTTTTCTCTCTCTACCCCCTCTACTGTCATTCATTTCTCCCCCTTGTATTATTTTTCCCTTTCCCCTCACTTCCTCTTGTATGTACTTTTGTATAACCCTGAGGGTCTCCTTCCATTTCCATGCAATTTCCCCTTCTCTCTCCCTTTCCCTCCCACCTCTCATCCCTGTTTAATGTTAATCTTCTTCTCATACTCTATTCTTAGTTACTCTCCTTATATCAAAGAAGACATTTGGCATTTGTTTTTTAGGGATTGGCTAGCTTCACTTAGCATAATCTGCTCTAATGCCATCCATTTCCCTGTAAATTCTATGATTTTGTCATTTTTTAATGCAGAGTAATACTCCATTGTGTATAAATGCCACATTTTTTTTTTATCCATTCGTCTATTGAAGGGCATCTAGGTTGGTTCCACAGTCTTGCTATTGTGAACTGTGCTGCTATGAACATCGATGTAGCAGTGTCCCTGTAGCATGCTCTTTTTAGGTCTTTAGGGAATAGACCGAGAAGGGGAATAGCTGGGTCAAATGGTGGCTCCATTCCCAGCGTTCCAAGAAATCTCCATACTGCTTTCCAAATTGGCTGCTCCAATTTGCAGTCCCACCAGCAATGTACAAGTGTACCCTTTTCCCCACATCCTCGCCAGCACTTGTTGTTGTTTGACTTCATGATGGCTGCCAATCTAACTGGAGTGAGATGGTATCTTAGGGTGGTTTTGATTTGCATTTCTCTGACTGCTAGAGATGGTGAGCATTTTTTCATGTACTTGTTGATTGATTGTATGTCCTCCTCTGAGAAGTGTCTGTTCAGGTCCTTGGCCCATTTGTTGATTGGGTTGTTTGTTATCTTATTGTCTAATTTTTTGAGTTCTTTGTATACTCTGGATATTAGGGCTCTATCTGAAGTGTGAGGAGTAAAGATTTGTTCCCAGGATGTAGGCTCTCTATTTACCTCTCTTATTGTTTCTTTTGCTGAGAAAAAACTTTTTAGTTTGAGTAAGTCCCATTTGTTGATTCTAGTTATTAACTTTTGTGCTATGGGTGTCCTATTGAGGAATTTGGAGCCCGACCCCACCGACTGTAGATCGTAGCCAACTTTTTCTTCTATCAGAAGGCGTGTCTCTGATTTGATATCAAGCTCCTTGATCCATTTTGAATTCACTTTTGTGCATGGCGAGAGAAAGGGATTCAGTTTCATTTTGTTGCATATGGATTTCCAGTTTTCCCAGCACCATTTGTTGAAGATGCTATCCTTCCTCCATTGCATGCTTTTAGCCCCTTTATCAAATATAAGGTAGTTGTAGTTTTGTGGATTGGTTTCTGTGTCCTCTATTCTGTACCATTGGTCCACCCGCCTGTTTTGGTACCAGTACCATGCTGTTTTTGTTACTATTGCTCTGTAGTATAGTTTGAAGTCTGGTATCGCTATACCGCCTGATTCACACTTCCTGCTTACCATTGTTTTTGCTATTCTGGGTCTTTTATTTTTCCATATGAATTTCATGATTGCTTTCTCTATTTCTATAAGAAATGCCGTTGGGATTTTGATTGGCATTGCATTAAACCTATAGAGAACTTTTGGTAATATCGCCATTTTGATGATGTTAGTTCTGCCTATCCATGAACAGGGTATATTTTTCCATCTTCTAAGATCTTCTTCTTTTTCTCTCTTTAGGGTTCTGTAGTTTTCATTGTATAAGGCTTTCACCTCTTTTGTTAGGTTGATTCCCAAGTATTTTATTTTTTTTGAAGATATTGTGAATGGAGTGGTTGTCCTCATTTCCATTTCAGAGGATTTGTCGCTGATATACAGGAATGCCTTTGATTTATGCGTGTTGATTTTATATCCTGCCACTTTGCTGAATTCATTTATTAGCTCTAATAGTTTCTTTGTAGACCCTTTTGGGTCTGCTAGGTATAGAATCATGTCATCTGCAAATAGTGATAATTTAAGTTCTTCTTTTCCTATTTTGATGCCTTTAATTTCTTTCGTCTGTCTAATTGCTCTGGCCAGTGTTTCGAGAACTATGTTGAACAGAAGTGGTGAGAGAGGGCATCCCTGTCTTGTTCCAGATTTTAGAGGGAATGCCTTCAATTTTTCTCCATTCAGAATGATGCTAGCCTGAGGCTTAGCATAGATTGCTTTTACAATATTGAGGTATGTTCCTGTTATCCCTAGTTTTTCTAGAGTTTTGAACATAAAGGGATGCTGTACTTTGTCGAATGCTTTTTCCGCATCTATCGAGATGATCATATGGTTCTTATTTTTAAGTCTATTGATGTGGTGAATAACATTTATTGATTTCCGTATATTGAACCAGCCTTGCATCCCAGGGATGAATCCTACTTGATCATGGTGCACAATTTTTTTGATATGTTTTTGTATCCGATTCGCCAGAATTTTATTGAGGATTTTTGCATCTAGGTTCATTAGAGATATTGGTCTGTAGTTTTCTTTCTTTGAAGTGTCTTTGTCTGGTTTAGGTATCAGGGTGATGTTGGCCTCGTAGAATGAATTTGGAAGTTCTCCCTCTTTTTCTATTTCCTGAAGTAGCTTGAAAAGTATTGGTATTAGTTCCTCTTTAAAGGTTTTGTAAAACTCCGCTGTATACCCATCCGGTCCTGGGCTTTTCTTAGTTGGTAGTCTTTTGATGGTTTCTTCTATTTCCTCAATTGATATTGGTCTGTTTAGGTTGTCTATATCTTCCTGACTCAATCTGGGCAGATCATATGACTTAAGAAATTTATCTATGCCTTCACTATCTTCTAATTTATTGGAGTATAAGGATTCAAAATAATTTTTGATTATCTTCTGTATTTCTGAAGTGTCTGTTGTGATATTGCCTTTTTCATCCCGTATGCTAGTAATTTGAGTTCTCTCTCTTCTTCTCTTTGCTAGCATGGCTAAGGGTCTGTCGATTTTGTTTATTTTTTCAAAGAACCAACTTTTAGTTTTGTCAATTTTTTCAATTGTTTCTTTTGTTTCGATTTCATTAATTTCAGCTCTGATTTTAATTATTTCTTGCTTTCTACTTCTTTTGCTGTTGTTTTGCTCTTCTTTTTCAAGGATTTTGAGATGAAGTATGAGATCATTTATTTGTTGGTTTTTTCTTTTTTTAAGGAATGAACTCCAAGCAATGAATTTTCCTCTTAGAACTGCTTTCAATGTGTCCCATAGATTCCGATATGTTTTGTCTGTGTTTTCATTTATCTCTAAGAATTTTTTAATTTCCTCCTTGATGTCTTCTATAACCCATTGATCATTCAGTAACCTATTGTTCATTCTCCAAGTGATGTATGCTTTTTCCTTCCTTCTTTTATCGTTGATTTTCAGTTTCATTCCATTATGATCAGATAAGATGCATGGTATTATCTCTACTCCTTTATATTGTCTAAGAGTTGCCCTGTGACATAATATGTGATCTATTTTTGAGAAGGATCCATGTGCTGCTGAGAAAAAAGTGTAACTGCTTGATGTTGGGTAGTATATTCTATATATGTCAATTAAGTCTAGGTTATTAATTGTGTTATTGAGTTCTATAGTTTCCTTATTCAACTTTTGTTTGGAAGATCTGTCCATTGGTGAGAGAGGTGTGTTGAAGTCTCCCATGATTATTGTATGGTGGTCTATTAGACTCTTGAACTTGAGAAGAGTTTGTTTGATGAACATAGCTGCACCATTGTTAGGGGCATATATATTTATGATTGTTATGTCTTGTTGGTGTATGGTTCCCTTGAGCAGTATGTAGTGTCCCTCTTTATCCCTTTTGATTAACTTGGGCTTGAAATCTATTTTATTTGATATGCGTATGGACACACCTGCTTGTTTCCGAAGTCCATATGAGTGATATGATTTTTCCCAACCTTTCACCTTCAGCCTATGTATGTCTTTTCCTATCAAATGCGTCTCCTGTAGGCAGCATATTGTTGGGTCTTGTTTTGTGATCCATTCTACTAGCCTGTGTCTTTTAATTGGTGAGTTTAAGCCATTAACATTTAGGGTTATTATTGAGATATGGGTTGTTCTTCCAGCCATATTTGTTTATTTATGTTACTAAACATGGTTTGTTTTCCTCTTTGATTATTTTCCCCCCTTTACTGTCCTACCTCCCACTGTTGGTTTTCATTGTTATTTTCCATTTCCTCCTCCTGTAATGTTTTGCCGAGGATGTTTTGAAGAGATGGTTTTCTAGCTGCAAATTCTTTAAACTTTTGTTTATCGTGGAAGGTTTTAATTTCATCTTCCATCCTGAAGCTTAATTTCGCTGGATACACAATTCTTGGTTGGAACCCATTTTCTTTCAGTGTTTGAAATATGTTATTCCAGGATCTTCTAGCTTTCAGAGTCTGTGTTGAAAGATCAGCTGTTATCCTGATTGGCTTACCCCTAAATGTAATCTGCTTCCTTTCTCTTGTAGCTTTTTAAAATTCTCTCCTTATTCTGTATGTTGGGCATCTTCATTATAATGTGTCTATGTGTGGATCTCTTATGATTTTGCACATTCGGCGTCCTGTAGGCTTCTAGGATTTGGGATTCTGTCTCATTCTACAAGTCTGGGAAGTTTTCTTGTATTATTTCATTGAATAGATTGCTCATTCCTTTGGTTTGAAACTCTGTCCCTTCCTGTATCCCAATGACTCTTAAATTTGGTCTCTTGATGTTATCCCATATTTCTTGGATGTTCTGCTCATGGTTTCTTAACAGTCTTGCTGAGATGTCTATGTTCTTTTCAAGTTGAAATACTTTATCTTCATTGTCTGATGTTCTATCTTCTAAGTGTTCTACTCTGCTGGTAGTATTCTCAATTGAGTTTTTAAGTTGGTTTATTGCTTCCTGCATTTCTAGGATTTCTGTTTGTTTGTTTTTTATAACCTCTATCTCCCTGTATAATTGATCTTTTGCTTCTTGGATTTGTTTATGTAATTCATTGTTGAAGTGATCTTTCATTGTCTGATTTTGCTGTCTGATGTCTTCCTTGAGACTCCAGATCATCTGAAGCATGTATATCCTGAATTCTTTATCTGACATTCCATCTGCTGCAGCTATTACCTCTTCTAACGTTGAGTTGACCTGCATTGCTTGTGGTCCTTTCTTTCCTTGTCTCTTCATACTGTTCGCGTTTCTTTCTGCTTGGTGAAACTTTGTGCTATTGAATTTTCCCCCTATATATTTATATTGGTCTTGTATAGTTGCAAAGTCTCCCTCGCAGGCGCAGGCAGTGGCACTGCCCCTCTGCAGGCCTCTGGGGCTGTTCTGCCGGTGGGTCGCAGGTCCGCCTACCTTGCAGGTGCGGGGGGGGGGGGCGGCTCTACCCTTCCTCAGGCCATTGGGCCTGTTCTGTCTGTCGGCTGCAGGTCTGGCCTGTTCTGTTGGTGGTCACAGTTCTGTCTACCTAGCCGGCGCGGCGGGGGGAGCGGCTCTGCCTCTCAGCAGGCCGCTGGGCCTGTTCTGTGGGTGGTCACAGTTCCGTCTACCTTGCCTGCGCAGGAGGAGGGGACGGCTCTGCCTCTCAGCAGGCCGCTGCGCCTGTTCTGCCGGTGGGTCGCAGGCCCGCCTACCTTGCTGGAGTGGTTGGCAGCTCTGCCTATCCTGAATTCTTTATCTGACATTCCATCTGCTGCAGCTGTTACCTCTTCTAAAGTTGAGTTGACCTGCATTGCTTGTGGTCCTTTCTTTCCTTGTCTTTTCATACTGCTTGTGTTTCTTTCTGCTTGGTGAAACTGTTGTGTTTTTGAAATGTTTTTTTCCCCTATATATTTATATTGCTCTTGTGTAGTTGAAAAGTCTCCTTTGCAGGGTCAGGCGGCGGTCTGCCTACCTTGCATGCGCGGGTGGCGGCTCTGCTCTCTCCTTACTCCAATTGGAGTGTCGTGACTACCACGCCGGCAGGTCACTGGGCCTGTTCCGGGCGTGGGCGGCGGCTCTGTTCTGCCCCTACTCCAATTGGGGTGACGAGTGTACCACGCCGGCAGGCCACCGGGCCTGATCCGCCGGTCGGTTGCAGGTCTGCCTACCCTGCAGGCGCGGACGGCGGCTCTGCTCTGCCCCCCCTCCAATTGGTGTGACTTGTCTACCACACCCGCGGACCGCTGAGCCTGTTCCGGGCGCGGGCGAAGGCTCTGTTCTGTTCCTACTCCAATTGGGGTGACGTGCCTACCACCCCTGCCGGCCGCTGGGTCTGTTCCACCGGTCGGTCGCAGGTCTGCCTACCTTGCGGGCACGGGCGGCGGCTCTGCTCTGCCCCTACTCCAAATGGGGTGACGTGTCTGTCGCACCGGCAGGCCACTGGGCCTGTCCCACTGGTCGGTCGCAGGTCTGCCCACCTTTCGGGCACGGGTGGCTGCTCTGCTCTGCCCCTACTCCAATTGGGGTGTCGTGACTACCACGCCGGCAGGTCGCTGGGCGAGTTCCTGGCACGGGCGGCGACTCTGCTCTGTCCCTACTCCAATTGGGGTGACATGTGTACCACGCCGGCAGGCTCCTGGGCCTGATCCGCCGGTCTGTCGCAGGTCTGCCTACCTTGCAGGCGCGGGCGGCGGCTCTGCCCTGCCCCTCCTACCACGCCTGCGGACCGCTGGGCCTGATCTGCAGGTTGGTCGCAGGTCTGCTCACCCTGCGGGCACGGATGGCGGTTCTGCTCTGCCCCCACTCCAATTGGGGTCACGTGACCACCACACCAGCGGGGCCTGATCCGGGTGCGGGCGAAGGCTCTGCTCTGCCCCTACTCCAGTTGGGGTGACGTGTGTACCACGCTGGCAGGCCGCTGGGCCTGACAGGCCAGTCTGTCACAGGTCTGCTTACCTTGCAGGCGCGGGCGGCGGCTCTGCCCTGCCCCTCCTACCACACCCGTGTACCACTGGGTCGCGGGTCTGCCCACCTTGCGGGCGTGGGTGGCGGCTCCGCTCCGCCCCCTCTCCAATTGGGGTCCTGCGACCACCACGCCGGCGAGCCGCTGGGCCTGCTCCGGGCGCCGGCGGCGGCCCGGCTCCTCCCCTCTGGCTTGACGACAAATCGAGAGAGACTCGGGTGTCTGTGCCTCACCCTCCCTACCAGGAGACCAACTGTTTCTGTCGCCGCTGGTATTGATGAAGTTCTCTCCTCCGCCGCTTTCTGATGACATCAGATCTCTGCCATGTTGGTATCCTATGCGAATGGCAGCATTTCGTTCCCTTTGCCGGGTTACCAAAGCAGCGGGTGATTCCTGACCGGTCCTCAGCAGGACCCGGACCGAGAAGCAGTTTCCGCACCGAGAAGCAGTTTCCACACCGAGAAGCAGTTTCCGCGGGCTCCTTAGCCCTGGGCCAGGGCAGCTCCGGGAGCCGGAACTCGGCCGCTCCGTGCTCAGTGTATACTCTGATAAGAGCAGGCTCCAAGAAGCACTGAGGCACTGAGCCTGAGTAATCTGTCTGCAAGCTGCAGGCGAATGGCAGCCTGAAATTACCTGTTCTATGGCTGAATGAGCTGCGGTCAGTCGAAAACAGGGATGGTGACGTCAGCTCTCCAATATGGTGGCCCCTGGCCTCCTCTGTGGTCTGACCGGTGTGGAGAACCAAGATGGACTGCTTCCTTCCCCTGTCTCGAACCCAGAATTCAGCACTGAGTACGGCGCTTGCACGGCTGGCAGAAACTGCAGCGCTGTATCCCTGCGCCGCTGTCTCCTTGTTTCCCAGCGCGCGCTGCAGACTCTAGCCGCGGGGCGATTTGCTGAATAAGCAGTGTTACCCTCCGTGCAACAAATCTCTCGCGTTTGAGTCCCCGTAGCCGATCCTCGTGCGATGGAAATCCTTCCTCCAGGTTCCGGAGCACCCCACTATTGCTGGAAATTCCTAACAAGGTAGCCTTTAGCAGTCCTGACTCGTCATACTCCCACACAGTGACGCGGCACACTGGGGCAATGCACTCCCCTCACGGCCATCTTCCGCATTTTGTGGTTCTTGAGTCAAGTCCTATGGCTTGTCCAACTGCAGCCAGCTCTGTTTATGGAATAGCCATAGCTACCACAACTTCCCTTAGTAGAGGACTGAGGATGAGTTAGCTTCCTCAGATAAAAGGAAGTGGGTATGAAACTGGGAATGCAAAAAAGCATGCTATGTGGAGTCTCTTCTAGTAATGTGGCTCTGTCCAGTTATCACCAGTAAAAGTGGCAGTGGATCCAGAAGTAGGTATCCAGTGTCCAGTGTTGAGGGACCCATGATGAAGGCACAAGGTCTGGGCCTAGTGGCAGCTATGCTATCTTCATCAGATTAGCTCTAGGATATAATTTTGGGCTTCATTTCTGGCTGTGGAACCTCCAACCCTGGTTTCCCAGCCTGCCTGGAGATTCTGTGGACCACCAGTATCTTTAAATCAAGTTTTTTTCTGCATAGCTCAGTTGATTTCTGTTGCTTGTGAGAACAATGACTAATTCAGGGAACATGTTATAGAGAGGATCCAAGGGTTAAAAGGTAATTTTTCTGGCTTTGTTGATGGTGCCTCTCTCTCAAATAAATGAATCTAAGTAATTTGCCCAAGTTCAAAGAGTTGATGACGTACCCATTACTTGATACCTCTAATACCCTTCCAATAGACCTCCTGATTCTTAGCCTAGTTGATCTCCTTGTGAAAAATCTTAGGGACATCTACTCTTGCCTTACACTTGAGAGTCAATTAATAATTTTCTTAACTTGAAGGATGTTCTTGCCTGTAATTATTAGTTTATGGTATCTCAAATTCCATTTAATAGATCTGAAATATAACCATTTAGGTAAGATGGGATGGGAACCATCACAAAAATGGAGGAGTTGGCCTTAGATGAGATCTTGAATGATATCCATTGTTAATGGGGAAGAGTGTATATGGGTGTGCTCATCCATGGGAGGAGATGGAGGCCCATTGGTGAACAGAATTTATTGGTAATAACTCACTTTTCTCTCACACATAACATAAAGTAAGGAGGGGTGTCTCATAGGGGGCCAGGGAGGGAGAGCATGGGAGGATTAGATTAATTCTAGGTAGGGAAGAGGAGTGGGAGGGAAAAGGAGGGGGAAGGGGATAGCAAGGATGGTGGAATGTGATGGTCATCATTATACAAAGTACATGTATGAAGACTTGAATTGGATGTCAACATACCTTATGTACAAACAGAGATATGAAAAATTGTGGTATATGTGTATTAAGAATTGTAATGCAAAAAAGTGCATGTATAATGGCATAAATTGGCGTGAACATACTTTGTATACAGAGATACAAAAAATTGTGCTCTGTATGTGTAATAAGGATTGTAATGCATTCCACTGTTGTTGTGTATTTTAAAAAATAAAATCAATAAAAAAGATTTTAAAAAAACATAAAATACCTAGGATAGAGCCTGACACATAGTAAATTCACATATCCTTTTCAAATCCTTGACACACATATATATTAATCCTTTTTTTTTAGTATCATGCCTTTGAAGTTTAAAACAGAATCTCTGCTATCATATAAATCTGCTAATATGGGGCTGGGGTTGTGGCTCAGTGGTAGAGCACTCGCCTAGGACGTGCGCGAGGCCCTGGGTTCGATCCTCAGCACCACATAAAAATAAATAAATAAATAAAATAAATATATTGTGTCCAACTACAACTAAAAAAATCAATATTTTAAAAAAATCTGCTAATATAATTGGGATAATAATCTGCTATCATGATGACCTTAGATTAAGGTTTTTCACAACTCTTGTCAGGAAATCCAAGGGCCACTCATCCTTGTGAAAGGGAACTTTCCCAGGCTACAAATGGAACTTTGCCTTTTTCTCTAAAGAAATGTTCTTGGAAAAAAAAAAAAAGAAAGAAATGTTCTTGGGGGATCTAGTCCTACACACTGTTGCTGTCTTTCTTCTTCCTCTTCCTCTTTCCCTACCTTTCCCCTTCCTCCTTCTCCTCCCTTTTCTTCACTTTCTCTTCCTTTTCTTTCTCCTCCTCTTCCTTCTTCTTTTTCTCCTCCTACTTCTTTTCAGTGCTGGGTATTGAATTCAAGGCCTCACACATGCTAGGCAAGAGCTCTACCATTGAGCTACATCTCCAGCCTGCTACCTTTTTTTCTTTGTTTTGGTACTGGGGATTGAACCCAGGGGCACTTTACCACTAAGTTACATCCCTAGTCTTTTTTCTTTTTTACTTTGAGACAATATCTCACTAAGTTGCTGAAGTTCTTGCTATATTGTTGAGGCTGGCCTTAAACTAGATCCTCCTTCCTCAGCCTCCCAGGTCACTGGGACACTGGACCACTGAGCCACATCCCCATCCCTATTTTGTATTTTATTTAGAGACAGGGTCTCACTGAGTTGCTTAGTGCATTGCTTTTGCTGAGGCTGGCTTTGAACTCGCTATCTTCCTCTTGCCTCCTGCCTGCTGGGATTACAGACCTGCATCACAGTGCCCGACATCTGCTATCATTTTTGATCATAGTATCTCACATTAACCAAAATAAATAAATAAGCCTTTGTATTCTCTTACTAACACAGGGAAAAGGCAATCAGACACTATAGAACTTCCATACTTTAAAAAATATATATACAAGCCTTCACAAATTTGCATGTTATTTTTGTGCAGAGGCCATGCTAATCTTCTCTGTATTGTTCCAATTTTGGTATATGTGCTTCTGAAATGAGCACAAACTTCCATAGTTTTATGGAAGTGCATTTTCTGGGCTGACAAGATCATACTGTCCTCCAGCTTACCTAACTCCTGGGATGGCTTCCAAGTTTGGGTTCTAGGAGTTGCATAAGACCATATGCTCTGAGTGACTACTCAGAGTCTTCAGAGATTTTAGTTTTGGGATTTCTAGAAGATTTAGCAGCTACCAGGTGATTCCTAGAAGGTTTTACTCTTACCATTTGCCAATGTACCTAATGCTGTGACTATAATCAGGGAAGGACTCCATGCCTGGGGGACTCAGGGGCTATGTAGAAGTCTATGTTTGCTCTTAGCTTGCCTCTTTCCTTGCCAGATGGATATGATGGCATTACAAATAGAAAACACTGAAATGGTGGTGAGGAAGGGTATCAGACATTGCAGATAAATAAGTCTACTCAACCCAAGAGATCACTGGAGGATCCCTTCCTATGTTTAGGTAACAGGAGGTTGAGGAGGAGACAGGAGAAAAGGTTAGGGAGGAAGGAAGAAGTTGAGAATGTTCTAATAAGGAAGCTAAAGGAGGAAAGAGTGCCAACAGGGGCCTGCCCAACAGCATCACATTCTGCCAAGAGGCCAAGAAGGATAAAGAATACCTAAGGCAGATTTGATAAAGTGAGAAGTTACCAAGAGGAACACAGAGAAGGGCTTGGTGATAAGCCAATCAAGAAAGACTTTCTGCAAAGGAAAGAATTCAGTCTTGACAAATGTAAAGAATATAATTGCTAAAAAGAAAAAGGAAAAAGAGAATCTTAGGGAAAAGGATAGGTTTTAGAGGAAAAGAAGGAAGACTGAGCAAACCTGACATATTAAAATTCAAGATTTTACTGCAGGGCTGGGGTTGTAGCTCAGTGGTAGAATGCTTGCCTCCCATAGGTGAGGCACTTAGCAGTACATAAAAAAATAAAATAAATTAAAAATAAAGGTTGAATTCTTAAAAAAAAGATTTTATAGCAGAGGAACGTGCTTAGGACAATACAATGAACCTGGGGAGGGAGGTGGCAGCTTTTAGGAAGTCTTCATGGTTCTCTGAAGAGTTTGTTCTGCTATATAGATATGTTGTGGTGTGAACTGATGAATAAATCAGTAAGAGTGTAAGTTATAG
Organism: Marmota monax; assembly: GCF_021218885.2. Lineage (NCBI taxonomy): Eukaryota > Metazoa > Chordata > Mammalia > Rodentia > Sciuridae > Marmota > Marmota monax. The sequence goes on along the minus strand of NW_026695230.1, from coordinate 9,099,928 downwards.
GTTATAGATTAGTAAAAAATTATATTATAGATTATAGATATAAGATTTTGATAAGTGAGATAAGACGATTATAAAGCAAGAATGTCACAGACAGACCTAATACTCCATTTTGCTGCCTTCTATAAAAAACTGTTACAAGAGCTGTTTCTGAGAAACTGAAATGAAAGCTGTTTTCTTATTAAAAAATTTGTTTTTCTATACTTTGTACTCAGGATGTAGTGGTGGTTGTGGTGAGCTACATCCTGTGTTTGAATGCCCTTGTGGGTCTACTGTGACTTTGAAGTAGATTCTTGCCCCGCCAACCCCAAATTCAGATGCGACTGTCTAGCACCTGCTTGAACCTGGGACTGTGGTCAACTGAACTGCAAAGCTAATGCTTTTTTAGCTTCTGTTTATCGCTTGCTGACTGGAAAACTCCAGTCCTGCCTGGAGCCCACAGGCTCCACTTATTAATGTTTTAATTTCTGTGATTGCCTAGTGCCGCAGTCTGGCTGGGCACAAAATCACGAGCCACTCAAGCAGGAACAAAGTTTATTTTTTGAAACTGCCGCCAATGTCCGGTATGCTCCCGGGAAGATTTTTTCCACCCAGGCGGCCTCCTCCTGGACCGCAGAGAGAGCTCCTCCCCCGGAACTCCCTCCTACTGTACTTCCCCAACCAATGGGAACTCTCCAGGAGTCCCGTAGCCGGCCTAGGTGAACAGCAGGAGTCCAATATCCATATGAATGCAAATCTTAACATAATCATATCATCTCAATGGCTAGCTGGTGTCACCTTTCGACCAAAAATGCCATGCATCATATACTTGGCTCTTAGCATCTCCCCCCTTCTGTTTAAGTAACAAGCAATCTGGCTAGGGACTGTGCCTGTTAGGTTTGTCCAATTCAACATATGGTTCTTACCCGTCAACAGAAAACTGACTTTTAGGCGTCAGCCTCCTGTCTTAGGTTGATACCAGTGCAATTGGATCATACCCGTCACTGACTACCGGTCCAGCATATAGCCATACTTGTGGATAGGCCTATGTACCAGTGGGGGGGTGAGGTTATTTGCCTCACCTCTGTTGGCCCCCAAAATTAGACCATCACTAGTAGAAGGGAGGAGGATACAGAAATGTCATGACACCAAGTCAATTAACGGCTCCTAGGAAAAATTGCATCACTGGTGACACATCAGCAAAGATACGCTAGCACTACCATAATTCGCTGCATCAACAAATAGATCACAAAGCATACAAGTGATACATAGTCCAGGCAAGTTCTGTAAGCAGTTCAAAGCAGAGGAATTTATCAATATGTGCATATCCTCCCAAAATAAAGCATACAAGTGATACATAGTCCAGGCAAGTTTTGTAAGCAGTTCAAAGCAGAGGAATCTATCAATATGTCCATATCCTTCCAAAATAAATCGACTCATTGATTGAGCATTACTTGTTGAGTTATAAATCATTGATGTATCAGTTTACACGGTTTGTTGTGATAACTCTCGAAGAAGTTGTAGTTTGGTTTTATCTTTGTCTTCACCGGCACTGGGATGAAAATAGGAATTTTGACAATGATGCTAAAAAAAAAAATATGTAACATTTCAACAGGTACTAAGAAAACAATATTTAGAACAATTTACATTATCCTGAACAGAATTATTAAATATAATGAAAAGGAAAGGTGAAAGTAAACAAACAGATCTGTTAACCTTCTATTTGTTCATATATTAAAACAATCCTCAACAGCTGTTTACCCAAATTAAATTAAACTATTAAAATCACGTGAATAATAAAAAAAAAATTTTTTTGGATCCATGTGCATGAGCGCTCCTCATATGTGATATATGGACATACGCACATACAGATATACAACACAAAACAGAAGTGTGCACACGTAACATATAACACATAAGACAATAGTAAAGGCCTTGTAGCTTTACCTAGGTGAAATCTCCATTGCAATGTTCAAAAACTCCACAGTCAAAAAATAAAACTGATCAGAAAAAACATTAACCTAGGTCTGTATGAGCTCAAAAATAAAATAGAACTTTATGATGTGGGAAAAAGCAATAATAAAATAGATATTGAAAAAAGCATCCTGGTTAATCACTGTCGCAGATGTAAGAATAGCCAAGCTGGAGATCTGGATATCAGCTGTTATGGATTTGAGTCGAATCATCTTCCTTTTGGTCTGTAGAAATTGTTTTAGTTAGTCTCTCTGGAATCCAAATCGGCTGCTGTTCTTCCTGTGGAAAAACACAAACAGAGCCCTGACTCCAGACTATCACTGGGTCAGGACCTTTCCATTGTCCTGTTAGAATATCTTTCCAAAGTACCTTAGGCTTATGTACATTTTTTGGATACAAATGTCTTTCCGCAGCACTAAGCCCTGATGAATCCAAATTTAAAAAGTTTAGAGTAAAAAGCGTTATTTTAAGTTTATCTTTGGGGGATATATACCCCTTTCCAATTCCCTCCTTTTGTTTTAATAAGTACATTTTAATAGTTTGATGAGCTCTTTCAACTATGCCTTGTCCTTGTGGATTGTATGGAATTCCTGTTATGTGAGTAATGCCAAATGATGAGCAAAATTGTTTAAAAGAGGTGGACGCATAACCAGGACCATTATCGGTTTTTAACTGTTTTGGAACGCCCACAGTGGCAAAATTTTGTAAGCAATGAGCTATAACATCTTTAGTTTTTTCTCCGGCATGAAGGGAGCCCATCAGAAATCCGGAAGAAGTATCAACTGTAACATGTAAATATTTTAATTTTCCAAATTCTGGCAAGTGTGTGACGTCCATCTGCCAAATATGGTTAGGTATCAGTCCTCTAGGATTGACTCCAAGATTAACTTGTGGTAAAAATGTCACACAATTTTGACATTGTTTTATTATATGTCGGGCTTGTTCTTTAGTTATTTTAAAATGCTTTTGTAAAGTATTAACATTGACATGGAACCTTTTATGAAAATTTATTGCTTCTTCTATTGTGGAGAAAATATGTATGTCATGTGTAGATTTATCTGCTAACTCATTGCCCAAACTAAGGGCTCCAGGCAATCCTGTATGTGCCCTGATATGTCCTATAAAGAATGGATCTTTTCTGTCCCAGATTAGACTTTGTATAGTGGAAAACAAAGAGAAAACAGTAGAAGAAGGGGAAATCCTACCAGCATCTTCAAGGGATACTATAGCATTAACTACATACTGACTATCAGAAAATAAATTAAATACAGAATCTTTAAACATCATAAAAGCTTGTAATACTGCATTAAGCTCTACCTTTTGAGCTGATTGTTTGGGTACTAAAAATGTAAAAGTTTGATCAGGGGTAACTACTGCTGCTGTACCATTATTTGACCCATCAGTGAATATATTTGGAGCATTCATGATAGGGGTTTTTTTTTGTCATCTTTGGAAAAACTACAGGATGTTTAGACCAAAAAGACAACAAAGGATTAGACGGTAAGTGATTATCAAATGAAACATTAGATTTACACATGATTATTGCCCAAGTATTTAACTCATTAGCTAACTCATCAATTTGATCTATAGTATACGGAGTAATAATTTTATTGGGAGAAATCCCAAACACTCCCTTGGCTGCTTTTATTCCTTTGAGTATTAATTGTCCTACAGCCTCAGGATACCTAGTAAGAATAGTGTTAGGAGAATAAGATAAATGTATCCACAATAATGGACCTTCTTGCCAGAATACTCCTGTAGGAATATTTTTTCTTGGCAGTACAATAAATAATAAAGGCAAACTTATATCAATTCTATCCAAATGCATATTTTCCATATATGTTTCAATGATTTTTAATGCCTTTCTTGCTTCAGGCGTCAACATTCGGGGTGAATTTGGATCTGATGGACCTTTTAGAATATCAAATAAAGGTCCCAACTCTCCTGTTGGGATGCCTAGATAAGGCCTTATCCAATTTATGTCTCCTAATAACTTTTGAAAGTCGTTAAGTGATTTGAGTTGATCTACTCGTATTTGAATTTTTGGTGGACGGACCATGGTTGAGGATAATAAAACCCCTAAATAATTAATTGGAAGATTTAATTGTACTTTATCTATTGCTATCTCTAGATTATAATTTTTTAATAAATTTGTAAGTGTGGCATAACATTCTAGCAATGTGTTTTTATCTTTATGTGCCAATAACACATCATCCATATAGTGAAATATTTGTAGTTCAGGATTTTGATTTCTAAGTGGCTGGATTGCTTTGTTAACATAAATTTGACACATAGTTGGACTATTAGCCATCCCTTGAGGGAGTACTTTCCATTCATATCTCTGATCAGGACCTTCATGATTTAGTGCAGGGATAGTAAATGCAAAATGTGGACTATCCTCGGGATGAATTGGAATTGAAAAAAAACAATCTTTAATATCTATAGCTAAAACATACCAGGTTTTTGGTAAAGCAGACAATTGGGGAATCCCTGATTGAGCAGGTCCCATAATAACCATCTCATTATTAATGGCTCTTAAATCTTGCAATAATCTCCATTTACCAGATTTCTTTTTAATGACAAAAATGGGAGTATTATGGGGAGATACGGAAGGTTGTATATGTCCCTCCGCTAATTGTTGTTTGACCAGGTCATGGGCTATTTGTATCTTTTCTTTAGTCAGGGGCCACTGAGGAACCCACACTGGTCTTTCTGATTTCCAAGTAATTTTGATTGTCTCAGTGGCCCTTTCTGAAAACCCAATCCATGTCTATTTGTTTCTTGATCTATTTGAATTGGTGCTGTCATACCTTGTTCTTGTTCTCTTAATCTTTCTTCTTTCCTAAAGCCTTGTCTAGCCCTAGTAGTGGGCGCATTAGGATTGATGTTATTTGTTAACGTCAAACCTAATTGATCTAGGACATCTCGTCCCCATAAATTTATAGGAAGATGATCCAATACATAGGGCTGTATAGTTCCTTCACATCCTTCAGGATCCTTCTAATCTAATACCATTGCACTTCCATGGGGATTAGTTGCCACTCCTAGGCCTCGAAGCGTTTGAGTGGCTTGTTGTAATGGCCAGTGTTTTGGCCATTCTTGACGAGATATTATGCTAAGGTCAGCACCTGTGTCCAGTAGTCCAATAAAGTCATGTCCTTGAATATTTAGTTTTAGCATGGGGCGAGAATCTAGATTTAAAGACAGCATAGCCCAATCTACACCTGTGGAGCCTAATCCCTTGGAACCTCTTTCTACAGTACGACTGGAAAATTTATCATGTAGGCTGGGTATTATTAATAACTGTGCTATTCTATCTCCTGGTGAAATTACTGATATACCTCTTGGAGAACTAGCTATAATTTTTATTTCACCCTCATAATCGGGATCAATTACCCCAGGACTTATCATAAGTCCTTTTAGTGTTGAAGAACTGCGTCCCAATAATAAGCCTACTGTTCCTTGGGGAAGAGGTCCTTTTACTCCTGTGGGAATGATTTGAACTCCCATCTCTGGAGTTAGTACTGCTCTGGCAGAGGCGCAGATGTCCAACCCTGCACTCCCTCTAGTTTGTCTGATGAGGGATTTAATGGATAATGCGTCCTGGGCACTACCTTGATGGTGCTGTTGCGTTCCTCCATTGCCCCGTATATTTGTGGTTTTGGGCCCCGGAGCATTGGGCCCTCCAGTCCGTTTTTTGGCAATGGAGCCTGATGTCTTTCTCCACGATATCGTGGGTAAACACTTGGTCCTTGTCTGTTTTTTGATAACGGAATACCCTCTATGGTGGTTTGAGAACGGCATTCATTAGCCCAATGTTTCCCTCTACGGCATCGTGGGCAAATACCCGGTATTCTATTCCTTTGATTCCTAGCCTTGTTAAACCCTCCTCCTATGGGGCAACTCCTTTTAAAATGTCCTGTTTGATCACAATTATAGCATGTTTTTGGCCTGGCATCTAAAGCCTGTTGTACTGCTGCTAAGACTTGCCCTTGTTCATTAATGTCTCTACATAATTTAATATATGTGTTTAAATCTTCATGTTTCCATGGTCTGATGACCTCTCTGCAGCAACGATTTGCTTGGTCATAAGCCAGTTGTTTTATAAATGGCATTGCCTGTTCTGCATCTCCAAATACTCTAGAAGCTGTCTGAATAAGCCTATCTACAAATTCAGCGTAAGGTTCATTAGCTCCTTGTATTACCTTAGATAATTGTCCTTGTAAATCTCCATGCCCCTGTAAAGTTTTCCATGCCCTAACTGCGTCTGCAGCAATTTGTGCGTATACACCAGGATCATATTCAATTTGTTGCCGTTGACCCTCATAAGGTCCTTTTCCTAATAACATATCTAGATTTCTTTGAGGGTAACTGGCTGCTGCATTTCGCCTAGCTGTCTCCATGCAAAATTCCTCATTGGCAACCTTCCATAACAAATATTGTCCTCCATTTAGCACAGATCGGCACATGTTAGCCCAATCTGCTGGTGTCATGTCTAAGTTGGTAATGGATTCGACCATGCTCACAGTGAAGGGTGCTTGTGGCCCATAGGTTGTTACAGCCTCCTTTAATTGCTTCACTGTTTTGAAATCTAAAGCACGGTGAATTCGTTGCCCTCCTGCCTGCTCAAGTACAGGGCATGCTAATCTTTGGGGTCCTGCCTCAGGATTCCGTCCATCAACTACGGGAGTTGAGGGCCGCTCAGCTGTAGATGGAGCTGTTGGTTGAATTACGCCCTCTGGTGATAGAACGGGGTTAGTAGCAGCCTCCTGTTGTAATTCCCCGCCTGATGGTTGTTTTTCCTCTAAGCTTTCTTTCTTCAAACCTTCCTCTGTCTGACTAGCTTGAGAGACCTTCTCTTTCGCTTGACCTAACATGTTTTCTACCATAGTCTGGACCTCTAACAATTTACTTAACAGTCTTTCGGCTTGTTTTTTACTAGTTTCTAATCTACTATAAAGGTAACGCAACCCAATAAGATAGCATAAAACAAAACCGAAACAGAATGAAACAAAAACCGAACAAAGAATAGTTGTATCAATTTTCTCTTTCTCAGGGCCGAACAACTTCAAACCTTGAGCCAACCATTTTTCCCAGTTTGCCTGAGAAAATTCTAGGGATAGGCAGCTTGAAACAAAAACAAGATAAATCAAAACGAGAACACATTGTTTTTTGAAATGGTCACCCATTTTGTTGCCTTCCCTCAGGGGCGAGCAATTTTACTCACCTCCAAGCTTCAGGCGTTCCCCGTGCGGGCCGCCAGTTGCCGCAGTCTGGCTGGGCACAAAATCACGAGCCACTCAAGCAGGAACAAAGTTTATTTTTTGAAACTGCCGCCAATGTCCGGTATGCTCCCGGGAAGATTTTTTCCACCCAGGCGGCCTCCTCCTGGACCCGCAGAGAGAGCTCCTCCCCCGGAACTCCCTCCTACTGTACTTCCCCAACCAATGGGAACTCTCCAGGAGTCCCGTAGCCGGCCTAGGTGAACAGCAGGAGTCCAATATCCATATGAATGCAAATCTTAACATAATCATATCATCTCAATGGCTAGCTGGTGTCACCTTTCGACCAAAAATGCCATGCATCATATACTTGGCTCTTAGCAGCCTAGATTACATGATGATAAACAAGTCACTGTGGTTTTTATGCTCATATTCTCCTTGGATGGACCAGGAAGCTGCTTGAGTCTCTACAGTTGGGTGACAGTCCCTGGCCAGGTAAATAAAGCTCTCTTTTGATTTGAATTTGGACTTAGACTGCTTTCTGAAGTGGCTCCCCATAACAGCTATTTTGAAGTCACTGTAGAATCCTTTTGAGTTTCTCATTCCAGGGGTGAAATAACTACTGACATAACACAATTAAGGTTTGTAGGCTGGGGGGCGGGGAGGTATGTAAAAAGAGTCAAATCAAATCAGTGTTATAATTCTAAAGGGGCAGCTGTATGTGATATATAGGAAAAAATTGGTTAAAAAAAACCCTAAATGAACCAAAGATTACTGGTGTCTTCAATGGAAAATTAGGCCTTGTCTAATATACTCTTCCAGGTTATCTTGCTTCCACAAACACCTTATAAAATATTCCCCTTACACTGCCTTTGTGGAGTCTAGACTGCCTATGATTTGGTGCTATCAGATTCATGAATGGTAACTGCTCAAATAAACTTTTTAAAACATTAATTTAAATGTTTACCTTTTAAAAACACACCATAGGCATATAAGAGAGGATCACTGGTAGCTACAAACCAACTGAAGACTCTATCCCAGTTCACCTAAGAGCTGATACTTTCTTTTGCTTTCTAGATTTTATTGGGTAAAATAAAAGTTAACTACAGAAAGGTTCTGAAAAATGCAACAAATATCTAGGATTAAAAATGTAACATTTTGTTATCTTTTCTTCAAATCAATTATTAATAATTCCTTTTTATATATACTTGCATATATGCAATTTTACTTAAGCATATATTGTTATATCATATGGAATTAATATAAATATTTCAGAAATTGTATGCTTTAAGGAAAGTCTCTGGAGATTTGTTAGTATCCTTACTGTCCATAATGTCTTACCCTTAGGGGTAGACCAGGGGAGGCATGGTAAAGATTAATGCCATCATAAAGAAATCTAAAGGAATGGAGCACTTGGGTTGTGGCTCAGTAATAGAGTACTTGCCTAGCATGTGTGAGGCACTGGGTTTGATCCCCAACACCAATAAAAACAAACAAATAAAATAAAGGTATTGTGTCTATCTACAACTACAAAAAAAAAAAATCGAAAGGACTCAGGGTTGGTGGATTCTATCACATCTGTTTAATGCCACAGACTGGCCCCTGTAGAAACTTGGACCTGTTGCTGTGTTCAGAGATTCATCTCCATGTTTATGTCAAGGTCCTGCATCACTCAGGCATTCCTCAGCCAATGACTGAGTACATCAAGGATTCTAAGATAGGCCCCTTCCTGGGGTACTGGTGCTCCTCTTACAGAGACTATCTGATGGCATGGTCAGTGTTCCTTCGAACTGCAGGCCAGTCTAAGACCTACATCCAATCTTCCTTCCTTCCTTCTCTCCTTCATTTGGGGTCAGTTTTACATTGTAATCTGATAGTGCTTTCAGGCTTCCCAGGATCTTTTCTTGTTTTCACTCTCACAGATATTTCCTTTAATAAATTCCCTGCATGTTTAACCTTACCTTGATATTTGCATTTTGGAGGATCCAAAAAACTAACCCTCTATTCATCCACATATGTAAAACTATGAGTTTATATTGATTGCTTAAATTCCAACCCTATACCACAGAGTTTATTCTAGGCTTTTTCCTTTCCACATTTTTACTCATTGAGGAATCTAGAAATGATTCACGTGTTTATTTTCTCTGTCTTAGAATATAAAAAAAGGTAGTTTCAGAATTATTAACTTGTTTCATGACAAAACAACAAAACAAAAACAAGCCAACCGACAAGAGTTTAATGTTTGTTCATAATTCTTTTAATCTTTAGTCCAAGTTTACATATGTCAAAATATTATGTTCAAGTTACTTGACTTGGTTCTTTTATCCTTGAACATGGCCATACTCTGTGGTTTGATCTAGTTCATCATTTCAGTTAAGGGATAATTCCAAAGCCAAGGAAAATGTCAAACCATTCCATAGCCCAAACTGGAGTTCATATTTAAGATTAGACCTGCTAAGTCAGACCAAGCATTATCAAGTAAGTTCAGATCAGAAACCAGCTCACAGTCCTGTCAGAATCCCAGTCAAAATTCTTTTAACACAACGTGGCATCTAGGGTTTATTGACACAGACAACTATGCTTGAACTCAACTAAGAGACTGGCCCAACACAGAACATAATTATGTGTCATTCCAGCTTGACATAGAACTAAACTCTAGACTAACCCAGATCAGAAGCAAAACCTGGCTTAGTATGGCCTAGAGCCCAGAATATGCTAGCTCAACTCACTCATTAATTTATTTATCATGCATTTATTGTAGGCCGACTGTGGTCCAGGCACTGTGGTAGATGCTAAGGCTTATTTGGAAATGGGAGGATTTCCTAGAAGTTTGTACCTGTTTTGTAGTCAACACTTCCAGACTATTGTCATCAAATAACCTCGCACAGACATTTTCTCATGACATATTCTGCTCCATTCCTTTATTATATAATACCATGTCCCATTACAATCTTACCACATAACCTTTTGACCTCGTAGATTTCTGTATCTGCTTATGACCATTTATTAAATGTTCTTAGATTGCCAGGACTTAGGAGACACAAAAATACTGCTTTAAAATAACTCATAATCTTTAATCCTACCAAGGAGACTGATTAAAAACAATTTTGAAACCCCTACTCTAGTATGATGAATCTTATAATAAAGATTTCTTCAAAGTTCTGTGGGAGCCTAATGGAAAAATTTTTTTCATAATGTCAAGAGGGTGTGGTTGGGAAAGAGATTTCTCTATTTATTTTTTATTTTTGGGGGGTACTAGGGTTTGAACCCAGTGGTGTTCAACCTCTGAGCCACGTTCCCAGCCCTTTTTATTTTTTCCTTTGAGACAGGGTCTCACTAAGATGCTTAGGGTCTTACTATGGCTGGCTTTGAATTTGTGATCCTCCTGCCTCAGCCTCCTGAGCCACTGGGATTACAGGCATGCACCACCACACCCAGCACCACTATTTTTTTGAAGAGGGACTAAGACTTTAGTGAAACCGAAGGACGTTCTAAGAAAAGAAGTAGTCCAAGTCAAGGCATGTGGACAGTTAGGGAATGCTTGGTGATGTTTATGGATCCTTTGGTAGGGGCAGCAAAAGGTAGAAGTCAAGGGCTGTCAGAGGCTTATCAGAAATACACCTCCATCTTCTTAGGGTCATGGCTGGACCAAAGAATTAAATTGTCAAAAGACAATTTAATTTATATGCAGTGCTGAGAATTGAACCCAGTGCCTCACACATACTAGGCAAGTGCTCTACCACTGAGCTATAACCCTCAGCCCAACATAAGACAAATTAACAGGAGAAAAGCATGCAAATTTATTTAAACAAGTTTTACATGTCATGGAAGCCTTCTTCAGAAAGTGGAGACTCAAAGAAGCAGTTACAGTCAATCACTTCCATACTTGAATTGGACAAACAGTAGTAAATAGTGAAAATATGATAAAATGGAGGTGTTTAGAATAGGGTAATTAACTGAGAAGTGCCTAGGAAGATTATGGATAGTTTAACAAGGTTTATTTCTACAAAATGTTCTTCCTGTCCTTGATTATAAGAACACTGGTTTATAGGGAAGATATCTTTCACATAGGAATTTCAAGTCCTACTTTAAAGAAAAATAATGAAGGTCAAAGTGACCTTTCCTATTTTTGTTTTTATTATTATTTGGAAGTGCTTTTAATTCAAAACAGTCAATATGCCACAGCAGCATATTTTAGGGTAGCATATTCTTAACTCCTTCAACATAATGGAGGCAAAATGCTCTCAGAGTTCAGAGTAGCAGGATTAGAACATTCTTGGAGTTAAAATGAGAGGCTATAAATATCCTGCTGCTTTAACCTTGTCACAATGAATTTTCCAAGGTCTGCATACCATCTTTTGTCATAGATTACCTTCCCCTCCTATGACATATTTCCCAACGTTGACTCATCTCTGTGTTATGTGGAATTCCTCAAACCAGTTTCACAAACTTAAATGTCTACAAGTGCTAGGCGGATAATATGCTAAGTGGGCAAGGTGGTAAACTAAGAATACCTGCTTGTCCAAAGAAGGAAATTATTACTTTGTTTTAGCCAGCTGTTGCCATGTGGGAATGTGGGCTAAGGGTTGTCAGAAGTCCAGCGTTTTTAATAGAAGGCATAAATCCCAATTTTTGTTATGAAAATTTCCAAAATTGGCAACTAGTTGGGGAAAAGAAAACCTAAAACTTTTTGTGCAGGCCAAATAAACATGTCTATAGGCCAGATGGCAGCAGTGTGTGATCTTTGTCCTAAAACTTTTGTACTTTTCAGTGATATCATTTTGAAGGAATGAATGACTGTTCCATGCCCTTCTTATATCATTGATCACTGACTTCCCAAGTACAACCCAACCCACTTCCTGTTGTGTGCCACCCACTGGTGATTTCAGAGTTTGCCTATCTCTTTAAGGTGTCAAGTTCTACCCCTCTCCTTGTGATATCATGAACTACAGTCACATTCTTCCCTCCATTCCTGAAGTTAGCCTGGCCATACCCTTTATGACATCATGAATTGTCCTAGGACTTTGTTATTTTTTGGTACTGGGGATTGAACCCAGGGGTGCTTTACTCCTGAGCCCTTTTTACTTTTTAAAATTTGAGACAGGGTCTCACTAAGTGTTTGAGGCTAACCTCTAACTTTCAATCCTCCTGTCTTAGTCTCTTGAGTTGTTAGGATGAGAGACATGGGCCACCACATCTGCTTGTCGTAACACTTTGGAATACAAACTTATTCCTACATGCCATTACAACCCCTCACACATTTCTGTATCATCACACTGCAGCATCATGTGTTAACCTCATTCCAGGACTGCAATGTGGGATGGGAGTAAGAATATACAATCTGTATAGAAGAATGAATGGATGAGGTTGGGCAATTTTATTTTAATTTTTTAAAAATATATATATTTTTAAATTTTTTAGTAATAGATGGACACAGTATCTTTATTTATTTTTATGTGGTGCTGAGGATCAAACCCAGTGCCTCACATGTTCAAGGCAAGTGCTCTGCCACAATCCCGGCCCTGGGCAATTTTATTAAGGCAGAACACATCTGCATTAATAGAGCTGTTGAAAAGAATAATAATAGTTGAACAAGGATGTTTAAATATGTGGCATAGATCTCTGTAGAGTGATAAAAAGGTGTAAACTCAGTTCTCCAAGCACTTCAGGTTAACTTTTCCACAGTGAAGAATTATAGGACTTCTTTAATGAGACTGCTTACTGGATATGTTGTCTATTCCTTTGTAGTGTGAGAGGTTTTTGTTTTTAAATAGCAGGTAGAGGATACAAATTTGATGGAATGAAAACCCACAAGTTAGGATTAAGATTTATGTAACTGATCATTGTATATTCTAAGGTTTTTTCCTTGGAAGAAATCAAAAAATTATGAATGTAGCACACAATATGTATTAGATAACATTCCTTATTGCAGTATGACTGAACTTTATTCTTACTAAAATTCTTTTAACCCATGGAATATATGCTTTAGGTTTCTTCCTACATTTTTCTTCTAGTTTACTATTCTTTTTAATCTTTTTTTGGAAGGGAGCTGGTAAGATGGCTAGCAGGGAAGAGGATCATTATTCTTAGCATATTATAAATCTTTTGAGGTAGAAATAGTATAATTTTTTTTTTTTTCGTACTGGGGATTGAACCTAGAGGTGCTTAACCACTAAGCCACATCCCCAGTACTTTTTTTTTTTAATATTTATTTTTCAGTTTTCGGTGGACACAACATCTTTATTTTATTTTATGTGGTGCTGAGGATGGAACCCAGCGCCCTGCGCATGCCAGGCGACCGCATTACCGCTTGGGCCACATCTCCAGCCCACATCCCCAGTACTTTTTATATTTTATTTTGAGACAGGTCTTGCTAAGTTGCCTAGGGCTGCACTAATTTGCTGAGGCTGGCGTTGAACTTGAAATCCTCCTGCCTCAGCCTCCTGAGCCACTGGGATAACAGGCATGTGCCACCACAAACCCAGTGAGATGGTGTAATTATTGAAGAAAGGAATTCTTGAAATTTTGGACATTGTAGCATAAATCTAGGCATGATCTACTGCTATTAATATATATGTCCTGTATGTTAGTTACTGTAATAGCAGGTAGAGGATACAATTTCCATTTTCTTTTTTTAAAATATTTTTTTTAGTTGTAGATGGACATAATAACTTTATTTTTATTTATTTATTTTTATGTAGTGGTGAGGATTGAACCCAGGGCCTCACACATGCAAGGCAAGTGCTTTACCACTGAGCTACAAACCCAGCCCTCCATTTTCTTTCTAAAGAAAAAAAAAAAGCCAACATAATCAAATCCCTTTGCCAAAGCATTATGAAAAGAAAAAAAAAAAAAACAATATGAAGACCTAATATAATTAGGTAATTTTTTTATTCACTCATTCATTCAACAAATGTGTATTGATTGCCTGTTATATGTATCAGACACTGTTCAAGGCCCTGAATGATAAACTAAATATTCCCTATACTTTCAAAGATCTTATGTTATAGTGAAACAGAAAAACAATTAAGGAGAAAAGCACGTGCACACACACACACACACACAATTAGAGCAATGAGAAGGAAGAGAGGGAAATTACTTCAGATTGAGTGGTTGGAGTGGGTTTTCTGAGGCAGTGGCGTTTGAGTTCTAATGAGTGAGAAGAAACCATCAATGCAAAGTGTAGGGGAACAATGTTCTACTGAAATGGGTATAGCTTGGGCAAAGGTCTTAGTAGGAATGTTTTATAAAATCAGAAAAACAGTATGTGGTTAAGTACAGTGATTGAGAGGGAGGGTAGTAAGAAATGAGGCTGAACAGAAAGGTGACACACAGAGCCTTGACAGACACAGCAAGGAGTGTGAATTAGAAACTACTGTTTTTAAGTAGAGCAGTGCCATATTTTAAAGGATTGCCCCAACTTTGCGTGAAAAATGGATTATAGGGGGCCAAATTGGTAGGATATGAATTGTAGGCTATTAGCAATATTCTATTGAGAAATAATGATGATTTGGTCTGAGGGGAGGGAGAAAGAGGGAAAGGGAAAGGGGGAGAGAGAGAGAGAGAGAGAGAGAGAGAGAGAGAGAGAGAGAGAGAGAGAGAGAGAGAATGAATATATATATTTTGGAGGTAGAATCAACAGAACCTGCTGATGGATTGATGAATTAGATATGTGGTATGAAGGAAAACAAAGAATCAGAACTGACTTGTAGAATTTCAGCTGGTGCATTCTATTTACTGAAATAAGAAAGATAAAGAGAGTACTTAATAGGTTATCTGGGCATCAGGTGCTGAAACAAAATTAGCTGTGCAAAAGGTTTGCCAGGCAATAATACCTGCAAAGGGGAAAGGGGCAGAAGAAAAATTGTGCAGAGGGAGTCGGTATATAATGATGCAGACCTGACAAAGTCTCTGCCAGCTCAGACAAGCTCTAGAGCAAAAATTGCCAATTAGAGTTCTGTATTATACAAATCCATGTACTATCACCTTGCTCATTTGTTAGTTGGAAGCTGGCCCAAGAGTAGGAATTAAGCTATACCCCAAGAAGAGGATGACTTTGGTTCTAAAACTGGGGTGGACCTTGAAGCAGGTAACAGCTGGATGCTGTCAGCTAAGCACATTCCTCATAGCTGAGCACTCAGACCTTTCCTTCCAGGGTTTGTTTTGTTTTGCAGAATTGAGGATTAAACCCAAGCCTCAAACAAGCTAGGCAAGGGCTCTACCACTGAGCCACATCCCCACACCCCAGGCCCCAGGCCCCTCCTGAAGGAATCCAGAAGCACATCTCCGTGTATCACACACGGAAATTTTCATTGGCAAGAAAAAGGAAGACTTTACTTTTATCAAAAGTATAGGATTGGGGTTTGAGGGGATGATAGCTAATTACTTCTTTCAGTCATCACATGTTTATTGAGCTTCCACAAAAGGCCATCCAAATGGAAATGTAGACAATTGGAGAAGGTCTCAATTTCAGAAGTTTGTGCCAGGGCAGGAAATATTTAATAATTAAGATTATGGGCTGGCTAATCTGGAGAAGTACTCATTATGGTTTAGATATTAAGTGTTCCTCCAAAACTCACGTGTAAGACAGTGCAAGAATTTTTAGAGGTGAAATCATTGGGTTATGAAAGCCTTAACCCAATCAATGAATTAGTCTCCTGACAGGGGTAAATGAGTGGTAACTGAATGCAGGTAGGGTGTGACTGGAGGAGGTGGGTCATTGGGGACGTGCCTTTCGGGTATATATTTTGTATCTGGCAAGTGGAGTTATCTTTGTGCTTTCTGATCATCATGTAAGCTGCTTTCTTCTGCCACACTCTTCCATCATGATGTTCTGCCTCACCTCTAGTACTGAGGAATGGAGCTGATTATCTGTGAATGAGATCTCTGAAACTGTGAGCCCTCGAATAAACTTTTCCTCTTCTAAAATTATTCTTGATAGGTCTTTTAGTCACAGCAGGGAAAAAACTGACTAAAACAGTATCACTTCTTTAGGAATTGTTTGAAGACAATTTGGGCTGTCATATAAACTGGAGGGTCTAAAGGGAACACTATTGGCATTTAGTGGGCAGGGTCTACAAAGATAAAACATTTTGCAATGCATGGGC
Source organism: Marmota monax (assembly GCF_021218885.2). NCBI lineage: Eukaryota > Metazoa > Chordata > Mammalia > Rodentia > Sciuridae > Marmota > Marmota monax. Next base: position 9,083,649 of record NW_026695230.1, on the reverse strand, counting down.
TATCCCTCCAAATCAAGAAGCCCCTTACTAATAGTACACCTGTGGAAAAAATGGCTGTTAGATAGACAAGAGGCCCCAAACCAATCCTTGAGACAATTCATTTTTTAGAAATAGGGTAATGGAGGAGAAACTGGCACAGGAGACTATAAAGAAGTATCTAGAAGAGTAGAAAGAAAGTTGAAAAGAATGCTGAAAGAGGAAATTGTTTTAAGGAGAGAGAAGTAAAAAGCAGCAATCAATGCTACTGTGTAGTAGAGTAAGATGTGGACAGAAATTTATCAATTTAAAGGTGACTTTAATAAGAATAGTCTCAGAGGAGTGGCGGAGATGGAAGGCAGATTGGCATAAAATAAGAATAAAAGATGAGGGAGTGAGTAGAGTAAGCAAAACTTTCAACAAACTTGAAAAATAAGCAGGGAAACAATTTGGAAGGTGACTGGGGTCAAGGAAGTTATTTTATTCTGAACATTGTTATGAAAGTTTTTAAGTATACAAGAAAGTTGAAATAATTTTGCAGTAAAAGTACTGGATTATATAATTAGTATCTTACTCTACTAGTTCTATCACTTTTTTTTAATTCATGGGGAAGGTATTTTAAAAGCAACCATGTTGGGGATTTAGCAACCATGTTGTTGCTAAAGGGAAGAGAGAGGAAATGAATTACAGAATCACCTGGCTTTGTATATTTGATACTGGGAAGCTGTGGTGAACATGGTTCTGTTGTCTAACTAACGCTAGACCCTCTTCCTCTTTTTTTATTAGGACCCCAAATTTGATGTGTCCCATCCAGAGGATTTGTAGTGATTGGTCTAAGCCTATCATTACTGCTGCATTCCCCTTTTCAAGACCCTAACTTCCCCATTATACTCCCATCATTAGTTAAGAGAACAGTCATTCAAAACCTATTTTTTGTTACTGGAAGGGTTCTTAAAGCATTGTTTGAAGGACTGATATGGAGGAGGTCTTCAGTGAAAAGGAACTTTTCACAAAAAAGATTTACTACTACTACTACTACTACTACTACTAGTACTACTACCACCTTCGTCCCCATTCCCTATCAGGTCTGTTTTCTGCTTTTGAAAATAGTCATGATTCATGATGTCAGGAGGTATGACAGCTGTTTTTCAGCCCAGGGCAATAAACTTGAAGATGAACAGTCAGAGCTGAAGAATGCAGAAAATTGTAATGAGACTAGCAACCAACACCAATGCCAGCAACTGCCTAATTCCAGTTTTTTTTTTTTTTTTTTTTTTGTGGTAATAAAGACTGAATTCAGGGGGTGCTTTACCTCTGGACTACATTCCCAACCATTTTTATTTATTTTTGAGACAGGGGCTTGTTAGGTTGCATAGGCTGGCCTCAAACTTGTGATTCTCCTGCCTCAGCCTCCTTAATCACTGGAATTAAAGGGTGAGTGCCACCACGCCTGGCTGTAGACTTACTTTTCTTTCTTTCTTTCTTTTTTGGTGGTGCTGGGGATTAAACCCAGGGACTTGTGCATGTGAGGCAAGCACTCTAATAACTGAGCTATATTCCCAGCCCCTAGACTTAATTTAACTTTGAAAAATAAACTCTAATTTATTGAAGGCTTTATGTCACTTTAGCTGAATAGAGATACAGAATATGGGAGAAGCATGATGTGACTATCCTTTTCTTTGCTGAACACCTCTTCCTAACCTGATTCTGGTTACAGACCCTATTCCCCAGGCCACACAAGTGAGTGCCTGACCCAAATAGGACTGTCAATGAATTACTCCATTATCCTCTCATTGACTTCCTTTTTTTCTGTATGCTTAAAATGGTTTCTTAAGTCAGTGGTTCTCAAATAGTGGAGATTTTACTCCTCAGTATCTGCCAATGTCTGCAAATATTTTTGGTTGACACAGGTGGTGATGGGTGTTAGTGGTATTTAGTAGGTAGAGACCAGGAATGCTGGCATCCTAAAATGCTCAGGATACCCTCCTCCCCAAGATAAAATCTTACTGGACCAAAATTGTCAATAGCACTGCTATTTAAAAACACTGCTTTTAGGGCTGGGGATGTGGCTCAAGCGGTAGCGCGCTTGCCTGGCATGCGTGCAGCCTGGGTTCGATCCTCAGCACCATATACAAACAAAGATGTTGTGTCTGCCGAAAACTGGAAAATAAATATTTAAAAAAAATAAAATAAAAACACTGCTTTTAAAACAAGAATGATTTAATTGGTATATGGAAGTTCTCAAAGAGGACTTGTATCACCTGCTGAAAATGAGTGGGAAGGAAGGATGGGAGGTTTGAGGACGTATGAAATAATCATGGAGGATGTGGGAGAGGAAAGATGAGAGTGAAAAGTTGGAAGGTTGCTGGGCAGTGGTTAGGCCCTGTCTGAGGTCAATGTCCATGAATTTAGAGACATAGGTCTAATGATTTTTCTCCTACAACATAAAGTAGCATTGGTACAGATAAAGGGAAAGTGTGTGCTGGATTCATCCAAGGCTGAGTTTTTGTCAGAAGAGAACAACAGAGAGAAAAAAAGGCAAGGGAGTCGATGTTTGTATGGGAGTGATTTTATTAATGAAATAGAGAAATTAAGCTAGATAATGAGAGAACAAATGATAGAAGATAATTGATAATAAAACCTGAAGGGATCAAGTCGATTCAGGAACTGGCAATATTGGTATACTCTAGAGCTGGTTAGAAATAAAATCACATCTTCCTCATGGATCTACTAAATCAGAATTTGTACTTTAACAAGATCTTCAAGTGACTTGTATGTACATTAAAAACTGAGAAGTAGATTAGAGGATTTGATGAAAGTTAAGAATTTTTACTCTGAAAATATAATTCTGGGTGAATTATCCAGCACAGTGGTTACTTTTTTTTTTCTTCCTGTAAAGGGTCAAGAAATAAATAATTTGGGCTTGGGTGCGGTGGCGCATGCTTGTAATCCCAGCGGCCCGGGAGGTTTAGGCAGCAGGATCATGAGTTCAAAGCCAGCCTCAGCAACAGTGAGATGCTAAGTAACTCAGTGAGACGCTGTCTCTAAATAAAATACAAAATAGGCTTGGGGATGTGGCTCAGTGGTTGAGTACCCAAGTTCAATCCCTGGTACCAAAAAAAAAAAAAAAAAAAAATAGATAGTCAATGGTTTGACTTATCCCAGGGCCATAGTTTGTTTGACCTCTGTTTCCATATAGCATTTACCATAGAATTTCTGGTTTCTTTCTTATTTATTTATTTATTTATTTTTATGTGGTGCTGAGGATCGAACTCAGTGCCTCACATGTGCTGGGCAAGTGTGCTACCACTGAGTCACAATCCTAGCCCCTTTTTTCTTTGCTACTGGGGAATGAACCCAAAGGTACTTTACCATTAAGCTACATCCTCAGTCCTTTTTATTTTATTTTGAGATAGGGTCTTGTTAAGTTGCTTAGGGCCCTATTAAGTATGGAGGCTGGCCATGAACTTGTAATCCTCCCTCTGTGGTTCCATAGAAAAAAGATCATACAAGTGAGCACAACTGTGCAAGCAAATTCTGTTTTCTGACCACTTACTGTCTCTTGGGAGTAAGTACTCTTCTGAACACAAACTTACCTTTGTAATGAATTAGCCAGTTGATGTTCTGTGAGATTCTAGGACAGGATTTGAGTTAGGGCCAAACTGAAGTATTAAAAAGCAGACTCTCCTTAACATCATTTTTTTCTCCCTGGAAGACCTAGAGATGTAATATGGGGCAGGCTTTGCATTTACTGGTTCTCTGGGGTTGTTTTCCTTTTGTTTTCTTTGGGCCTCCAGCAAATTCATTTTGGAGTTTCTTAGCTAGCCAAAGGAAATCAAGGTATTCCTTGGACATCAAAGAATCAATTGCTTAAATTGAGTTGAACAATATTCCCTTGAAGGAAGTGGCAGTAATAATCAGTCAGGGTTTCCAAGGTAACAGAGTGCAGGTAGGTGGGGGAGGGAAATAAAATCTGTTGAGCATCTTCTTTCTAGCATCCTAAATAAATCATTTGAGTCCTTATAGTAAGTTTAGTATTATGATCCCCAAGGTATAGATGGAGAAATATTCTTTAAAGCAATGTAGCACCTTATTCTGGTACCCTCTGTTTTACAAATATAAATTCATTTAATCTTCAACATCCCTATGCAATGGGAACTATTACAGCCTCTATTTTATAGTTGGGAAAGCTGTGCCATGAAGAGAGGTTAAATAACTTATTGGAGAACATTTGCTAATATATATGGGACCGAATTTTTAGTCCTAGAACACTGGCTTCATTTTTCATTTTACGTCTTGGTTTAAACTCACTCATTTGATACTTGTTGAACAAATACTCTGCCAGAAAATGTACCAGGCCTAAAGTTAGGTAACTAACTCAAGACCAGGCATATGTGATAGCTATAGAATCAGTGTTGAGGTCCAATTCTGACTCTTAAACCTGTGTTCTTTTCCTTGTACTATACAGTGAGTATGTTTTTCAGTCGTTTCCAACAGGAGATTCTCCATTGGTGCTAAACCTTCAAGTTTTGGGTTTTACTAATTAAGTAATGTGACATTTCTTTTTAAGTTCTTCAGGATGTTTGAGGTATTCCTATCAACATTCATAGTTTTCTTTATCACAGAACAATCTTTACCGGTATAAGAACGGTTGTTCTCTGCTTTATATGCACATGGCATTCTGAAATATTTTCCTACATTTTGTTGTTTAATTATTGTATGCCCTTTTATCCTTGTCTTTTCTTTTTCGTTAACCTCAGGACATTTCTGAGAATAATGCCCTTGTCTCAGTCACCAAGCTTGTGTTCATTATCCATTTCATTATATTATTAGATTAATCTAATCTTCCAATTTTCTAGGTTTTATTCATCTTCATTAGGTTACTGAGTAATCCAGATAGATTATTACCAGGTCTTTTAAGGTCTACTCTTAAAGGGTCTATTCCAAATTTTAATGCCTGAGTCAGGCACTTTGTGTCTGTCCCTGTACTTAGACAATAAGTAATAAAAATGTGCTGTCAATATGTTTATTTTCAACAGTGTTAGGATGTTATCATCTCCTAATCTGACACTAGCAATGATTACTAATGATAAATAACCAATATGCTGATATTTCCCATATTTTTCAAGCTTAAATTTAGTGCTCCTACATCAGGACCTCCTGAATATTCTTTCTTTCTCAAGTGCTTTTATTCTTTAATCTATTCATTGAAGTAGAATATAACTAATTTTCCTTATATTTGCTTCTGCTGTTAACCCTTCAGTGGAAGCAGAGCCACAGAATTCTTGGACTTTCATCATAAGGTAGAAAAAAGGTTGAGGTCTTGCTTTTAAAAAATGGACAAGTGTCTTGTTCTCCTGAACCTCAAGAAGAAGCTTAACTTTGAGGTACTAAGTATGTGGATGAGAGACATTTGAAAGTCATGGAATCCAGAGACCTGAGGTATATTCTTAGGTTAGCCAGTAACTTGAGAATGGCTAACATTTATTGAACACTTACACTGTGTGCCAGTCACTTTTCTATTCATTTGCTGTGCTGTAAGTGGGAGGGCACTATTATTATCACCATTTTATTGACAAAGAAATGGAAGCACAGAGCATTTAAATAATTTACCCCATGATTATACAAACTAGTATGTGAATTTGTCATGCTTTCCTGCTGTTTTATGACACTGATATCTCAGCTTTAACTAACTTTACATATATAATACAGCTAGGTAATATGAAATAATCTTCTCTGAAAACTAAAAATGTATTTTTTTGTGCCAGTTAAGCAAGATTTTTTAAGACAATTTTTGAAAGTTGAACAAGGAAAAGGTAACTGTATTTGTTACACTGGAAATAGAAATCTTCAATTTTACCTACATTTTAATTCACATTTCTTTAATTAAATAAATACATAATCTCTGAAAAAAAATTTACCCCAACTCACTGCTATTAGGGGCAAAGTTTTGCAACAAAGACATGGTGATACATCTAGCCACTTGCTTATATTTCATCTTGATAACAGAAACTTCCACTACAGTTGGCCTTCCTCTGTATCTGTGGTTCCACATTTATGGATTAAAAACCAACTGAAGAGGAAAAATACTAGGGAAAAATACTACAACTGAACGCAGACAGACATTTTTCTTGCTATTATTCCCTAAACAATACAGTATAACAATAATTTACATAGCATTTATATCATATTAGGTATTAGAAGTAATTTAGAAACGATTTAAATTTTGTGGGAGGAAGTACATAGGTTATATTGCAAATTTTACATCATTTTAGATAAAGGTTTGGGTATTTGTGCATTTTGGTATGGAAGTGGGTACTAGAACAAATCCCTTGTAGATCCGGAGCCACAACTGTACCGATATACTATGCAACAGGTTCTTTGTTTTTGTTATTACCTAATCACCAACATCCTAAGGTAGATGTAATACCATTTTTTTTTTTCAGGTGTAAAGAATGGAGGCTTAGAAGGGTCCTACCAATTGGCAAACTCAAGCTTCAAAAGCAGCTAGGTGGCTCCAAAAGTTTCTCTAACTCTCCAGTCACATACTTTTTTTTTTTTTTTTTTTTTTTTGGTACTGATGATTGAACCCATCCAAGGGATGCTCAATCACTGAGCCACATCCCCAGCCCCTTTTTTATATTTTATTGAGACTGGGTCTTGCTGAGTTGCTAAGTGCCTCGCTAAATTGCTGGGGCTGGCTTTGAACTCAAATCTTCCTGCCTCAGCTTCCCAAACCACTGGGATTGCAGGCGTTCGCCACAGCGCCCGGCTCACACACATTTTTGATACTCAGTTTCCCCATCTTTAAAATAAGAGATTTGGAGATGCCTTGGTTCTACGGTGGAGGATGTAGAGAAAGGCATGTCTACAGATGGATGTGCGAGAAGGTGGGGCAAATGCAGTCAGGCCACAGTGACCCAGGGATCAGCAGAACGAGAGTGGGGCGCGGTTACAAATTTGAGGAGGGTTTTTGCTAAAAGGAGGTTCGGGAACCCCCACCTCCCCAACGCGAGGCCTGTGGTTGAGAAAGGGCTTGACAGTATGGGCCACCAGTATGGGTGCTGAGGGGCAGACCAGTGGTCAAGAAGGAGGCTATCCCTAGGGCTGTGTTGGATTTCTCAGACAGGACACCCGCCCCAAGTCCTGCTCCACAGGCTTCTCCAAGAAAGCTGGGAAGGAAGAGGCGCGGCCTCCCTGCCCAGCGAAGCAGAGCGCCACGTCCCTCTTGGCTCAGCCTACCTCAGGCTCCTTCGATACGCGCTCCACACCTCCCGCCTCCGGCCTCGCTGGCTTGGCCTGGATCCAATCCCAGCCAATCGGCGCCCTCCGCGATCCCGAGCCGGACCAATCAGCGGCGGTGGGGGCGGGAGCTGTCGCCATGGCAGTGAGGAGGCGGGCGCCCGCGGTTGGTGGAGGGACCCAGCAAAGCAGTGGGCTAGGGGCTGGAGAGAGTCTGTTCCAACCCATTCAGCAAGCGGAGCCTTCCTCGCCTGCAACCCGCAAGGTAAGGCCGGTGGCTGGAGGTGGATGCGGATTAGTAAGTCTGGAGGCTGGGGCGAGTCCTGAGATAAGACTCTGGTTTTTTGCCCTGCCAAAGCAGTGAGCATGGCGGGGCCCGCACAGTGGGCGGGCACAGGTGGGGAGGGAGCCCCCAACTTGAGCTTGAGACTCGGGGTCCCCTCCTCCGCTTCACTCGCTGCAGAGCACCCGAGCTTTCTCTGGGGTAGATGTGGGAGGCAGACTCTCCGCGAGAGCCAGAGAGGGTAGATGCAGGACCGAGACTCGGGCGGGGTCCGGCGCAGTCTTGGCGCTTCAGTGGGCGAGGGAGATGCCCATCGGTGAGGAAGGGTATATCTACCAATTCCAGGCTGATGCTCACCACACGATTCGCCGTGGAGAAAAGGTAGGCCTGTGAACCCCGTTTTTCTGCCGGTTCTGTTAAGCTCTTACACTCAGGAGAAAGTTCCTGCCAGTCGTACTATCGTTTTTGTTTTTCCTTTTAAGAGACAACTTAGGTTCGAGGTGATTCCTTTCAGTTTTAGGGGATGAGAAGGATGGTACTTCCTTGTTGCACCTGCTAAATATTAACTCAGTGAGCAAATGTGGTTATTGTGGTTGGTGCTGGCAGCGGTCTTGGCAATTATTTTACAGTGTCGGAAGAGGTGGAGGGGGAGAAAATGAGAACGAACATGGATCTTTAGTGTGATTTTTGGGAGACAACCTCTTGAGATTCTGTGTTCACTAAACTACTACACTGGGTAATGTACCTTTTGACAATAGAATTAGTGCTACCATCTAAAGCCTTTTATTAAGGTTCTGTTAAATCCATGGATGAATATGGACACTAAACCAAATTTTACCTGGCTTAAAAAAAAGACAGGGGTCAGGGGTCAGTTAAATGCACATATTTCTTTTTCTTTTCTTCTTTTTTTTAATGCTGTCTTTTTATTTTATTTTTTTAAGTTTTTTAGTTATAGTTGGACACAATATCTTTATTTTGTTTATTTATTTTTATGTGGAGCTGAGGATCGAACCCAGGGCCTCACACGTGAGAGGCAAGCGCTCTACCACTGAGCTACAACCCCAGCCCTAAATGCACATATTTCTAATAGTTTTGTTTGAAGGAGACTCTTGGTTTTCCCTATAGGAAAGTAAAAAAAAAAAAAAAAAAAAAAAAAGACAGTTGCTTGAAAGGATTGGCTAAAAGCTGTATGAGACTAGTGGTATTTTGTTCCAATAACCTATCTTTTACTACCTATTTAAATTATTTGTTTCTTAAGGTATTCCCTGGTGGATTCCATTAAATAATTGGACTCTGGTAATATCCAAATTCCTGCATTTTTGTCTGTCATAGAAATTGCATCAGGATTCATCCTGATTTAAGCCAAGTGTGAGTTCTTGTTTTATAAAATTTGAACAAGTTTAACAAACATTAGACAAATAAATGTTTCAACAGATGCTCCTTAGTTAATAGGGTAAAAAATTAAATCATTTAGAAAATAGAAGTAAAACCTCAAGTAATATTATTCTTTTTATTATGGTGAACATGGAAACTTCTTTTTCTCATCTTGATCTTTAAATTCTCTCCAATCTGGTTCACATTCCTAATGTGAATAATTCTGTCTCCTTGTGGTTACTCGTGCTGTTCTTCTGCTATCCTGATTTTACCCATCTTCTAAGGGTGTGTTTATCTTTCTCTGCTTTCCCAAGATACTAATTATTTATATGACACATTTTACACATTTTCTCAGCATGCCTTTTGTCAGTTGTTTTTTGCTCAGTAAATACCATTTGAAATGAAATCACAATTAAGGGGGCTGGGTTGTGGCTCAGTGGTAGAGTGCTCGCCTAGCATTCACAAGGCACTGGGTTTAATCCTCAGCACCACATAAATGTAAAATAAAGATATTGTGTCCACCTAAAGCTAAAAAATAAATATTTTAAAAAAGAAGAAATCATAATTAAGGCAATTAGGGTAATTTGCAAAATACTAGCTTTTAATTATGGGCATTAATATAGGGTATCAGCAATATGAGCAATTCAGTTATCTTTTTGTTTTAGTATATGAAGTATATCTCTGTAGATATACTAAATTAATTTTATATAATTTAAAATAATATATATTAAATACATATTAAACTGTGTTCCAATTTCTAAGGATCCTTTTGATGGCTGGGGTGTATAAAACACCCTTTTGAGTAGGTGGCTGGAAGAATCAAGTGTAAGATTTTGGAGTGTATTGAAAATAATCTTTAAAGTGGATAATTTTTTAAGTATTGTTAATAAATAAGTTGACCATATTTGGCATAATAGACAAATAACTTTTTCAATATAATTTTCAGTTTAGAAAAAGAAAAATTTGCTTTTTTATGTTTAATATGTGAAATCAGTTTATAGACTTTAAAAAACAGGCTCCGAATAAGTTAAAATAACTTACTCAAGAAAAATTATCAATCACTTTGATAATTTTCAATCTAAAAGTTATTGAAATCTACAATATGGTGAAAAGTCTACTTAATTAGAATTTCTTGGCCAGATTCCAGTCCTTGTTCTGCTAGATTATCTTAGGCAAGTCAGTTAACTTCTTTGTGCTTATATAACCTTTTCTAAAGGTGGAAAGTGAACTGGATTACCTCTGAAAACATTTCTGGACTCAGAATTCTCTTATTCTAAAATTTGCAAACAACTTAATGGAAATTGACATAGCACTTCCATGCCTTCATTTTTTGGCAGAGTCTTTTGACATTGTATTTTAGTTATCTGAAGTACAGTATATGTAAATGTTGAGGACATTGTAATTAAAAAATTAAGTGATTTATTAAGTGTTTATTAAGTGATACTGATATCAACAGTATATATTCATAAACTTATTTCTAAGAATACTGTAAACCATTGCTAAGATTGGAAAAAAAAGGAGATATATGATAGTTTCCTTGATTGATGTCCTTTTAACAGATACGGACATCAGAAACACTAAGATCTATACTGATGTCTTGATCAAGGAAGGGGCTGAAGTCTAGCTCAGCTGGTCATATACCTGATATTTTATTTCGAATCACACTTTCTATCTGACTCTCATTTTCAAAGTGGGAAATGGAGGTGAGCAACAGGTTATATTGTCACTGCTGGCATGGAGAAACTCAGACACCATTTAGTTTTCCTCACTCCACCCCTTTTTACTGTCAGAATTGACACATTAAAAAGCAGCAACCCTGGTTTCCTGGCTCAGGGCAGTGCCTTTGGGGGAAAAACAAAAAAACAAACCTAGGCCTTTCATTCCAGCTTGATTTTAATGGCTTGGAGGAAGAGACTGTTCCATTCTTGTTGGATGTGTTCCTTCTATTGGCTTTGTAGCTGCATTGGAGCTTTGGTTATAGCAATGCTCAGAGAAAAGCTCTAATGAGGCATTTCAAAAATGTTTTGTGATTGTCAAACTGATATTGCCTTTTAAATTCTATAATTTGGGTATTTATAGAACAGATTTTCATATATATGTATATTTCATTTTCAAGACAATAAGGGCATTAATATTTATTGAGCATATACTATTGTCATATACTATACTGGTTATTTTATGTTCTTTCTTATTTCCACCTCATCAATAAACCTGTAAAGAAGTATCAGTTCAGTTTCATAGATAGGAATATCAAGACTCAGAAGACCAAAAGAGGGTTGGAGATGTAGCTCAGTAGTAGAGCTCACGTGTAAGGCCTAGGGCTCAATCCCTAGCACTTAAAACAAGTATCTCACAAATAAATGGGAGAGGTTAGGATTCAATCTGTTTTTTTTTTTTTTAATTTTTTTTTATCATGCTGTATTAGAAAAGGCCATATACCTTTACAAAATACATTATGCATATTATCATAGATGGTTTCATATTAAATTGCCATGTAAAAAAGGAGTATATATGTTGTTCAAATTTGAAATTATTGTTATTTGCTTGTTTTCTTTACAGACCACTTGGAAGTAATTGATCGTGTTCACCAATGAGTTTGCACACAAGCTGTCTTGTATTATGTAGTAGGGTTTCAAAAAAGAGTTAGAATTTTATTGTCTCATTACTGTGGTAGACTGGGATCAAGGTTAGTTATTTTAAAGTATTGTAAAAGTAAAGGAAGATTCCAGTTAAGTATTTAACAGAAGTTACCTTATATCTTAAAATGTAATTGCTGAGAAAATTAAAAGCTTAATCTGAATTCTGCTTAGTTATTTAAAAGAGGAGCAATAGATTAATTCTAGATAGGGAAGAGGGGTGGGAGGGAAAGAGAGGGGGCAGGGGATTAGCAGGGGGGTGGAATGTGATGGTCATCATTATACAAAGTACATGTATGAAGACTTGAATTGGGTGTCAACATACCTTATAATATACAAACAGATATGAAAAATTGGGGTACATATGTGTATTAAGAATTGTAATTTTAAAAAACCCAAAGTACATGTATAATGTCATAAATTGGCACAAACATACTTTATATACAGAGATAAGAAAAATTGTGCTCTATATGTGTAATAAGAATTGTAATGCATTCCACTGTTGTCGTGTATTTAAAAATATAATAAAATCAATAAAAAAGAGGAGCAATATAGTAAAATATGGGCACAGCAAATCAATTGGTCTTTGATTCTGTTTATTTTAATGTATCTCCCTTCCCTATTGGAATATGATATAATTTAGTCTCCTTCATATCATGAAAATTTGGTACGTTTTCTTTTCATGCTGTGACAAATTTATATGCTGTCATTTGCCTTTACCACCACTATAATATGGTTAAATTTATGATTATATTTAATTTGTCTTTTTTTTTTTTTTCATTTAGAACCTAAGAGTCAGTTTTTAATGAAAAAAATTTGGGTCAGGAGCCAAGATCCACCTCTTCACTAACTTGATATTAAACATCTTACCTTTCTGGATCTCAGTTGCCTCATTTGTAAAAAGGACATAAAAATTGTTTAGCTGTATGAAGGTAAGTGCTCAGTTAAGACTTGCCTTTGTTGGCAAACAAAAACTACCACCACTACCAACAATAATAAAACACAGATAGGACAAAACCCAATATAGGCTTCCTGGTAGTTTAAACCCACAATTTTTTTTTTTTTCTCATTTGAAATAATTCTTGAAGTAGACAGTCTAGGACAGGCATAATGATTTTATTAAGTCATAAGAGACCTAATCTCCTCCAATTCTTTGATCTGCTTTCCCTAAGTTGTGACTCTGTTTTTCACAGTCTAAGATAGCTACCAGCCTCTGACCATCACAGCCAAGATACAGGCAGCAAGGCAAAGGTAATGAAGGATATCTCTTCTCTCTTTCAGGAGACTTCCTGAACAAAAGCTCAGGCTGCAAGAAAGATGAGGAAGGGAGAAAAATATACATGAGGGAGGAACAGAGATTTTACAAGGAAAGAGATTAGTTCCAGCTTTTCTATTTTTTTGTTTGTTTTTTGTGTTGCCAGGGATTGAACCCAGGGCTCTGTCCATGCTAAGCAAGTGCCCTACCATTAAGCTACATCCTCAACTCTTTTGTTTTCTTTTCACTTACTTACCTATGACCATTCTTTTTAACCCCTTCCAGGATATCTTGCCCCACAATTAAAACAGGGATCTCCCACCCCTCCCTCTCAAATAAACTTAATCTGGTTAACTACTGGAGTGAATCTATAGCTAAGAAATCTGCCTCTGTTTATGAATGAGAGTTTTGATTTATCCTTTTAGGACCTGGATAGGTAGGGAAATTGTTTTGTATCTATTGGATACTAGGAGAAGATTAAGAACTCATAATTACTTTGTAATTATGCCTGAGGCTCTGATGCCTTTGGGATAATTGATTCCATGCTATCTTGAAATATTTAAAAAATTTTTAAATATACTTACTTATTTTTTTTGTCCTACTTGGTTGTACATGACAGCAGAATGCATTTCAATTCATCATACACAAATGGAGCATAACATTTCAATTCTCTAGTTGTACACCTTGTAAAGATGCATCATTAATGCAATCATACATGTATCTAGGGTAATGATGTCCATCTCATTCTACCATCTTTTCTGCCTTCCTAATCCCACCCCATCCTCCCCTTTGCCCAATCCAAAGATCCTCCATTCTTCCCATGCTCACCCCCCACCCCCTCATCATAGATCAGCATCTACTAATCAGAGAAAACATTTGGTACAATATCTTTATTTTATATTTATGTAGTGCTGAGGATCGAACGCAGTGCCTGTGCATGCTAGGCGAGCACTCTACCACTGAGCCACAAACCCAGCCCCAGGCCTTTAGTTTTTTTGAGGTTGACTTACTTTGCTTAGCATAATATTCTTCAGCTCCATCCATTTACCTGCAAATACCACAATTTTATTCTCTTTTAAGGCTGAGTAATATTCCATTGTGCATATATACCACAGTTTCTTTATCCATTCATCTATTGATGAGCATCTAGGTTGGTTCCACAGTTTGGCTCCTATGAATTCAGCTTCTATAAACACTGATGTGACTATGTTACTTTAGTATGCTGATTTTAAGTCCTTTGAGTATAAACCGAGGAGTAGGATAGCTGGGTCAAATGGTGGTTTCATTCAAAGTTTTCTGAGGAATCTCCACACTGCTTTCAAAAGTGGTTGCACCAATTTGCAGTCTCATCAGCAATGTATGAGTGTACCTTTTTCCCTACATCCTCTCCAACACCTATTATTGCTTGTATTCTTGATAAATGCCATTCTGACTGGGGTAAGATGAATCTTAGAGTAGTGTTAATTTGCATTTCTCTAATTACTAAAGATGTTGAACACTTTTTTCATGTATTTGTTGATTACATGTATATCTTCTTCTGAGAAGTGTCTGTTCCTTAGCCCATTTATTGATTGGATTATTATTATTATTTTTTTGGTATTAAGTTTTTTTGAGTTCTTTATATATCCTAGAGATTAGTGCTCTATCTGATGTGCGTGTGGTAAAAATTTGCTCCCATACTGTAGGCTCTCTCTTTACTTCAATGATTGTGTCTGTTGCTGAGAAGAAGCTTTTTGTTTAAATATATGTCTTTATTTTACTTTAAGTGGTGCTGAGGATCGAACCCAGTGCCTCACACATGCCACACGAGCATTCTACTTCTGAGCCACAACTTCAGCCCAAGAAGAAGCTTTTTAATTTGAATCCATCCCATTTATTGATTCTTGATTTTATTCCTTGTGCTTTAGGAGTCTTGTTAAGGAAGTCGGGGCCCAATGAAGATTTGGGTCTACTTTTTCCTTCTATTAGGTGCAGGGTCTCTGGTCTAATTCCTAGGTCCTTGATCCACTTTGAGTTGAGTTTTGTGCATGGTGAGAGATAGAGGTTTAATTTCATATTGCTACATATGGATTTCCAGTTTTCCCAGCATCATTGTTGAAGAGGCTATCCTTTCTCCAATGTATGTTTTTGGCACCTTTGTCTAGTATGAGAAAACTGTGTTTATGTTGGTTGGTCTCTGTGTCTTCTCTTCTGTGCCATTCATTGGTCTACATATCTATTTTGGTGCCAATACCATGCTGTTTTTGTTACTGTTGCTCTGTAGTATAGTGGAAGGTCTGGAATTGTGATGCCTCCTGCTTTACTTTTCTTGCTAAAAATTGCTTTGGCTATTCTGGTCTCTTGTTTTTCCAAATAAATTTCATGATTGCTTTTTCTAGTTCTATGAAGAATATCATTGGGATTTTAATAGGAATTGCATTAAATCTGTATAACAGTTTTGGTAGTATGGCCATTTTGACAATATTAACTCTGCCTATCCAAGAGCATGGGGGATCTTTCCATCTTCTAAGATGTTCTTCAATGAATTGATCTCTTGATTTAGAATCTCACATCATCCTACTTTAGAGAGGAAATAATCAGCCTATCCATATTTGGATTAGTCAGTCTACTGTTTCAGCCTAGTTTAGCTCAGTGTCTCCTCTTGAAGTGTGAGTCTTATGGAAACACAGGGTGATAAAAGATAGGAGAAGAAGGCCAGTCTTAATGACTGGAAAATGGAAGAAAAGTAGGTTAGTCCCCACTTCTTCCCATTGTTTCTCTTTATCACTCATTTCTCCTTTTTTTGTATGGATTTTTTTGTCTTTTCCAGTTCATAAAAACATGTAACCCTATTTCTGACACCTTTGGCATTATGTTGGTATTTAAAGAGATTTTTTAAAATACATTTTTAGTTGTTGACAGACCTTTATTTTGTCTATTTATTTATATGCGGTGCTGAGAATTGAACCCAGTGCTTCACACATACTAGGCAAGCACTCTACCACTGAGCCATACCCCCAACCCCTAAAGAGATTTTTGTCATTACTTTTCTACCTAATGTACTCAACACTTTCTGTTTCTTTTGTTATGACAGCAGGTGACATTTGAAGAGACTTTATTAAGAAATAGAGTAAAGGTTTAAGTTAATTATCCTTATTATGTCTAGAATAAACACTGAAAAATTAAAACTAGTAGAGGGAAAAAAATATATTTAAAACATTCTCCATTAATCAAAAAAAAAAAAAAAGAAAAAAGAAAAGATAAGACGATAAAAAATAAATATTAAAGAGACAGGATAAATAGAAAGCCCTAAAGAAGATGGTAGATTTTGAATTTAAGATAGAATACCTGTATTTCATTGATTCTAAAACCTCATTGATATTAAGATATACCATCATATGCTACAGAAAAAATCCTGCCAAACTATGACATTGTGCTTTATTACTTACAATATGCTTACTGAAAAAATTTTATTTTACTTTTTTTTTAATCCCTAGGGATTGAACCCTGGGATGCTTTATCATTAAACTACATTCCCAGAGTTTTGTTTTATTTTATTTTGAGACAGAGTCTTGCTAAGTTATTGAGGCTGGTCTTGAGCTTGAGATCTTCCTGCCTCAGCCTCCCAAGTACCTGGTATTACAGGTGTGTGCCACCATACCTGTTTTTTTTTTTTTTTTTTAAATGTATATAATAACATTGTTGGGAAATTATTTTGTAGTTTAAAATTTAACATAGCAGCGACTTTTGGCCATAGGTATTTATGATGCATTACAGTAATAGCTGTTTTATAACCCATTCTCTTATATCAATCTCTTTTGTAGCTTTAGCATTAGTGTATTATTTTGAAGTATTCTAAAATAGCATCAGAATTTTGTCGACATTTCCTATTGACTCAACTCAGCTTTCTCCCCACTTAAATTACATGTTGTTGGAAGTGCTGCAGCTTTTGCTTAGTACTATTAGGAAGTTTTTGACAAATTGACATTTGCCTTAATGTTTTATAAATTGGTCAAATAAAGTTCATGTTCCTTGAAATTTTTTTGGAGGCATTGTCAGTTTCTGTTGGCTGCCTTTGCATTGTTTGGCTGCTAATAGGTAATTCTGTTGCTCTAACAAAATGTAACATGGCATCATCTACTTTGCGTATCTTTGTGTGTGTGTGTGTGTGTTGTGCTAGGGACTGAACCCAGGGCCTTGTGTATGTGAGGCAAGCATTCTACCACCTGAGCTATATCCCCAGTCCTACTTTGGGTATCTTTCTGTCTAGAGTTTAGTAAAGCACTTACTTCTTCCTTTATGAGAAAAAATAAAATTATTATTCTAACATCAAACATTTGCTTCACCAATTTGAGTGCTTCATTTCTGAACTTACAAAATAACTTTTCATTTTAATATCAAATTATAGTTTAATCTTCTTGGGAAGATATTTAAAATGATAATAAGGAACTACTGATAATGCAGAAATTCTGAAGTTAGGACAGTAAGAATAAATTTGATAAAAAATTTATGCATATGTAATGCATATTGTTGTTGGTACTTGACCAAATACAATTTTATTTGTTGTTGTTGTTTGAAGTATTGGGGATGGTACCCAGGGCTTAGTGTGTACAAGGGAAGCCTCAACAACTGAGCTAAATCCCCACATCTTTTTAAATTTTATTTTGAGACAGGTCTTACTAATTTGTCTGGGCTAGCTTCGAACTTGTAATTCTCCTGACTCAGCCACCCAAATGCCTGTGATTATAGGCATATGCCTCTGTGCCCAGCTTCAATCACAATTTTAATATTCCAGTCATTGAAAGATACTCCCTGATTCCTGAAATGTTAAAATGAGAAATTGTGCATTTTAGGATGGATTAAGCACAGAATAAGTAATTTAATTAAATGTAAACAGAGAAAATACTCCACTTAGAAGGCAGAGATTGTCACCTTAGTATATGTGTGTATGTTTGCATGTGTACATACGTACATGTATATATATATTCACACAGTATTAAAAAAAAAAACTGGTTTCACTATATTAGTATCAACTAATATAGACCTTAAGGCAAGTTGGGATATGAAGGCCACTCACATGTGATAAAACATTAAATCTAAGGCTAGAAAGTCTTACATTTATATATATCTAATATTTAAATAAAATTGACAAAATCATAAGGAAAAACAGAAAAGTCCAAAATAATAATGTAAGATTTTCACATATTTGTCTAGTAATGGTGAAACAAGGAGACAAAAATCATTAAGAATATAAAAAAAATAAAATGATTGTGAAGCAAGAATTGTATTTTTTGATCTTCACATTAAAATTTTTCAGCTTGAAATTTTTGCTCTATTTTTTAAATTCATTAAAATTTTTTTTTTTACTTTTTATTTTTTACCTTTTTAAATACACAACAGCGGAATGCATACAATTCTTATTATACAAATAGAGCACAATTTTTCGTATCTTTGTATATAGAGTATGTTCATGCCAATTCATGCCTTTATACATGTACTTTGCTTTTTTTTTGCATTACAATTCTTTTTTTCTTTTTAGAGAGAGAGAGAGAGAGAGAGAGAATTTTTTTTAATATTTATTTTTTAGTTTTCGGCGGATACAATATCTTTGTTTTGTATATGGTGCTGAGGATCGAACCCGGGCGGCACGCATGCCAGGCGAGCGCTCTACCACTTGAGCCACATCCCCAGCCCCATGCATTACAATTCTTAATACACATATGTACCACAATTTTTCATATCTCTGTTTGTATATAAAGTAGGTTGACACCCAGTTCGTGTCTTCATACATGTACTTTGGATAATGATGTCCATCACATTCCACCATCCTTGCTAATCCCCTGCCTTCTCCCTATCCCTCCCTCCCCTCTTCCCTTCTTCTCTATCTAGAATTTATCTATTCCTCCCATGTTCCCCCTCCCTACCCCACTAAGAGTCAGCCTCCTTATATCAGAGAAAACATTCTGGCATTTGTTTTTTGGGGATTGGCTAACTTCACTTAGCATTGTCTTCTCCAGAGCCATCCATTTACCTGCAAATGCCACGATTTTATTTTCTTTTATTGCTGAGTAAAATTCCATTGTGTATATATACCACATTTTTTAATCCATTCATCCACTGAAGGGCATCTAGGTTGGCTCCACAGTTTAGCTATTGTGAATTGTGCTGCTATAAACATTGATGTGGCTGTGTCCCTGTAGTATGCTGTTTTTAAGTCCTTTGGGTATAGTCCGAGGAGAGGGATAGCTGAGCCAAATGGAACCACCATTTATTCCTTTTTTTAAAAGTTGGAATATAATTCGTACAATTCCCTTGCTTTTAGTATAATTGTAGGGTTTTTCAATCATATCCACTATCTAATTTTAGAACATTTTCATCACCCCCCAAAGAAATCCTGTATCCATTAGCATTTATTTCTAATTTCCCCCTTTCCTACCAATAGTTCTAAGCAATCAGTAATCTAATTTCTTCCTCTATGAACTTACCTATTTTGGGCATTTCATACCAATTGAATCATATAATATATGTCTTCTTGCTCTTGGCTGTATTTGTTATTTATTCTGTTGTATTTGACTTTAAAACAAACAATTTTCTCCTTTAAAATCAATCTTTTGTCCTAAAATTATCAAAATATGAAATAGCCTTTGGTTTTGAAACAGCAGTACCGATTCAATGCAAGTCTGACAACCTCTAAACCTAAGCTTTGTTTCTACTCCACCAAGAAGGTCTAAGTTTGATGAGAGGGTATAATGTTTCACAACCTGTTTCCAAAGGGTGAAACTTTCTTGGCTTTACTTCTTTTTGTCATTGTATCCCCAAAGGAATTTTCCTTGAAAGTTGATTTTTGTTATGTTACAATTTATGTTCCCATCTCAACAATTATGTTTTGTTTTGTTACAATTTATGTTCCCATCTCTGTTTCTTCCTTTGCCTATGTATTTTAAACTTGCCAAATATGCAATGTTTAGTTTAAAGGCATTTATTGATCTTACAAATTAATAATTTAAAATCATTGGGCTGGGGATGTGGCTCAAGCGGTAGAGCGCTCGCCTGGCATGCATGTGGCCCGGGTTCGATCCTCAGCACCTCATACAAACAAAGATGTTGTGTCCGCCGAAAACTAAAAAATAAATATTAAAAAAAATTCTCTCTCTCTCTTTAAAAAATAAAATAAAATAATTGGTGTGAATATAAGCAACTTTATTAGTACTTTATTAGTATTTCTGAATACGTAATAGAAAAGATCTATACTTAAGAAAAGAAAATAGGTACTAGAATTTAAGCACTTAACAAATACTGAGGTTAAGTTAAATTCTCTAGTTTAACAAATTCTTTGTTTTTAAAATGAGAAAACTGAAGTGGAGAAGGTCAATTGACTCACCTGTTATGACATAGTAAATAAGCGATGCAGCTAGAATTAGAAAGTACATAATAAAATTTAATTCTGCCTTATTGTTAGATATAAAAGTCATTTTCTGCTGACTATGGTGGTACATACCTATAGTCCCAGCTACTCTGGAGGCTGAGACAGGAGGATCACAAGTTTGAGGCTACCCTTGGTAACTTACACCCTGCAGCAAAATAAGAAATAAAAAGGTATGGAGATGTAACTCAGTGTAGAGCACTTGCCTACCATACCTAGAGGCCCTGGGTTTAATCCCTGTTGAACCCCCCCACACACACACACATCAGACATTTCCAATTCCTTAAGGATCCAACATTTCTTTTTGACATAAGTATTCTTCTTGTCTCTCATTATAAGTGAGGTCTATAAGTGTTAGAACGAGGGAAGGCAGTATGTTATAGGGCAGTACTTTTGAAACTTTAGCAGGCATTATAATCATCCACAGGCTTGTTAAAAGACAGATTGTGGGGCCTACAGCCTAGAGTCTCTGATTTGGGTCTGGAGTAATCCTGGTGGTACTGGCCTGGGAACCCCACACTTTGAGAACCGAGGCTTAAAAGTAGACTTTGGCTTTGGCATTAGTCACTCTCAAGTCTAAATTGTCTCTATGACTAACTGCTCAGTGATCTAGATCAAGCTTTTTAAGCAGTAAGGTTTCTTTTACTTTAAAATAGGGGTGATAATATTTATTTTACAGTGTTGTCATAGGACTTAAGTGAGTTAATATAAAAAATGTTTAATTGTCTTGCTTGGTACATAGGAAACACTAAATAGATGGTTGTTACTGTTACTTATAATAAACATGAGGATCAATCAGTGTTTATGAATCATAAATTCTGTCAGTGTTTTCGATTAGAGAGATTCTTTGTTTTGTCACTTTGAGATATTGCCAGGAGACATACATAGTTATATATACAAGCACATCTCTCTCTTGACTTGTCTTCTTATTTATGGTAGATGTGGCAGAAGAGTGAGAAAAAGCAAAAGGGACAACAACAGATGGGAGGATGTGGAAAAATCAGAACACTCTTATATTACTGATGGGAGTGTAAAATAGTACATCCACTTTGGAAAACAGTTGGCAGGTCCTCAAAAAGTTAAACACACAGAGTTATGAAATTTATCCAGCAATTCTATTCCTAAAGGTATATAATCAAAAGAATTGAAAACATACTAATATAATAGCTTGAACACTAATGTTCACTGAGGAATTATTTTAAAACATCCTGAAAGTAGAAACAACCTAAATGTCCATCAGCTGATGAATGGATAAACAATTGTGGTATATCCATACCATGGAATATCTGTTGAGCTCTAAAAAGGGATGAAGTCCTGATACATGTTACAGGATGCTTGAACCCTAAAAGCATACTGCTAAATGACAAATGCCAGACACAAAAGGCTATGTATTGTACAAGTCCATTTATATGAAATGTCCAGAATAGGCAAATATATATACACAGAAAATAGATTATGAGACAGGAGGATCACAAGTTCAAAGCCAGCCTCAGCAAAAGCAAGGTGCTAAGCAACTCAGTGAGACCCTGTCTCTAAATAAAATACAAAATAGGGCTGGGGATGTGGCTCAGTGGTTGAGTGCTCCTGAGTTCAATCCCCAGTACCAAAAAATAAAAAAATAAAATAGTAGATTAGTAGCTACCCAGGGTGTAGGGGGAAAGGGAATTGGGAGTGATTCTTATTGAGTATAGGTTTTCTTTTGGGGGGTGATGAAATGTTTGAAAATTAGTAACAATGGTCGCATATCCTTGTAAATACACTAAAAAAAAAAAAAAAACAAGAAAGAAAGAAAGCCTGAGTTGTATCACTTAAAAGGGTAAATTTCATGGTCTATGAGTTATATCTCAAAAACACCAAAACCAAAACACACACCTATGTATGTGGGCATAAAGCATGAATGAGAAATAAACCTTTGTTGTCATAAAAAATAATTCTGGGGAAGAGGAGGTGATTCATAGTGGTTAGTCTATGCCACAAATAAACCATTCTAAGCTCTGTAAGTTTTACAAAAATGAAAACCTATTTATCATCATGGAGCCAATCATTCATCATGAAAAACATTTACTTACAACAATCAAGCTTGAGGAACCAGTGTCCTAGAGAAGATAAATCCTAAGCTTCACTATACATAGGGATCACTGGAAAATTTGTTGGAAGATTCCTAAGCCCCATCCCTGAGGCTTTGGGTAGAGCCTGAGAATTGGTATTCCTGACAGTCAGCTCCAGAGGGCTTCTGATCTGAGAGGCTGGAGAACTAAACTCTGAGTAGCATCTTCATAGATTAGACAAATTCTGTGAATTTTATGCCATGTGAAGTTTATCTCAATACAGATACTAAAAATTGCTATAGAAATTGCCGAAATGTGAGTCTTAATGGTTTTGTTAATGAAAAGACAATGTACTATAAAGGCAATCTGTTTGATTATTAATTTCTTCATTTGTAAAATGAGTCACTTTCCTTCAGTGTATTTAGTGAGTACCATCTACGGTGTGGTATGAAAATGAGGTTATTTATTCTTTTCTTTTTGATACTGAGGATTGAACCCAGGGATGCTTTACCACTTAGCTACACCCCAAATTTTATTTATTTGTTTTTTAGTTTTGAGACAGGATCTCAATAAGTTGCTGGGGCCTTGCTAACTTGATGAGGATAGCCTTGAACTTGTAACCCTCTTGCCTCAGCCTTCCAAATTGCTGGGATTACAGATGTGTGGCACAATGCCTGACTGGGGTTTTGTATTCTTTCCAAAATTGTGACCTGTATAAGAATGTGTTACCCTAAAAAAAAAAATGAAAAAAAAAAGGAAAGTCTATGATTAGTTAAGTTTGAGAGAATCTAAGTTAAATAATGCATATTCCAGATTGTTTAAATTATATAATAAATGTATCTTTTTTATTTTTGCTGAGGATCAAATGCAGGGCCTCACATATGCCAGGCAAGTGCTTTACCACTGAACTACACCCTCAGGATATTACTATTGACTTGAACACTATCATAAGTTTATATGTATAAAATCAATTGAATATGAGACATTTATTCTAATTTTTGTAGTAGACTTCTGGAGTTACGGAGATCCTAGTGGAATGAATAAATAAAATTTGAATATTGTGAGACTAACAATGTTAGTATTGTTATTTTGTTTCAGCCTCATTATATTCTACTTGATATTTTATCGACCTATTTATTTGAGAACTTATTGACCAAAAAGATCTTTACCAAATGATTATTGGTTGTGACAGAATAATTTAATAAGGTTAAAAGAATATTTGTGGTTAGTTATTTATCTCTCTTAATCAACAGATGTTCATAGAGCAATTTATTTTTTAAATTTTTTTTCTGTTTTTATTTATTTATTTATTTTGATTCTGTTTTTATTATTAGTTGTTCAAAACATTACAAAGCTCTTGACATATCATATTTCATATATTTGATTCAAGCAGATTATGAACTCCCATTTTTACCCTGTATACATATTGCAGATTCACATCGGTTCCACATCCACTTTTTTACGTACTGACATACTAGTGTCTGTTGTATTCTGCTGCCCTTCCTATCCTCTACCATCCCCCCTCCCCTCCCCTCCCCTCTCCTCCCATCTTCTCTCTCTACCCCATCAACTGTAATTCATTTCTCTCTCTTGTTTTTTTTCCCCTTTCCCCTCACTTCCTCTTATATGTAATTTTGTATAACAATGAGGGTCTCCTTCCTTTACCATGCAATTTCCCTTCTCTTTCTCTTTCCCTCCCCCCTCTCGACCCTGTTTAATGGTGATCTTCTTCTCATGCTCTTCTTCCTTATTCTGTTCTTAGTTGCTCTCCTTATATCAAAGATGACATTTGGCATTTGTTTTTTAGGGATTGGCTAGCTTCACTTAGCATAATCTGCTCTAGTGCCATCCACTTCCCTGCAAATTCCATGATTTTGTCATTTTTTAGTGCAGAGTAATACTCCATTGTGTATAAGTGCCACATTTTTTAATCCATTCATCTATTGAAGGGCATCTAGGTTGGTTCCACAGTCTAGCTATTGTGAATTGTGCTGCTATGAACATCAGTGTAGCAGTATCCCTATAGTACGCTCTTTTAAGGTCTTCAGGGAATAGTCCGAGAAGGGCAATAGCTGGGTCAAATGGTGGTTCCATCCCCAGCTTTCCCAGGAATCTCCATACTGCTTTCCAAATTGGCTGCACCAATTTACAGTCTCACCAGCAATGTACAAGTGTACCCTTTTCCCCACATCCTCGCCAGCACTTGTTGTTGTTTGACTTCATAATGGCTGCCAATCTTACTGGAGTGAGATGGTATCTTAGGGTGGTTTTGATTTGCATTTCTCTGACTGCTAGAGATGGTGAGCATTTTTTCATGTACTTGTTGATTGATTGTATGTCCTCCTCTGAGAAGTGTCTGTTACGGTCCTTGGCCCATTTGTTGATTGGGTTATTTGTTATCTTATTGTTTAATTTTTTGAGTTCTTTGTATACTCTGGATATTAGGGCTCTATCTGAAGTGTGAGGAGTAAAAATTTGTTCCCATGATGTAGGCTCCCTATTTACCTCTCTTATTGTTTCTCTTGCTGAGAAAAAACTTTTTAGTTTGAGTAAGTCCCATTTGTTGATTCTTGTTATTAACTCTTATGCTATGGGTGTCCTATTAAGGAATTTGGAGCCCGACCCCACAGTATGTAGATCAGAGCCAACTTTTTCTTCTATCAGACGCAGTCTCTGATTTGATATCAAGCTCCTTGATCCATTTGGAGTTAACTTTTGTGCATGGCGAGAGAAGGGGATTCAGTTTCATTTTGTTCCATATGGATTTCCAGTTTCCCAGCACCATTTGTTGAAGATGCTATCCTTCCTCCATTGCATGCTTTTAGCCCCTTTATCAAATATAAGGTAGTTGTAGTTTTGTGGATTAGTCTTTTGTCCTCTTTTCTGTACCATTGGTCCACCCGCCTGTTTTGGTACCAGTACCATGCTGTTTTTGTTACTATTGCTCTGTAGTATAGTTTGAAATCTGGTATCACTATGCCACCTGATTCACGCTTCCTGCTTAGAGTTGCTTTTGCTATTCTGGGTCTTTTATTTTTCCATATGAATTTCATGATTGCTTTATCTATGTCTACAAGAAATGCCATTGGGATTTTGATTGGCATTGCATTAAACCTATAGAGAACTTTTGGTAATATTGCCATTTTGATGATGTTAATTCTGCCTATCCATGAACAGGGTATATTTTTCCATCTTCTAAGATCTTCTTCTATTTCTCTCTTTAGGGTTCTGTAGTTTTCATTGTATAAATCTTTCACCTCTTTTGTTAGGTTGATTCCCAAGTATTTTTTTTTTTTTTTTGAGGATATTGTGAATGGGGCGTTTTTCCTCATTTCCGTTTCAGAAGTTTTGTTGCTGATATACAGAAATGCCTTTGATTTATGCGTGTTGATTTTATATCCTGCCACTTTGCTGACTTCATTTATTAGTTCTAGTAGTTTCTTTGTAGACCCTTTTGGGTCTTCTAGGTATAGAATCATGTCGCCGCAAATAGTGATAATTTAAGTTCTTCTTTTCCTATTTTTATGCCTTTAATTTCTTTCATCTGTCTAATTGCTCTGGCCAGTGTTTCGAGAACTATATTGAATAGAAGTGGTGAGAGAGGGCATCCCTGTCTTGTTCCAGATTTTAGAGGGAATGCCTTCAGTTTTTCTCCATTCAGAATGATGCTAGCCTGAGGCTTAGCATAGATAGCTTTTACAGTGTTGAGGTAAGTTCCTGTTATCCCTAGTTTTTCTAATGTTTTTGAACATAAAGGGATGCTGTACTTTGTTGAATGCTTTTTCTGTGTCTATCGAGATGATCATATGGTTCTTATCTTTGAGTCTATTGATGTGGTGAATAACATTTATTGATTTCCATATATTGAACCATCCTTGCATACAGGGATGAATCCTACTTGATCCTGGTGCACAATTTTTTTGATGTGTTTTTGTATTGGATTCGCCAGAATTTTATTGAGGATTTTTGCATCTAGGTTCATTAGAGATATTGGTCTGTAGTTTTCTTTCTTTGAGGTGTCTTTGTCTGGTTTCGGAATCAGGGTGATGTTGGCCTCATAGAATGAATTTGGAAGAGCTCCCTCTTTTTCTATTTCCTGAAATAACTTGAAAAGTATTGGTATTAATTCTTCTTTAAAGGTTTTGTAAAACTCTGCTGTATACCTATCCGGTCCTGGGCTTTTCTTGGTTGGAAGTCTTTTGATGGCTTCTTCTATTTCATCCATTGATATTGGTCTGTTCAAATTGTGTGTATCCTCCTGACTCAGTCTAGGCAAATCATATGACTTAAGAAATTTATCGATGTCTTCACTATCTTCTATTTTATTGGAATATAGGTTTTCAAAATAATTCCTAATTATCTTCTGTATTTCTGTAGTATCTGTTGTGATGTTGCCTTTTTCATCCCGTATGTTAGTAATTTGAGTTCTCTCTCTTCTTCTCTTCGTTAGCATGGCTAAGGGTCTGTCGATCTTATTTATTTTTTCAAAGAACCAACTTTTAGTTTTGTCAATTTTTTCAATAGTTTCTTTTGTTTCAATTTCGTTGATTTCCGCTCTGATTTTAATTATTTCTTGCCTTCTGCTACATTTTCTGTTGTTTTGCTCTTCCTTTTCTAGGGCTTTCAGATGAAGTGTGAGCTCATTTATTTGTTGTTTTTTTCTTTTTTTGAGGAATGACCTCCAGGCAATGAATTTCCCTCTTAAAACTGCTTTCATTGTGTCCCATAGATTCCGATATGTTGTGTCTGTATTTTCATTTATCTCTAAGAATTTTTTGATTTCCTCCTTTATGTCTTCTGTAACCCATTGATCATTCAGTAACATATTGTTCATTTTCCATGTGATGTAGGATTTTTCCTTCCTTCTTTTATCATTGATTTCCAGTTTCATTCCATTATGATCAGATAAAATGCATGGTATTATCTCCACCCCTTTATATTTACTGAGGGTTGCCCTATGGCATAATATATGGTCTATTTTTGAGAAGGATCCATGTGCTGCTGAGAAAAAAGTATATCCACTTGATGATGGTTGATATATTCTATATATGTCAGTTAAGTCTAGGTTATTGATTGTGATATTGAATTCCATAGTTTCTTTATTCAACTTTTGTTTGGAGGATCTGTCCAATGGTGAGAGAGGTGTGTTGAAGTCATCCATAATTATTGTGTTGTGGTCTATTTGATTCTTGAACTTGAGGAGAGTTTGTTTTATGAACGTCGCAGCACCATTATTTGGTGCATAAATATTTATAATTGTTATGTCTTGTTGGTGAATGGTTCCTTTTAACAGTATATAATGTCCTTCCTTATCCCTTTTGATTAACTTAGTCTTGAAGTCGATTTTATTCGATATGAGGATGGCCACCCCTGCTTGCTTACGAGGACCATGTGTGTGGTATATTTTTTCCCATCCTTTCACCTTCAGCCTGTGTATGTCTTTTCCAATCAGATGTGTCTCCTGGAGGCAGCATATTGTTGGATTTTTTTTTTTAATCCATGTTACCAGACTATGTCGCTTTATTGGAGAGTTTAAGCCTTTAATGTTTAGAGTTACTATTGATATATGATTTGTACTTCCAGCCATGTTTGATTATTTATCTTTTTTTTTTTTAATTTAGATTGTTTCTGCATGATTAGCTTTTCCCCCGCCCTCTGTCTTTACTGAGGCACTTCCCACTGTTGGTTTTGGTTATTGTTTTTCATTTCTTCCTCGTGTAGTGTTTTGCTCAAGATGCTTTGCAATGCTGGTTTTCTGGCTGCAAATTCTTTTAACTTTTGTTTATCATGAAAGATATTTATTTCGTTGTCATACCTGAAGCTTAATTTTGCTGGATACAAAATTCTTGGTTGGCATCCATTGTCTTCAGTGTTTGAAATACATTGTTCCAGGATCTTCTCGCTTTCAGCGTCTGTGATGAAAAATCCATTGTTAACCTTATTGGTTTACCCCTTAATGTAATCTGCCTCCTTTCTCTTGTAGCTTTTAAAATTTTCTCTTTGTTCTGTATGTTTTATATTTTCATAACAATGTGTCTTGGCGTTGGTCTACTGTGATTTTGTATGCTCGGTGTCCTGTATGCATCTACAATTTGTATATCCGTTTCTTTTTTTATTTCTGGAAAGTTTTCTATAATTATTTCATTCAGCAGGTTGCTCATTCCCTTGGTTTGAACCTCTGTACCTTCCTCTATCCCGATGACTCTTAAGTTTGTTTTTTTTTATGTTATCCCATATCTCTTGGATGTTTTTCTCTTGATTTTTTACCAGGTTTTCTGAGTTGGCTAGACTCTTTTCAAGATGATATATTTTGTCTTCATTATCTGACGTTCTGGCTTCTACTTGCTCCACTCTGTTAGTGATACTCTCATTTGAGTTTTAAATTTGGTTTATAGTTTCCTTCATTTCTAGAATTATTGTTTGATTTTTTTATAATCTCTATCTCCTGATAAAGATGCTTATTTGCTTCTTTTATCTGTTTATGTAATTCATTTTAAATGTGTTCTTTCACTGTTTGAATTTGCTGTCTTATATCCTCTTTAAGGTTCCATTCCATCTGTCTAAGGTATTCCTTGAGTTCTTTTTTTGACCATTTTTCTGATGCCTCTAGGTCCTCCTGAATATTTAGGCTGTCCTGCATTGTTTGTACTCCTTGCTTTTTCATGCTGCTCATGTTACTTCTTGTTCTGTTTGACTGCTGAGTTACTGTTTACTCCTATAAATTATTTGATGCTTGGGAGGAAAGGTATTAGAAGGGAAGGGAAGAAGTCACTAAAGAGAATGAGAATAAGCAGGTAGAATTCAAGGAAGGGGGAATAAGGAAATTGAAAAGAAATGAAACGACAAAAGAAACAAAAAATAGAAAATAAAAAAAGAAAAAAAGAAAAAAAATTAAAATTAAAATTAAAATAAATAATAAAAAATATTTAAAAAATTTAAAAAATAAAAAAAATGAAAAAACCCCCAAATAATAAAAAAAATTAATAAATGCAATCTTAGAGTTTGATTAACTTCTCTTCCAGTAGGTGGAGCTGTGCCCACTGGGCCAAGCTTCTCCTCTCAATACGCGGGAACCAATCACTGTGCAGCAGCTCCTCCTCCCAGACTGGGCGGGTCTCCAATTCTGAGTGCCTAGGGCCTTTTCTTGTGTCTAGTCACTTCCCCACTTTTCCTCAAGCCAGGCCCTGCTCACTGGTGACGCTCACCACAATACTGGCTACACGCCAGGCCTGCTGCTCCCGGGAGCCCTATTTTCTTGAATGACTGGGGACATTCTCCCTGTTTGCCATTCCCTCAGACCCTAAGTTTGTGGAGCTTGGGGCTGAGAACCCTCATTGAATTTTGCTTGCCCTCCGGTAGCCACGCCCCTGGTAGCTGGTCCAAGAGACCTCAGTTGTCAGCACTGGTGGGAGCGGTAGCCGGGGGTTCCGCGCCGCAGGTCCCGCGCCACTCCTGATTCCCTCGGTCTGACTATCGCGCTCACGGGAGAGCTGGGAGGGGCCCTTAAGGTTTCCCCGCTGTGTGGAGAGGGAGGGCTAGGGGGTTACACACCTGTTGCCGCCGGTTTCAATGAAGTTTTCTCCTCTGCCTCATTCTGGTGACGTCAGTTCTCTGCCATGGTGGTATCCCATGCAAATGGTGACAGTTCATTCCCTTTGCTGGGTGACCAATGCAACAGGTGGGTCATGACTGGCTCTCCCAAGCCCCGTCTCAATCCTGCTGCCACTGCCTATGAAGGCTCGGTTGGTATTAACCTCCGCAGGTTCAGAAAGGCCGACCAGTTGTTTCCACAGGATCTTTTAGTGCTGAGTCACAGCGGTTTGTCTGCGAGATGCAGGCGAATGGGAGCTTGAATTCGAGCAATGTATTTTGAAAATTAGGTTGAAACTAAATTAAGCTATACAGAAATAATTTTGGCTCCCAATATTTTAATTGGGGAAAAGTGATTTTATTCCTTTTTTTCTCATTTTGAGCTGTTTTCCAAAAAAAAAAAAAAAAAAAATTGGGTTCCTCATTACCATCTTTACTTGGAGTTTTTTTTTTTTTTTTTATAATAAGCCAAATGTTTTCTTATGTAGTTTGAACTTTAAATTTTTTGTCCTATCTTTTTAATTTTGACTAAAAATATCTCTCCCCTGATTTTCTTTAGTAATCTATTTTAAGTATTATTTTTGACAAGTTATAATCTATTTTTAAAAAATATTTATTTTTTAGTTGTAGGTGGACACACAATCTTTATTTCATTTTTATGTGATGCTGAGGATCGAACCCAGTGCCTCACATGTGCTAGGCGAGCACGCTACCACTGAGCCACAAGCCCAGCCCAAGTTACAATCTATTTTTATCCCTTTTCTAGAATTTTTTTGTTGTATTAATAAGTCTTTCAGATTGAATGTTATTAATGTGACATTGGGAATTCCATATGTAGTTTTAAAACACCTTTTTAGGACCTGACTATAACTCTTTCTGTATTTCAGATGAGGTGGAGGACCAGCCTACAACAGTATTATTTTCTCTCAGCTACATGTCTACTAATCACTCTTGAAGCTGTCCCTATAGACATCGACAAGACAAAAGTACAAAACACTCAACCTGTGGAAAGTGCAAAGATAGAACCACCAGTAAGTGAAGTGGGTGGAATTATAACTAAATTAATTATATCTAACTGAAGTAAAATGGAAACATTATAACTAAAATATTGCAAATATTCATTACTTGTAAAATTGGACCTTTAGGCTGTATTTCTGAAATAGAAATAAAAAGAGTATGTGACAGGCATAGGCTGTTTAACATTAGCCAGTGTTTATTTAATGTTATTAGTACATAGAAGAATTAATCAATACATTTCAATGTAGAACTAACTAGCTAAGAAAATACTGTTATATGCAAAGGAGAGACAGATGGCAATGAGAAGAAACCAGTTCGTATTACTGGTTAAATCTTCCTTGTTTAAACCATATAATAAATGTATCTTTATGTTATAATAACATGGTATTGGTTCAGATACAAAAGTCTAAGAAATTCAGCTTTTTAACCTCAATAATTGAAACTATCACAGTAGATATTTCTTAGTGCCATTTTGCTGGAAATTGCTTCTTAAAGATTGATATCTTTAAGATGAGCACACTTGTACATGCCTGGCATCCCAGGTGGATTGCAAGTTCAAGGCCAGCCTCAGCAACTTAATGAGGGCTTAAGCAATTTAGCGGGACCCTGTGTCAAAATAGAAAGTAAAAAAGTGGTATGGATGTAGCTCAGTGATAGTGCATCCCTGGGTTAAATCCGCATTCCCCCCGCCACTCCAGAAAAAAGATGATTGATTCAAATATGGAAAAACTTTCAGAAGCATTACCATTTGTTTTTTAATTTGAAGGATACTGGACTTTATTATGATGAATATCTTAAGCAGGTGATTGATGTGCTGGAAACAGATAAACATTTCAGAGAAAAGCTCCAGAAAGCAGACATAGAGGAAATAAAGGTAAATGTAACTAAATACTTATTTAAAAAACATTTAAGCATATCAGACTCTGAGCTAAATGCTGAGGATACAAAGATGAGAGTTTTCCTAGCCCTTAATGAACACTTAGGGGAAAATCACATTCAGAAACAGATTATCTGGATGGATAGATGGATAAATGGATGTTGCATTATATAGAGGTAGAGGACAGACACATAATCCAATATGAAGCAGTGGGGAAAGGCCAGAAGTCATTCTTGGTAGATAGTATATATGCCAGAAATCAAAGAAATACCTGGAAAAAAGACAGACTGGACGGTATCCTAGGCAAAAGCACAAGGGTACAAAGACAAGAAGTACCTAGAAAAATGGAAGTAGTACCTATTCCTGAATCCCAGAGTGGGAAATGGAATCCATGAATGGCCAAAATATGAGGCTGGAAATAGTCATGGGTCAGATCTTGTATATCAGATGAAGGGGCTTGGATCATGACTTGAGGATAGCGGGAAGCTATTCAAAGGTGTAAGACCGGACCCCTCCCCCCACTCCGGGGGACATGGTCCTTGGTCATGTGCAGAGAGCCCTTCCTCCTGGGAAATGGGGTGTGGCTGGATTGCTAGACTTATAAGCGCTCACTTTAGTTCATTTTTCCATTTGTGATAACATGGTGCTAAACAATTGATAAAGGGCTTGCTTCTGGGTTGGGGTTTCCTGTGTGGGAAAGCAGCTTTCTCGCTTTCATCTACTGAAAGTCAACCTCTTAACATAAGGATTTGAAAAATAAAAGAATGAAATCCTATATGCAAATGTTATGCTATTTGAATAAAAGATTTAAAAATCCAAGGATTTTGGTATCCATTTAGGTCCTGGAGTCAGTCCCCCATGGATACTAAGGAAGAACTGTCCTGTTTTCTTTATTCATCCATCAATTGATGAACATTTGAATTGTTTATATTTCTTTTGGTTCACATGAATAATGCTTCTATGAACATTTATGTTCAAGTTATTGTGTTAATATGTTTTCAATTCTCTTATGTGTACCTAGGAATATAATTGCTGGCTCATATGATAACTCTGCTTTTAATTTTTTGAGGACCTTCCAGACTTATTTTCCAAAGTGGCTGCACCATTTTACAGTTCAATTTTTTAAGTTTCTACTTTATGCTTTAAATATACTTTCCTAAATTATGTGATTTTTTTTAGACATATTGATTTTTAGAATTACAAACTGAATCTCTTCTGAGATGCTTTTTGATTATAATTAGGTGAGTTTATCTCAACTAATCAAAGTGTTTATCACTAATTATTATAACCCTCTTTTAAATATGTTGCATATGGTCTAAAAACTGAATGTAATAGATAAAGCTAACTTTTTTTCAATTTTGTTGATAGAGTGGGAGGCTAAGCAAAGAGCTGGATTTAGTAAGTCACCATGTGAGGACAAAACTTGATGAACTGAAAAGGCAAGAAGTAGGAAGGTTAAGAATGCTAATTAAAGCTAAATTGGATTCTCTTCAAGGTAAGTGTTAGAAGGTAGGAAAATTTCAGTATTTGGTTGTTGAGGTCAGTTTACATGAGACATGTCATGTTCTTCTTGTCAAAATTATTTGTATTGATTTGACATCTCATAATTTTTAAGATTTAATTTAATTTTTTGAATAGATAGTATATCATTCAAAAAATTCAAATGAAGACCCATGCAGTGGTACATACTATAATCCCCGCTATTTGGGAGTTTGAGGCAGGAGGATTATAAATGTAGCCAGCCTTTTCAATTTAACAAGACCCTTTCACAAAATAATTTTTTAAAAAGAAAGGGCTGGGATGTGGAGCAGTGGTAGAACACTTGTAAGGCACTGGGTTAAATTCCCAGGACCACAAAAACAAATAAATATGAAAATTCAAATTATTAGCTTTAAATTATTTTATCAATAGAAAGAACAAAAAGTAATGTATTAAGCCACTGACTTAAAAGAAGAAAAGCATCACATTCCACCTCCCATGCTCCCCTCCCCCACCCCACTGTGAGTCACCTTATTTCAGAGAAAATATTTGGCATTTGTTTTTTTGGGATTGACTAACTTCACTTACCATTATCTTCTCCAGTGCCATCCATTTACCTGCAAATGCCATGATTTTATTCTCTTTTATTAATGAGTAATATTCCATTGTGTATATATGCCACATTTTTTTTTATCCATTCACCTACTGAAGGGCATCTAGGTTGGTTCCACAGTTTAGCTATTGTGAATTGTACTGCTATAAACATTGATGTGGCTGTGTCCCTGTAGTATGCTGTTTTTAAATCTTTTGGGTATAGATCGAAGAGAGGGATAGCTGGGTCAAATGTGGTTCCATTCCCAGTTTTCCAAGGAATCTCCATACTGCTTTCCATATTGGCTGCAACAATTTGCAGTCCTACCAGCAATGTATGAGTGTACCTTTTCCCCCACATCTTCACCAACACTTATTGTTGTTTGTCTTCATAATAGCTGCCATTCTGACTGGAGTGAGATGATATCTTAGAGGAGTTTTGATTTGCATTTCTCTAATTGCTAGAGATGATGAACATTTTTTCATATATTTATTGATTGTATATCCTCTTCTGAGAAGTGTCTGTTCAGATCATTGGCCCATTTATTGATGGGGTTTTTGTTTTTTTGTTGTTTAGTATTTTGAGTTCTTTATATATCCTAGAGATTAGTGCTCTATCTGATGGGTGAGGGGTAAAAATTTGCTCCCAAGATGTAGGCTCTCTATTCATCTCACAGATTGTTTCTTTTGCCGAGAAGAAACTTTTTAGTTTGAATCCATCCCATTTATTGATTCTTGCTTTTAATTCTTGTGCTATAGGAGTCTTATTAAGGAAGTTGGGGCCTAATCCCACATGATGAAGATTAGGGCCTACTTTTTCTTCTGTTAGATGCAGCATCTGTGGTTTAATTCCTAGGTCCTTGATCCACTTAAGTTTTGTGCATCGTGAGAGATAGGGCTTTAATTTCATTTTGTTGCATATAGATTTCCAGTCTTCCCATTACCATTTGTTGAAGAGGCTATGTTTTCTCCAATGCGTGTTTTTTGTACCTTTGTCTAATATAAGGTAATTGTAATTTTGTGGGTTAGTCTGTGTGTCCTCTATTCTGTACCATTGGTCTACCAATCTGTTTTGGTGCCAATACCATGCTGTTTTTGTTACTATTGCTCTGTAGTATAGTTTAAGGTCTGGTATAGTGATGCCACCTGCTTCACTCTTCCTGCTAAGGATTACTTTAGCTATTCTGGGTCTCTTATTTTTCCAGATGAATTTCATGATTGCTTTTTTCTATTTCTATGAGGAATGCCATTGGTATTTTGATTGGAATTGCATTAAATCTGTATAATGCTTTTGATAGTATGGTCATTTTGATAATATTAATTCTGCCCATCCAAGAGCACGGTAGATCTTTCCATCTTCTAAGGTCTTCTTTGATTTCTTTTTTTAGGGTTCTATAATTTTCATTGTATAGATCTTTCACTTCTTTTGTTGATTCCCAAGTATTTTTTTTTTTGAGGCTATTGTAAATGGGGTAGTTTTCCCCATTTCCCTCTCAGAGGATTTGTCACTGATGTACAGAAATGCCTTTGATTTAGCGGTGGGTGTTGATTTTATATTGCTACTTTGCTGAATTCATTTATTAGTTCCGGAAGTTTTCTGGTGGAGCTTTTTGGGTCTTCTATAGAATCATATTGTCAGCAAATAGTGCTAATTTAAATTCTTATTTTCCTATACGTATCCCTTTAATTTCTTTCGTCTGTCTAATTGCTCTGGCCAGTGTTTCAAGAACTATGTTAAATAGAAGTGGTGATAGAGGGCATCCCTATCCTGTTCCAGTTGATGGACATCATTATCCAAAGTACATGTATGAAGACATGAATTGATGTGAACATACTTTATATACAACCAGAGATATGAAGAATTGTGCTCTATATATGTAACAAGAAATGTAATGCAAAAAAAAAAAAAAAAAAAAAAGAGGAAGAGCAACATCATAGGAAACCAAAAGAAAATCTAATTAGAATAATGTCACATATGGAATAGAACAATTGTCAGAGAGCTAACCCTACAAAAATCACCAGGCCCTCAGGAGCACGGTGGTGCATGCCTGTAATCCCAGTGACTCTAGAGGCGAGACAGGAGGGTTGCAAGTTTGAGCAATTTTGTAAGACCCTATCTCAAATGAAAAATAAAAAGAACTGGGGATGTTGCTCAGTGGTAAAGCTTGCCTGGGTTCAATCCCTAGTACTAAAAAAAAAAAAAAAAAAAAAAAAAAAACCAAACAAGAAATAACTATACAGTTTCATAAAGGAATTCAAACCATTAAAAATCAGATTATCAATGCTCTCTAAACTATTGTTGAGCACCGAAAAAGAAAGCTTCCATATTCTTGTTCTGTATTGATACCAAAACCAAAGTTATTGTATCACAAAAATAAAATCTTGGGCTGGGGATAAAGCTCAGTTGGAAGAGTGCTTGCCTCGACTGCACAAGGCCCTGGTTTAATTCCCAGCACCATAAAAAATGAAAACCCCCAATCTTTTCTTTCTTTTAGTTTTGTGGCACGGATGATCAAATCCAGGGCCTGTGTAAGTGGGGAAAATGCTTCACCACTGAGGTATACCCTAAGCTCAATAACATAGTCTTACAGCAAGTAAATTTATTTTAGGAATGCAAATTTGATTTACTATTAGGAAATCTAATACTATAAACCATTTGAATGAACCTAAAGAGAAAAAAAATGTTTAAAATATTGATGTAGCTATTCTTCTATTCTGCATCAAAATATGTGTATATGAGTCAAACATTTAAATGTAAAAAAATAAAATTTCAAAAGTAGTAGGTGACAAAATAGGTGAATTTCATTTATTATCTCAGAATGGCCTTTCTAATTACGAGTCAAAACCAGAGGGCTAGATTTGGCCAATGCGAGATCCTTCAAGCTGGTTCATGTGTCCTGTGACATGCCCCCATATGTTGGTTGTGCTCTTCTGGTGGTTGATTGTGGTTAATAAACACATTTGTCTCTGTGTGTGTGTGTGTGTGTGTGTGTGTGTGTGTGTGTGAGAGAGAGAGAGAGAGAGAGAGAGAGAGAGAGAGAGAGAGAGAGAGATTGACTCCAGGGGTGGTTTACCACTGAGCTACATCTCCAGTCTGATTTGTTTATTTATTTATATAGGGTCTCACTGAATTGCCAAGGCTAACCTTGAACTTGTAATCCTCAGACCCCACCTCCCAAGTTGCTGAGATTACAGGTGTGTGCCACGACAGCTGGTTTGGAATAGTGGTTCATAAATTTAAGATTGCATAAGAATCACTTGGCAAGCTTGTTAAAAATGCAGAGATTCTGATGTGACTTAGGAAATTTATGAATTTTCTCATTGATTCATAATTTATGAGTTAAAATTTCTGATAATTTAAAGATGAATTTACAGGATTTTTTGGGGGAGGTAATTTTTGAAGTAGGTTTTGCATTCACATGGTTTAAAATTAGAAAGCATAAGAAAGTACAGAGCAGCAATATACCTGGTATTTTTGTTCCCTATAACTTCCTACTGTCCTCTAATACCGTCCTTGTCCTTGAGGTTCTTTATTCTTACAGAAACAAACATAAATAAAAGTAAGTTTATTTATTTAACCATCCTGGGGATTTAACTCAGGGTACTGTGCACACTAGGCCAGTGCTCTACTGCTGTGTTATTTCCCTTTTTAAAATATTTTATTTTTGAGCCAGTGTCTTGCTAAATTGCTGAGTTTATCCTTAAACTTGTGATTCTACTGCCTCAGTCCTCTGGGATTATAGGCATTCCCACTGTACCTGGATAAAAGCTCTTTTTATATAAAAGGTAGCAGACAGGGATTTGGAGCTCAATGGTAGAGTGCTTGCCAAGCATACAAGAAGCCCTGGGTTTGATCCCCAGCATCACATAAATAAACAAACCAAAAAACCCCCAAAGATGGCATACAGTACACATTTTGTGTACTGTTTTCCTTTTTTGAAACATTTTGAAGATATTTCTGTTTTAGTACATGGAGACCATCTTTACTTTCTTTTTTTTTTTTTTTTTTTACAGCTGCGTAGAATTTCATTATATGGATACATTTAACCAGGCCTGTTATTTATTTATTTATTTTAAATTTCTTTTGTAGCACTGGGGATTGAACCTAGGGTCTCATGCATGCTGGACAAACACTGTACCACTAAGCTACATCCTTAGCCTTCCTTTTTTTTTATGTTGAGAAAGAGTCTCACTGAATTGCCCAGCCTCAGCCTTCTGAGTGGTGGGATTACAGGTGTGGACCATCACACCTGGCACCAGGTCCCTATTGATGGACATGTGGGTTATTTCTAGTGATTAATCTTGTATGTTCCATATAAGATATCTGTAGGATAATTTTCCCACAGTGAAATAGCTAAATAAAAAGATATGTATGTTTGTAATTTTGATAGCTGTTCCTACTATTACCTCCATGGAAGTTGAGCCAGTATATATACCCATTAGCAATAATTCTGAATTTTGCAGTTCCATTAGATGGTTTATTTTATTTTATTTTTTATTTAGTTGTAGATGGACACAATATCTTTATTTTATTTATTTTTTTTATGTGGTGCTGAGGATCGAACCCAGGGCCTCATACATGCAAGGCAAGCACTCTACCTCTGAGCCATAACCCAAGCTCCTGTTATATGGTTTAATAGTGTAGTTTAAGTGTGTATTTCTCTTATTTTGAGTGAGGTTAGGCATCGTTTCATGTTTCACTGTCTGGCTATATTTTTTTAGGGATAAGTCCTTTAACAAATTTCTTTTTTATGAGTAAAACTCCTAATACAGTGCCATACTAGAGATTCAGTGAAAGCTTGACTGAACTACATCTTTACTTTCTGACATAACAATATGTTCCAGGTTTATCTTTTACTTACCCTTTTCTAAGCCCTAAATCAGCCATTTCTCTGAGGAGCCCTGTTTTCCTCCCTACCTCCACTACTGGGAATTGAATCCAGGGGCACTCCTCCACGGAACTACACCCCACCCCCTTTTTTAAAAATTTTTTAAAATTTTGAGACAGGGTCTTGCTAAGTTGCCTAGGCTAGCCGTGAACTTTTGAACCTCATGTCTTAGCTTTCCAAGCTGCTGGGATTACAGGAGTGCACTGCTGTGTCTGGTGTCCTGGTTCTTTTAAATGGGGAATAATATTATAGATCAAAGGCCAGCAATAGTATTTTCCTTGTTACTGGAATGTATTTTTCTTGTACTTTCATCAGATGTAGGAAATATATACATGTCTCCACACTCATTCATATACATGTGAAGCAAATGCAATATACATGTTGCATGTACATATTTTAGAAGTCTTGAGTTCACACATAGTACTAATTCCTATCCATTTCACAGACTTTTTTCATGTATTTGTATATTCCTTCTTCCTAAGTGAAAACCCTGATTTCCAACATCAATATATGACCCAATCAGTTATACAATTGAAATAATCCAGAGTCACTTTACCAGTTCATTTTGTAACTTGTCTTTAAAAATTTCTTACAAAGAATACATTTGTTGTTTCTTTAAAAATGTCATAATTTGAATGAATTTACTTAAATTAAATTTTTATTGCTCCACAGTTCTCTTCAGAAATGCTACTTAGATCTTTGAGGGTATTATACTAGGGTTTACCTGATTTTAAATAAGGTATATCTGATAGTTTCAAAATAATCAAAAAGGTTTTTGCTGTTAATTATGCTGATAGGCTTTCTACATAGAACTTTAAAATATGCATATTAAATTGTATCCTATTTAGATTCATCACCTTTGTCTAGAATAACAATATGTGTAATATTCTAAAAATGGATACGAGCCCTTATTCTGAAACTTTGAAATTTTCTTATAAAATCCTGTAAGAATAAATGTGAATGTATTTTTCTTATATCATTTATGTTAATGTTTCTAGCAACTGGTAATGGATCATTTACAGTTTTCTCATTTTCTTTCAGATATAGGCATGGACCACCAAGCTCTTCTAAAACAATTTGATCATCTAAACCATGTGAATCCTGACAAGTTTGAATCCACAGATTTAGATATGCTAATCAAAGCGGTGAGAATAATTCCAAAAAGCATTGTTCTTATTGTACATTTGAGGTTTTGTAATTTGGCAAATAAACCCAATGAAGCAGAAATAATTTTTTTTTTTTTTTTTGGTATTGGGGATTGAACCCAGGGCCATCTGAGCTACATCCCCAGCTCTTTTTAGTTTTTGAGACA
The DNA here is from genome assembly GCF_021218885.2 of Marmota monax. Classification (NCBI taxonomy): domain Eukaryota; kingdom Metazoa; phylum Chordata; class Mammalia; order Rodentia; family Sciuridae; genus Marmota; species Marmota monax. Next base: position 9,043,678 of record NW_026695230.1, on the reverse strand, counting down.
GGGTCTCACTAAGTTACTTAGGGTCTTGCTAATTTGCTGAGGCTGGCTTTAAACTTGCAATCCTCCTGCCTAGCCTCCTACGTTGTTGGGATTACAGGCATGCACCACTGTGCCAGTGAAATAAAATGTTTATATACTTGCTAAAATATCTATCTTTAAAGGGGGGAAGCTTAATCTTGATCATTGCAGGTATAAATGTGGAATGCAGGTTTATAATCACTTATCCACAATTTCAAAATTCAAAAACCTATAAAAACTGAAACCTGGCTTGAACTAACCAATTATAGTAATGTTATTTGAAGTTTTTTATTTAGTCTATTTATAGATTTTTGTTAAAGAAATACTAATTTTTGATTATAGACATTGTAGGATGTCTTATAATGTGGTATATGTGTCATATTCCCTGTCTAAAACTTGGAAAGTTATAAAACACATCTGGCCTCAGGGATTTTAGATGAGAATTTATAGACCTCTCATGTATAAAAGAGTTACCAAACTAGATGTTCTAGTCTGGCAGTTATTAGATTTAGTGAAATGGTTAGAAACCATTCTAGTTTTCTTTTTTTTTTTTTTTTTTTTTTTATCAAAATTATCTAAATGACTTTTTTGGTTTTACACTTTTTTATTAAACCACTTTTTATTTTAAAGTTTTCATTGTGTTTTTACACAAAACTTTCCTCTTTTTTTTAATTTTTTTTTATTGGTTGTTCAAAACATTATAAAGCTCTTGACATATCATATTTCATACATTAGATTCAAGTTGGTTATGAACTCCCAATTTTACCCCAAATACAGCTTGCAGAATCACATCGGTTACACATCCACATTTTTACATAATGCCCTATTAGTAACTGTTGTATTCTGCTACCTTTCCTATCCTCTACCATCCCCCCTCCCTCCCCTCCCATCTTCTCTCTCTACCCCATCCACTGTAATTCATATCTCTCCTTGTTTATTTTCCCATTCCCCTCACAACCTCTTATATGTAATTTTGTAAAACAATGAGGGTCTAAACTTTCCTCTTAAAATTCATATCAGTTAAGAATTCTGGGATTCATTTGGATATTTCTGAATTATAAATTCCTAGGAAAAAATATACAAGTACTTACTTTGATTTTTATGCTTTTGGTCAATTATGCAATATTGAACTGACTACGTAAGTTCCTAGTGGTTTTGTTTCTTCATTATTAAAATTATATCAGAAGCAAAGGATTTATTCTGATGCCAGTTGACTCTTCTTTAGACAGTCTGGGAGTCCAGGATGCAAAGGTTTTATTTTTCTAGGGAGAAGAGATTGACACCTTTCAAAACTATTGAGGTAAGGCCATGCTCAAACATGTCTCAGAAGTGCTCCCAGTGTGCTTAACTGTCAGATCGTGCTTCCACAACTTCTTAGAACATCTTAACTAGTTTTATTTATTTATTTTTTTTTTGAATGGAAATTTTTTTTTTATTGGTTGTTCAAAACATTACAAAGCTCTTGACATATCATATTTCATACATTTGATTCAAGTGGGTTTTGAACTCCCAATTTTACCCCAAATACAGATTGCAGAATCACGTCGGTTACACATCTATATTTTTACATAATGCCCTATTAGTAACTGTTGTATTCTGCTACCTTTCCTATCCTCTACTATCTCCCCTCCCCTCCCCTCCCATCTTCTCTCTCTACCCCATCTACTGTAATTCATTTCTCTCCTTGTTTATTTTCCCATTCCCCTCACAACCTCTTATATGTAATTTTGTATAACAATGAGGATCTCCCTCCATTACCATGCAATTTCCCTTTTCTCTTCTCTTTTCTCTTCAAATTTTTCTTTTTTTTTTTTTTCTTTTTTTTTTTTTTTAATTTTTTTTTATTGGTTGTTCAAAACATTATAAAGCTCTTCACATATCATATTTCATACATTAGATTCAAGTTGGTTATGAACTCCCAATTTTACCCCAAATACAGATTGCAGAATCACATCGGTTACACATCCACATTTTTACATAATGCCCTATTAGTAACTGTTGTATTCTGCTACCTTTCCTATCCTCTACCATCCCCCCTCCCTCCCCTCCCATCTTCTCTCTCTACCCCATCCACTGTAATTCATATCTCTCCTTGTTTATTTTCCCATTCCCCTCACAACCTCTTATATGTAATTTTGTATAACAATGAGGGTCTCCCTCCATTACCATGCAATTTCCCTTTTCTCTCCCTTTCCATCCCACCTCATGTATCTGTTTAATGTTAATCTTTTCTTCCTGCTCTTCCTCCCTGCTCTGTTCTTAGTTGCTCTCATTATATCAAAGAAGACATTTGGTATTTGTTTTTTAGGGATTGGCTAGCTTCACTAAGCATAATCTGCTCTAGTGCCATCCATTTCCCTGCAAATTCTATGATTTTGTCATTTTTTAGTGCTGCGTAATACTCCGTGGTGTATAAATGCCACATTTTTTTTATCCATTCATCTATTGAAGGGCATCTGGGTTGGTTCCACAGTCTAGCAATTGTGAATTGTGCTGCTATGAACATCGATGTAGCAGTATCCCTGTAGTATGCTCTTTTAAGGTCTTCAGGGAAAAGTCCAAGAAGGGCAATAGCTGGGTCAAATGGTGGTTCCATTCCCAGCTTTCCCAGGAGTCTCCATACTGTTTTCCAGATTGGCCGCACCAGTTTGCAGTCCCACCAGCAATGTACAAGAGTACCCTTATCCCCACATCCTCTCCAGCACTTGTTGTTGTTTGTCTTCATAATGGCTGCCAATCTTACTGGAGTGAGATGGTATCTTAGGGTGGTTTTGATTTGCATTTCTCTGACTGCTAGAGATGGTGAGCATTTTTTCATGTACTTGTTGATTGATTGTATGTCCTCCTCTGAGAAGTGTCTGTTCAGGTCTTTGGCCCATTTGTTGATTGGGTTATTTGTTTTCTTATTGTTTAATTTTTTGAGTTCTTTGTATACTCTGGATATTAGGGCTCTATCTGAAGTGTGAGGAGTAAAAATTTGTTCCCATGATGTAGGCTCCCTATTTACCTCTTTTATTGTTTCTCTTGCTGAGAGAAAACTTTTCAGTTTAAGTAAGTCCCATTTGTTGATTTTTGTTATCAACTTTTGTGCTATGGGTGTCCTATTAAGGAATTTGGAGCCCGACCCTACAATATGTAGATCGGAGCCAACTTTTTCTTCTATCAGACACAGAGTCTCTGATTTGATATCTAGCTCCTTGATCCACTTTGAGTTAACTTTTGTGCATGGCGAGAGGAGGGGATTCAGTTTCATTTTGTTGCATATGGATTTCCAGTTTTCCCAGCACCATTTGTTGAAGATGCTATCCTCCCTCCATTGCATGCTTTTAGCTCCTTTATCAAATATAAGATAGTTGTAGCTTTGTGGATTAGTCTCTGTGTCCTCTATTCTGTACCATTGGTCCACCCTCCTGTTTTGGTACCAGTACCATGCTGTTTTTGTTACTATTGCTCTGTAATATAGTTTTAAGTCTGGTATCGCTATACCGCCTGATTCACACTTCCTGCTTAGAATTGCTTTTGCTATTCTGGGTCTTTTATTTTTCCATATGAATTTCATGATTGCTTTATCCATTTCTACAAGAAATGCCGTTGGGATTTTGATTGGCATTGCATTAAACCTATAGAGAACTTTTGGTAATATTGCCATTTTGATGATGTTAGTTCTGCCTATCCATGAACAGGGTATATTTTTCCATCTTCTAAGATCTTCTTCTACTTCTCTTTTTAGGGTTTTGTAGTTTTCATTATATAAATCTTTCACCTCTCTTGTTAGGTTGATTCCCAAGTATTTTATTTTTTTTGAGGATATTGTGAATGGAGTGTTTTTCCTCATTTCCGTTTCAGAAGTTTTGTCGCTGATATACAGAAATGCCTTTGATTTATGCGTGTTGATTTTATATCCTGCCACTTTGCTGAATTCATTTATTAGTTCTAGTAGTTTTTTTGTAGACCCTTTTGGGTCTTCTAGGTATAGAATCATGTCATCTGCAAATAGTGATAATTTAAGTTCTTCCTTTCCTATTTTTATGCCTTTAATTTCTTTCGTCTGTCTAATTGCTCTGGCCAGTGTTTCGAGAACTATATTGAATAGAAGTGGTGATAGAGGGCATCCCTGTCTTGTTCCAGATTTTAGGGGGAATGCCTTCAATTTTTCTCCATTGAGAATGATGCTAGCCTGAGGCTTAGCATAGATAGCTTTTACAATGTCGAGGTAAGTTCCTGTTATCCCTAGTTTTTCTAATGTTTTGAACATAAAGGGATGCTGTACTTTGTCGAATGCTTTTTCTGCGTCTATTGAGATGATCATATGGTTCTTATTTTTAAGTCTATTGATGTGGTGAATAACATTTATTGATTTCCGTATATTGAACCATCCTTGCATCCCAGGGATGAATCCTACTTGATCATGGTGCACAATTTTTTTGATGTGCCTTTGTATCCGGTTCGCCAGAATTTTATTGAGGATTTTTGCATCTATGTTCATCAGAGATATTGGTCTGTAGTTTTCTTTCTTTGAGGTGTCTTTGTCTGGTTTCGGAATCAGGGTGATGTTGGCCTCATAGAATGAATTTGGCAGAGCTCCTTCTTTTTCTATTTCCTGAAATAACTTGAAAAGTATTGGTATTAATTCTTCCTTAAAGGTTTTGTAAAACTCCGCTGTATACCCATCCGGTCCTGGGCTTTTCTTGGTTGGAAGTCTTTTGATTGCTTCTTCTATTTCATCTATTGTTATTGGTCTGTTTAAGTTGTGAGTATCCTCCTGACTCAGTCTGGGCAAATCATATGACTTAAGGAATTTATCAATGTCTTCACTATCTTCTATTTTATTGGAATATAGGTTTTCAAAATAATTTCTAATTGTCTTCTGTATTTCTGTAGTGTCTGTTGTGATATTGCCTTTTTCATCCCGTATGTTAGTGATTTGAGTTCTCTCTCTTCTTCTCTTCGTTAGCATGGCTAAGGGTCTGTCGATCTTATTTATTTTTTCAAAGAACCAACTTTTAGTTTTGTTAATTTTTTCAATAGTTTCTTTTGTTTCAATTTCGTTGATTTCAGCTCTGATTTTAATTATTTCTTGCCTTCTGCTACATTTGCTGTTGTTTTGCTGTTCCTTTTCTAGGGCTTTGAGATGAAGTGTGAGCTCATTTATTTGTTGGTTTTTCCTTTTTTTGAGGAATGACCTCCAAGCGATGAATTTCCCTCTTAAAACTGCTTTCATTGTGTCCCATAGATTCCGATATGTTGTGTCTGTATTTTCATTTATCTCTAAGAATTTTTTGATTTCTTCCTTTATGTCTTCTGTAACCCATTGATCATTCAGTAACATATTGTTCATTTTCCATGTGATGTAGGATTTTTCCTTCCTTCTTTTATCATTGATTTCCAGTTTCATTCCATTATGATCAGATAAAATGCATGGTATTATCTCCACCCCTGTATATTTACTGAGGGTTGCCCTATGGCATAATATATGGTCTATTTTTGAGGAGGATCCATGTGCTGCTGAGAAAAAAGTATATCCACTTGATGATGGTTGATATATTCTATATATGTCAGTTAAGTCTAGGTTGTTGATTGTGATATTGAGTTCTATAGTTTCTTTATTCAGCTTTTGTTTGGAGGATCTGTCCAATTGTGAGAGAGGTGTGTTGAAGTCACCCATAATTATTGTGTTGTGGTCTATTTGATTCTTGAACTTGAGGAGAATTTGTTTTATGAACGTCGCAGCACCATTATTTGGTGCATAAATATTGATAATTGTTATGTCTTGTTGGTAAATGGTTCCTTTTAACAGTATATAATGTCCTTCCTTATCCCTTTTGATTAATTTAGTCTTGAAGTCAATTTTATTCGATATGAGGATGGCCACCCCTGCTTGCTTACGAGGACCGTGTGCATGGTATATTTTTTCCCAACCTTTCACCTTCAGCCTGTGTATGTCTTTTCCAATCAGATGTGTCTCCTGGAGGCAGCATATTGTTGGATTTGTTTTTTTAATCCATGTTACCAGCCTATGTCGCTTTATTGGAGAGTTTAAGCCATTAATGTTTAGAGTTACTATTGATATATGGTTTGTACTTCCAGCCATGTTTGATTATTTATCTTCTTTTTTTTTTTTTTAATTTAGTTTGTTTCTCCATGGTTAGCTTTCCCCCCACCCTCTGTCTTTATAGAGGCACTTCCCACTGATGGTTTTGGTTATTGTTTTTCATTTCTTCCTCGTGTAGTGTTTTGCTCAAGATGCTTTGCAATGCTGGTTTTCTGGCTGCAAATTCTTTTAGCTTTTGTTTATCATGAAAGATTTTTATTTCGTTATCGTACCTGAAGCTTAATTTTGCTGGATACAGAATTCTTGGTTGGCATCCATTGTCTTTCAGTGTTTGAAATACGTTGTTCCAGGATCTTCTCGCTTTCAGCGTCTGTGATGAAAAATCCGTTGTTAACCTTATTGGTTTACCCCTGAATGTAATCTGCCTCCTTTCTCTTGTAGCTTTTAGTATTTTCTCTTTGTTCTGTATATTGGATATCTTCATAACAATGTGTCTTGGCGTTGGTCTACTGTGATTTTGTGTGCTCGGTGTCCTGTATGCATCTACAATTTGTATATCCGTTTCCTTTTTTATTTCTGGAAAGTTTTCTGTAATTATTTCTTTCAGCAGGTTACTCATTCCCTTGGTTTGAATCTCTGTACCTTCTTCTATCCCGATGACTCGTAGGTTTGGTTTCTTTATGTTATCCCATATCTCTTGGATGTTTTTCTCGTGGTTTTTAACCAGCCTTTCTGAGTTGGCTAGGCTCTTTTCAAGATGATATATTTTGTCTTCATTATCTGATGTTCTGGCTTCTACTTGCTCCACTCTGTTAGTGATACTCTCAATTGAGTTTTTAATTTGGTTTATCGTTTCCTTCATTTCTAGAATTATTGTTTGGTTTTTTTTTATAATCTCAATCTCCTGATAAAGATGCTTAACTTCTTCTTTTATCTGTCTATGTAATTCATTTTCAAAGTGTTCTTTCACTGTTTGGATTTGCTGTCTCGTATCTTCTTTAAGGTTCCATTCCATCTGTCTAAGGTATTCCTTGAGTTCTTTATATGACCATTTTTCTGCTGACTCTAGGTCCTCCTGAATATTTAGGCTGTCCTTCATTGTTTGTACTCCTTTTCTTCCTTGCTTTTTTATGCTGCTCATGTTACTTCTTGTTCTGTTTGACTGCTGAGTTACTGTTTACTCTTATAGATTTATTTGATGCTTGAGAGGAAAGATATTAGAAGGGAAGGGAAGAAGTCACTAAAGAGAATGAGAGTAGGCAGGTAGAATTCAAGGAAGGGGGAATAAGAAGATTGAAAAGAAATGAAAAGACAAAAGAAACAAGAATAATAAAGATTAGATAATAAAGAAAGAAAGAAAAGACGGAAAAAAATTTTAACAAAAATAATAGTGATAATAAAAAATTAAAATTAAAATTAAAAAAAAAAATAATAAAATAAAAAAATTAAAAAAAATAGAAACATTGAAAAAAAATTAAAGAACAACAACAAATAAAAATTGAAAATGAAAGAAAAAGAAGAAAGAAAAAAAAAAAGAAAAAGAAAAGAAAAAAAAATGATAATAATAATAATAATAAATGCAGTCCTAGAGTTCTATTAACTTCTCTTCCAGTAGGTGGAGCTGTGCCCACTGGGCCAAGCTTCTCCTCTCAATAGGTGGGAACCATTCACTGTGCAGCAGCTCTTTCTCCTAGACTGGGCGGGTCTCCAATCCTGAGTGTCTAGGGCCTTGTCTTGTGTTTCCTCAAGCCAGGCCGTGCTCACCTGTGGCGCTCACCACAATACTGTCTACACGCCAGGTCTGCTGCTCCTGGGAGCCCTGTTTTCATGAACACCTGGGCTCACTCTCCCTGTTTGCCTCCCTCAGACCCTAAGTTTGTAGAGCTTGGGGCTGAGATCCCCCAGCGAATTTGCTTGCCCTCCTGTAGCCACGCCCCCGGTAGCTGGTGCAAGAGACCTCAGTTGTCAGCACTGGTGGGAGCGGTAGCCGGGAGTTCCGTGCCGCGAGTCCTGCGCCACTCCTGGTTCCCTCGGTCTGGTTATTGCGTTTACAGGAGAGCTGGGAGTGGCCCTTAAGGTTTCCCCGCTGTGTGGAGAGAGATGGCTAGGGGATTACACACCTGTCGCGCTGGTTTCACTGCAGTTATCTCCTCCGCCCATGACGCCATTTCTCTGCCATGGTGATATCCCATGCAAATGATGACCGTTTGTTCCCTTTGCCGGATGACCAATGCAACGGGTGGGTCCTGACTGTCTCTCCCAATCCCCGTTTCAGTCCTGTGGCCACTGCCTATGAAGGCTCGGTTGGCTTTTACCTCTGTAAGTTCCTAAGGGCCGGCCAATTATTTCAGCGGGATCGTTAGTGCTGAGTCACACGAAGCAGGCGAACCGGAGCTTAATTGCCTCCGATTCGGGCTCTGTGTGTGTGTTCTGAGGGGCCCAGCCTGTACACCCCAGATCCATGTCAGCTCAGCATTGCCTAGTGATCCTGAGCAAACAGCATTTAGACAGTTTACGGCTCCCTATGCCCTCACAGTTGAAGATGTCAGAGACTTGATCTCTCTGCGCCTGCCACCATGTTACATCTCCTCAGTAATATTCATGTTGCCCTTACAGCTTCCTGGTATAAGCAAGTTCTTGGGATTATACAAACTGCTGCTTCTGTTTCCAGTCCAGATTTCTAGAAATGAAACTCTGGGCCGCGCTGACGAGCGTCCGCGCTTGTCTGCGACCGTAGCAGAGCCGCCCTGGCAAGCGTCCGCGCTTGTCTGCGCCCGTAGCAGAGCCGCCCTGGCCTCCGCAGCTCTTCAGCCCGGTGCCAGGCCCCAGGGGCCCAAGCGGCTGCCGCCGCGGCTCTCCGTCCCCCTCCTCCGGAGCACGGGTCCCCTGGCAGGGGGGTGCAGAACGACCCCAGAGCAGGCTCTGCCCGAAGGTGCAGCGGCGAACAGGCCACAGAGACGCTCGAGGCTGCAGTCCAGCCTTCGGAGGACAGGGCTCGGCACGCAGCCCAGCTGCAACCTCTAGGTGCGGCTGCCGGACAGTGTATACGGAGCCATCAAGACAGCAAGCAGAAAGCAAATGGCGGCTCCCGCGGAGTGGATTTTCGGCACAGAAACCACAGCCCCGCCAGCAATCCCAATCCACAAACTCTCCCTGTATAAAAAATATTCAAAAAAAAAGAAAAAAAAAAAAAAAAAAAGGCGGGGCGCACTGAGCTTTCTTTGCCTCGGGTACTTACAATCCACTGCTGATTGCACATTCAGCTTCTCCGCCCGGAGCGAAGCGAAAGAGCACCATTCTAGTTTTCTATACTGTACATATTGATACAGTCCGTTCCGTTTTTTTAAAAAAATCAACATATATTTCTTGCTTATGAGAATTTTCTAAAATTGAAGCTAGCTTTGAATTTTTAGTTTCTTTGAACACTTACATTCCCTGGTAATAATACTGACTCCAGTAAAATGGTAGAATTTAAAAAGGGTAGTCCAGTCATTTTTTGCTCTCCTATACTACCTTCTGTTAGTGTGCTATATTTAAGAATGGCTTTGTTTATACTTTTAAAATACATTTCTTTATTTTTTTAAGGCAACAAGTGATCTGGAACACTATGACAGGACTCGGCATGAAGAATTTAAAAAATATGAAATGATGAAGGAACATGAACGGAGAGAATATTTAAAAACACTGAATGAGGAAAAGAGAAAAGAAGAAGAATCTAAATTTGAAGAAATGAAGAAAAAGCATGAAAATCATCCAAAAGTTAATCATCCAGTAAGAATTGTGACTTTATGAAACCGTATTTATTTGTTTATTTATTTTTTGGGTACCAGGGATTGAAGTCAGGGACACCCGTCCACTGAGCCACATCCCCAGCCATATATTTAGAGACAGGATCTCAATGAGTTGCTTACCACCCTGCTTTTGCTGAGGCTGGCTTTGAACTCACCATTTTCCTGCCTCAGCCTCCTGAGCAGTTGGGATTACAGGCAGGCTATTTGTTTATTTTTAATGTATGCATATAAATATATATATGTATATATATATATATATATATATATATATATATATCTACAACTAATATATATATATATTAGTTGTAGATGGACACAATACATTTAGTTTATTTGTTTATCTTTATGTGGTACTTAAGATTGAACCCAGTGCCTGAGTTACTACCACAGCCCATGAAACCATATTTTGATGAAGATTATTCTTTATATCAGATGGCAGAATTTTATCATAAGTTGTTAGTACTTAAATCTTGACTCTCAATTCTGCAAAATTCCTCAAACTTATATTTCATTTTGAATCTATGCACATATATTACATTTTGATTCAAGCAATTTCTTAAAATTGGTTCACAGGGAAGCAAAGATCAACTAAAAGAGGTATGGGAAGAGACTGATGGATTGGATCCTAATGACTTCGACCCCAAGACATTTTTCAAGCTACATGGTAACAGATTTGATACAAATATTGCTCTTTATATTTGCTATTTGAAAAGATTATACTTACTTTACTCTTCATTGATTTCTGCCATGGTCTGCTATTGAGTCCTATATATAGTAAATACTTAGTTATCTCTCTAGGTTAATATTATGGACATTTTTACTGATAAGCAGAATAAAATATTTTAGATAAGAAGCCATCTTTCTACTTGTTTTTACTATTAAGTCATTGTATGACTTTTTGCAAGATTCTTTGTAAACCGAAGGTAATTCTGTGGCTAGCTAGCTTATATCTAACAGGCTTTATACTATAATGTTAAAATTTACTTTTACAGCATATTGCTTTACTTTATCTTGTTGGAAAAAAATGGTTATGTTTTTATGAAAATGATGAATTATAAACATTGAATTGTTATCTGAAGCTGCACGAAAAAGAGGATGCCCTTCTCTGCGGTATATTGTTGTTTCATGTCTCTACTGCTTTTGCAAGCCATGTGTTCAGTAATTGTATTTTAAGTACTTATTTTACAAGGGATTAAAATCCATTTCTGCTTCTGTAACTTTTAAACTTTAGATGTCAATAATGATGGGTTCCTGGATGAACAAGAATTAGAAGCCCTATTTACTAAAGAGGTAAATGAGTTTATTAAGTACTCAGTGTTCTTGCTTTTTTTTTTTTTTTTTTTTAGTCTTCTCTTCTTTCATGATGGCCTTTAAATTTTATTTTTAGTTGGAGAAAGTATATGATGCCCAAAATGAAGAGGATGATATGGTAGAAATGGAGGAAGAAAGACTTAGAATGAGGGAACATGTAATGAGTGAGGTATGTTTTAAAAGTTTAAGAGTGTATGTTGTTTCTTTGGATTATTAAAGTTTTTTGCAATAAATATTCCCATAAAATGAAAAAGATAGAAAGTAGGTATTTAATTGGATTTTGCATTTTTTTTCAGAATATTATGCTAGATTCCCTAAGTTTAAATAACATAATTTGAAACTATTTTTAAAAGATTAAGATGCTATTGCATATGAACTATAAAATCTTTTTTTCTTTTCTTTTCTTTTTTTTTAGTAGTATGAAACAATGAAGCTCAACATTTGGCATTTTAAAAACCTACATTAGCTTTTACAGGTTGACCATCCTCAATTCAAAAATACAAAATAAAGATTGCTTCAGAATTCAAAACTTTTTGAGCACTGATAAGATTCCATAAATGGGAATTTCATACCATGAAACTTTGTTTCTTGTACCAAATTATTATTATTATTATTATTTTAATTTTTATTGTTGGTTCAAAACATTACATAGTTCTTGATATATCATATTTCACGTTTTGATTCAAGTGGGTTATGAACTCCCATTTTTACCCCGTATACAGGTTGCAGAATCACATCAGTTACACATCCACTGATTTACATATTGCCATACTAGTGTCTGTGGTATTCTGCTGCCTTTCCTATCCTCTACTATCCCCCCTCCCCTCCCCTCCCCTGTACCAAATTATTTGCAAAATTGTATAAAATTACCTCAGGCTGTGTATAAGGTGTATATGAGACATAAATGAATTTTATGTTTAGACTTGGGTCCCATCCCCAAGATATTTCATTATGTATGTGCAAATATTCCAAAATTCAAAGAAATCCAATATCCCAAACACTTCTGATCCCAAGCATTTTGGATAAGGAATACTCAACCTATACTAAGAAAAATCACAAAATACCAACACATTAATGGCTTGCAATAACAAATATTTATTTCTTGTTAATATTATTAAGCTTTAAAGGTTAATGTCAGATAGGTATGGCAGGGTTAGGCTGGCTTGGCCAAATCTGGCCCAGCTAGGCTTGGCTCTACATGTCTTATCATTTCTAGGCTACAGGAATGGTCTCTATCTGGGTCTTATCTGGATCATAAGAAACTCCAAGTCAAACTCTGTATTACTTAAGACTTATGTTCATCTAGGGTAAACCTCACATTTACTTATTATAGCCCCTTGACTGAAGCATATCTGGGTCAAGTCCCCAGTCAGTGAGAAGTGGATGTATACCTCTTACAGGATGGTTCAGCAAGTCATGTGCCACTGGGCGGAGGTGTATAATCCTGTTACAGGAGGGAGCAATAGCTGGGAACAATAGCCCAAACCAACCAGGGTCTTAAAATTTTAATTTCTGTCCTTTCAAAGCAACTAGACATATTTTTAAAAAATATATTTTTAGTTATAGATGGACACAATACCTTTACTTTATTAATTTTTTACGTGGTGCTAAGAATCTAACCCAGTGCCTCACATGTGCCAGGCAAGCATTTTACCACTGACCCTCAACCCCGGCTCCAACTAGATAGTTTAAATTTGCCTGTTCAGTGAGCTTCTTCCCCCTCCAAATTAGGTGTCCAGACTATGATGCATGCTTCTTATTAAATAGATGGTGGATGAGGCCCTTTGCAAATAGAATGATGATTACCTAAGTACATCACTTGTAATAACTACTAAGTTCATAGCCCTGTTTTTTTCTACTATATTGGGATAGTGGACCGTGGCTGGAGATTAATATGGAAACATGTTAACTTCAGTCTTCCAAGCACAGATTGCTAGCAGGCCCTCTGCTGGCAGTTGTATATTCCCCCTGAACATCCACATCCCCACAATCACAGTCTGACAGTTTCGCATATTCTTCCCTCTCCTTATACCTTCAAAGACACTTCCCTTTCCTCCTTCTCCCCTCCCACTCCCCTCATTTTACTGAGAAAATAAAAGCAATCAAGAGAATTTCTTCATCTTTCCTCTATCAAATCTATCATCCAATTTGCATCTGTATCATTTATTTTGTCTTGTCTTCTGTTAATTGTAGATAAACTTTTGTTTTTCTTTTTTTGGTACTGGGAATTGAACCCAGGGGTGCTATACCACTGAGCTACTTCTTATTTATCTTGATACAGGGTCTCACTAAGTTGCTGAGGCTAGCCTCAAACTTTTGATTTTCTTGCCTCAGCCTCCTTAGTCACTGGGATTAAAGACATGCACCACTGGACCCGACTGTGGATAAATTCCTGCTGTTCCTATGGAAGGCCTTCTCTACCTGTGCACGAGGTCCCATTCAGTATCTCCTCTTGAAGGACTTTGTTCTTGCTGTTATCCTCCTTTCGCTCTTGCGTAGTTTTTCCTACTCTATTAGATCATTCTCATTAGGAGACAAACATGACCTAGTATTTTTCAACTTAAAAACAAAACCATACTTGAACTTATTGCTGCATTTCCATTCTTTCCTTCACAGGAAATTATTCTGTATAGTTGTTTACTCTTCCTGTTTCTGTTATTCCTCACCTTTTGTTTTCTTCACAATCTGTGCTGTAGCCTTCACCATTCCAATGAAATTTCTCTTGTCAGATGACCAATTCAGTTGTCTCATCTTAGTTGATTCTTGTATTTGATACAGTTGATGCTTCACTCTTCTTGAAATGCTTTCTTTACCTGGTGTTTTAGTCAGCTTTGTGTCACTGTGACCAAAATACCTGACAAGAACAACTTAGAGGAAGAAAAGTTTATTTGGGTTTCAGAGGTCTCAGTGCGTAGATGACTGGCTCCATTGCTCTGGGCCTAAGGTGAGGCAGCACATCATTGAGGAAGGGCCTAATGAAGGAAAATGGCTCAGCTCATGGTGGGGTCAGGAAGCAGAGGGGAGGGAAAAGGAACCACAGGGAAGCTGCATCTTTCCGGAAAAGCCCCCAGTAACCTACTCCAGCCATGCCCCACCTGCCTACAATTACCACCCAGTCAGTCCATTCAAACTAGCATGGACTAAATAGATTACAGCTTTCAAAATCAAATCATTTTACCTATGAGTATTCCTGCATTGAGCTTTTAGGGGGGTACCTCATATCCAAACCATAACCCTTGGCCTTTGGGGAACCACACCTCCTTATACTCACTTGCTCTTTCTTCTCAATTTTCCTTGCTGTCTGTCCCTCTTCTTCCCAAGTTTTAAATGTTGCAGTGCCCTGAGCTGTGTTCTCCTTTCTATCTTCTCTTTCCTTAGGTGATAAATGGAGTCCTGTGTCTCTGTGTATGCCCTGGTGAATTCAAAATTATTAATCACCAGTTTTTCCTTTTTCTGTTCTCCAGGCTTAGATTTGTTTGACCTTTCCCATTTCATGTTTAATGCACTTCTTCACCATAACCAGGCCTGTTCCTCCCTCAGCCTTATTCATTTCAGTGAATGAATTATGATTTATCTGATTTCTCAAGCTAAGTCATTCTTAATTTCTCTTTCTTCATATCCTAAAGCTAGTCTTCATTGATCTCCCTTTTGAATAAATCTGGAATTTGACCACTTTGTCCCACGTATACTCTCCTGACTGGTGCTGGGATGTAGCTCAGTTGATAGGGTACTGTGTGAGATTCTGGGTTCAATTCCAAGTATTTCTTTTTTTTTTATTGGTTGTTCAAAACATTACAAAGCTCTTGACATATCATATTTCATACATTAGATTCAAGTTGGTTATGAACTCCCAATTTTACCCCAAATACAGATTGCAGAATCACATCGGTTACACATCCACATTTTTACATAATGCCCTATTAGTAACTGTTGTATTCTGCTACCTTTCCTATCCTCTCCTGACTGGTGCTGGGATGTAGTTCAGTTGATAGGGTACTGTGTGAGATTCTGGGTTCAATTCCAAGTATTTCTTAAAAAAATAAAGGCAATCTCCTGGCTGGTATCTCAGCTTCTGCATCTTATCTGCAATCAC
Source organism: Marmota monax (assembly GCF_021218885.2). Taxonomy (NCBI): domain Eukaryota; kingdom Metazoa; phylum Chordata; class Mammalia; order Rodentia; family Sciuridae; genus Marmota; species Marmota monax. The sequence goes on along the minus strand of NW_026695230.1, from coordinate 9,028,413 downwards.
CTACCCACACAGCAGTACAGATGGCAGAGTAATCTCTTAAAAACATAAATTAGGGTTTGGAATGTAACTCAGTGACAGAGCACTACACTAGGCCCTGGTTGCATCCCCAGTACCACAAAGGGAGGGGGGGGGGAAGAAAAGCTTAAGTCAGGTCATAGTGTTCTCTTACTCAGAATACTTCAGTGGCTTGCTGTTTCACTTAGAAGGTGAGTCCTGTCTCATGTTGTAATGGTCATGGCATGATTTCACTCACCCTTGCCTTGCTCTCTGATCCCATGTCTCGTGATTTTGTCACACTCTACTGTCTACATTGGTCTTCTTGGTGTTTACCTCTCACCAAGGTTATTCTCATTTTAAGGCATATGAACTTAGAAGTTTCTTCTTCCTGGAACATTTTGCCTAGATCATCTCCTGGGCTCACTTTTAGCAGATTTATTCTCAAGTGTGCTCAAATGTTCATTCTTTAGAAAGACCTCCATGACCCTCCTAATGAAATATTTGCCCTTTTTTGTGGTGTTTGTCCTGCCCTTCCTCCTTCCAAGAAAAAAACTTGTGATATGGGTATCATATGATGCAGGATTACTAAAGCCCACTGTTTGACTTCAGTGATTGTCACCTGAATATATGAGCTGTTAATAATGAATTGGGATCTTTGTTTCTTGGAAGTACCTCAAATATCAAATGAATTTTCTTGACTATTATAAAGCTAACCTTTGTAACTGAATCTGCCAGTCTGTATTAGTCATTAAGAGGATTTGGAGAAATAGTCAACTTTAGTTTTAATTTAGTTAGTTGTTTCTTTTTTAGAAAAAATGTTGTGAGTACTTTTTCCCACATTTTAAAATTTGTACCTTATAGTTGTACATTATGAAGGATTTGCTGTTATATATTTATTCATATATGCATACAACACACAATAGGGACTACTTTAATTAAACTCTTTTACACATGGCTAAAACAATACTCATTTGGAATGGTGATTTTTCTTGCCCAAGCATTTGATTTTTAGGAGGATTATAGGTGACAGAAGAAGACAGTAGCACTTAACCAGTCAGATTAGCTGACTCAAATGTTTTGATCTTTGGGTATATAGATATCTTGTATGTTAAAGTTTCATTCATACAGGATTGAAAGGTATTTATTTCCTAATTCTATTATAATATTGTGCTGGCAGTGTTTTTTTTTCTGTTTTCTGTGGAGGTTAAGGCAGTCCTAATTTTTATATATTATGTAGTAGCCTCCTTTAGAAGATAGTTACTTCTAATAATAGAAGAAATGAAATAATATAGAAATATTTATTTTATATTATACATATGTTTTTCTTTAATCAGGTTGATACTAACAAAGACCGACTGGTGACTCTGGAAGAATTTTTGAAAGCTACAGAAAAAAAAGAATTCTTAGAGCCAGATAGCTGGGAGGTAATAGAATCAACTTCAAATAGAAAGTATGGTTCAAGAAAGTCTGCATCAGTTTATTCAACTTTTAACTTTTGTTCCTTGTTTTGTTTGCATGTATAGTCTTACTGTTTTGATTTTTTTATATAAAATGTCACTATAAAATAACGAACCTGATTCTTGGAAAGCTTGTAGTAATGGATCTGTTATGTATTAGCACATTAAAAATAATTAGAAGTCTTTATAAACATACTTCTTACTAAATATAAAATGATATACATTATTAAAATTTAAAAATATAGATACATTTAAAGAATAAATTAGAAGTTACTAGTAATTCTGTCATTTAAATGTAAACATTTAAATTATGCATTCTATTATGCCAATTTGGAATAGTACACAGCTCATGTATATGTAGCATATATGTAAACAATGTATTATGCTATTCTTAATTTATAGATACACATATATTCACATTTATGTATTTTTTTATTTAAAGAATTTCTTTTTTTTATTATTATTAGTTGTTCAAAACATTACATAGCTCTTGAAACATTTATGTATTTTTAAAAATGTTTTTGTTATATAAATGACTATATGTTCATGAAGTACTGCTTTTTATTTGATAATACTTCATGAACATTTTTCATTGTGATTTTCCAAAAACATGATTTAAGAAACAACTAGTTGGGCTGGGTGTGATGGTGCATGCCTATAATTCTAACAGCTCAGGACGATGAGATAGGAGGATTGAAAGTTCAAAGCCAACCTCAGCAACAGGGAGATGCTAAGCAACTCAGTGAGACTCTGTCTCTAAATAAAATACAAAAATAGGACTGAGGATGTGGATTAGTGGTTGAGTGCCCCTGAGTTCAATCCCTGGTACTACCCCCCACAAAAGAAATAACTACTTAACATATGGTTGTTTAGTTACAGCATAATTTATGTAACCATTCCTCCAGGTTTATATGTTTTAGGCAAAATTTAATATTTTACTATAATAAATAATAGTATTATAGTTATCTATTTAATTAAACATTTGTGGGCAAACTGTGATGATTTCCCTGAGATTAATCCCCATGAATAGAACTATTCTCAAGGTTTCTGAAAACTTTTAGTTTCTCAATATATCTTGCCACATTGATTCAGAAAAGTATACCAATTTATAACTATATAAATGTGTATATACACAATTTCAAAAGAATAGTTGGGAGATATCAACCAAAATAAATCAAAGAAAGAATGTTGTGTTTTTTACATAAAAAATAAAAATTGTCATTTAAATTATGTTTTTAATTGTCCAGAAAACAGGGTAGGGTGACTAACTGTTCTGGTTTACCCAGGACTGAGGGGTTTCCCACGATATGGAACTCTTCATTGATAAAACCAGGCAGCTCTAGACAAATTGGAGCTCAAATGACTACATAAGTATATTTTTTCTTATTTCCCATTTTTTTTTTACCCAAAATATGTAATATTATAAATGTATTTTTGTACTAATCATAAAATTTTAGAGCTGAATCAGACTTGGTTATTTCTAAGATTATTTTTTCCTCATTTTCTTTTTCTTTTAGACATTGGATCAGCAGCAGTTCTTCACAGAGGAGGAACTAAAAGAGTATGAAAATATTATTGCTTTACAAGAAGATGAACTTAAGAAGAAGGCTGATGAACTTCAGAAACAAAAAGAAGAGCTGCAGCGTCAGCATGATCAGCTTGAAGCTCAGAAGCAGGAATATCATCAGGTGGTATTTTGTGAAAGGATTATGACATTTGAATGAATGCTAGGGATTGGGAGTGTGGTGCAGTGGTAGAGTGCATGCTTGGCATGCATGAAGCCCTGGATTTGATCCCCACCTAGCACAGCCAAATAGCGAAAACAAAACCAAAAATAAGCAGGCATGGTGGCCCATGCCTGTAATGCCAGCAGATTGGGAGGTGGAGGGAGGAGGGTTGCAAGTTCAAAGCCAGCCTGAGCAATTTATCTAGGCCCTAAGCAACTTAGTGAGACCCTATCTCAAAATAAAAAGAATAAAAATAAAAAAGGCTGGGCCACCATACCTGGCCCTTAAACTTTTTTTTTTTTTTTTTTTTCCTGTGGTGCTGGCCACTGAACCCAGGGCCTTGTGCATATGAGGCAAGCACTCAAAGGGAAGGGAGGGGAGGGGAGGAGGCATGGGGGCAGAAAAGATGGTGGAATGAGATGGACATCATTACTCTAGTACATATAGGAGTGCACATATGGTGCGATGCTACATCACGTACAACAAGAGAGATGAAAAGTTGTGCTACAGTTGTGTACAATGAAATGCATTCTGCTGTCATATATACCTAATTTAAATAAGTAAATTAATTAATTAAAAAAAGGCCTGGGGATGTTGCTCAATGGTTAAATGCTACCGGGTTCAAATCCTGATACCAAAACAAAACAAAAAATTGATGTTAGGTGCTGTGCTAAAGCCTGTGTTTTTGTAAGATCCTTTTTCAATGTACTATTAGCTATTGTATTTTAAATTTTAGTATTTAAAAAATTACTTTGTACAATATTAATGTAAATTTTATAGTTTGAAAACAATTTTCAATTAGTTTTTGATGCTTTGTCAAAGGTCACATATATGTAAAAAATCAAATAATTCTTTTTTTTTTTTTTTTAATTTTTTATTGTTGGCTGTTCAAAACATTACATAGTTCTTTCAAATAATTCTTACTTTAAATATTTTCTTTTTCCATTCAACAGGCCATTCAGCAGATGGAACAGAAAAAATTGCAACAAGGAATTGCTCCATCAGGAACAACTGGAGAGTTGAAACCACGTATGTAATTTTGTTTATTTTTTAGGAAAATACACCACTATAAATTTCAATCCACATTTATTACAGATAGAGTATAATTTTAGATTTTTAAGATTTATGGTTTTTATATATTTGTAGAAATTGAGAAATTTGCATCACAGAAAAATGAAAGTCCTTCAAAAATTTTATGCATCAGCATTTTTGAAATGCTGTATAATTTGATAACCACATTTATTGTGAAATGATTTATTTCAACATTATTAATAAATTTTTCTAATCAATTATATTGATCTTACCAAAGTATGTGTTTTTAAATTGTAATCTATGATTCACTAAACATATTTTTAAAAAGACTTGTTAAATCTGTAAGTAAATGAATATTCATAATAAAGGAAGATATGTTTAAAATGAGAGCATATTTCTTTTGAACAGACATTTAAAGTTCCGAAGTCCACCAGAACTTGGAAGAAACCTGTTAACATCTGTTTCATCTTTTTACCTCCTTTCCTTGTTCTCCGCTCAATAAATATTTTAAAGCATATTCAGAATAAAGGAAGATATCTTTAAAACAGGAACACATGTTTTTGGACACAGACATTTAAGAATAAATCTACCATAACAAGGAAGAAAACACATTCATCATACCTCCCTTGTCTTCCCCTTGTTCTCCTTTAGTTTTTAAGTGGCCTCATGCCAGAATTTAATGAAAATATTATTAAGTGAGAAAGGTCTGTCTACTGCTTTGAAAATAAATAGTTCTCACTTACTCATAAAGATAGATATTCTTTTATGGGTGCTTATTATCCCTTCTTTCAATAAATGTCTTTTTGATATTATAAATTATTGTGAAAAGACCATACTATTCTCCAGAGTTTCCTGATAACTTTTGCCTATTTTTAGCAAAAACTGCTGGAAATTCTTAAAATGAATAGCTTTTTCTACGAATTCAGGTTAGTTTTCATTTGTATTTTTTCTGTATACTTTATCATTTAAGATTAGGTTCTGTTACTTATAACAGAAAACCAAAGATTATAGTGTTTTAAACTAAATAGAATTTCCCACCCCTTACATAGAAGAAATCTAGAAGTAGGTGGTTCTGAAGTTCCTGTCTTCCTCAGTGTGTGCTTTTTATCCTCAAGCTACCTCCGCTTTCACTGAGATTGCTGTTGGAGTCTGTGGGGAAGGGCAAGGAAAGACTTTCCTCAGTTGAATCAGCTTGAGGCAATTTTCTACAACCAGCAGCACTTAAATTTACATCTCATTGGCTAGAACTAAGTCACATAGCCAAACCTAGCTGGGGAGGCTGAAAAGTCCACACAGTAATGTGACTAACTAAAAGTTAGGGTTTTACTAAGAAGAAGGAAGGAGGAAGTGTTTGGTAGACAACTTATAGTTTTAACCTGAATCAGTCTAGATACTGAAGACTCTCTATGTATTCTTTTTCTGAGACAGAAAACACTCCTCCCATCCCAAAGAGAAACCACCAGAAATCTACTCCATCATTACATATTGGTTCTAAGACCATCATAGCTGGGTGTTTCCCCTTTCTTCAGGTTAGGTTATGGCTCCTTGAGTTATGACCACCTACTAACTGAAGGGCAAGTTTACTGCCCCCAAAGCACCACATACATAATGCATAGGTGTAGGGAAATAGCAAAACAAACAAACAAATAAACTAGCTTTTAGAAAAAGAAAGAATTGGAAATATAATGGACACTGATCCCTAGCAATTAAAAAGTACTGTTTGGCAAAAATAGTAATGTCTGCTGTGATCATGGATATACTCCTTATTTTGCCCTTCAGGTAACCCCAGTTCACTTTTCTGAGAGGAAGTCCCTTATTTAATGTCCTCAAGTCCTTGGCTTTACCCTATAGGAGGCTTTTATTGACCATTAATTTTCAGGGACATGTCTGCATGGGAATTGGAAACTGGAAGGTCTTAGAAATTCACTTCCTACTATTATGGGCTTGGAGGTGCCAGGATCGTTTTAGATAGTTAATAGCTACAGGTTGTTGCAAGCTAGGTTTGGTTGTTGTTATTTTGATTTTTTTGCCAAATAGTTCTCCCCAAACTTAAGAAGTTTCTGGGTATTTTTTCCCCCTTCAGTTATTTCCATGAGTAACCACAATCAAAGACATTTTTAACTTAGTTAAAAGACGGTTTTTAAGAAAGAACCTCTTTATTTACTTGCTGGCTTCTGTGCTCTTTCCATCCCTTCGGTCTTAAACAAATGATACCTACTTGAGACCCTTTCAGACTATAGTCTTGGATGGGATCGCAGCAGTCTTAATTTGATCTTTTCTCTGAGAATAGCTTCTATTACTAGGTAGAAAAAAAATTTTTTTTTCTCAGTCTTGGGGATTGAATCCAAGGACACTCTACCACTGAATTAACCCTTGGCCCTTTTTATTTTTGATTTTGACATAGGGTCTCCGTAGGTTGCACTGGCAGGACTCAAACTTATGATCCTCTTGCCTCAGCCTCCTGAATAGCTGGGATTATAGGCACATACCTGGCTGGCAGAAAATTCTTAAGAGAAGGTTCTTGAAAAATGTTAGCAGCTTCCTCAGAGCCTTTACTGATATAACGGTTTCAGTTGGAGTGCAGTAGTAGCTGACTTTTTCAATTCAAAGAGACATAGATTTGGGGCTTTCTCAATTGATATTGTAGGCAGAGAGAAGTTCCTTCAGCAAAGCTGTCTTGCCTTGTATCTGCAGACTTGTGAATCTTAGCCTGAGTTGCATTTATCTTGTATGCTTGGCCAGAAGCAGTCAGCACATGATAGCCTTCTGAAGTCCTACCACTACTTTGTCAGATACCTTAACCTTGGTTGGCAGGAGGTCTCATTGCCCAAAGTCCTATTTCCTCAACTATGCCATTCCCCACCTTCTGACTTTTTTTTTTTTTGGTGCTGGGGATCAAATCAACTGAGCTATGAACTCTGTGCCAACCCCATATTTAAGGTGCTTTTACTTGCTGCACTTTACTTTTAATTTTTACTACCAAATTTTTAATACCAAATCCTGTCTTTGTCAAGATTCTTGGTTGTAGTTAGTTGGATCTTCCTTCAGAAGATTATTCTGTATCTTTAAACAGAGGGTATTGATTAAGGAGTGTAGATCGCTCACAGAATCTTTGGGAGATTCTCAGATATCTTCTGAAGATACAAACCTAGGCTGGACTTCTAGAAACTACGTCACAAGAGTGTACCTTCAAAGGAGCTGCTGACTTTGGAACAGTCAAGAAGCTGCTTGCCAGATCAGGAAGCCACTTGCTGGGTTAGAACATTGTGAATAGTTGACAACTCCAGAACCACACGACCTCTGCCATGCTCTGTGCCGGGAAAACGGATACCTCCTGTTCTGCTTCTCTCTCCATGTAACTCTGTTCAGAGGAAAACCTCAAGTGAGTGCTCCTGATTGATTGCACCAATTGTATCTGGAACCCTCTCTATAAGGGAGTCTGGGAATTAACAGTGTTTGACTTTCCTACCTCTGTGTTATGAGAATGCATGTTAAAAGCAGGTTGAGCCAATCCACTCTAGAGCCTTATGATTTTTTTACATTGTTTCTCTTAACATTAATCATTTTTAAAAATTATTAGTCCTCATTTTAAGTATTTTAAAATAATCATTAATTCTGCTCGAAACATACCATAGACTTTCTTCCCCTTAAATCATCGATCTTAAAATTAAATATAGCAATTTAGAAAAGTTCTTTATATACTGGCTATAAAGCACACATACATACAGAAACTACTCAACGTAGTAATAGCCTCTGTTTCTTTAAAGATGGAGCAGAATTTCTATCTCTATTGTTTAAATTGTGGGCAATGTAGAAAGATGGTTTGAAACAATCTTTTATAGATGATTTCTGTGACTAGTGATAGGATTGGTATTATCTTGGTAAACTTCTTTAGATGGTGAACTGGGGTTAAAGTGGAAAGTAATTGAAAGAGAACTTTCTTTTGATGATTTTTGACATGAGAATAATGAATGGATATTAATGTAGACATATCATTATCATAGGTAGTTAGCTAATGATGAGCAGGAATAGAAGAAACCAAAGGGGACATCTGTAAAAAGACTCCTGACTGATGACTGACTCAGAGGACTTAATAGCCGTCATGTGATGCCATAAGGACATAATTCATACCTGTTTCACCCCTTTTGTGTGAGGGGGCTATAGAAGAAATCCATCTAAGGAAGATGGGAAGACTACTCAGAGTCACTGAATAGTACCATTGACTATGCCCTTTCCCCATATTCCACAAAAGGACATGTCACACTCCTCCGTAGATTGATGAGCACACATCATGTTCCTAGGATTGGGCATGCACCTGCAAGCTGCTCCAAGAGTCAGCTGACCTTTATAAAAACTTCACCCATGGTGCTAGGCCAGAGAGAGGTACTCCAGTACATAGGTCTTTGCCCTCAATTTTTACACAGTGCAGCATATGACTTCCCCCTAATGGGCAGCAGCTGAACAAGGAACCAGCCTAAAGAAGTGTGCTTACTGCCACTCCAAGGTTTCACATCACTGCACCATATCCTAACAAAAGCCTACAGCCTAACCATTGCTGTGCATTTCTGTCCCTAGCCAGTCTGCCCACCCCTCTTTCTAGGGTATCTCACTTTCTCTTGTCTTTACCTCACCTTGCAATAAACTTGCTCTAATTACCATCCCTGCCTTGTTGTACTTGTTTCTGTGCCAGGCCAATTTTCCTAATCATAGGTATTATACCCGAGGACCCAGGGTCACTCTACAGTTGACTTTCAGCCTCTGGTAACAACATCTCACGGTTTCCAGCAAATTATCATAATTTATATTATTCAAAAAAGAATTGTGAAACCTAAAATTACTTATGGACTTAAGTAATTCCATTTCCGGGCATTTATGACTGAATGTTACTTCTGAGAAAATTGCAAATATTATTCTTTATAGTTAATAGAAAATATTGGAGAAAAAAAGTATTGGGGCTAAATTTAATTTATGACATTCTATTTATTTCTTTAGATGTTAAATAGCTTTGGCTTAGCTAACTAAGTGGTATGTATTAGTAATTTTGAGTTTTATGTATGAATTTTCCTGAAACATAAATTTTATAGTACCCTTAGGTATATATTATTAAATTTGATTTTAGACAGGTGCAGTGACTCTACCTGTTCCAGTCATTTGGAAGAGAAAGTGAGGTAGGAGGATTTTTTGAGTCTAGGAGTTTGAAGCCAGATTGGGCAACATACCAAGACTCAATCTCAAAAAAGAAAAGAGCTGGGTGCAGTTGAAGCATACCTTTAATCCCAGCGATTTGGGAGGTTGGGGCAGGAGGATCACAAGTTCAAGGCCATCCTCAGCAACTCAGTGAGACCCTATTTCAAAACAAAAAAAGGATGGGGGATATAGCTTAATGGTAAAGTGCCTCTGGGTTCAATCTACAGTACTCCCCCTCCCCCCGCCAAAAAAAAAAAAAAAAGAAAAATTTGATTTTAAAAAAGATCATTATTCCTTAGACTTATTTATTTATTTATTTTTTAGTGTTGGGGATGGAACCCAGGGCCTTATGCATGCTAGGCAAATACTCTATCACTGAGCCATATCCCCACGTAAAAACTTTTTACTTTCTAAGTGAAATAAGCCAGTCCCAAAAAAGAAAGGCCAAATGTTCTCTCTGATATGTGGACACTAATCCACAAGAAGGGAAAATAGGGAAGGGAAGAATAGAAGTCCATTGGATTAGACAAAGGCAAACAAAGGGAAGGGAGTGGAGAGGGGAATAGGAAAGACAGTAGAATTAACTGGAACATAAATTTCCTGTCCTTAGATTTTAACACACAACCAGGGTAACTCTGCGTCATGTACAACCATAAGAATAGATCCTAATTAGAATTTGTTAAACTATGTATATATAATACGCCAAAATATACTTTACTGTCATGTATATCTAAAAAGAACAAATTAAAAAATTAAAAAAAAAGCAGTGGTTAAAAAAAGTTCCTTTGAGACATGGCCATATATTTTTTAACCAAGATTTGCTTACAACAGCATTATTTTTATGATAATGAACAGATTTATATTGCCATAAGCCTAAGTGCAAATCTTTTTTCACATATAAGAGAGTGTTAGTATTTTATGATAATGTGATTTTAAGAAATCTGGTTTTTTTTAGGGCAAATTTTTGAGAAGCCCAGTTTGGTTAGTACATAAATTTTAATCTTTATCTTATAGCTGTGAGGTACAATCAAGAAGAAATTTAAAAAGAACCAGAATTAGATGATGAAATTCATCATGTTCATGCAACAATTTTATCCCCTGAAGAAACTGCTGAAGAAGTCTACCTTCACCCTTTAACCACTGGTGCCTCAACTAAATACTTTTTAAATTCACAGATTTTGTTGAAATTGGTTAACTGAGGTATTAAAATGCAAAGTTTGCTTTTTCCTTCCTTGTGGATGATATAATCGAGACAGCAATGAGAACCTGCTTTCTGAGATGTGGTATTTGAAGACAATTCGATCCTATTTTTGCTTTTCTTTTTTAAAAAACAAAATATTATTAATAGAATCCAAATCTTTCCTTACCCACTTTTAAAATTATTATTATTATTTTTAATTTTTATTTTTTAGTTGTTGATAGACCTTTTTTTTTTTTTATTTATATATGGTGCTGAGAATCGAACCCAGTGCCTCACACATGTTAGGCAAGTATACCACTGCTGAGCCACAGCCCCAGTCCCTTAATTTTATTTTTTAAATGAGTGATTATCTATGAATTCATAAACATTGCTTAGGGAATCCAAGTACTGAGCCAGAACAAGCAGCAATAGCAAATGGCAAAGACACCAGATTGAAAAATCTGGACTTACAGTTCAAGAGCTGCCAACCTGTTTAATGAATAGCAAAACAAAACCAATGAAGCTTTTGATTTAATTGTAGGAACTTAAGAGTTATTCAAATATTTCCCAGAGAACTACATAGAAGAACAACTGCACTTCATGTTTACAGGTATTTATAATTTTCACAGAGCTCTTAGTAAACATTTTAATTGATGTCAGTCATGTGCCCAAGGAGGATGAATGCCTCAGCTTGGTTATCAGCTAGCTCTTGACTGGGTACTTTTCCCTACATAATCACCCATTTGGTTGCCCTCAAAGCTCTGCATGCCTGTGTAAACAAGTTTTGTTTTGTTATAATCTATTGTACACAATGGGTTTGACTTTTGCTGTGCAAATTTGCTTATCTAATTTTATTTTATCTTTAGTACTAAGTATATTTGCCTGGCCTTTCCAGGTTTATGAATATATATACTCAAAGTGTTAAAATATTTATTTTCCAATTCTTAAGATTTTGCTACTCAATCGAATTTTAAAGTAAGTAACAATTTATTTTCTACATGATTTCAAAGTTATAACCTGTCCAAATGATTTAAAAATGAGAGAAAAAAATTCATCTAGTTTTCTTTGCCGTCTCCCATGAAGCATTATAGTTAACATGTTATATTTTTTCTAGTCCATTTTAAATGTTCAGTTTTAGTGATGCCAAAGTATGTGCCTTTGTGTTAAGTTCCTACCCTCACTTTAGAATCCCTATGTGTGGGATATGAAACATACAACCCGGATATCCTGATTTTCTATCATGTCGCTGTATCTATATTGCTGTTCACTATGACTCTTCAATTGTTACAATAACTTGGGTTTGCTTTACTTCTTACCCTTTCTGTTCTTGGTGGTGTTGCTTTCTAAATATTTTCTTATTCAAGTGGTAATGTATAGATTATTTCTTTTTTAAAACATATTTATCATGTCCTTTAATGTTTTACACATTTTAATGGTAGTATTGAAGCATTTTGCCAAACATGATCATTTATAACCTCTACCATCTTTGTGTAGTGATTTCTTCTTGTTCTGTAGCATTGAATAGTATATTTTACAAGTTTGTCTTACTTTATTTCTTTGACTAAATCTCAGCTGTAATCCTTTGTGCATTTCTTATTTCTCTTGGTGTTTGTGTGTTTTTATTCTCTTTGAGACTCCTTGTATGTTTCATTGAGATTCAAAGCTGATTTGGGGAGAAAGAAAAGCACCTCTGTAGATAGGTCAGCTTTTTTGAGCTGGCTAGACAAACAGGCAGTTCTTCCTAAGTGGGTTCTGCCCATTGGAGAGCACTTCTCACCCTGCAACAGAATCTCTAACTCATGGTATGCATCTTCAACTCCTCACTCCTCTTTGACAGAGTGAGCCAGCTATGGATAGATATGTAACAGACTGTGATGGATGTCCCTTGCTCAATTCTTTTTTTTTTTTTTTTTTTGGTACTCTTTTTAATAATAGTTTTAAAAATAAGCAAAAGCCCATCCACTGTAATTTTTATACCCCACCAAATGTTCTCTGTAATATCATTAATAAAGAAAAATGTTTTTTGGTACAGAAAAACCAGGACATGAATTGGGCAATTTCTGATTAGAAAAGAAGTAGCATAGTGTGTTTTTTTCATTTTCTTTTTTCCATATTTTTATTGGTGAGTTATGTTATTCATAATGATGGGATTCAGATTCATTGTTACATATTTGTACATGGACATCATAAGCATAGTGTGTTGTTTCTTCATTACATTTGATGACCCGAGTTTCAATCATGTTCTTTTCCTTCCCAGGCACTCTCCCATTTTCACACCCCCCCCACCTTTTTTTTTTTTGAGACAGAGTCTTACTATGTTGCCCAAACTGGCCTTGAACTCAAGATCCTTCAGCCTTAGCCTCCCTAGAAGGTGGCATTATATGCATGCACCACCACTCCTGGCTTATTTTCCCAGTTTTGTATTAACTTTTCCACTCTTGCATTTCTCATGTACTTTCTTATTATTGGAGAAAGTTTTAAGAGATACAGGATATTATAGCACCATTTTCAGACTTAAAATTTCATAGTAAGCTTCATGGGACTTATCACCAGGGCTTTCAGAGAAATTCTCCTCACAATTCCAAGCCATTCATCTTTTCTCTAAGGGAGTCTGTTTTATTACTAATTAAGATATGGTAACTTTGTTTAAAACAAATTGATTTTTGAAAGATTTATATAAAAGGTAAAAAAGGCTAAATATGTTATTCTAAGGACAACAACTTGAAGTCAGTTAATACCCAGAGCAACTGTTTCATTCTTCTGTGGTGACATAGTTTTATCTGCGCCTCTCCTCCCAGTTCACAGCCTAAGAATTGAAAAACCTGGAGGCTGAAGGTGAAGAAAGAGCCCCTCTTGAGTGAAGGCGGGTCTTCTGAAACCAAGATCTTTTAGTACACATAAAAGTCATAAGCCCTTGTAACTCTAAAAATAGCTTCTGTTCAGTAAATGCTATGTACCAACTTGTATAGCTTCTGATTAAAGATCAATTTTTTGGATGGAATATGTGTATTTATGTGAAAGCTTGTGCCTAAAATAGGTTTGAATAGAAGACCATACATTGTCTTTCGAAATTAAAACTGGAAAAAAGATTTTTTTCATTATTGCTTTTCATTTTAATGATGGAAACTAGTGCTGTATAATGCATATTTTTCCAATATTATGTTTAACACCCATTTAATAAGATGATTTATACATCCCATTTTAAAGTCAGGCTTTTAAATACCTTTTTAGTGTGTGTGTGTGTGTGTGTGTGTGTGTATAAATAAATTCTTTTTTTTTTTTGGTTGTAGATGAACACAATGCCTTTATTTTATTTATTTTTATGTGGTTCTGAGGATTGAACCCAGTGTTTCACACATGCCAGGCAAGTGCTCTACTACTGAGCCACAACCTCAGCCCCTTTTGTTGTTACTAATTTGGGGAAGAATTTTGCAAGTTTTTTCAATTTAAATGTTGAATTAAAAATATAACCTTTTGCTGGGTGTGGTGGCACATGCCTGTAATCCCAGTGACTCAAGAGGCTGAGAATGGTGATTCCAAGTTCAAGGCCAGCGTCACAAACTTAACCAGGCCCTCAGCAATTTAGTGAGACCTTGTTTCAAAATAAAAAAGGTTGGGGGATGTAGCTCAATTGTAAAGTGCCTCTGGGTTACATCCCCAGTACCCAAGAAATTGTATACACACACACACATTTTATAAACGTGGCTGTTAATTTTAAATTTTGAAAAAAAAATCTACTGCCTTGAAGATTAGATATAATTCTTCTTGGCTTGTTTAGACATTTTAACTTTTTAATATTTCAAATCAACAATTGGATTTTAATGTGATACAGAATCAGACAGATTTTATACAATTTTTGTTATGTTTGAATTCATTTTTTGAATATATTGTAAAAATTATTCCATTTCAGTATTTATTAGAAAGTATTATTCTAGTTATCATTTATATGTTCTTTTTAAATTATATTAAATGTAAAATCAAGAAAATATGTAGTATTTGTTGTAATTTTCTGAGGGAAAAAAATTGGCAACATTGAAAAAATGTGTTGCTGGAGATGTAGCTCAGTGTTAGAGCACTTGCCTGAGATGAGGGAGCCCCTTGGTTCAGTCCCCAGCACCACAAAAATAAGAAGATGCCTCTGGGTCTCACAGCGAGAGCTTCTAGCCACCCCTGCTCCCACTCACCTGGCCTTCTGGGTGCTCAAAGGATGTGGAGTAGAGAGAATCAGATATGAAACAACCCTTACAGTGTTAATTTCTGCTTTCTTAAGGACCCAGGGGGGTGTAACAGTAACGTAAAAATAATGTGTTCTTTAATTTGTATCTTAGGACATTTAGACTAAAATAATGTAGGCTTGTTATATCCATTTGTCAAAGTAGGAAATGGAGGCTCAGGAAAGTTGGGTAAGTTCCCTAGTCACAAGGCTAATAAGTGGTAGCTGGGAAGTCAGTCAACCAGGGTCCCTACAGCCCTGCCTGAGCACTCCCCATCTCTACCTCAGGCTAGGATGCCTGGGCCTGCTGCCTACCAGATAGAGGGTTGGGTTTGTCCGCAGGCAAAGTTGTCCAGTAATATCATTGCCTCTTGTAAAACCTTGTCTCCATCCCCAACCCCACACCTGGCCTCTGGATCTCTCTGGTCCCCATTGTAACCTCTTCAACCTTGTATTGGCCTCTACTGGTCTGCAAATCCTAGGAATTATCCTAACTTTGCTGGGAGGGGTGAAGGCCCTGGTTTCCTAAGTCCTGCCCATGTGGAAAGTGACTACATTTACTGGCAACCACATTGTGGAGGCCAAGGTGGTATGAGCACGGCTGTGTATGTCTGACAGAGTCAAAGTATTGGATACAGTGCAAAGTGTGCCATTTGTAATGTGCACCCCTCTGTTGTCACCATCCTTATGACCCTACTCTGCCTGCTGGTTTTCCTGGCCAGGACCAAGTGCACTACCTGTGTAGATAAGGATTTCAAGATCCACCTAGTGCTCATCTTTGGGATCAAATTTGTCATCTCTGGGGTCCTGATCCATTACAGCCCCCTGGTGACCAAGGCCCAAAAGTGAGAGCTGGGAACCTCTGCTGCTGTATAGAGGATTGCTGTGCTGTACTTACCCTTCTAGAGAGTCCCAGGGTTCCAACAACTGCCTAGCTGGCTATTTAGCATCTCTCCTGTATTATCCCTCTGGGGAACCCTCTGAGTACCTCACCAAAAATTATATCTGATGTTGGGGGTGGAATGAGGGTTCCATTGGCTAGGGAGACTTGGTCCCGGAATTGAACCCATCAAGAGATGGTGATGTCTGACAACTTTGGGGTTCTGTTTTTTTTTTTTTTTTAATTTTTCTTTTTGGTACCAGGACTTGAACCCAGGGGCACTTAACATCCCCTTTATATATGTGTGTGTGTATGTATTTGTAGGTGGACACCATACCTTTATTCTATTTATTAATATGTGGTGCTGAGGATCAAACCCAGTGTTTCACACATGCTGGGCAAGCACTCTACCATTGAGCGACAACCCTAGCCCAACATCCCCTTTTTTTATATTTTATTTTGAGACAGGGTCTCTCTAAGTTGCTTAGGATCTCACTGTTGCCGAGAGTGGCTTTGAACTCAGTGATCCTCCTGTCTCGGCCTCTGGGATTACAGGTGTGCGCCCCCACGCCCAGTACTTTTTGCTGTTTTTTATGGGAGAGGAGGAGGTGTCTTTTAAAATCTGTTTGATAACTGAAATGAAAATGATCTAGACTTTTACTTGGGCTCTGCTGTTAACATTTCTCATCTTTGAATGATGAAGCCAAAGAGATGATGCTTGAGTGTTTAAATCTTTCTTCACTGTTAGCATACCCATTTTGAGAGCCAACCTGCAGCTCTGGAATCAATGTAGAGGCTGCTCGCTGCTCTGGCCTTTGTGACCACAGATGGTCTGCAAGAGTCCTGCCGCTGCTGGGTGCTTGAGTTTCCTTAGACTTGCAGGGATAGCTATACCCCTTCCTGGTCAGGCTTCTCCTCATCCTCAGAAAGCTTCATGATACATTACCAAAGGACTGTCCACCCCATCTTCTGACCACTGGCTCCTCTATCATTACCACATCTCCTGCCTGAGTCAGGTCCCAACAGTGCCATAAACTCTCCACCCACACCTCCAATCCTGCACACTTTGCCTATGTCTGTCCCACATTCACACTCATGAGGTTTTACTAAATAAAACATGCTTTGTTAATTTGGAAAAAAAAAGATAACAATCTGGGATCACACGTTGCATTTAGTTGGGTATGTGTTTATTAGTGTGAAGGATGGAAAGTCCAAGCCTATCCAAAAAAATTGCAATAATATTATAATGAGTTCTAGTATGTCCTGTTCTCATACACTCTCTGAGTAAAATTCTTTTCTATGTTAACTGACAGTGAAGAAAGATATGCATGTACACTAATCTGTATGTACACATATGTATAACGTATAAATATTTCCACGTGTTAGCATCTGTTTCTTGATAAAATTAGTTCTTACTAATGATGTCTCCAGTACCCTCCATCTGCTTATTTATTTAACTCCTGTATTCATGTACAGCAGTATCTGTTGTTAACCTGAACTGCTGTGAGAAAGTCTTACCAATTAGAGTACTTACTTGCAGCTCCTTTAGCCTTTAATCTTACTCAGTTCATTTGCAAAGTTACTTTGTAAGCACCATTCTGCAATCTCCTGCTTCCTATATTTGAAATACAGTTAGGCTCACTTGTCAGTTTGCATTTTTTCTTGGGATTCTTGGAACTGCTAATTTTTTTTTTAAACTTGCACACCTAAAGGTTCACTCTGCATTATACAGTTCTACAGATTTTGACAAATGCGTCCATCATTAGAGTATCATAGAGAATA
Source organism: Marmota monax (assembly GCF_021218885.2). Classification (NCBI taxonomy): domain Eukaryota; kingdom Metazoa; phylum Chordata; class Mammalia; order Rodentia; family Sciuridae; genus Marmota; species Marmota monax. Next base: position 9,010,958 of record NW_026695230.1, on the reverse strand, counting down.
GGTTCACTACCTTAAATTATTCTATGATTCATCAATTTTTCCCTCCCACTGAGCCCTTGCAACACTGATCTTTTTCCTATCTCTCTACTTTTACCTTTTCCAGAATATATCTGTATCTACTGCTGGAATTTGTTGTTCTTTTCATAATTACACTGAGGAGTCATTCAGTAATCCAGTATGTAGTCTTTTCAGGCTGACTTTGTTCATTCAGCAGTTTATACTTAGGGTTCCTTTTTTTATTGTGTCTTTCCTTTTTGGAGGTACTGTGGACTGCATCCAGGGGGTTCCATCACTGAGCTACATCCCCAGTCCTTTTTATTCCTTTGTTTTTGGAGGGGGTGGGATTGAACCACGCTTAGCAGGCATTTTACCACTGAGAAATATCTCCAGCCCCTCCTTTTAATTTTTAAATTTTGACACAGGGTTTCACTAAGTTGCTCAGAGTTATCTTAAACTTGTTATACTCTTGCCTCAGTCTCCTGAGTCCCTGGGATAATAGACATGCACCATGGTGCTTGGCTTCCTTCATTTTTTTTTTTTTTTTGTCCTTGATTGCTTTGGGTTCCCCCCACCCCAATCCTTGAATGGGAGCAGTATGTGCATTTGTAGTCCCAACTACTCAGGAGGCCAAATCCGTGAGTTTGAGGTCTATATAGGCCTGTCTGAGCCTAGCAATCCTGTGGAAAGTCAGAAATTGGGAGCATTTTGCCTGGGGGAACACAGGTTAGAGAGGCTGGAGAGAGCTAAGCTCTGCCCAGCTCCTTGAGTCCTGAAGTGCATGGGACAGATGGGGCTGCTACAGCGGGTCAGAAGGTTGGAAGAGGGTGTGATGACATCTTGCTCTTGGCTTGCCCAGCCGTCTGGTCTTGCACCCACTGGGCTCCAAGGCCCACTTGGGTCAGCACTCACTGGGCCCCAGCACCAGTCTGGTCCCTGACTCCCTCCCAAGTCCATCATCCACTGATCCCCTGGTCCTGTCAGGTCCAGCACCCAACAGGGGGCCCTCTGGTTCCTCAATCCCCAGTCTCCCAATCTTGCCATAGCTACCAACCTGGTTCAGCATTCAGTACCTGGTCTTGATCCACCTAATATAGAACAGTGCTACATGACAGGCACATAGTTCCCAGCACTCAGTCCTCAGGATGGCCTGGGAGAGAAGTACATGACTGGGAATTTGAAAGGGCAGGGGTGGGGGCTGGATAGATTGAGTTTGGAGAGTAAATCATAGACCAGGAGTTGTGGGGTCCACAGATGATGTAAGGGGCTAAGATCAGGCTCCTACATCACATGATTAGAACCCAAAGAAGATTCCTGGGATACAGCCTTCCAACATGGACCGACAATTGCTATACCTCTCCTCCAGGAGCTCCGCCTCCAGGACTAACCTTTCTACCCTAGCAACCCTCACCATCCTGAGGGTGGAGCTACCATCAAACTTCAGACAATACCACCTATAGGCTGAGAGGGGAAGCTGAGAAACTTTTGAACTCCAACAGAAACAACTGTTAATTTTACATTGAGTTTTTTTCTTTTCTTCTTTTTTCTCTCTCATATCTCTACTATTTTTTAAAACTAAATATTTTTCATGCATCAGTTTATTTGCCTGCACTCTAGAACATTCTTAACAAAATATTCCATAAGAATGACATTTTTTAAAAAAGTAAAAACCAGCAAAGGGAGGAACTGGGAAGTCTGAATAGTATATTACAATTTTGTTGTGTATTCTCTTATTTTTTCTTTTAAATTTTTTTCTTCTCTTACTTTATATTTTTCCTCTCACTTGTCTGTTTCCCTGGATTCTCTTTCTCTCTTTTCTTCTGTTAACAGCCAACCTCTATTGATTTCTCTTTTACTCTTCCTATACTCTTCTATCTTCTCTCCTCTTTCCTCATAAACATCATGTTGTACACTACTTCTGTTATTTCTTTGTCCATCATTAGAAATTGTAAACCCTTTTGCAGACTTACTGTTGATACTGTAGACAATACTTGAAAACATCATTTCTGTTTATTGCAACAAAACTGTAGACATCTTAATAGAAGCTATTTGGTTTAAGGCTGTATATTGTTTGCATTGGGTGCTGTTAATATTGGTCTCCCCCTTAAAGGCAAGGTACTGGGAACCTTCAGGGACACTGTAAGTCTACAGGGTAGAAACTTTACTGCCTCATATCCAAACTGCTAGAAACACAAACAACATGAAAAAACAAGGGAACGAAGAACCCCAAACAAAACAAGATGTTCTAATAATAGAATCCATTGACAACACAGTAGAAGAAATCTCAAAGAAGGAGTTTATAATGTACATAGTTAATCTGATCTGCAATATAAAGGTTGATATAAGAAATGAAATCAGAGATAAATTTCAGGAGGTAAACAATCATATCAATAAAGAGAGACTCTGAAAAGAAATCAAATAGACATCCTTGAAATGAAGGAATCAATAAACCAAATTAAAACTTCAGTGGAAACTATCACCAACAGACTAGACTTGGAAGGCAGAACCTCAGGCAATAAAGATAAAATATATAATCTTGAAAATAAAGTTGACCATGCAGAGAATATTGTAATGGAACTTCCAACAATTATGGAACAACACGAAAAGACTAAATTTAAGATTTATTGGGATAGGTGAAGGCAAGGAGGTACAAACCAAAGGAATGCACAATCGTTTCAATGAAACAATATTAGAAAATTTCCCAAACCTAAAGAATAAAATGAAAAATCAATACAAGAGGCTTACAGGACCCCAAATGTACAAAATTACAACAGATCCACATCAAGTCACATTATAATGAAAATGCGTAGCATACAGAATAAGGATAGAATTTCAAAGGCCATGAGAGAAAAATATCAGATTATGTATAGGGGGAAACCAATGTGGATCTCAGTTGATTTCTCAACCCAGACCCTCAAAGCTGTGAGGTCCTCAAATAATACATATCAAGACTGAAATAAAATGGATACCAACCAAGAATTTTATATCCAGCAAAATTAAGGTTCAGATTTGAAGATGAAATAAAAGCCTTCCATGATAAACAAAAATTAAAAGAACTTACAAGTAGAAAGCCTGCACTCCAGAACATTCTCAACAAAATATTCCATGAGAATGAAATTTTTTAAAAAAGTAAAAACCAGCAAAGGGAGGAACTACACCAATGGAATAGTCAATCAAAGGAGAAACTAAGTCAAATTAAAAACCAGAAATAAACCAAAATGACTGGGAATGCAAATCACATCTCACTAATAACCTTGAATGCTAATGGCTTAAAATCATCAGTCAAAAGACATAGACTGGCAGATTGGATTAAAAAACAAGGCCCAACAATATGCTGTCTCCAAGAGACTCACCTCATAGGCAAAGACATCCACAGACTGACAGTAAAAGAATGGGAAAAAACATTTCACTTATTAAGATTGCATAAAGAAGCAGGGGTTTCTATCCTTACATCAGATAAAGTGGACTTCAAGCCAAAGTTAAACAGAAGGGACAAAGAAGGTCATTTCAGACTGCTTAAAGGAATGATACATCAGCAACACATAACAACTGTAAATATTTGTGCTCCAAACAATAGAGCATCTCTGTACATCAAAGAAACCCTTCTCAATTTCAAGAATCAAACAGACCACAACACAGTAATATAGGTGACTTTAACACACCTCACTCACTCCTGGACAGGTCTTCCAAACAAAAACTAAACAAAGACACTATAGAAATAAACAATCCAATCAATAATTTAGACTTAATGGACATATATAGAATATTTCATCCACCAATGAGCGAATACACTTTATTCTCAGCAGCACACAGATCCTTCTCTAAAATAGACCATATCTTATGCCACAAGGCTACTCTTAGCAAATACAAAATAATAGAGATAATACCCTGCATTCTATCAGATCATAATGGAATGAAATTAGAAATCAATGATAAAATAAAATGTAGAAATACTCTAACACCTGGAGACTAAATAATACGTTATTGAATAATGAATAAATAGCATAAGAAATCAGGGATGAAATAAAAAAATACTTAAAGGTAAATGAGAATTGGATACAATATACCAAAGTCTTGGGACACCATGAAGACAATGCTAAGAGGAAAGTTCATTGCATTGAGGTATTCATTAAAAGAATAGAAAGTCAATGAATAAATGACCTAATAATACATCTCAAAGCCCTAGAAAAAGAAGAACAAATCAACACCAAAAACAGTACAAGACAGGAAATAATTAAAATCAGAGATGAAATAAATGAAATTGAAACAAAATAAACAATTCAAAAAAATTGACAGAACAAAAAGTTGGTTCTTTCAAAAAATAAATAAAATTGATAAACCCTTAGCCATGCTAACAAAAAGAAAGAGAGAAAACTCAAATTACTAAAATTCTTGATGAAAAAGGAACTATCACAATGATATTTGCAAATTTATAGTCCAATAAATCATAAAATCTTGAAGACATTGACAAATTTCTAGAGACACATGACCTACCCAAACTGAATCAAGAGGACACACACAATTTAAACAGATCAATTTAAAGCAATGAAATAGAATATGCCATTAGAAGCCTACCAATCAAGAAAAGCCCAGGACCAGATGGATTCTTAGCCTAGTTCTAAAAGACCTTAGAAGAATTAACACCAATACTCCTCAGTTAGTCTATGAAATAGAAAAGAAGGGAACACTTCCAAACTCAGTCTATGAAGCTAATATCACCCTGATACCAAAACCAGACAAGAATATCAAAGAAAGAAAATTTCAGACCAATATCCCTGATAAACATAGATGCAAAAATCCTCAATAGAATTCAGGCAAATTGCATACAAAAACATATTAAAAAGACAGTGCACCATGATCAAATGGGGTTCATCCCAGGGATGCAGGGTTGGTTCAACATACGGAAATCAATAAATGTAATTCATCACATCGATAGACTTAAAGACAAGAATCATATAATCTTCTCAATAGATGCAGAAAAAGTATTTGACAAAATACAGAAATTCTTCATGTTCAAACACTAGAAAAACTAGGGATAGTAAAAACATACCTCAGCACTGTAAAAGCTATATATACTAAACCCAAGGCCAACATTATCCCAAATGGAGAAAAGTTGAAAGCATTTCCTCTAAAAACTGGAAGAAGACAAGGATGCCCTCTTTCACCCCTTGTATTCAACATTGTCCTTGAAACTCTAACCAGAGAAATTAAAAGAAAGAAATTAAAGGGGTCGTTCTGGAACTAAAAAATGAATTCAGCAAAGTGGTAGGATATAAAATCAACACCCATAAATCAAACACATTCCTAAACATCAGTGATGAATCCACTGAAATAGAAATTAGGAAAACTACTCCATTCACAATAGCTTTAATAAAATAAAATACTTGGGAATCAATCTAACAAAAGAAGTGAAAAACCTCAACAATGAAAACTACTGAACACTAGAGAAAGAAATTAAAGAGGACCTTAGAAGATGGGAAATCTTGGGTAGGCAGAATTGACATTGTCAATTTGTAATTGCCATACTAGCAATTACAGATTTAATGCAATTCTTATTAAAATGTCAATGACATTTCTTTATAGAACTAGAAAATACAATCATGAAATTCATTTGGAAAAAAAAGAGACCCAGAATAGCCAAAGTAATCCTTAGCAAGAAGAGTAAAGCAGAAGTCATCACAATACCAGACCTTAAACTATGCTAAAGAGCAATAGTAACAAAAACAGCATGGTATTGGCACCAAAACAGACACATAGACCAATGGTACAGAATAGAAGACACAGAGACAAACCCACATAAATACAGTTATCTCATACTAGACAAAGATGCCAAAAACATTCATTGGAGAAAAGATAGCTTATTCTGAAAGGAAAGTGACCACAACACTCAAAGCAATCAAAAGATCTTTATTGCAGCAGTGCAACAAAGAGAAAAGAAAGAAGGAAAGAAGGAGAGAGAGAGAAAAAAGAGAAGAGATGAAGAGGGAGAGAGCAAGAGCAAGAGAGAGACAGAGAGCGCACGCAAGAAAGACAAAGAGAGCAAGAGAGAGGGGGGCCTGGCAGGAGGGAGTTTTTATAGCCCAAATCTAATGGGGCTTCTGGGTCTGCAAGCTGCCTTGTTGGCCCAAGGAGGGGTTAAGTGTTCAGCCTTGAGCGGGGTTGAATGTCCAGACTTGACGCAAACAGGTGATAAAGGACCAGATAGAGGGGGGGCGGGTTGAGTGCATGGGCTATCTTGCAGCCAACATCTGTTCAGCCTGCCCTGCAGACAACACAGTTCAGCCTGCTCTGCACCCAACATATTCAACTAAATGGTGCTGGGAAAACTGGAAATGTATCTGTAGCAAAATGAAGTTAAACCCTTATCTTTCACCGTGCATGAAACTCAAAGTAGATCAAAGACTTAGGCACTAGAACAGAGACCCTGTAGAAGAAAAGTAGATCCAAACCTTCACCATGTTGGCTTAGGAACTGATTTCCTTAACAAGACTCTAAAAGTGAAAGAAGCAAAATCAAGAATCAAGAAATGCGATGGTATCAAACTAAAAAACTTCTTCACAGCAAAGAAAATAATAACATGAAGAGAGAGCCTACAGAATGGGAGAAAATTTTTACCACATGTGTTGAGAGCCAATGCCGCAGTCTGGCTGGGCACAAATCACAAGCCACTCAAGCAGGAACAAACTTTATTTCTGAACTCACGCGAACACCACCCACTCGGCCCTTCCAGGAACTCCACACACGAACCAGAACTCCCTTCACCGGAACCTCACCAACCATCCCGAACTCTCCAGGAATCCCCGCAAGAGCTCAACTGGAACTCAACGGGAACTCCCCGAGAACTCAAAAGTAGCGGGCGCCTGAGGCAGCAGGAGCCGCCCTATTGCCGGACAGCAGGGGTCTAATATACAACTGAATACACAGCCTGTTTCAATCCAGCATCATCCAGTCACAGCAATTATACACAGCTTAACTTAATTATCATCATCTTAATGGCTCCCTGGCGTCACCTCTCAACCACTCTTTCTGGCAAAATGCTAGGCGCCATCCCGACTCAGCTGTGGATGTGGGGAGAAAGGTACACTCATACATTGCTGGTGGGACTGCAAATTGGTAAACCACTCTGGAAAGCAGTATGGAAATTTCTCAGAAAACTGGGACTGGAAGCACCATTTGATCCAGTTATCCCACTTGTTGGTTTATAATGAAAGAGCTAAAATTGGTATATTATAGTGACGTGGCCACATCAATGTTTATAGCATCTCAACTCACAATATGGAACTAACCTAGGTGCTCTTCAACAGATGAATGGCTAAAGAGAATGTGGCATATATACACAATGGAATATTACTTGGCCTTAATGAAGAAGAAATTATGGAATTTGCTGATAAATGGATGGAGCTGGAGAATATCATGCTAAGTGAAATAAGCCAGTTTCTAAAACCAAGGGCCAAATGTTCTCTCTGATATAAGGATGTTAATTCACAATAAGGGGGAGGGCTAGGGAAGAATAGAAGTACTTTGGATTAGGCAGAGGGAGTGAAGGGAGGGGAGGGGGCTTTGGGGTAGGAAGGATAGAAGAATAAATCGGACATTATTGTTCTATGTGAATATATGATTACATGACAATTGTGATCCTACATCACGTACAACCAGAAGAATGAGAAGTTATACTTATTTATGCATGGTGTGTCAGAATGCCTTCTACTATCATGCATAACTAATTAGAACAAATAAAAAATAGCTAAGAGTGTGATTGCTGAATCATATGGTTAGACTATGTTTAGCTTTTAAGAAACTGCCAAATTTGTCTTCCAAAGTGGCTGTATCATTTTCTATTCCTACCAGCAGTGAATGAGAGTTCCTGTTATTCTGTATCCTCAATAAAATTTAGTATTGTTAATTTCTTTGCATTTTAGGCATTCTAATAAGTGTATAGTGCTATCTTACTTTTTTAATTTGCAATTCCCTAATGACATGCAACATTGAGCCTCTTTTTATGTGGTTTATTTATAAGGCTTATCTTTTTATGGTTTATTTGACATCTCTTTCTCTACATATCTACGAAATGTCTCTTTGGATCTTTTGCCCATTTTTAAATTGGGTTCATTATTTTCTTATAAGAGTTATAAGAGTTCTTTGCATAATTTGGATACAAGTTCTTTATCAGATTATGTTTTACAAATATTTTCTCAAAGTATGTGGCTTGTTTTTTCATTTTCTTAACAATATTTTTTTGCAGAGGAGAAGTTCTTAATAATTTTCATTTTTCTTTCATAACTCATGCTTTGGCATTGCATTTAAAAGTTCATCACCAAACCCAAGTCCACCTGAATTTTCTCCTCTACTATCTTCTAGAAGTCTTATAGTTTTATGTTTTCATTTAGTTCTGTGATTCCTTTTGAGTTTTTTTTTTGGGGGGGGGGAGGGTAAAATATGCCAGATCTGAGTATAGATTCCATGTGCATTTGTTTGCATATAAATGTCCAATTGCTCCAGTACATTTATTGAGAAGAATCCTTTCTCCTTTGAATTTCTTTTGCTCCGTTGTCAAAGAGCAGGTGGATATATTTGTTTGGGTCTATTTCTGGGCTTTCTGTTGAGTTCCATTGATCTGTTTACATGGTTTTTTTTTGTAAGTATCACACTGTCTTGATTACTGAATCCTCATAGTAAGTCAGGAAGTCAGAAGTGTCAGCTTTTAATTTTTTTGATACTTCTTTAGTCTAGTGTTAGTTACTTGGGTCTTTTGCCTGTCCATATAAACTTGAGAATCAGTTTGTTGACATCCACAAAATAACTTTCTGGGATTTTAATTGGGATTGCATTGACTCTGTATATCAGTTTGGGAAGAATTGACATCTTAACAATATTGATTCATCGTATCCATACACACAGAATATCTTTTTATTTATTTATATCTTTGGCTTCTTCCCTGAGTTTTGTAGTTTTCCCATATAGATCTTGTATGTATGTTGACAGACATTGTTAGACCAGGACGCAAGAAAAGACCACTGACTCCAATTAAAATCAAATTAAAGCAATCTTATTATTTCGACTGGCCGGGCTGCCTCTCCCTCCCAAAACGGCGGGAACAAGACAGCACCCCAGCTTTCCTGCAGCCCAGCTTTATAGCCCAGAAAGTTACACAAAGGGGGGTTACAGATAACAGAACTCTGACAAGCATCACACTAATGGTAGTTTACATTTTTTGCTGGCCCCAACATCAGAATTTATGAGGACCATTAGAGCCTCAGAGAGGGTTGTTGTCTGGCCAGGGAAGGCCAATATTTATGAGGTGTCACTAAGTTTCAGAGAGGGCTGCTATCTGGTCAGAGAGCCAGGCATGGGTGAGTTCAAGGCACGGGCAAGTTCAGAATTTTTACTATAAATTACTGCAAATTCTGAACCAAGCAGGTTCCAGAATTTGCAGTAATTTATAGTAAAGCCGAAATGATCTTTTCATGGTTTTGTGGCGAGATGCCCAATTTTAAGAAAAGATCAGGTTGGGTCTATCAACATATCTAATTATTCCTTTTCTGGGAGGAGGATTGTTCTTAATATTATTGTATTTTTAATTTCAAATTTCAATTGTTCATTGTAGTTTACATGCAAACAATTGTTTTTGTATATTCATTTTATATCTAGCAAATTTGTTGTAATCACTTATGAGCTCCAGAAGACTTTTTTTTTTTTTGCCAGTATTTGGAATTTTTTTTTTACATAAATAACATTGCCTATGAACAAATTCAACTTTATTTTTTTCCCAATCTATATGCATTTTGTTTATTAAAAATCATATTCTATTAGCTAGGACTTCCAATATAGTGTTGAATAAAAAAGAGGGGTTAGAGGGGGCATCTTGCCTGTTTTTTTTTTTTCTTATCATTGAATAATGACTTAGTTGTAGGGTTTTTGCTGTTGTTTGTTTGTTTGGTTGATTTGTTTTTTAGAGGAGGAAGTTTATTTTGGCACTTAGGGTTTCAGAGGTCTAAATCCATAGAGCCTGACTCTATTCGTAAGGGCCTGAGGTGGGGTAGAACATCATGGTGGAAGGATATGGTAGAGGGAAGCAGCTCAGAACATGGCCATCAGGAAGCAGAGAGAGCTTGGTAGATGTTCTTTATCCAGTTGAAGAAATTTCCCTTTATTCTTAGATTCCTGAGAGTTTTAACCTGTTAAGTACCAAGTTTTAAATTCTGCAAACAGAATAATTATTGCTCAATTTAAGATTTTATAGGTATACCACATCTGGGATGATGAAACAGAATGGGTTTTAATATGAATGCATGTTGGATTTTGTCAAATATTTTTTTCTGCACTGTTGATTTGTAGTCATATAATTTTTCTTCTTCAGTCTGTTGATATAAGGGATTACATTAACTGATTACTTTTCTATCTGGAATAAATTCCATTTGCTTGTGGTATATAATTCTTTCAATAAATTGTTAGATTATTTGCTATTATATTGTTGAGAATTTTTTGCATCTAGTTTAGTGAGAGATATTGGTCTGTAATTATCCTTTCTCATAGTATTATTATGTGGTTTTAGCAATAGGGTAATACTGGGGTCATAGAATGAATTAGGATGTGTTTCCTCTACTTCTACTTTCTGGAAGAAGTTGTAAAAAATTTGTGTAATTTCTTCTTTAAATGTTGAGTAGAATTCCTGGTATTTTCTTTTTTTGAAGGTTATTAGTTGTTTATTCAATTTCTTTAATAGGAATAGACCTACCCAAATTATCAACTTCTTCTTATGTGAGTTTGAGTTTTGGTAGATTGTGTCTTTCAAGGACATTTAATTTATCAAATTTGTTGGCATAGAGTTGTTCTCATAGTATTCTTTGATTTTTTTTGGTCTATTTTTTATTTCCTCTTATTTCTGCATGCTTTAGTTTTTAATTTCTCTTTATTTTCTAGCTTCCTAAAGTAGATATTTATAATTTTACCTCATCTTTCCTCTTTTTATGTAATTTCTCTTTTGCAATATATGCATTTGATACCATAAATCCCCTTATAAGTACTGCTTTTGCTCTATCCCACAAATTTCGTCAGTTGTATTTTCATTTCACTTTATTCAAGATATTTCAAAATCTTCTTCTATGACCCATGCATTATTTAGAAGCATGTGGCTTATTGTACTGGTAATTTGGGATTTTTCCAGCTATCTTTCTGTATATTGAAATACAGTTTAATTTCATTGTGTTGTAAGAACATACTTAGTATACTTTCTATTCTTTAGAATATGTTAAAATGGCCAGGCTCTGCGGTGCATGCATGTAATCCCAGTGGCTCGGGAGGCTGAGATAGGAGGATCGGGAGTTCAAACCCAGCCTCAGCAAAAAGAGAGGTGCTAAACAACTCAGTGAGACCCTGTCTCTAAATAAAATACAAAAAAATAGGACTGTTGATGTGGCTCAGTGGTCAATTGCCCCTGAGTTCAATCCCTGGTACCCCCGCGCTGCCCCAAATATGTTAAGATGTATTTTATGACTCAGAATGTGATCTATTTTGGTAAATGTTCCATAATTATAGTATTTTATAAGTCAGTTAAATCCAGTTGGTTGGTGGTGCTATTCTGAATAGGGACTGTTCTGACTGCTATTATGCCTACTGGGTCCATTAATTAATGAATATGGGCTATTGAATTCTTCAGTGGTGATAGTGGATCTCTTTTGTAGTTCTCAGTTTTTTGCTCATGTATTTTGATAGTTTGGTGTTAGGTATATGTTTATTAAAGACTGTGTTTGGGGGGCCAGGCATCATGGTTCATGCCTCTATAATCCTAGCAGCTTGGGAGGCTGAGGCAGGAGGATTGGAACTTCAAAGCCAGACTCAACAACTTTGCAAGGCCCTAAGCAACTTAGCAAGATCCTATTTCAAAATAAAATATTAAAAAAGGGCTAGAGATGTGCCTCAGCGGTGAAGCAATCCTAGGTTTTTCCAGCTATCTCTCTGTATATTGAAATATAGTTTAATTTCATTGTGTTGTAAGAACATACAAAGTACCCCAGTACCAAAAAACATTCAAAAGGCTGTTTTTTTTTTTGAGAATTGATTACTTTTTTTTCCAACATTTTAATTTTTAGTTGTAGTTGGACCCAATACTTTTATTTTATTTGTTATTTTTATGTGGTGCTGAGGATTGAACCCAAGGCCTTGCACGTGCCAGGCAAGAGCTCTACCGCTGAGCCACAACCCTAGCCAGATAATTGATTATATTTATCACTAAGTAATGTCCCTCTTCATCTCTGATAGTTTTTCTTGATCTGAAGGCTACTTTGTCTGAAATTCATATAACTACACAGTTTTCTTTAGATTAGTGTTAACATAGTATATATTTCTTAACCTTTTTACATTTAATATACGTGAGCTTTCATATTTAAAGTGGGTTTCTTATAGAAAACATATACTGTATTTTATAGAATAATTGTTGTTACCACATTTATGTATATTCATTAGAATTCTGTGCATCCTAATCTTGCAGCAAAGACAGTGTAGTAATAAACAATTATTAAGTAATACTAGCACAATTGAAAAAAAAGTTAACATAATAGTTGCACCCCACTTTTTTACAAAAATATGTGACAAAAAATCTGTGATGATTATGTGGTGAAATACTATATTTGATCTTGGTTTTTAAAAATCCATTTCTATAGTCTCTGTTTTTTTTTACTGATTTAAAAAAAATAAATGACAGTGGAATGCATTACAATTCTTATTACACACACATATATATAGTCTCTGTTTTTTAATTGGAAGATTTAGACCATTCACATTTAAAACAATTGTGCATATTGTTGGATTAATGTGCACCATTTGTTTTCTATTTTTTTAAAATAAATATTTATTTTCAGTTATATATGGGCATAATATCTTTATTTTATTTTTATGTGGTGCTGAGCTCAAACCCAGTGTCTCACACATGGTAAGCGAGTACTCTACCTCTGAGTCACAACCTCAGCCCCCTGTTTTCTGTTTGATGTACACATTCTTTTTTTCTGTCTTTCCCTCTTTTTATGCCATCTCTGTTTTGATGGAACATTTTTATGATTTTTTCCTTCTATCTTTGTATATCAATTATATTTTTAAAATGTGCCATAGTTGCCTTAGAATTTATAATGTATATTTACAACTCACCTACTTTCAATTAATATTGTATTGCTTCATAACAGAGCATTTCTAATTCCTCCCTCCCATCCTTTCTAATATTGCTGTGATTTATTTCAATTATCCATATGCTGTGATCACCTGATACATTATTGCTGTTATTATTTTGAATAATTATTAAGGACAAACATTTTAAAATTTTATTTTACTTTCATTTATTTCTTCTCTGAAACTCTTTCTTCCTTTATGTAGATTTTAGTTCCTAATATCATTTTTCTTCTCTCTGAAGAATATTTAATCTTTCTTTCAGAGCAGGTCTATTAGTGACAAAGTTCATTTAGTTTTTGTTTGAGAGTCTTTAACTTCACTATCATTAATTTTGGGAAAATTTCAGCCATTATTTCTTTGAAGTCTTTCTCTTGATCCTTTTTCTCTTGTTCTTTCCATGCAGTATTCTATACCTTTGTACTTAATCCCATATGTTTTGGATATTGTGACTTTTTAATTCATTTTTTTCTCTTTGCATATCAGTTTGAGAAGTTCCTACTGACATCTTCAATCTCACCAATTCTTTCCTGGTTAGGGTCAAGACTATTGACAAAACCCATCAAAGGCCTTCTGAATTTCATTTACAATATTTTGATTTCTAGCATTTCCTTTTGATTCTTTCTGAGAATTTCTGTCTCTTTTCTTCCATTACCCATCCGTTCATATACATTATTTACTGTTTTCCATTAATTACCTTGACATTTTAATTAGTTATTTTTCTTTTTCCTTTCTACTACAAAAAAATAGATACTATTATTTAAAATTTCCTATAAATTCCAGAATCTGTGTAACACCTGAGTCTGGTTGCTAAGTTTGCTTTATCTTTGTGTACTTTTCAACATGCCTTGTAATCTACTGTTGAAAGTTAGGTATTATGTATCAGGTAAAACAAACTGGGGCAAATAAGCCTTTCTTTTTTTCTTTTTGAAATATTGGGGATTGAATGCAAGGGCGCTTTACCACTGAGCTATATCCCTAACCCTTTTAACTTATTATTTCAAGACAGTTCTCATTAAGTTGTGAAGCTGGCTTTGAACTTGTGATCCTTCTATCTTAGTCTCCTGAGTCATTTGGATTACAGATATGCACCCTTGCACCTGGTGCAAATAGGCTTATAGTGTGGGGTTTTATGTTAATTTGGTTAGAAGTTGATCTGTGTTTAATATTTGCTGTAGTTGTTGGTGCTAGAGGTTCAGTGTATGCTAGTTTCTTTTTTAAAATCCCCCTTTCTGGTTGTCTTTGTGTTTCCCTATGTACTCCTTCTAAATAGACTATGTGTCTTGCAGGTCTCAGTTGTAATTCCCCACTTTCATACTAGAGTCCTGTTGAGGTGGTGGTAAAGTGCTGGGGAGACAGAGTCATAATCTATGATTAAATTTCATTCTTTTAATGTCCTGAGCCTCTGGGCTATGACCTTCAGAAATATCTCCCCCTCCCCATCACCACTTTGTAGTTGATCAGGACTAGAAGGACTGGCATTGACTACTTGCTCTTCCCCCTACAACCATGCCCAACAATGAGCTGGAGTCTCACCACACCAAACTGGGAACTCCCTGAGGGTAGATAAGGACTCCTTATTATCAGCCCAATGACTGACCCAAGGCAAGCCTTTAGCAAAGGTAAGTAAACTGAATTGGACACAGCATAGGTTTCATATTCTGGGTGTGTTTGTGCCAATATTTTTGTAAAGCAGGGTTTCTTAAACTGTTTGTTATCAGACACCTTTCAGATACATTGTAATAGAGACTACTAATTCTAAGCATATTTAGCTCCACATGGCAACTTGCCCAAATTCTACTCCAGGTAGATATAGCCATGTGAACTTAGAGTCTAGTAGTTCTGGATATAATCAAAAGTACCAAGTGCTCCTTCTGGGAAGTACCCTTGAATAAAAGGGTGCCTTAAAGAAAAAAACTCTTATCTCCCTCTTTTCTTCATCATTCCTGTACAATGGTGGAATACTAAATGATGATAGCTGAAGATGAAAAAATCCATTTCCAAATATAAGGTGGAGGCTACATGCTAAGGATGGCAGAGTGACAAGATAAAAGGATGGTCACAGTATTGCCATACCGGCCCTGGGCTAGTCCATTTGTGTGTGAGAAAAATAAACTACATTTTCCAAAGCTGTTTACATCCAGTTTCCCATCTGAGGCTCCTGAGGATAGGGGTTATCAGGAACCAGGGACCATCCCTGCCAGGACCTGCCCTTCTAGTCAGGCTCCATGTCCACCATGAACTCTTGACTAAAAGGTTATATCAGTAGTCCTGTCTTACAGGCTGTGCCCCAAGATGAGGAAGCCATTGTAGGATGGTCTTGAAGATGCCCAGGGTTTTCTGCAGGCACATCAAATCCTTAGGATAACACAGTTTACTGCAGAACCCCTCATGCTGGTAGGGTGGGGTTTTTTGAGCTTATATACTGGTTGCCTTGGTCATGGCTCTGGTCTTGGATAGGATGACCCTATGGATCAAATGCATCTTCCTGAGCTGAGAGGTGTAAGGAAGGTAAGGGCTACCTAGGGACTCTGAGGGATGTGATCTGGATGTGCCAGATGGCTCCTAGAGAGAGAAAGGAACTGTTTCTGAAAGTAAGGGCCAGAGGTATGTGTGAATGGAGTGTGCAGGATGTATGCAGGGGGATGGAGAGTGTGAAATTGAAACATGCTCTGTGTGGTTGGCATGAGGGGTTTGTCTGGGTGATAAGAATATAGATGATAGAAGATGGTGAGGTATGGAAACTTTGAAGATGAGTGTGGTATGCGTATGAGGTGTGCAGTGTGCAATAGTGCAATTTTTCTGACATGTGCTAAATACTCTCATGTGTGAAAATATACACGATAGGAATAGAGGTGCTGAGATTTGTGGCAGAAGGTGGGTGGTTAGATCTCTGACAGGAAAAATGACATTAATCACATAGATTCTAGTAGCAGTTTTGTGGTCCCTTTGGTCCTTGTCAGTAGGTTTCATTCTTTCCCCTGTTTTGGACTGATTGTATCACTTGCATTTTATTGTTGTAAAAGGTAAGGGGTTCCTCAATAAAATGTAGCCCTGAGTCTTGAACTTGGCTCCTAGAGTTCTTTTTTTTTTTTTAAGAGAGAGAATTTTTTTTTTAAGAGAGAGAGAGAGAGAGAGAGAGAGAGAGAGAGAATTTTTTAATATTTATTTTTTTTAGTTTTCGGCAGACACAACATCTTTGTTTGTATGTGACGTTGAGGATCGAACCTGGGCCGCACGCAAGCCAGGCGAGTGTGCTACCGCTTGAGCCACATCCCCAGCCCCAATTTTTTTAATATTTATTTTTTAGTTTTCGGTGGACACAACATTTTTATTTTTTAATTTTTTTTTTATGTGGTGCTGAGGATTGAACCCAGCGCCCCGCACATGCCAGGCGAGTGCTCTACCGCTTGAGCCACATCCCCAGCCCTAGAGTTCTTGATCACAGGAAAGATTGTGGGCTGTTCTTAGGATTGAAGCTGGGGTATTTTGTGTGTGTGTGTGTGTGTGTGTGTTTTCTGATGTGTTGGGGAAGAACTTTCCCATCTGATTTCCATGTGTTGCTTTGTGAAGCTGGGGAGACACATTGTGGAGCCTCCCTGTGTCTCTCCATATAATATGAGGCTCACAGTGAATTGAACCTGATGAGGTCTTTGAACAGTGTGGTCTGCATTATTCTCATACCTACAGAAACTGCTGGCTGAGACAGGGAAATTCCTTCCCCTACTTGCTCATATTTTATTAGTACCTCAATGGATTGACTTACCACTAGATCTTACTGGTTTGACTGAGAATTCCTGACCTTCACTAGAAGTTTCTAAACTCAATCCCTAACTATGGCCCAAATAGCAAATAAAATAGCACAAGCGTTAGAGGCCCAAGGGACCAATGTAAATGTGTTGGTTAAAATGGTTCTAGAAAAACACATTGCCATCAAGTATTTATGGGCCTGCCAAGGCAAGATCTGCAAGAGTAAATACTTCTCACTGTAAATGTGTTAGGGAGAGCTATCAGTCAATGAGAAAAACCGCTTATCCAAGACTGATTCAAGAGATTTATTCTCCTAGTTGGATCTAAGCTGATGAAAAAACTGGATCTAAAGTGGTTTTCAAATGTTTCTTGCAATATTTGTGATTACTGTCATATTTCTTGCCTTTCTCTGATATCCAGATGCTATCATGACAGACATATGGCAATGACGCCACTGAAAGTGGAAGAGAAGGCTATGATCAGCCTGGGTCCAGGGGTAGCTTGCACAGACAGCTCCATCCTACACTGTGAAGAGCAGGCTATGCTCTGATCTCAGTTACTTCATGAGATACAGAATAGTGGTTTGCAGGCTGTGCCTGACCCTGAGTTAATCCATTTTGGAAAGCAGTAGTTTTCCATAAGCTACTCCATTTTGAGACAACTGCCAAGGTAAAATGATTCTGTACTTTCTTTGTACAAGGAAACAACTACTATCTGTCCTATGCTTTTGGTAGATATACAAAGATCAGGGGAGTAGATATAGAGTGACAGGGAAGAAGGAAGAGAAAGAAGAAGGTAAATGAGACTAATTTAGCAAAATCATGTTATATTTGTATATAAAGATACCAAAGGGAATTTTACTTTTATGCATATATAGAAGAAAGGTAGTTTAATAAAGGAGAGAAGGGAGAATAAGAGGAGAGAAGCGGGGGAATTGGGCTTTAAATCAAATTCCTTGCATGTATGAGTTTGTAAAAATTAACCCAATTACTGTATAATTATGATGCTCTAATAAAAATATTTTAAAAAATCCTTTTCTGACCACCTACATTGACTATCTTTGCCTTCTTATCTCTCTTTGCTTGTGCTCTTGGCTCAGCATTCTGGAATCCTGCAGCCATGTTAACTATTTCTTAGTTTTTCTGTGATCACTCTATACATCATTGTGTGAAGTATATGATTTGAATGTTAGAGATATTAGAAATTAAGATTGGAATGGAATAAAAGAACTTATGTTTGCCCAGCTTATGACTATCAGGTTGTTTTCATAACAAGAAGTGGGTAGCCTGACTTCACTAACCTGTGGAGCTCAGGACTAAGGCCTGGGACATGTCACACCATTGATGTGAGTTGGTGACAGAGGTTTAGAAGATCTGCCCCCTCGGGCTGCATCATCACTGACTGGGGACAGAGTAGTCTGGAAGGCAAGGAGCCCAGGGCTTATGCAAGCAAGAGGAGGAGGGAGGGTTCACCATACATGTAGCTTAGAGAAAGTATCTGTGAGGCCCCTCTGATTCTGGGTGTTTGGGGCATAATCTGTACTGTCATTTAACATAGCTGAGCCTGTTGTCAGTCTCAAATCTGGGACTCAGACAGGCCCTGGGAACTCCCGAGTTATACTATATATTTTGATCATGTGGGGGCAAGGATGGCTTAGTCCAGCTATCGAGGAACTTTCCGGCTTCTCTCTAATCTAAGCCTTAAGGCTGGGGATCTCCCTTAGAGTGGTCAGAAATGGAAGGACCAGCAGCTCCAATTTTCCGGGATCATGTAAGTCTTCCTTGTGGCCAGAAGGTGGCGCTGAGACCCCAGTTCTGCAGATGTCAGGCTGTCACCAGCCACTTAAGGTCTGTAAGGGGTTGGAGGAAAGTTATTCTGGATGGGACTCCAAAGATGCTGTGACCAAGGGGCTCCTTCTTAGTGACTCTGGCCTCTCCCATGGCCTTAGGGTTTGACCAAATTAAGTTCCAAAAGCCAGACCCTCAAAACTCCGGGCAGACTCTGACTAGCTTTTCAATCTCTTCTTTGAACCAGAAATGGGTCAGCTTTGCAAGGAAGGGAATCAGTGCCAGGGACTATGTGGGTGAGGAAGAAGAAAGTTTATAGTTCACACAAGCAGCAGCAACTTCCTGGACCCCTTGGCTTTCTCTTGGCAGCCTGTGACAGACCCTTACTGATCCAACCACAGCCCAGTCTGCAGGCTTCTTTTTAGTAATGACTCTGGCTTGTGGTTCTGTACATCATCCATTCATCTGTCCACCATGCATCCATCGATTCCTTCACTCAGTACCTACTCAGTGTCAGACCCAATGTTGAATCAGACACAATTCCTAATCCCAAGAAGCCATGAACTTTGGGGTCATAAACACAGGCAGAGGAGACTGCTCAGGGAAAGGACAGTTTTTCCCCAGAGAAACCAGGAAAGGCTTTGAGGAGACATCACTGGGTCTGAACTTCTATGGATTTTAGCAGAGATGAAGCCTGGGCAGGTCAGGCAAAGGGGAAATCATAACAAAAGGCTTGAAAGTCAGAACCTCAGTTATGTGCAAGGAGGGGACACACAGATAGTTAGGGAACTGGCTGAATCAGGGTGCAAATTATTCTGGCAAGAGAACAGTGGAATGCAGGGTAGAAAGGAGTCAAGTCCTGAAATGGCTGGCTAAGAAGTCTAGCCTGGATCCAGAAAGTAATGGGAAACTACTAAAGAGACTTCATGTGGGAGGAAATGATCATAACCCTTCTAAGACCACTTATATGGCTACAGGTTGCCACAACCCCTCTAATCCTTAGCTGGAAGGGACACGTGTAGAAAGTAAGACCAAGCAAAGAAATGCATCACTGCAGGAAACTATAAACACACTTTCTCTCTTAATGCTTGCTTGGTCAGTTTTCTCATAATTAACTATTGAACACTTATTACAGACCAGGCACTTTGACATTTACATATGCTTTTCACTTACACCTACAGTTCTATGAAGTAGATACAGTCAGCATAGATAAGGCAACAGAGACAGAGAGTTACTTGTCCTAAGTCATATAGCTACAGCCAGGATTTGGACCCAGGCATATGTCTGGAAAATTCACCTCCCAACCACAACCCTTATGCCTGTAATGACCCCGTTCCTCTCCCTAGGTACCTTGCCTTCCAATAGATCCCTGGGAGGGAGGCAGGGCCCAGGGCTATAAGGCCTTCTGGATGCAAAAAAAAAAAAAAAAAAAAAAAAAAAAAAAGAGGTAGCTAGACTGCTGGCAGTACTAGGTCACCTGAGGAGGGGGAAATGCCCCTGAGCTGGGGGAGGAGGAGCCAGCCTCAGCTCCCTTTCCTGGACTCCCTGCTAGGGCTCACAGTACTTCTTGAATGTGGGGTGACAGCTGCCAGCCCCACCCTCCCTTTCCACCAGCATACTTGCTGCCTCCCCAGCAAGAACAGCTCAGAGTTTAGGTCACGAAGGGGAGGCTTTATTGACAATGCAGAAGGCAGAATTCTGGGCAAGGACACACAGCACTGCTCCGTGAGTACAGGCTCTAAGAGTCCTGGCTTGGGTCAAACCCATTAGGACCAAGAGCCTCTTCACCTCAGGGAGCTCATACCCCCTATCATTTGGAACTTTCAACACTTTTTCCAGCAACTCAAAGGCACCCCCACCCCCAGTTGTCCTCTGGACAAAGTGAGTCACAGCTGCCATTGGGGAGCCAGGAGCAGAGTTCAGACTGAGGTCCGTTGTATGTGGTAGCCACAGGACCTCTTTCCTCAGCTCTCTGTGCTTGGCATGTCACTGGCTGCCTAGCCCATTCTAGCCTCCCAGGTTGGAGACAGAATGGGAACAGCAGCCCCAGCCCAAGGAATCCTCTCTGCAGAGAGGGTGAAATGGGTGAAGGGCAGGGTGCTGGGCCCATCTCCTGCTCCCTAAGCAGGGCTCAGCAAAGCCTTCTTCTGTTACCCTATCCCTGCTGGGTCCCCCTCCTGGGCTGAAGCCTGACAGCGGAGAGAGGCTCTGCTCATCTCGGCCTACCCCCACCTGTGTAGGTTCCACAGCTCCAGCCGTGGAGCTGCAATGTGCTCTCACTACCTGCCCTCCTTTGCAGGTGGAACCCACCCCTTAGCCCATCACTTTTTCAGGGACAAAGTAGAGCTGAGGCCTGGTCACAGGGATTTTTTGGGGACCACAGAAACCAGAAGGCAGGCTGCCAATCTGGGGATTGATTTCCCCAGCCACCTGCCTGCTGGTATTAGGTTGATCATGGGGGCCAGGACTGGCTGGAGACCCAGCTTTAGGGCCTAGTACACCCACAGTCTTCCCTTGGGCAGAGAGAGAGGGATAAGCCAGTCCTGAGCTGGGCTGGAGGAACAGGGACAAAAATAACCCAGTACGGGCTCCTGCTGAGGCCAGAAATAGCAGTGACAAGTGCCTTGCAACACCCTGGGCACAAAGCAGGGAAGGCTGAGCTGAGGAGGGTCCAGGCCTTCACTTTGCCAAGGGGCCCACACCACATCCACTGTACCTACCATACCAAACTGCCTGTGTGCACATGCACATGTGGGGACCCAGGGACCATGACTTAAGTCAGGGCATCTGGAGAGATGCTAAACCTTGGTTTGGCCTTGGCCATGGCCACACTGCGTTTGCGCAGGGGCCCACGGGTAGAGGCGAGGGTCAGGGCATCCAGCAGGCTGCGGTCCTCATCAAGCTGGCGGGCTGTGCAGAGTGGCGTCGGCACTTTAATGGTGTTGCCAAACTTGGAGTAATCCACGGAGTAGCGGCCGTCCTCCTCAGCCACAATAGGGACAAAGCGCTGGCCCCACAGGATCTCATCAGCTAGGTAGGAGGTGCGGGCTTGGGTGGTGATGCCCGTGGTTTCTACCACACCTTCAAGGATGACAATGATCTCCAGGTCCTGGTGGTGGTGCAGGTCACTGGGTGCCAGATCGTAGAGTGGACTATTGGAATCAATGACATGGTAGATTATGAGCGGCGCCACCAGGAAGATGCTGTTGCCACCCACGCCATTCTCCATGGGAATGTCCACCTGGTGAAGAGGCACCACTTCACCCTCAGGGCTGGTGGTCTTACGCACCACCTGCATGTGGATGGTGGCACTGATGATCATGCTTTTGCGGAGGTCACCCACGCGGAGCATGAAACAAAGGCGGCCATGGCGAACAGCAATAACAGCGTGCTTGCTGAAGATAAGAGTCTCTGCTCGCCGGTGCGCCTGCGCAGTCTTCATGAAGATGCAGCCCAGCATGATGGCGTTGATCATGAGCCCCACGATGTTCTGCACAATGAGGATCAGGATGGCCAGTGGACATTCCTCTGTCACCATGCGCCCACCAAAACCAATAGTTACCTGGACCTCGATGGAGAAAAGGAACGCGGATGAAAAGGAGTGGATACTGGTGACACAGGGCACTATTGTGCCCTCACCAGAAGCCAGGTCACCGTGGGCAAACGCAATGAGCCACCAGACCATAGCGAAGAGCAGCCAGCTGCACAGGAAGGACATGGTGAAGATGAGCAGTGTGTGTGGCCACTTGAGGTCCACGAGCGTGGTGAATACGTCCTGCAGGAAGCGGCCCTGCTCCCGGATGTTCTTGTGGGCCACATTACAGTTGCCTTTCTTGGACACAAAGCGGGCCTTCCGCTCTCGAGCTCGGTACCTAGGTTCTGCAGGGTCCTCTGCTAGCCGTGTCAGCACATACTCCTCAGGGATGATGCCCTTGCGGGACAGCATGGCTCCGGTGACCCCAGGGAGGGGTTTCCCCCATGGGGGGGCACAGCCCTGACCTGGCCTAGGGTCTCCCAGGCACCCTCTCACCTTGGGCTACCCTCAGCCTGGGCTATCTTCACACCTGAGATGGCCTGTCCTTCCAGATCCGTCTTCACCTCCACCTGGATCCTGACTCACTTCTTTACACCAGCCTCACCCTTCAGCCCACTGCCCATTGCCTAGTGAGCCCTCCAGCCAGGCGGCCCTGGATCCCCACACAGCTCTCCTCCACACCTGGGCCTCCTCCTAACATCCCTCTGGTCCCCCAGCCTTCCTTTCTCGACCCACCTCAGAACTTAACACCTCCCGATCTTACCAACTAGCGAGACCTCGCACAACCCCCCACTGTTCTGCCGCCCTACCCATTTCTGTCCCAGATCCCCTCCAAGCTCCAGCTTCACGTCCCGACTGCCTCTTCTAGGTATGCGCCCTCTTTCCTACCCCATTCCTCCCCTATCGCCCCCGCCGCTCCCGGGATCTCTCTCCAGCTCTTGTCCTTTCTGTCTCCTTGGGATCCTGCGCCCTCCGGAGTCACCACCCGACCCGGCTCAACTCCGGATCCCCTCGTCTCCCGCGCTACCTGGCTGGGCTAGCTCAGAGTCGAGGCCTCCCGGCTGCTCGCCGGCCGGCCGCACGCACGCCCGCCCCGCGATCCCCGCCCGCCGCGCGGTCCCTGCCCCGCCCGCTTGTCGCCGCGGCACCTGCTCCTGCTCCTCAAGCCACAGCCATCGCCTCCCCGCCCCCTCCCGCTGACTGAGTGCTGGCGGCCGGCGGGTTTCGGTCAGTCTGTCGGTCCGTGGGTCCGCGAATACAGACCAGTGCAAGGTGCGGATACAAGATTAAGGGCGGGGGTCGCCCGAGGAGCAGAATTGGGGACTGGCCGCTAGGGGGAGCCCGACCTATTTCTGAGCGGGAGAGGGGACGGGCATAGGCGCAAGCTCCGCCCCTAGCCACCCCCTACCCTGCCCCTCCTTCTTCCATCTCAGTCTGCCCTTGGGGCTTTGTCCGTCCAATTCGACTGACAGATCATATGAGGTTCCAATTTCACGATGAAATTGGAGGGCGCGAAGGGAGTCATCATCTGTCCTAATCTGGGATAGCAGCCGCTGTCGCCCTGATTCCCCTCCCTCCTTTTACCCATCTGCAGTTGGGTCATCTCTGCCTCTAGAGAGGCTCTGGGTTTCCAGGGAAAGGAGGCACTGAGAGGTGGAGCCACTATCCCAGAGCCAGAGGCCCCTAGGACCACCTTTTCTTAGTCTTAGATCCCTTGAGAATCCGAAGACTCCAAATCTTTCCCATTACAAAAACAAACAAACAAACAAAACAAAACAAAACAAAAAAAACTTCAATAGGATTGGGAGCACAGTCCAACACCTACCATAACAATGCTCATTTTGTAGCCCCAGAAGCCTGGGAAGTTCCATCTTCTCTATCCCAAGAGGCCCCAGCCCACCCTGCATTTTAGAGGATGTGAACTACTGGCACTTGCTTTACACTCCCCATGTCTGTAGCCTGATTTATTTCAATATAAGTAATAGGAGGTATCTGGACCTGAGTTGTTTTAGAGCTAGCTTAGACACTGGGGTCCCAGGCTTTTGTCTGGACATGTTTCTATTGTAGATATTAGCCTAAGGTTGCCTTGTTGGTTGTTGGAACAGTAATGGCTTCATTTGCTCCCTGGGGCTCATATCCTTAGAGAAGAATCCCTTGGACCATGCATGGTCATCTGTTATCTGGCGCTAATGCAGGGGCTTTGACCCTCTTGCAGTTAAACCCAAGGACCCTAGGTTTTTACTTCAGGGCCTGGCAAGCCAGTACTGTAGGTGATATATAAATTATTATAAAATGATATGTAAATTAGCACCTGTCATTTGTTGACTGAGGGCAGGTGTGCACTCCTATTTCCTGATGAAGATGAAGTTAGGACAAGCTGTTGTTTTGGTCTCTCCAGGGTCTGGGGCCTGGCAACTCTCAGCCACCACCTGGCTAATTGTGATACTTGTACTGTTCTTACTTTCTGAAGGACCACCATTGCCCACTTCTGAATGTCCTTGCTTTGGGGAACAGAGATGGGGATGTGGGATCTAGGCCTAGCCAGTAGGTATGTTCTGGCCCTCCAACCACAGTGGTGAAGATGAGAATGTGACCAAATTTATCCATTGAGATTTGCTCCCAAAATTTTTGCTAGAGCTACTGGGAAAGAACATCTTTTTTTCCTTTTGGTTGCTAGCAGCCATCTGTCATCAGAAAGGAAGAGGTAAATGGAACCCAGAAATGGAGGCACATCCCTGACATTAAATACTTGGAGTAACCGTGTTTGAAATAGTATACCTCCTGGTCTTCACAGTCACATACCACAATAAATATGTTTTTGTTTAAGCCATTTTGAGTTGGGTTTCCATTACTGGCAAAGGAAATAGTATTAATCCAGGGTACCAGGTTCCACAATTTTAATCCAAGAATAAATACCCTAAGGAAGAGACCTGTCACCTTATCCGATGGGGTTTCCACAAAAATGCTATCTCCCTTGCTATGGACTGAATTTTCTTCTCCAGACCTAGCCCCCAATGTGACTGTATTTGGAGCTAGGGCCTGCGGGGAGGTAATTAAGATTTGATGAAGACACAGGGATTGGACCCTAACTCAATATGACTGCTGTCCTTGGAGAGAGAGGGGGTGGAGAGGAGAATTCACAGGGCTGTGTGTATACAGAGGAAAGGTCATGCAAGGACAGTGAGAAGATGGCTGTCTGCAAGCCAAGGAGAAACGAAAGCTGCGGATACCTTGATCTTGGGCTTCAGCTTCCAGAACTGTGAGAAATAAATTCCTGTTGTTGAAGCTACCTACTCTGCGATATTTTGTCATGGCAGTCCGAGCTGACTAACACATCCCTCATTTCACAGATCAGGAAATATGCTTTGGCCCATGTTTACATAGCAACATCAGAATCTGCCCAGTGTCAAAGACAGGCTGATTCCCTGCACCCACAGACCACTGCAGTCTCTGCCCACCAGAGTTGGGGCTCCCAGTAGGAAATAATCAATCTCTTTATTTACAAGTGATTTACAGTTAGAAAACCCAGGCAAGGGTGGGGGCAGGGTGAGAGTATAGGATGGCACTTGGGGTCTGACAGGTCACTTGTCTGCACGGACAAAGGAAGCGAAGACACTGTCCTTCTGGCTGAGCAGCTTTTCTGGCTTGTCAAACTCCAAGATGGCACCACGCTTCAGGACAATCACCAGGTCTGCACTCAGGATGGTGTGCACTCGATGCTGGGCAGGCAGGAGGGGGCTGGTCAGGGTGTGGGTGGAAGGGTCAGGGCAGCTAAGGGCTCCCTCCTGCAGCTTGGAGAAGGAGGCATGTGGCCACGATGTTGTATCTCTGTGGTGACTGCCCCTGTCTAGGGGGACTGTGATCTGAGCCCTTCAATACCACCCTTCTCCCCTCCAGCAGGTCTCAGCTCTCCCACATCCAGGTTTCAGTATTCAGGGGCCCCTCACACCAACACCTCTCTTCCCTGACTTCCTATGGAGAAGCAACCCCAACCTAGCTCACAGGACCTTGGGAGGGGGGTGGACCTTGGAACCTGGAGAGAAAGAGGGGATGTCTGAGGGAAGAGCAGGTGCAAATCCCCCTCACCCCAAATCCTGCAACCCAGGATCCCTGCCAGCCCTCCAGACTCCTTGCCCTGAACTGCTCCAGGGTCCTTTCTTGGGGACCAGCCAAGCCCAGGGGCTGATCACTAATGACAGCCCCAGTAGCCAGCCCTCCTGCTGGGTGGCCCCTGCCTGTCAATGGGCCCCTTACCGCGATGGTGACCACAGTGCGGTCTGCAAAGGCTGTCATCACTACCTTCTGGAGGATGTTTTCCTGTCAGATGGAAGAAGCAGCTTGAGGGCTCACCTGCCCAGTTGAAGGGGTCTGGACTGGCTTTGGGGATGTGGGGCCCAGGTTTGTGGCCCAGCTCCCATCTGACTCCAATCCTAGCCACCCTCCCCCACCCTCTCTCTGGTCCTGGTTCTCTCAGGACTCATTGGGTGTCCAGCACTCAGGGGCTGACTTGGCTTCCTGGAGCTCAGTTCTGTGAGCACATCATGTGCTGCAAGTGTGATGCTGTTTTGTGGGTGAGGGGTGAGAAGTCTTTGTGGATCTGTGTGTGTGTGTGTGTGTGGGAACCTTCTTTAAGACTAGATGGAGTCAGAGTCCCCCCGCCCTTGGCCTCTTTGGCCACACATAGCCCTTGATGTTAAAGGCAACTTGAAAGTCAGGACTGCTTTGCGCAAACTTTTCCCTAACACCTCACTAAAACCCTCTCCAAGGTCTCTACCCCATGGACATGCCCAGAACCAACCGTGGCCATGTCGATGGAGGCTGTGGCTTCATCCATGATGAAAATGCTGGTCTTCCTCACGAAGGCCCGAGCCAGGCAGAACAGCTGCCGCTGGCCCTGGCTGAAATTTTCCCCGCCTTCTGTGATGATGGCATCTGAAAGCAGCCCCAGGCACAGAGAGCAGGGCTCACGGTGTGAGCAGACGGCATGGGTTGGGGGGGCATTTGCCCCTAGGTGGTAGTGTGTCAGGAGCACACCTGATACAACCCAGATGCCATCTGCAGGGACTGAGGTGAGAAGGGCATCTGTGGTGGTGTGCTCTGCTGTGGCCTGGCAATCCTGGGAGGGGCCATGTATGCTGAGTGTGTGCATGGAGAGTGGCCACACAAGTTGGGGCCTCAGGGAGGGCAATCCACAGAAGCCAAAGCTTGGCCAGGCCCCACAGATCCAGGAGGTGCAGTACACCCCAAGGCCCTGCCCTCCCCTGGAGGGGTCAGAGTCTTTCTAATAAACTCTTTAAGCGAACAGTGTCCAAGATTTTCCACTCTGTTCTCTCTTCCCTAGGGCAGGGGATAGGGCAGGGCAGGACTAAAGATACTACCACAGCATGGGTGACAAACTCTGTCATACAGGGACCTCTATTCTCTCCCTGAGCCCTGCAAGAGAGGTGAGAGCCTGAACGGACTTGCGGTGTGACCTGGAGCAAGTCACTACCTCTCTGGGCCCCTGAATGGTGGAAGGTAGAACAAAATGGTCTCTGGTCCTATCAGATCCCAGACTTCAAACTCAGGCCACCAAAGATGTGGCTATGAGTCTTCCCTCCCCAGCCCATGGATGCTCTCTTAGCACCCAGCCAGCCTGGCTGTGCAGCCAGGAGTTGTTACCGAGACCTCCAGGCAGCGCCTTCACCACCAGCTTCAGCTGGGCGATCTCCAGGGCCTCCCACAGTGTGCTGTCTGAGCACTTCTTTTCCGGGTCCAGGTTGAATCTGGAGAGTGGCACAGAAACCCATAGGGAAGGGAGCAGTGGGCTGCCTCCATCCCCAGGGTCCTGTCACAGGCAAGGCTGGTGAATGCTCGTGGGTGAGAACTGAGTCATTTGGAGGCTTTGCTGGGTAGGGAGCACCGAGGTGGCGGCAGTGGGTGTGGACAGCACTGAGAGCTGTAGTGCAAGATGTCACCAGTGCTGGTCTTGGCCTCATGAGAAGGGCTTGAAGGTGACACTTAGTTGAAGACCCCAGTTCCCCCACATCCTCCTCTTTGTATTGCAGACTCAGTGAAGCTGAGCTAGCATAGGCCTGGGGGGGTGAAGGGGCTCACCGGATGGTGCCACTGAAGAGGACGGGGTCCTGCAGGATGATGGAGAGACGTGAGCGCAGGGTGTGCAATGGCAGTTTGGCGATGTCAATGCCATCGATGATGATGCGCCCTGCATGGAGATGATGTGGCAGGTAGGCACCACCAGGGATGGGGTGGTGCTGGGGATGGGCTCAGCCTGGGACATGGGCCCCAGAGAGGAGGCAGAGAAAGGCAGTGACTGTTGGGCCTCATGTAACATAAGACCACAGGCCAGGACTCATGTGGTGCCCAACATACAACTTACCTTCGAACATGTCCACCATGCGGAAGAAGGCGAGAGAGAAAGAGGACTTCCCGCTGCCTGTGCGGCCACAGATTCCGATCTGGAAAAAGGAAGGCAGGTGTGTTTCTCCGGCTTCAGGGGCTGCCAGGAGTGACCTCTAGTGCTAGCTCTTGGTAAGGTGTGCAGGTGGGGAAGGTCACAGCCTCTCCTCTTCTGCACCAGCTTCTTTTTGGCCATGCTGGGCCACAGGTTTGGGTTTCTTTTCTGTGGTAGGTCTGAGGGGGCTCGGACCTGAGATCACAGTGCAGGGTGTAGATATCCAATTTCCTGGGTCTGGGAGTGCCAAATATGTGACTTCAGGGGAGCTGGGGGCCCTGCTGTGTCTGTGTGCACATGGGTGTGGCAAGAGGACAAGAAGGTGGGCCGGGGTGTGTCTGTGTGCCCTACCTTAAATTGGATCCATCTCTGACCCCATTGCTTCCTGGCTTTGGGGTTCTAATAGAATTTAAAACAAGAGACCAATACAGATTCAGAGAAAGTGACGCAGAAGGATAAGTGAGGCAAGGGCAGGTGGAAGAAGACAGCAGCAGGGACAAAGTTACACCCAAAGGTCAGAGACAGTGAGACAGACGATGACAGAAACGTAAAGAGATGGAAGGAGAAGGATAGCGTCAGAGAGAAATGGGGCCAGAGAGGAGGGACATGAGGAGTGTTGGGTCAGACACTAGGCAGGAGCTCCCTCCCTGAGGACAAGGACAGCCTTGCTGTCTCCCCCTAGGCAGAGAAGCTCTGGGGTGGTGCTAGCCAGGGGAAAGCCCCTAGAAGCCAGGGGAGTCCAGGCTGTTTGTCTCTGGTGACAGATGAGGACACAAGGTCTGAGAACAGCAAGAGGAGGAAAGCAGGTCAGCATGACAGAGCCAGGGCCAGGAGACTGGCGGTGTGAGTGGGTAAGAAGCCAGGAGGAAGCCTGGGTGGCCATGGGGGACTCTGTGAGCTGCCCTGCCTCACGCCCTCCAGGGCTCTACGTCTGACCTTCTGTCCTGGGGAGATGAGAGCGTTGACATGCTTCAGCACTGGCTTCAGGGAGCTGTCATAGCGCACGCTCAAGTTCTGGATCTGAATCTTTCCTTGGTCTGGCCAGTTCTTCGGGATCAGCGATGGTGCTAGGGGCCAGGCTGGGTGTCAGCCACCCCGCATGGGCCACAGCTGGT
Source organism: Marmota monax (assembly GCF_021218885.2). Lineage (NCBI taxonomy): Eukaryota > Metazoa > Chordata > Mammalia > Rodentia > Sciuridae > Marmota > Marmota monax. Next base: position 8,981,165 of record NW_026695230.1, on the reverse strand, counting down.
ATCTAGGAGGACCACCATCCCCAGCTCCCTCATCATTCCCCCAGCCCAAGTACACCCCTCCCGTGGGCCCTTCCCCTGAGCGTCTTCACTGCTGCCCCTCACCCAAAAGCCCCTCATAGCTCTCTGCCTCAGTTTTCAGGAGCCCGTGGATCCGCTTCACAGCTCCCAGCTGGATCTCCATGTCTGCCAGGTTCCTCACCATCCAATTGAGGTAGTTGGACACCTGTGGGAAGTAAGTCAGTCACAATGAATGTGGCTTCTCACCCACCACATGTCTGGGGCCTGGGGCCTGTTTATCAGCTGTCCTGCCCACATGGGAAGGCCTGGGTTAGGAGTGTCTCATGACTCAGTTGGGGAAGGAACACTGGGATTCCTGGAGGTCTGGTGTCCTACTCATCCACATCCCAGCCTGCTGTCACTCACCATTAGGGCGTAGGTGAGGCCCAGGCCCACCAGACCGGCAGAGAGCTCCCTGTGCAGGGAGTTGGAGATGGAGGTGGCAGCTGCGATGAGCACCACACATGCACCGATGTACTCCTGAGGAGGGAGAACAGCTGGCCCCAGCCATTGGGGGTTGGACCTATAGAGGCTCTGTCCCACCTCACACCCATCCAGGACAGGGAGCAGCTCAGATATCCCCAGACCAGCCCCACATCACACACACATCAGACACACAGGAGGCTGGGAAATCCTGGGCTCAGGAGCCAACATGTGCCCCCCAGCCTAGGCTCCCCTACTCCCTGAGAAGGCAGGCCTCACCAGCTGGCTCAACATGTATGCATGCATGTGTCATGTCACTCACTGCAGACACACTCACTAGACACACAACTATTCTTGCTCCAGGCACAACCCTCAGACACACAAGCCCTCAGACAGTAATATAGGGGAAGGGGACACAGGTTAGATGTTGGAAGGACTGCCAGGGATGGGACAAAAGGAAGGCTCTATGTCCACATAATCTGGTTCCCCATCCTCTCTTCCCACCCCCTGGTCCATGTTTGTCCCTTGCTCTGCTCCACATTCCTATCAGAACACCTGTCCAGGATCTGGGTAGCAGTAGGTGGCACTTGCCATGCGGACTTCCAGCCATCTGTTGGCAGCCGTGAGGAAGAGGGAGGCGATGTTGTTGGAGTCCGTGTATTCCAGGAGCTTCTGCTGGAACCGGGCCTCATACCTGGAGGGAGGATGAGGAGGGAATAATGGTGGCCCACATAGCTCCTAGGAGGGGTCACCTGGGCCTTGCTGGCCGCCCTGACCATGCCACCTCTGCCATCTTATATAGGCTCCCCCAACACCTCCTACTATTCTATCTAACCTGCAGAGTCCCACCTCCTCCAAACTGTTTTCACCCCAAGGTTTGTTCTCTCTAGGTCTTCCTGGAGAATAGTGAGCACTATTGCTATCCACCCAGTTTCTCAGGCCAGAACCAGGAATATCCTGGACTCACACTCAGTCCCTCAACAAGTCCTCTTATGTATACATCCCCCAAATCCTTGCCTCTGTCCACCTCTCTCCTGCTTCCTGCCTACTAAAACCTCTCCTGGACTCTGCATCAGCTCCTGATAGATGTGCTGGATCTCCCTGTGTGTTATCTCTGCCCAGCGGCCAGCTAGAGTGATCTTTCTAAATCACCAACTATGACCCTGCTGAGAATATCAATGGCCTCTCAATGCTTTTAGGATAAAGAACTATCTCTTCCCCCCAAAATCCAAAGGCCCACTGTTCTCTCTGATATGCAGATGCTAACACAGTAAGAAAATGGGGAGGGAAGAGTAGAAGTTCATTGGATTAGACAAAGGGAAATGAAGGGAAAGGAGGGAGGATGGGAAGAAGAAATATAGTAGAAAGAATCAGACATAACTTTCCTATGTTCATAATGCATACACAACCAGTGTAACTCCACACCATGTACAATCACAAAAATGGGAGGTTATGCTCCATGTATGTATAATATGTGAAATACAATCTACTGAAATGTATAACTAAAAACAACAAATAGAAAATTAAAGAAAAAATTTCTTTCCAGGAGCACCAGCTCCTTCCAACTTCCTCCCCAGCCATTCACTCTCTGACTTATTATTCTGTAGCCATTACCCCAGCATTTTCAAAGCTCTTTGACAATATCAAGTTATTCTGTACCCTGGGGTCTTTGTGCATGCTCTCCCCACTGCCTGGAATACTTTCTCCCTTGCTCTTCACAAGGCTGGCTCCTTCTCAACTTTCAGAACTTCCCTTACCTGAGACCTACTCGGAGGGGCCTTTCCTGACTACTATCTTACTTAAAGTAGGTTCCCCTATTATCTATGTCTGCAGCCTGTTAGCTTCATTGCACAGTCATTTTCTCTGGCTGTTTATAACCCATCTCTCTCACCAGACTGGGAAACCCATGAGGATGGAGATCATGTCTGTTTTGATCCCAGCATCCGGCACTATCATTAAATATTTGTTGAACAAATGAGTGGAACCTTCTCTGAGCCTCTTAGGTAGATAAGATCTTTCTGTGCAAGGAACGTTAAGGGTTTCTTTCCTATACTCATGCCTCATCCTGTTTCTTCACATTACTGTGAAAGACCTGTCTCCTCTCCCTGATCAGCCTTGACTTCTTGGCCACTTCCCTCAGACTTTGCTGGCATGGGATGGGCTCAGCGGAGGTACAGGAGCACTTGTTTGATGATGAACAAAGAAGAGAATAAAAAGCCATCTTGGCACCTCTGGTCTAGTAAAGACCAAATTTGGGGGCTCAGAAGGACCCATGATATGTCTTTTTTTTTTGGTGGAGTAACAGGGATTGAACTCAGGGGCACTCAACTACTGAGCCACATCCCCAGACCTATTTTGTATTTTATTTAGAGACAGGGTCTCACTGAGTTGCTCAGTACCTCACTTTTGCTGAGGCTGGCTTTGAACTCATGAGCCTCCTGCCTCAGCCTCCTGAGTCGCTAGGATCACAGGTGTGCACCACCATACCTGGAGACATGTCTTGTTTACCATCTACTTTTCACTCTTGAAGCTCTCTGTTTGGCCTGTATTATTTCTGGGTGGAGGGCATGTGTCTGAGGATAGCCATGTGAGTCTCTGAGGTGAGTGAGAGCGTGCAACTGCACAGCCAAGTGGTGGATGCGTGCAGGTGGGTGTCTGAGGTGAGTGTGAAACTGTATCTGAAGGAAAGTCATGTAGCTATGAGAGTGCAAACACTATGCGTGTGCATGTAAGAAGGCTCAGGTGCTCAGTGTGTGGGCCTGAGTGCTCTGTGTGACAGGAGAGTCTGAAATGGGAGTTCCTGTTATAGGTATGCAATGGTATGTCTGAGAACTAGGAAAAGAGCCAAGCTTTGGAGCCATGCAAACTCAGGCTGGTATCTGAATATCACAATTGTGTGTTAGGATGGAGACTCAGTTTCTTTACCAGTAAAATGGGGATGGGAATAATTCTTATACTGAGCCCAGTGCCAGGCACTCTGGAAACTTTTGTGAAAAAACAGGGACTCTTAGGAAAGTCAAGAAGGTCAGTCAGGTCTAGGCCCTCTACCAGCTCTCAGATTGGTTACCAGCCTCTCTGGTTGAGACTGCATCTGTAAAACATGGCTTCCCAGGCCTGTGTCATGAGGCTGTTTTGAGGATTAATTGTAATAATGCACATGCAACACTTAGCACTTGGCATTTGGTAAGCGCACAATCGATAAATGCTAGTTTGCACTCAGCAGGGCAGGTTGCAGGGCCAAAGCTGATAAATTAAACAAATACAGGGATGATTAAAAAGTCTTTCATTCAAGTTGAAGAATCATTCACTGTGTCAGGGAAGGGTGTGGGAGACCTTGCTGGGCTGCAGTTCCTTTGGCTTGGCCTGGTCACAGGTTTGATCTGAGGTAGGTGACAGGGTGCTGGAATCCACTCACAAGGGACCTGGTCCACATTAGGAAAGTCACAGTCTCTCTGCTCCAGGCCCATCCTGAAGGCCTCTGGACACCAATTGTAAGAGGGACATGCCAGAAGCTAGGCCCAGGGGTGTCTAGGGACTTGAAAATTGAAGACACTGGGGAAATGCAGGCTTGAGATGAGAAATGCAAGCTGGGAGCAGACTCTAGAATCTTGTGCTTCTGTGTGGAGGCAGCATAGGTTTGAGTCGGGGGCAGAGATGTGTAGGGAGCAGAGCCCTGGCCAGGGGAGAGCTCTGCTTTACTCAGACAAGAGATGAGCTCCTATTGGCCCCACATGCCAAAGAGTGAAAGGAGGCTGTGGTGCTACATTAGGGTTCCAGGGCTGACAATGGACTTGATGGCTGGGGAGGAGAGCTTTTCTGAACCCTAGGCTGGTCTTTGAGACCTCAGGTTACAGGGTTTAGTGTCACATGGTTATTGTCATACCCTTGCAGCTGTGTCATTCTATAAATAACCTATTATCACTCTTATGGTGAGGCTTAGAGACCAGAGCCCAACTATCTGGGTCAGGGGTCTCTGGCTTGGTTGGCAGGATGAGTAACACCCCAACAGACTGACCAAGACTTGGCTGGGGGAGCAATAGCCAACTCCACCCACTAGGCAGCCTCAGATGCTCCTGTTTAGCCTGACTCTGCTGCTCAGGATGGCGAGAGGATGGCAGGGGCATTAAAGTTTTCTGGAAATTTCTCCAGGCTGGTGAACTCTTCCTTATCCTTTGAGTCCTGGCTCCTATGACACCTTCTTTACGAAGCCTTCCATAACTGCCTCTCTTCTATGTCCCCACAGCCCATGTCCCCACTTCTTGCATAGCAGCTGTCACATGGATTTGTCCTGGCCTGCTCTAAGTCTGGACTGTAATGCCTCCAGGGCAGCCACTTGCCTGACTCATCTTGCCCCACATGCCTGGCAAGGGGCTCAGCATGTGGGGGAGCTTAGTAAATGCTGGTTGAATGAACAAGTAGTTTCAAGTATGGGCTTTGTGGGTTTCAAGTATGGGCTTTGTGCGGTTTCCCTATCTGGGCAATGGGAACACTCATGCTCAGCACCTAGGGTAGCCGTGCAGCATGAATGAGAGCAGCGTAGAGAATGTCAGCAGTGTCTGGTGACAAGAGGTTCTCAATATCAGAAGGCATCCATGCTGGCCAAAGACCTGAGGGCCTTTCTAGTACTGACAGTTGAAGACCTGTCCTGGCCTTGTTTCTTCCCGTGTTCTGCACTGGTTCACAGAGGCCTCGGGCCCGTCTGGAGAGCTGAAATTTTATAGCTGGAGCCCAACGGGTCTGTCCCTGCTGGTGGACATCATCTGGGCCTTGGGGCCTGAGGAGGGGCTGAGAGAGGTATGTTCTGGGCCTTCCTAAGTGGGGCTCTTTGAGTTCAATCTCATGACCTGTGACCCTGCCCCCCACTCCTACTTTGGGGGAATTTGGACCTGTACCTGAAGGCCCGGATGGTGGTGAGGCCTTCCACGGTCTCAGCAAAGTGTGAGAGCAGCGGGAGCTGAGTGGTGTCATCCAGCTGCTGGAGGTCCCTGTGCCAGGTAAGAGAGCAGGATGGTTAGGAGGGCAGGTTGTGGCTCAGCCGGGTCTGAATCCTAGTTCTACCTTACCAGTATTTGGGCAAAGGGCTTCACCTTTCTAGGTCTGTTTCTTACCTACAAAGGGAGGAATATGGACCTCCCCATCACACTGTGAGCACTGAATGAGATCGCTGATGTAAAATGCTTAAACAGAGCCTGCTAGGCACAGTTCCCGTCATCCTGGGCATTGTCCACCTCATGCCTGTGTCCGTCTGCACTCCTGCTGCAACACCCGGCACTGAGGTAAAGTGGGTAGGCAGTGCTGGTTCCATCTTACAGCAAGGCTGACTAAAGGAATGGGAAGGCCAGGCTCAACGTTTTTAATCCATCCTTTCCCAGGGATCATTATAGATCGGTACATTAAAGATTAAGACCTAAAGAGCTCTTGAGTGAGGAGAGGATCCATGGCAACAGAATGGCCTTCCACTCTTCACAGCTGCAACTTGACAGCTCATCAGTGTCAGACAGGCCAGGTTTGGATCCAGGAAGTAGCTTTCGCGGACAGATTATCTCCAGGACCAGAGTGGGTACCAGAGAAACAGGGAGAACATGTCTTCTCTGGCAAAAGAAATGAACTTTGTAGAACAGCTTGTATTACAAAGTGTTTGGAAACATTCCGAAGTACAGAGTACAGTGGTCAAAAAGTCACTGTAATTTTGTTAATATCAATGAACTATGTTCTTCCTGGGTGCTGGTTCTAACAAACTAGGCACACTTTGGAAAGATACTTAACCTTTCTATCCACAACCCACAGTAAGAAACATATTTTATATCACAAATCAGTACACACACTCTTAAGTGACCATAACAAAGGTTTCATGAAGCAAAGCTGATATTTTCTGTCCTATTTCCTTGTTTTAAAATGCTGGTTGTGATCCATGATATTGATTTCATGACCCACTGATAGTTTGTAATTGGCAGTTTGAGAAACAGTGACCTATTGGATCTTTAAATATTTTTCTTATAATTCTCTGAATCTGAGTTGGAGAGAATCACTCCTAGGAAGAATCTCCTAGAGAATGTTCTTAGAAAATTCTGAGTAGGAAAGAGGTGTGCCTGGTTCCAAGGTTCTTGAGGGCAATGGATTTCTGGGAGAGGATCTGTGAAGTCAGAGTTTCCAGCCACACTCTGGACTCTTGTGGGCTGGGAGTTGTGATATCTGTAACACCTCTCCTATCAGGTGTTGTCTGCTCTCACACCATCAGCAATCAGTCTGGCTGATGGAAACATGCAGCCCTCATGAGAAGCACTCTGGCAGAATGAATGAAGGGCATAAACGTGTGCACATACCTTGATTTAGGGATTCCATTCCTAACCATATCTTCCACGGAAATAATTCAGATATTATCTGTGGAGTATGCATGCTAACAGAGGGTTATGTTAGAGTAGAAGGATATGATATGGATATTTCCTTCAATTTCTATTTGTTATTTCTGCTTTCTTCTTCTAGGGAACATGACAATACTACTGTTATAATGACGATTCTAGGAAGTCTACCAAACTGCCCAACTGCAAAGCACTTCCCATCCCCCACCCACCCCTGAGACTGGCAAATGCTGCCATCACCTGGATGCCACCCGGAAGTACTTCTGGATGAAGTAGCACACGACGGCCAGGGGCAAGAGGGCCACAAGGAACACAGGTGTGACATAGGAGATGACAGCCAAGGCTGAGACACAGAGCAGGGTGGAGCGGCTCAGACACTCCAGCGTGGACGGGATGTGCTGAGGGAGGTGGGGGGAGAGAGGGAGGTGTGTTTTGGTATTACCTGTATTAATTAACATGGAGGCAGGAAATACTCTGAACACAGTTAATAATTGGTTATTAATTGGTATTAATTAAATGGTATTACCAATTATTAATTGTGTTCAGAGTATTACCTGCCTCCATGTTTTACTCTCTCACTTTATTACAGGCACATATCTTATCTGTCCAGCTATGTTGTATGCTCCCTGAGGCAAGAATTGGGACTTTGTTTTCTCATTATCTGGTACAATGGTAAATAAAGAAGACAGGCTGAATCTAAATGAATATTCTTCACATAATCAGTACTTTGGTTCAGAATATGCTGGAACTTTTATAGAATAAGCCACTAGGGTCTTGGATGGAAGCCAAAGAGATTTGGTTTCCCTCAGTCCTGTTATGAAGGTCTCTCGGGGGGACCTCAGTTCCTGAGACAGCATTGCAATCAGATCAGGGACTCTGGGCTCCTCCCACAGGACTTTGATCATCTGATCTGGGGAACCTGGCATCAAGGAGAAAAAGTTCCCGGGGCCTGGCGTCTCCCTGGACTGGAGAAATGTGGTACAGTCTTCAGAACTCTACCTGGTCAATGGTATTACAGTCAGATGAAAATCTGTTCAGGATGCTCCCAAGGGGTGTGGTCTCAAAGAACCTAAGAGGCAAACAGAACAGTTATTCATTCAGTTATTGATTTTCTTTCTGCTTATTGAATGAGGATGGTTTTTACTTTATTTAATTGTCCCTAGAGTCATCTGTAGGTCTGGCTTCCTGGAAGCAGTTGTCTTTGAGGGTCTGCAGACATCTGACTTGTGTCTCTGAAGATTCCCATAGCTGCCCAAAGGGGTGCTGGCCCTTTATTAGCTTCTTGGACTCTCAGGCCCATTTGTGACCACTGTCACCCTTCTTAGCTCCTCCTCACCCTGACTCACTCAGCAGTTGTCCTCCCAGGACACAGAGTCCTCTCCAGAGGCACAACCTTCCAGAGGTCCCTGGAGACAGCCTGTCAGCTGGCTGACTCTGCAAGACTACTCTGGCTGTCAGCTCTCTGGCTGTGACCTAGAGTCAGCCCAACCCCAACCAGAGGATTTAAGAACCACAGATCTGGGACAAACAGAGGGTCAGTCAACTTAAGGCCATGTCTATGGGCCAAAGAGAGTTCACAAGGCTGAAAAGTAAAAATTGGAGTCATGTGGTGAGGTCAGGTATCTATTATGGGCCAGGTAGCCTTTTGTCTATTGTGGTTTCAAATGGAATTGGCTAACCAACTGGACAATGACAGCATTAAACCTCTTCCACACCAAGCAGCCTTTGGGTTTTTATCCAACCATTATGGAAGATCAGAACAGCTCTCTGTGCTCCCAGTGTCAGAACCTGCAGGCTTGCAGATGGAAGGAAGAGACAGTGTGGGGGAGGAGGCAGCAGAACTCGTGGGTGGAGATGGGCAGATAGCACCACCTGGGGAAGGGAACTAACCTGTATCCAAAATCCCCAGAGACTCACTCTGAAGGGCTGATGTGACATTTAGATGATCTAGCCATGTAAAATATCTAGCATGGGGTCTGCTGACTAATTGTCAGTTTGAGGAGGAATTTCTACACACATTTCTGTGTCACTCCCACAAACCTATGACAGAGGTCATCTGTGCCCATTTAATAGAAAGGAGAGCCGAGGCTCAGAGCACAGTGACTTGCTCTGGCATGACCAGGATGGGGGGTACCTCATGGGGGCTAGGATGATGCGGCTCAGCAGGCTACGGTGCAGCCTTTTGGCCACCTTTAGCCCCGTCCACTCCACGGTGACAGAGGTGACAAGGCACAGCACGATGCCCAGGCTGCAGAGCACTGTGAACACCATGGCATAGACGGTCTGGTCCAGGGCACAATCCTGGGCAGGCAGAAAATGAAGGGGTTTCCAGGGACACATGAGGGCTCAGCCCTCGCCCCCACCCCCACCCTAGTCCCGCAGCGGGGCTTCTGGCCCTACCTGGCTGAGGGAGCAGTTCCTGGCCACAGGGCTCAGGGTCAGGGCACTGTCGGTCCACTTGGCCAGCCAGTAGTCAATAGCCACCAAGACCATGTGCTTGAGCAACTGGGAGAAGACAAGCAGGGACAGGAGCAGGATGCCAGCAGAGGACAGATACTTGGCACAGGCTCGCCATGGGATCTTGGCTCTCTGGTGCAGCACTGACGACAGGTTGTCATCTTCCTCGCTCTCAGCTGCTTCCTCTGCAGGCAGCAAAGACCCCACTGTGGCTTCACATTTCACATCCTTCTAACCAGAGGGTATTTTAATCCCCACTTACACACGGGAAAACCAGGCACACGGAGGGGAGGGGTTTGATTCAAGGCATATTACCTCATCATACCCAGAACCCCAAACCTTAGTCTCCCTGCGGTTGATCACTTCTCTCCCAGGCCTGCTGTCTGTACCTTCCTCTTCTTCCTCATCCTGCAGAAAGCCATCTCTCGAGGACATAGCATGGGGCAAGCCCTGGGGTGGATCTGTGTTTTTTCTCTCCATGACCGTCTCCTGAAAGATATATGGGGCCTGGCCTATGTCCTTGGGGTGTAAACACAGGAAAGGGGAGGTTGCAGGTAACCACCCTGGTGATGACTAGTGTCAGGATTCCAGGTTGTCCCTGACTGGAGAAGGTCCACATGGACACACACACATTCAACATGCTAGGATTTACTCCTTTCCTTTCATTGGCTTATAGCACTCCAGTCTCCCAATGGGGGACCATTTCTCCCCTATTCTTTAGTTTGTGATTTGTGTGATTCAGGAGGATACATGATCATGGATGACCCACCCTTACATTCCACTCTAGCCAAGAGGATTTTCTCAGGAGTGAGTATGTGACTATGTTGGCCCCATGATGGTCAGCCCTGGGCCTTTTGCTGAACTACTGTGGGAGAGGCACTCTCTTTCTGCAGAGCTGAGCTAGAGAATGAAAGCCTGGGGCTGCTGATGGCCCTCATTGCTACCACGAGACTGAAGCCAATTTTAGGGGAGCCAAGCCAAGAGATGGCAAGAAACAGATTCCTGTGTTTGATCCCCTGGATTCAAGGACATGTGTGGACTTTTTGGTTTCATAAGCCAATATATCCTTAATTCCCACTTTTTTCAATGTTTAGCCAGTTTGAGTTGATTTTCTGAAACTTTGCAACTAAAAATACTCTGGATAAGGGGAGAGTGTCCACCTAATTCTGCCCTGGGTACCTGGTGCAGGTACTGGCTCTCTGGTAGGAGGAAGTCCATGCCAGCTCCTACATGTCTCATTTGAGAGCTTCCTAGAGCATGAGGACAGGAAGGTCTTTGTGAGTTCTGTTTCTACTAGAAACTTCCCCAGGAAACACCCACCTTCTCCAGCTCTTGGTCTTGCCGGTTCATGAGAGTCTTCCAGTGCTCAAAGAGCTGGCACTCAGACCTCTGGAAGTCCTTGAGCGTACCCTCCCTCTGGATGGTGCCATCCTTCATAGCAATGATCTGGAAAGGGAAACAAATCTGGCTTGGGGCTGGGTTGGGGGAGGAGTGGTGGTCAAACACCACCTGGCTGTGGCATCTGAGAAGGAGATAGACACATCCCTCCACCCACTATGAATGGCATCTTTCATCCATGACTCCGGGTGGTAATGATAATACCTTCACCAACATTGATTCTCAGCAGTTGGGTCTGCAGAGTAAATTAGTGCATCCTGGTCTGCAGACTGGTGACCTCCAAGGACTCCACCAGTAGTAGTTTCCATAGACTTAACAGGCTAACTGAATGCTACCCTTAGGTCTTCCTGATGGCAGGTCTGATGTGTTCCATTAGTGCTTGCCAAAGCACTTGTTGGTCCAAATGTGTGTGGTCATGACTTTTTGAAATTAATAAAGCTTTTTAGGTGAAGCACTCAATGACACCAGCATCATATAGATTCCCCACTGACAACCAACCCTGATCCCTCAACCTCACCCACCCCATGCTGGGGTGTAGCATGGATGCCTCGGAGTCCTGTTCATGGTATCTTCAGGAACAAGGCATCTCCAGGCCTGCCTTCTTTGGACTCAGCTTTGTCCTTATTACCTTGCCAGGGTTGCCACGGAAACTTAGATGCAAACCTTCTGTACCTTTTTTAATAGTTAAAAAATAAAATCTGAAATTTTCTTTCTTTCTTCTTTTTTTGCCTTTTCATTGTGGAAAAGGATCTCATCACATGGAAGAAAGATTTATTTTGGGGGCGGGGATTAGCAGGGTCATTTGGCACAGACCTGAAGCTCAGAATGGGCCTTAGATTTTGGTTGCTGCTTAGGGGTAATTTTATATGGGAGTAGGCAGGGCCTAGATTTCAAAAATAACTATCTTCATCTTAAAAACTAAGTGCTTTCCAATTAATTGAAAAGTAGCTCTTTTCTGCCCAGTGAGGAATATGGGAATTTAGTTAATGTGTGGTTTCACAACACTGCATTCTATTGATGACACTGGCATTTCTATTACCACTGCTATTGTTTCTATATTTTTTCATCTGATCCCATTTGAATCCATCCATCCCCCAGGAGGTCAGAAGGTGGGAAGAGTCTTTCTCATACAAATGGACAGTTCCCAAGGCTGGGGAATGTCATTAAGTCAGGCAGGAATCAGAAGCTAGGTGCTTAGTGTCTGCTTCTTCCTGAGACTTCTTGTTGCCAGACTTGGGTGTCCCACAGAAGCCCCAGACAGCAGTCTGCTGTCCCCTGGACTGAGCTGCCCAGTCTGCAGGAGGCCATTCGGTGCTGGGCTCTTGTGCTTTAGCAATTGCTACTGAGACACTTGTTCTTTCAAAGAGACCTGACTGCCTCTGCCCCCACCCCCACCCCGACCCTCAATGGCCTGACCCTCTGTGGCACCTCACCCAGTCTGCATGGGGCAGGTACTGTAGCTTGTGGGTAACCAGGACCACAGTCCTCTTGTCATCCCGGAGCAGCTCAAGGATCCCAGCCTGCATCAGGTGGTCACTGAGATGAACATCCAGGGCTGAGAAAGGATCATCCTGGGCAGAGGGGAGAAGGAAGAAGCAAGTGTGGGATGAAGGATAACAGTGAGCATAAAATCAAAGTTTTATCAATGCTGATTTAGGAACTGACACTAGTTAGCTGAGTGGCAGTGGACAACTCATCTAACCTCTCTGGGCCTCAAGTGCCTCATCTTAAAATGGGGCAGAGATCCATGATCACTTTTAAACAGATCTAATCATTTCAAGTCCTGTCTCCTGAACTTCCAGTGTCTCAGCATTTATAAAGTCCAAACTCCTTAGTATGGTATTACAGGCCCTTTCCAACCTGGAAAAGCTTCTTTTCTAGCCTCACTTCTCCTCTGTCCTTTCCAAGTGACCCTCACCCCATTTCAGGTTTCCAAGAAGATTCCCATTCTAGGCTTTCCTCTGCCTGGAATGCAATTCTGCCTTCTATCTGCCTAGTGAACCCATACTCATCTTTCATTGTCCCAGGTACTAGCCCTTCCTGTGTTCTGTCTGGCCCCTGCTCCTACCCTTTCCTCCTCTCTGATCCAGGCATACCCTGTACAACGCCAGATCTGGTAATTATTTATCCACTCCAGACTGCAAGGTCCCTAAGATCTGATACCCCTTGTGTCTATGCCTGGTGCAGAGCTAGAGTTTAATAAAAGTTTGATGAAAGTAAAGTAGCCACTTAATTTTTATCTAACAGAGTTGTTTAAATCTCACGTGAATCATGAATAAACTGGGACTTCATAAAGTGCTGAACATGTGTCAGATGCTAACAAAGACTAGGAATCTTTACGTTTGAAGTGTCTTGAGTAACAAGCGCTGTGTGGTGGGATAGTGGAGAAAAAAAAATCTGGTATCAGAGACTTTAAGTTCCTTTTCCCAACTCCCTATCTAAATTACCTGCCTCTTTCCTTCTGTTTGATTGACTTCTCTTCAAGGTTCTCTTCCAGGAAGCTCTTCCTGATGTTTCCAGCCCTCAGTTGTCTGACCCTTCACAGTCTGTGCCACCGTTGGCCTTTGACCTGGATGTGCTTCCTGAGTGTGGGCGAGATATATGGGGCCTGGCCCATATATCCCTGATCAAAACTCTAAATCTTTGAGGTCAAGAGCTGGGTCTTAGGATTCTTTGTTATCAACCAAGGTTGGCATGAAGCAGGGCAGGGAGAGCTGATAAGTTTTTTCTCATGTCTGACTGCTAGTGGTTATCTAGAGTGCTGTGTTGAGGATTTTGAGGCCAAGTTAAGTTCTATGGGAAATAATGCAGTGATCAATTAGCAATGTCTGTCCTGAGCATAAGATGGGAAGCAGTAGCATCATTCTGTATGTGTGCCATTCTGACAGTTGGGCTGCATGTGTGTTTATAGGTTGAGACTGTCCTGCTAAGAGGCAGCTTCTAAGTACAACTTGCCTCTCCTCCTGGTTGCTGCTGGGCTTGGTCTAAAGTCTTTGCCTGCATCAGTTTCTCCATCAATAAGATGAGCAGGCAATATTTCTGGCAGGAGAGGTTTGCTCCCGGAGAGGGAGGCTGTTGGGCATTAGTGCCTGTGTGTGTTTGTAGGCATGTGTGTGTGTGTGCGTGAGTGTGCACGCACAGGTGGCACTCACCAAGAAGACCACGTTGGTGTGCTGGTAGAGCGCTCGGGCCACACTGATTCGCTGGCGCTGACCACCAGACAGGTTGATGCCCTGTCATCAAAGGGGAGGAACAGATCATGCCCTCAGCCATTCACGGGAGATTGTTCTGGTTCTTACTGGACCACGAGCCATTTGAGACTGAGGGCTGGCTCTCTTCACCTTGCAGAAAGAAGGAACGTGTACATGTTTGCTGAATTCATTTGGAAGTGGGGAGCATGATCCTCAAGTCTGAATATTCATCATGTAGATGCTAGGGACCATCTGACCAGTGTAAGAGGACAGAGGAAGTGAGGATTTAAATCACACCCAGGAGAAGACCATAGGAGAAGCCAATATATCTAAGCTTGAGGAGGAGGGAACTTACCTGGAGAATGAGCAGGAACAATACAACCCTGGGTTAAGAACAGTGCTATATGGGCTCATAATATATACATGGGGCAATGAAGGCGATGTCAAGTCATCCCCAGCCTGGGCAGGTGCTAAGCTGACCTCATCCAATAGGTAGGACTGAGAACCCATCAAGAATGCCATTATCAAAGACATCAGGTTTGACCCCACTGCAGGCAACTTATCAGCTTCCATCCCTATCCTTCTTCCCAGTTGTCCACTCTCCCTGAGAAGGATCTCTGGGAAGAGTGGGAGTGATGGGTGGGGAGCAGGGAGGCTGCTACGAACCCGTTCCCCAATCTGGGTCTGATCTCCATGGGGCAGGATGTCAATGTCTGGCTGCAGGGAGCAGGCTTCGATGACCATCTTGTACCTGGAGAGGAGTGGGGGCAGGGAATGTCACTGATCAGTCTGGCCAGAATTGAGCCTCAGCACTCGCACAGGGTCATTAGTTTCTGGGTATCTGTGCCCAGAATGAGCAATGTCTTTACTTAGGCCTCCTACTTAGGTGCAAGCAAACATCATGTGAGCTTCAAAAGAGCTGAGGTCAGCACCTCATGCAGGCTTGAGGCAGGTTAAATATTTGAAGGACAAAATTGGATGGGAGCAAACATGTGGGGTTAAGTGACAAGAGGGGGCCCACATTCTCTGTGCAGAGGGAAAAATTGCAGCCAGAGCCCATGCTCAGGGTACCGCCTGGGAAAATCACTGCTGGTTGGTTTAGGTGGTAATGATGATGGCTGGTCAAATATTTGTTTAGCCTGATCTTTTCATCCTTTCCTGGCCAGCTCTTAACCTGGGAAGGTGCCAGCCAGGATCCATGGAGGCATTGGAGTGTCTTGGTGACAAATGTGTTCTTAGGCAGTTCTGGATTTGAAACCCATTTCAGCTAATTATTGGCTGGTTACCTAATCTTTCAGAGCATTGGCTTCCTCGTCTATAATATGGGAATAATAACATACCCACCTCCTGAAGTTGTTGTGGGTGTTAGGTTCAATCACATGTACAAGGAGTTTGGTACCATGCCTGGCACCTGGTAAGACCCTAACAAATGCTGGCCTTCACTATTATCATGGAAGGAAAATAGTGCATAAGTCTGGGAGCTGAAGGTGGGGATTGTGAGAATGGAGAATCAGATGGAGCTGGTCAGTCGGCCCACCAGCCAGGAGACTAGGCAGCACAGCTTTCTCCTTCCTCTCACCCACAAGCAGTGCTGCCCCATGCCCCTGCACAGCTGGATCCTTTCCAGATGGACCATATGGAGCTGGCTGGACTCCCAGGTAAGTGGCCTGGAGAGTAGGATGACTGGGTGAGGGTGATTGATGAGGGGCAGGGCAGCTGGTGGGGCCTGGGACCGGCTGGTAACACTGCCAGAGACCAATTCTTCCCCTCCCCCAGGACCCTCCCTCCTCCTGGAGATTTTTTACCTTTGTTTGTTGAAGGGACTCTCAAAGGTGATATTTTCTTCCACAGTAGCATTTAGCAGCCATGGTTTCTGAGATGCATAAGCCACTGGGCCTCTCTTCCTGAAAAATGCAGGTTGAGAGGTGGGGTTGGGGGGGCTTTCTTAGGGGTTTATTCTCAGAACAGGTGTCAAGCTGATGGCTTAAACTGGATTAAGGGGGTAGGGCAGCACTAGATGGGAGGTACAGTTGGCAGAAATTTGTACCATGTGACCTCTCCCTCTTCCAGGGCCTGGGGCAGGATTGGGTGTTCCAGGCCTCAGATGGCTGGGGAATAGGACCTTGGCCTTCTTCAGACTACACCCAGCCTGCCCCAGCCCTGCAACCAGCTCTCTTTCCTGGATCTCTACCCTAAGCCAAGGAAGAGCCAAAAGTGTGATCAAACCAGGTAACCACTCCACCTCTGATTTCTTTATCTTCAGTATTCCTGAACCATTGGACTCCAAGTGAAAGAGCTTGTTTTTTCAAAGAGGAGCCAAGGGAATCACATTTGGTATAATGTGGTTCTCAAGATCTCTTCTCCCCATCACCCAACCCTGAGATCTGGCATGAAGGGTACAGCCTGACGCACAGACCCTTTGTGGGGCACAGAGCCTGCTCCTGCCCACCCAAGCAGCTGGGGCTGGAACCTAGAGCTGTCCTCAGGGTGATGTCACCCCCTCAGGCCTAGAGTTCTCTGGGGAGCCCACACTGGAGGGCAAGTGTCCCTGATATGGTACCTGATATCCGAGTCAGCCACAGTCTCCCGCTCTGGGCTGCTGTGGAGGAGGAAAGACACACTTCAGGTTCTGCCTTCATAGACCACGTCCTCCATAAAGATTCTAAGCTCCTTTGAACCCCTGGGGCCAAGTCTGCAGCTACAGGTGAGATGGAGTATGGCCATCCCAGGGCAGCCTTTGTTGCCTGACTATGGAGGTGTTAGGAGATCCTGGGGACCAGTTCATTTAAGAGTAAGAATGGGGAGAGGCGTCATTGTACAGGTTCTTGAGGGTAACAACCCGCTCAAAGGAGTATAAAGTTCAAGATGTGGTCCCTGAAGACCAGCCTTTTCATCTGGGCTCAGGTGATTAGGTCAAGGTCTCAGGCTGCCAAGACCAAACACATTGTTGGCCAGCAGCACTCTGGCCAGGCCAGGCTAGGCAGCTGACAGCAGCACCTGCAAGTGCAGGTGGGCCACTATGGCCCAGAAAGCCAAGAAGGACTCCAGGGTGATCTGTGGCCCCACGTGGCCCCGTCAGAAGACAACTGTGGAATCTGAGGGGTCTGCCAGGAAAGAAATGTCAGCTGTGGTGCCCTTGTGCTCTGAACTGCCCGGAACTTCTCCAGTGCCAAAAATTCTGTTACTTTGTTCTTGTTGCACACACCCGTACTTGTCACATGCCATGCCCATGACTGACTTTTGGCTCAATCACTATGGCTTGAGAGGCTGGGCCTCTCATCACTTTGGGGGTAAGATGGGAGAAAGGGCAGATAAAATACTGGGAAATGAAGTCGTCTCTTTGGTGTGGGAGAATGAAGACAGGAAGCTTAAACTACAGAATGAATCCAACCCCCTCCCCCATCCAACCTCATACCACCTTGAGAGTCTCTCCAGTGTCTTTGGGAGAGGGTATGGTAGGGAGGGCTTTGAGGGTCTTAGAGCCTCTTTATCTATTTTCCTTGGGTTTTCTGGACTTGCCTTGAACACAAAGCAAGAAGACTTGAGTTTTCTCTCTGAACCCAAGGGGAATCCAGCTCTTCTTCTTAGACATGTTTCTCAACTTCCTCCACATTTTCACCCCATAGTCTTTTTTGACATGTTTCTCTATTTGTCCTTTCCTGCCATATTTTTTTTTTAATTTGGTGGGTTTTAGTATACTCACAAGGCTGTGCAGCCATTATTATTATCTAGTTCCAGAACATATTCATCACCCTGAAAGAAACCTGGTACCCATTAGCAATCCCTGCCCTTTCCTTCTCTCTCCCTTCAATCCCTGGCAACCACTAATCTACTTTCAAAGTCTCCTCACCATGAAATTTTAACAGCACAGATGTATTTATGTACTGTGGCTCTGTGGATGGGCACACAGCATTGTAATATCTGTTTTCTTTCCCCCAAGAAACCAAATTTCGCCCTCATTAAGAATGCATGGCCTAGCCTCACGCCTCTGAAAGTATGTGGGCTGCACAGCCTTGAATCCAACATAGCATTCCCACCCACAGGGTCCTCACTCCCACCCAGGTCCTTCTCTTTGTTGGGATCCACTTCCAACCAGTCCCGAGGCCGTACCTGGGGTCCTCTCCTGTCTCACCGTCAGGAAGGCTGCTGGGCACAGATGGAAAGATCAATATCAGTTACTTCACAACCCATTGCCTTTTTAGTATGCTGAGTCTTTGGGGGAGAAGCAATCCCCCCACCTGGCCACCCACCCATGGATGGGGTATGGTTCACTGGGTTCCAGTTCTCGTTTTGAGAAAGAAAGAAGAAAGAAAGGAAGGGAGGGAGGGAGGGAGGGAGGAAATGTGGGTAGCTCTTGCCCCAGAGAAGCCATTTGGGGCAAGTGCTCTTTCCTCTGCCCCAGACTAACACTTCAATCTTCCAGAACCAGCCCTCTGCCAAGGAAATGAGTGCTTTGGATAAGCACAATTGGGGGAAAAATGATCTGCTCTATTTTCCTACAGGTCTTACTTTAATAATACTAAAACCAGATAACATTGAACTTTTTAAGCACTATGATAAACATCATAAGAGTATTATCATTTTTAAGGTACAAAGTACCATATGAAGGAGGTTCAGTTTAATTGTTTCCTCTTTGCAAGAGGAAGAAAAGAAGTAAGGCTCAGAAAGGCTAGAAATTTGCCCAAAGTCACACACCCATTAAGTGGCAAGAAAACAAATCTGACTCCAAAGTGTCACATATTAAACGTTCACACTCCAAGACTTCACTGTGATTTCCCACATGATAGTTATGATAAATTCCTTCTTGCTAGGAAAACCAGGAAGGAAAAACACAGAGATAGAAAACAGCCTAATGAACCCCTGCTTGGAGGCAGGACTAAATGGAGACCCCGATGCATATATCATCGCCAGTCTCCTCTGTTCCTGTTCTCTGATTTTTGTGGTCTCATTTCATTCTCTTAACCCAACCTAACCCTGCATTCTGCAACCACCGGATTGCTGTAATTTACAATTTACAGACAAGCTGTTGACATGAGACAGATTTAAAAGAAAAAAATAATCAAAGTTGACAAATTCCAACTCTGTGGCCAGAGAGCCTAGATAAGCTCATCTCTGGAGTCCTCCTGCCTTGAATGTTCCCGAGTAGCAAAGATTGTTAATTCTGCTTCTGCAGAATCCCTGTGGACATCAACATCAGTGCTCCTGGCCCTCACGCCATGTGCATCATGGTCTGGGGTGTTCAATTAGCCCTTATAATGGACTACCTTACTCTCCAATCAGCTCTTACGCAAGCCTTTCATCCCCAGAGGGATTTTAAGGCAGGAAGAGCATCTGTTTCAGCCTCCGTGGTGCTTAGGGCATGACAGGTCTACAATAAATGGAGGCTGTTAACAGGCATATGAGTAATTGGGGAAGAAGAAAGGGAGGGGCTGGCATTCATGTTTCCACACTTACTGTCTCACCCTATGAGACCCCTATCATCCTATCCCCACTTTTCAGATGAGGAAGTTGAGCCTCAGGGTTTGCAGAGCAGGCCTAAAGTGAGAGAGACAGGGTGTGTGTGTGTGTGTGTGTGTGTGTGTGTGTATACAGGGAGGGGAGCTGGGGTGTGAATCTGGGTTCAGCTCCTCTTTCTAGTATAGCCTAAGTCTTCTAGAATGAACCTCCCCAAGGCTTTGTGTGTATGTTTTAATCTGAAAAGTAAAGAATGGTACATCTTGCAGCCACTTTCTCTCACTGATTGCTGGGGTCTTAAATGAATGCCGGCTACATTCTATGCCTCTTCTGCCTGCATTTTGGGGCTCCCACATTCTTCCCCACAGCAAGGCGAAAGCTGGGCACATGTGTACCAAGCTGAACCAGGAGCCTGCGCTCCAGGGGCTCATGGTCTAGTAGGCGAATCAGATTCAGATATCAAAGCTGTGACGACATGGCGAGAGAAAGGGGTTCAGCTTCATTTTGTTGCATATGGATTTCCAGTTTTCCCAGCACCATTTGTTGAAGATGCTATCCTTCCTCCATTGCATGCTTTTAGCCCCTTTATCAAATATAAGATAGTTGTAGTTTTGTGGATTGGTTTCTGTGTCCTCTATTCTGTACCATTGGTCCACCTGCCTGTTTTGGTACCAGTACCATGCTGTTTTTGTTACTATTGCTCTGTAGTACAGTTTGAAATCTGGTATCGCTATACCGCCTGATTCACACTTCCTGCTTAGAATTGCTTTTGCTATTCTGCAACTTGTATTTGGGGTAAAAAATGGGAGTTCATAACCCACTTGAATCAAATGTATGGAAGATGATATGTCATGAGCTTTGTAATGTTTTGAACAACCAATACAAAAAAAAAAAGAAAAAAAAAGCTGTGATGGCCACAAGAAAAGCTGGAACAACAAAGTTTTAGAGAGCTTTTGGGCAGAAGAACACACAGACACATACACAAATACATATAGAAAAGAGTGGGATACTTCTTGGTGATGGGTTGGAAAGCTGTTGTACCTTCTTTCTCCCTGTGTATCTTTTCTAACTTAATGTGCATTCTTCTAGAATCAGAGGAAAAAAACCGTAATCTTATAAGGTTATTTGGAAGAGGAAGAAGAGATGTAAGAAAATGAGGAAATTTTCACAGATGAACCCAGAGCTGAGCCAAACCTTGAAGGGTAAAAGGACTGTGACATGGAGGTGATGGGAGGAACCATGGGACAGAGGAGGACACGTGCATGGAGCCGGGCAGTGTGTACATGTAGGAAGAACACGGGCTCTACAGTTTGAATCCAGAGGCTTTGCTGCTCACTGGCCATGAAATCTGAGGCAAGCCTTTGCCTTAGAGGAGTTTCTATTTCCTTATCCATCAAGTGGGGGGGAAAGGAAGAAACCTCACAATGACAGTAGGAGTGGGAGAACTGTGGGGAATAGTCCTTTCAGCCCAGTGCTTGGTCCTCAACGAGTAGACAGAGGAGGACTCAAATGCCGCCAGCACTCACTTAAGACCTAGCAGTGAATGAAAGGGAAGAAGGACTTTGGGAAGAGAAGGTTAGGCCTTCTCCGTTTCTATGGTCCATTCTTCCTGCCAGACAGGGTTGTCACTGTCCTGAAACTTAACCCTTCACCCTCAACACTCTGTTCAATTGGTGCTACTGGGTCCCAAGGCTGAATCTCCAAGGGAGAAAAGGCAGGGCTTTTATTTTCATTGTCCAAGTGAGAAAACTGAGTCTCAAAGAGGTGAAGTAATGTGCCCAAGATCACAGGGCTGGTGAGTAGCAATCAAGGTCACAACCAGAGGCCTCCTGGTTCCAAGTCTGGCTTGTCACTTCCACACCTCTTTCCACACCTGCCTCTTCCAGGAAACCCAGGGGCACCTGTGCCCCTGATCCCAACTCCTGGAAAGGTCCAGGAACTATACAGCAGGTCAGACCGTAGGGCAGCCCTGAGGAGAACCTTTCTTCTTACCTTCTGAGGAATCAGGGACCTGGGCAGGCGGCCTTCTCACCAGCCACTCAAGACAACAGGTTCTGAGGCAGGCCCAGGGCAAGGAGCACCCAGGCCTCCTGAGGGGGCACAGACAGACCTAATGTGTGTCATATGTGGAAGCCTCAGTAGGTGGTGGCAGGGGCCTCAGGGATCCTCAGTGAGACTCTGTGTGCTGTTCCTCATCTGGAGGTGAGACTCTCCTCCCCACTCCAGTACTTTCCTCCAGGCCCTGCTTCCTGCTGGGTCCTTGGGGACATTTAAAATCATTCTACTGTGGATATTTCTGATTCTATTCTTTATTTCCTGGGAAAGAATTCCACCTGAGTGTATCTGCCAATATTGACTTTTTATTAAAATGTTTTCCATTTAAAAATTACAGAGGAAATTTGCAAATTCCGAGGTTGACAGTTCATTGACGCAGAAAGCCAGACAGGGGTTGGTGACTCTTACTAATGTGAATGCTCGGAGTCCAAGCATCTTGGCTCCAGATCTCTGGAGCCAGGCTGCTGATAAGCAGGGTCTGCTCAGCATTGCCACAGGAGCTCTCCAGCTCGGTCAGCAGGACCTTGGCTGATGGACCTTCTGTGCCCACCCTGGACTCTGTCTGCACACCCCTGTACATAGAGGCCTTGTCAGCCCCCTGAGAGCAGGGACCCATTTTTTTTTCCTTTATAGCCACCTACACAGAACAGTTAGAAAATACATATCTTGCACTGGGCACATGGAATACAGCATGAAACCTCAAGGAGCCCAGTGTCATTGGGGAGACAGATGCATTAGCAAATGATCACAAGACAGCTGAGGCACTCCTAGGAATCATTCATTTCAAATGTTGATGGAAAAGTTTGGAATTTAGGGTGAGGGGAAATCTTGGGCAAAGCATGTGGGAAAGATACATCAAGATGCACTTATAGGGGCTGGGTTGTAGCTCAGTGGTAGAGTGTTTGCCTAGCATGGGTGAAGCACTGGGTTCAATCCTCAGCACCACATAAAAACAAACACATAAAATAAAGCTATTGTGTCCATCTACAACTAAAAATATTAAAAAAGAAAAAAGAAATTAACCAAAAATTTTTAAAAAAGATGTACTTATAATGACAGTCTTTTGAAAGCCACATGTTTTCCTGATCTATTAATTTAGTAAGTGAATTAATTTTGCAAAGGCACTCTGGGTTCAGAGAGACAAATAAGATATGGTCCCTGTCTCTAGGGAGCTCACTACCATCTTTCCCGGGAGACAGGCTAGAGTACATTAAAGAGCAGTAGGGGAATTTTGTTCTTGGCAGAGGTACATTGTTGAATAATAATGTTTATAATAATATTTATAGGGCACTTGCTACAAGCTAGGTTAATCCTCACATCAACCGCATGGGTAAAAAGGGGAAACTGGAAAAGAAAGCTTATGGAATTTTCCAAAGCACAGAGACCAAAGTTGAACCCTGGAAGCTTGGCTCCACAGTCTTTGCTCAGCCATACTTAGCTCATTTGGTCCTTGGGGGAATAAATGAACAGTTGTACCAATAAACCAAGGCTCATGTCCCCAGAGCATTCTCCACACTGCGCCTCTTAATCCCCCAACTTCCTGCCTTGTGCCTCCTGGAACTCTTACTGGCTGCCTGGTCATCAGGGCTTGGCCCTGGTATGGATGAAAACATTGGAGCAGGTTGGCATCACTCTTGTCTCTGGCTGCAGATGGGCAGACTCCCAGGAGGGGCTGCCAGGTCAAAAGCTATTTTGCTCTTGGCTCATTTTACAAGCACATCATCTTTGTAAAGACCTGAGGCCCAATATCTAGAGCATGGAACTCTTGCAAGTAGTGGAGGAGCACCTGGCCTCTAGCCCCACATTCAATTCATATACAGGATAGATGGTCCCGACAGAGCTATGTGTGCCCAGGATTTTGTTGGAGAAATAGAAGAGAAGCCAATTGAGTTGTGTCCGCTTAGACTTTTTCTTTTAGCCACTTTAACAAGCTCCTAGTTGGTCTCCTTCCTGGAATCAATCCCTGACCTCCCCCCCAACCCCTGCCCCCCCATTCACCATCCTTTATCCATAGCATGTTTCTTCTACAGCTTTGGGACTAAATCTTATATCCCAGGCCTGTTACATCTGAGCCAAGCCAAATGCACTCCTTCAGTCCCATCTCCCACCACTGTACCCTACACCCCCAGTACTCCAAGAACACAGAACTATTTTCTTTCACATCGGCAAGCTTTTGACTATGTCCTTACGCCTGCTTGGAACATCTTTTTTGGCCACCCCCGCTTTCTCCATCGGAGGCACCCATACTCATCCCTGAGGCTTGCACACCACATCCACGGTCAGCTTTCTCTCCTTGACTGCAGAGATCGCTGCTGTTGCTCCAGGCTGTAGCATCGCACTAATCTAATTTCCTCTCCTTTAAGAGTAGGGGCACGTCTTAACATTGCATTCCTGTTGTCACAGGGTCTTGCACACAATAGGTGCTCAGTAAATATTGAGTGAGTGAATACATCAGTGTAGAGAAACCAGAGCATGAATGGAATCCAGAACAAGTTCTCGTAACTTCCTAGGGTTGGTTGCAAGTTAACCTGATATGCCTTGCTCTGCTTGGGAAGGTCTGTGGAAGAGAGCAAGGTGGATTCTAGTGAAATAAGAATCTTTGCATTGCAGCCTGTCTCCTGGAACAGAGTCAGGAGCTGGGCCTGGACTGTCCAATGGGAAAAGGATGTATTGATGAGGATAGAATTCTGAAAACCCCATGCAGCGGCTCTGATGAAGAGACAGGCCTGTGAGTATAAAGCCACACAGGCTGCTAGACTTTGGTCAGTCAGGCAAGCTATTATTTTTTTATGATGCTCTGGTGCCCCCCCCCCCTTTTCTCAGTGCACAGTAGAAAGCCCATATAATTGAACATCTAGCTTCAAATCCTACTTCTGTTATTTTAGCATTGGGTGGCCTCGGGCAACTGGCTTTACTTAGGTTTCCTCAGCAACCTCACAGGGCTTGGTGAAGACTGTCTGAGGCAATGAAGTGCTTTGCATAGTCCTGGCACATGACAGGTGTCCAGTGTTCCCTGCCCTGAAGAGGCCCCTTGTCTCCCCGAGGCTGGGGCACAGGTTTCCAAAGAGAGAAGAACAGCAGTTAGGCTCTGGAGATTAGCACATCTTGAAGAACAGCTGGAGTCTGAAGCAGGGCTGAACCCCTGGTAAGCATGCATGCTGCCTCTGCAGAGGACAAGGAGAGGCACTGAAGTTGGCCTGAGAGCAGGCAGGGGAGAAAAGGATGGAGAGGAGGCAAAGAAGAGAGGAAAGGGACCTGGCACAGAGAGGCTTTGATTTGCCTGTTGAGCAGGATACAGACTGACCTCTATGTGTTTGAAGAATAAACCCTGGGACTAAAATCCAGGGGGCTCCAACCCAAGGAAAAGAACCCTGGAACAGGGCCGCTGCTCCACATGCTGATGTAAGTGCCCCAACTTCTCTGAGCCTTAGCTCCTGCTTCTGTGAAATGGATCAGGAACACCCACCTCCTAGGCTTAGTGGGAAGCTTGAATGAGATCATGCTTGCTATGCCCTTAGCAAAGGGCCTGGTCCACAGCAAGTCCCTAGTAAAGACTGGTGGCTTTCTTCAGCTCATAGTTCACTGGGGACTCCTGTCTTATTGCCAACACAGAGTTAGGCAACAGGCAAGGGGTCCTCATTCCAAAGCCTTGAGGGGCAGTCAGTAACAAAGGACTGGCAAAGCAGCCTTAAATCCAATGTCTGGATCCTCCCAGTCAGGCAGAGAAATCTTGCCAGTAAGACGAAAAATAGAGGGAGAGATGCCTCTACCCACCAAAACATTCTCATCTCAATGGAATTAAGGTTCAAGAGACTGACTGAAGTCATGGGAAATCCCAGGGGTTCATCTGCCAGCCCATGTCACAGAGAAGAGGCAAATTTGCAATGTTGGGCGCATACTTCAGGGACTTGTTGGAAAAGCAGAAAAAGAGAGCACATGTTGGTGTTCAGACATTGGGCTCAAGGTCTTAGACTTGGCTCAGTTCTGCACTCATGCTTATGAAAACCTGACATCTTAAATAATTTCCCCCCTAAAAATGATTGGTAGGAAAACTTGTTCTTCTGCTCAACTGGCTGCAAACTTTATTCCTGAATGAGGACTACAAACCCCAACTGGGTGCCTCTTTCCCTTGGCTACAGGAGGGCTGGCCTTGTGCTGACTGCAGGAGCTATCCTCTCCTCAGCTTCTAAATACCTTTTACACCCTCTTTGTTTCCCAGCTCTTCCTTCTTATCTTTTTAGAAGGTTCCATTTTATATGCATCTTTAAAAGAAAATTTTTAAATGTATATACATTTTTAGTTGGATACAATACTTTTGTTTTATTTATTTTTATGTGGTGCTGAGGATCGAACCCAGGGCCTTATATGTGCTAGACAAGTGCTCTACTGCTGAGCCACAACCCAGCCCTATATGCATCTTTTATCAAGAGTTTTAAGAGCTTTTTGGAAGTAGGTGGATATAAATAATATATCTATGACTCAGCCTGGAATTCTTTCTCTTTAATTAAGAGAGTGATCTTTGCCCAGAAACCACCATTTGTCTGGGTTATCCCTGAGTCCTCAACATACCCACTGAATGTCCTGTGTCAACTTTGCTGATGACCAAGTTGGAAACCAATATTGGCATTGCAAATTCCCACACTGGGAAGTAATTCAGTTGAGTGAACTTGAGATTTAGAGTTAAACAGAACCAAGTTTGAACTGCAGTTGTGCCACTTAGTAGCTGTGTGAATTAGGGCAAATAGTTTAATTCTCATCTATAAAATGAGAATTGGCAACAGTAATTACCTTGCTAGTTATCTTAAGGATTAAGTGAAATAATACATACAAAGGACTTAGCAAAAAACCCAGTAAGGGTGAATGAACACTAATGATGGTGATGACAGTAACAATTAGCAGCATTTATTGAGTACTCACTGACTGCACAGAGATCACTCAATAAATACATGATACATCCTCCATGGAGAAGAAGAATGGTTGAAAGGAGGACTCCCCACTAATTGGGCCTGGAGGAGGCACTTATTACCTGTTCCAGAAGACAGCCCCTGAGATCTTCTGCATCTCTCCCAGTGCGGCTAGGAGGAGCGAGGACTTGCCGCAGCCCACCTGCCCCACGATCATGGTCAGCTGGCCTGCAGGGAGGGAGGATGGCAATGGGAGGGAAGCCAGGGACAGCCTGAGCAACCATCAATCAGAAGGACATTCAGACAGATATGCTCAGTCACGGAGCACTCATTATCTTTCCTCCTACCTAAAATCCCTAAGAAATTCTCTCTCACTTTGAGTCTTTCCTTCTGGAAATCGACATCATCCTCTGGCTTCCCAGGCTCTTCCTCTACTCTCACCCCCTAGCCCCCATCCCTGATCCTCCCTTGTGCTTCCCAGTGTGAGCCCAGCTCCTTGTGATTCCAAAGGGTGCCAACTGGGTTCCACCCCAACCCATCTCCACACTTTGCTCAAGGCACTGCCTCTGTCAAGATGTCCTCCCTACCTCTTCCACATGCCTTCCTTGGCTACTCAAGACTGATCATTCTGTGAAGAATCACCTATTCTGTTTGCAATGGTGGTCTGATATTAGGGCCCTACTTGCTGCTGCACATCTGGGCAGCATACAGATGCCTTGAGGACATGGCCCACCCCTCTCTAGCGTTCAGAGTCCAGAACACCCAGCAAGAGTGAGCCAGGGGCAGGTACTCAGCAAATGCTGATTTGGCTTTTTCTCTGTATGCGGGGCAAGCTGAGGGGCCATCTGGAGCAGGGAGCCAGGGCATACCTCGGGGGATTCGGATGGTAATGTTGGACAGTGTGGGGATTCCATCCGGGGTCCAGGTGAAGAAGCCTCCGATAATCTTTATTGGCCACACCCACCATGCAGAAGAGGACAGAAAGGCAAGGGGTTCTCAAAGTGATTAGTCATTCCTCCCACACTGCAAAAGCCAAAAGATACTGACTCCAACCTCCTGGTCACTTCCAGGGCAGAAGAATGGGGAATTGGCTTTCTCATGCTGGCCCCCTGCCCCAGGCACCCTCCTGAGAGAAAGCGGGACTCCCCACTGAGTCCCTAGTTTTAGGATTCCTACAGGCGGGAAGGATGACCTCTGGGTAGACCTCTGTGTTCCCTCTCTGGCTTTTTAGATGCTGAGCTTCCCCGGGGAGACGGTGCTGGGCAGCTGGGCAGCTGGACATAGGGACACACGGTCTAGGACTCACCTGGACACAACAGTTGTCAGCATCCCCGTCTACACTGGGGGCCAGCCTTTGGAGAGGGCCCATGAGGTCCCGATTATCCTCCCGGGCAGGACGCTTACGGTTCACAACCTTGAGGGGCTGGGGATGATGGTTAGGAGGTGAGGACCCACAGGGCTGGGGGTCCCTCTTCCTGGGAGGAAAGGTAGAGGCGCAACATGGCAGGGCAGAGCTTCAGGCCTTAGAGAGCAATCGCTGGGAGTAGCAGGGGGAGGCTGGGCACTCACCACCGCCTGGTACTTGCTGGCTTGGCCATGAGGTGCGGGCTCGCGGGGGGCACACTGCTCCTCGCGGATCTCTGCACTGGACAGGAACTCGCTCAGCTTTTGTACACTGCAGAAGAAGCACAAAGACACCCCTCACCCCTGCCAGAGGCAGAGGAGGGGAGAGGGAGGGTGTGGCCTGAGAGAGCAGCTCTGAGAAAGTTCCTGGTCCCGAGGGTGGCCCCCACAAAGCCCACACTGGAGAGGGACAGACCAGTGTTTCCCCCCAATGGAGATGGTACTAGATATTACCAGGAATTTTTACTCTAATTTTTTCAGGGATTTTCAGAGTTAGCTGGAGTGGGCTGGGGTCTGGATTAGAGGTTGAAATGGATAGTTTTTAAGGTTAGTTGAATGTTCAAGGTGGGTCGCTTGGATTATTAAGTTGAAGGATGGTTGGTGTTCTAGTTATTGCTAGAGTTAAGGTTGGTCAGTGTTTAGGGCAGTTAGGATTAGGACTGGTTATTAACAATAGGTAATATTTTGTGAGCACATATGCTCATATAAGGTACATACATGCCAGACACTGTTAATTGCTTTATAAGCATTACAGGATTGAATCCCCATAACAAGCTGCTGGGAAGGGGTTACTGCTCATGGAGAAAGCTCCTCCTGCCTCTTTACCCTTAGAATTTCCCTATGGACTTGGAGGAGGCACCTGAGGCTTCCCTAGTTCGGTTCATTCTCTCCCATCCTGAGGGTGTGGAAGCTCTATGGGAATGTCGAGAATGGTTTATATCCCTTTTCCTCCCTTTTGCTAAATGTCCAACAAGCTGGGTCCAGATAAGCCTCACTGAAAGAGCCTTAGCTACCCTGGTGTTTTGTCTCTGCAAATAGTAGGATTAGAGTGTTTGGAAATGTGATGTTTTGGGATCAGCAATGAGGATCCTGTCATCCTTGCATTTGTGGTTTCTACACAGAATCACAGGGCTAGAGAGGGTTGGGGGAGGGTTGGTCATTAGAAATCTCAATGCCAATGAAAGGAGGCAGCATAGATGCTAATTCCTGTTCAGCCAGCTATATAACAGAGTTATTTCCCCTTCCATCTTTGAAGCTCTGCTGAAGCTTCCTTGTGTAAGCTGCCCCTCCATCAGCTACTTCATTCCAACAGCTACTCCTTCCTGCAGATCTCTGAGACTCACCAGGGTCCCACAAATCAAGGGTGTTGCCTTCCTTGAGGCTGAAGACACAGAGGATATTTGCAATGTGTAGTCCCACTAGTGATAGGTGAGGACATGGCTAGCTCTTTAGAGAGGCAGGATAGGCTCTTGTTTTCAAGGAAATGATTCAGAGGCCTGAGGAGATCTTCACACCCAAAGTATGGCATTTCCCAGCTGAGCCTCAGCCTCTACCTTCAGGTTCTTGTTCCCAAGAGGGGGATTCTTCTCAGATCGGCAGTGTCGCTGCTGGGCTCTAGAGCCTAGAGCTGTAGGCCAACATGGTGTGACTGCCAGTGCTTGGGGAAAGCTGCTGCTGGAAAGGCAGCACAGATGATCCTCAGAAAAATGGCAGATGCTCAGCCTGGGTAAGACAATCTTTCAATGGCTACTGTCTGACACTTCAAGGGATGTCACGTGGGGTTGGTGCTGCTCATTCTGGGTGACTCTGGAGGGTGGAACTAGGACTAGTGATAAGAATTTATGCAATTTCAGCACCTTAATTTTTTTTTTTTGTTTTTGCAGAGTTGTCTTGGAGGTGACAGTGAGTCCCCTTTCCTTGGAGGATATAAACAAGTCCTTCTCCAATGTTGGCATGTTGGGAAAGGCTCACATGGCCTATGTCCCTCTGACCAGCCATAATCAGCATCAGGGAGGCCAGATCAACAGGGAGGTGAGTCCTGGGACAAAGAACTCTGGTTCCAGCTGTTGCTAGAGCAAGCCCTGGCGCTGATACCCAAGCTGCTCATCCAGCACCCTTCCCCAGACCCTCCTCTCACCTCACTAGAGCTTTGACTGTAGAGCGGACCACACTGGATAGCAGGAACAGCGGTGTGACCAGGATATGGAAGAGGGAGAGGGAGGCAAAGGCCACTGAGGGCGAGAAGTCAGACTCTTTGAAAAAGCTGACGTGGCCCACAAAGGTCTGTGGACAGAGACGCAAGTGAGGCCAAGGTGGCTCAGGGCATGGGCCCCCTTCCTCACTGAAGCACCCAGACCTAGGAAGGGAACTCTAAGACTGGCAGGGAGGGGGCATATAAGGGACCTTTTGGTTAGAGACATTCATCACCCTCACAGTCATCTCATGAAAATATCCTCAGCAAGTTTAGGACTTCATGCTGGAAAACAGGGGTTGCTCCCTGGTGATCCCTCCTGATCCTGCCCCTCCTTGCCATGAATGAACAGGGAGAAGTCCTGGGGTTGGTTAGGTCAGTGCTATAGATAGCTCATTTTCCTAGTCTTCAGTCAATTAAAATGCAAAAACACTCATTGCAAAGCCACCTCCTCACTGTGCCTACCCAGCTACTTGACTGGCTCAGCAGTCTGTTATCCACAAATCCCAAAAAGCCAAGCCAGGAACCAGCTCAATAAATCACATTGAAAGTGAATTCCCAAGCATGCCTGACAGACTGTGAACTCAACACAGCTCAGGGACACTGGCCCCAGGGGAAATAAATACGTCTTTTTAAAGAACTGCAGCCCTTATAGTGGCAGGGGATGGGAGGCCGGAGAGGGGCTGCAGGCTCGTGGGGCCCAGACCTTTCTGCAAGTGCACACTGCCTGTCCCCATTGCCAAGCTACACACAGCTTTTGTCAAAATCACTTTAGAAAACCACCATTGTGATATATCATGACGCGGGGACTTGCGGGTGGCATGTTCTTAAATATAAAAAAGCAGGTTACACAACTGCCTGTGCCACACAATCCTATTTTTGTAGAAATGACATATCATATGCCTTAAAAAAAGACTGGAAAGAAACACCCTAAAGATGGTAGCAATGGGATTATGGGGCACTTTAATTCTTTTTTATGTTTTTCTTTCAGAATTTTCCATCATTTCCACAGTAAATGTTTCACTTTTAATAATTAAAAATATTGATAGCTATTTTAAAAATGAACTTTAATTTCTCTAAATCCTAATTCTCAGATCTTCCAGGCCTTGAGGCAAAAGCCCTGCTGGGGTCAGTTATGGGAGGGACCCATCCCTCTAATTCAGCCCTGACACTGAGCCCCTTTTCTAAGGTCTCTGTGTGGAAAGGCCAAATATGGATGGCTCCCACTACAGATCTCCTCCCCCACCATGCCACCCCTGGAGATGGAGAAAAGATCCACTTACAATAAGGACGGCTGCGATGGGAATGGCCGTGTTCATGAAAACTGCAGAGGAAGAACAAGGGTGAGTTTAGCGGGAGGAATGAGACAGCAGGACATTAAGATGCCCAGGATAGTGGGGGCACTGCAGCCCCATGGGGTCCTCTCCCCAGCCTGCAGGAGGGGCTGGGATGAGGGGAGGGACAGATCTCCAGTCCTCTGGCTTCCGTCTCCTCACCCTGTTTCTCTTATGCCTGACTTAAGTCTTTATTTAAAGGCTTAGGTGCTTTTATTCTGCTCCATGTGAAGGGGGTGAAGGAAGCCCTGTGGGAAAGTGGTGGGAGAAGGATTGCAGAGCTGCTGCCTGAGGCCAACTGTGAGGTCACAACATGTTTCCGGAGGCTCCAAGAGGCTCAAAGCGGCTATTCCTTCCTCTGCTTTAGAGGAAGGAACAGATACGTCCCTGTATCTACCCAAGCCATGCTTGCTATGATGCAGCAAGCTTCCCAGTCTCCTCTGCTTCTTGGTAAAGATTTCAAACTCATCCACATTGAGGTATTAGTGACCAAGGATAGCTTACATGGGGTCTTCCCTAGACCTAAGGCTTAGAGTCCATATTAGGTGAGTCAGCTGGTTGGCTTCCTTATTCTAGTAGAAGTGAAGCCTCAGATCCTCCATATGGACTCCAGGGGGCAAAGGTAGCTGGACTTCAAGTCACACAGGACGGAGGCCCTGTTAATTATACACTAGGCATCCTTGAGCAGGTCATTTACCTTCTTGTGCCTCAGTTTCCTCACCTGATTTTAATAAACTTGTACTTACCGGCTCACACCCTAAGGTCCAAAGAGATAATATAGGTGACAGGCTCTCTGAGCCCTGAGTGCCACCTGAATATCAGATCTCATGAGTGACTTGTGTAGACTTGCTCCATAGATCACAGCTGTTTGCCCAGAATGTGAGATACCCAAAAGAACCCTGATTCTACGCCTGGCCTTCCTGAGAGAGCAATGTCCCTGCAGCAAAAGTGACCATCCCAGCTGCTACCTTCCCATCTCATCTTGCTTCCTCCATTCTCTTCCAGGCAAGCCCAGAAAGGAGCCTGTTTATGTTATTAGCCAAATTATACCAGAAAGACACGAAGTCAGAAGCCAGGAGCAAAAGGTCAAGGGCTTAGCCTGTGCTCATGGCCCCTGTCTAATGAATGGCAAAGACTTTGAAACTCTCAAGTCCAAATAGTCAACACCATTCCTGAGGCTGGCTGACTGCCCGCTTACTGTGAGCGTCCTATGCATGCTAGACACACAGTGTACACTGAGGATAGGGTCCCCAGCTTCAGGGAATCCCAATGCATGGAAGGACACACATGGCCATTACCCTTTTGGGGATCCCAGTCAGAAGAAGGAGGCAGAACTATGCTCCCAGGCAGCCCCTGATATGATAGGAAGATGAAGAACATGACCCTAGGAAGCTCTGGACCAGAGAGAAAAGACATTGTCCTCATTTGGGGGGAATTCCTAATCTGATGGGTGAGACAAAACCCATGCTGTGGGGGAACCCCCAGCCTCATAAAGTACATATGGCTAGAGCTCTTGACACATTGCTCACCTATGACCATAAGGCTTTCTTCCTTTTTTTTTTGGCAGTGCTAGGGACTAAACCCAGGACTTGTCTATGCTAGGCAAGTGCTCTCCAATGAGATATATCCCCAGTCCCCTTAAAAAAAAAAAAGTTGCCCAGGCTGACCTTGAACTTGCAGTCCTCCTGCCTCAGCTTCTTGAGTAGCTGGGAGTACAGACATGAACCTCCACCAACCATAAGGCTCCTTATTAATACCAGTGTCATACATGATTGTGCTTTAATTGCACTTCCTGATAAAGTCTGGGTGGTCTCCAGTTGTCCACCACAATGTCACCGCCCTCATTTGTAGTTGCTAGCAGTGAGCAGCATAGCACTACTGATTACAGTCACGGTAAAAGGGGTCCAGATATAGGACATAGGATATAGGATGGTCATCACTGGCTGGGGAGGACAGGAAAGAGGAGGACACTCATCAGGCCTGGGCCATTGGCATCACTGGCCACATAGCTCTGAATGAGAGGGAGCCCTACCTCTCCCCTAGAGGGTCAATTGCTCCAAGATGTTCCCTGGGGCAGGGGCCTCTCTTCTGCCTTCCTTGACCCATCCCCATAAATTCCTGATGAGGAGGGGCTCAAGCTGTAGAAGACGCATATGCATCAGCACCCACTGGCCCCCTGCCCCCCAGGCTGAGAGCCCTCCTTCACGTTCTGGGGCATAAGCTGGGAATTGGATTGTGAATTGGTGCAGTGTGCTTGGAAAGCAATCTGGTGCTTTGTAGCTAGCGCTACACAGAAGTTCAGACCTTCTGATCCTGTAATCCGTCTCCTGAGAATTTATCCTGAATAATCATTCAAGAGAAGCACAAAGCCATCAGCAAGATGGTGTTAGCTGCAGTGCTATCCATCACATTAAAACAAAGCCACAACCCCAGCAACAAAGCACCCAAACTAAATAAACTCGACACTTCCAACAGGAGGGACTGTCTTAGCAAATGATGGTACATGACCTCTCAGGGAGATTTTGCAGTTGCAAAGCATGTGATAATTGATATTTTATTCTACTGCATGTTTTTCCTGGTCATGATTTTTTTTAATTTATATTTTTTTCTGTTTTGTTGTCTTTATGCTTATAGCCATCAGAACTCCTTTGAGAAATCAGACAAGCTATAAATAAATTTAAAAGTGAACATTTCAATGCTGATGCAGCAATATAGAGAGTGATTATGACATAATTAATTTCCATGCTGTTCTAGCTATTGTATACAGATGATGAAGAATGAAAATGTGATTTTCCAGTTTCTCTACCTTCTCCTGGAAAGACGCCAGGGAGTTCCAGGTCCCCTTTGGGGTTGGGGACTAGGGTAGTGGGATCACTGTCTGCTTGTGTTCCAAAGGCCTCTCTGGAGACCATCCATGGCCCCTGGGGTGGATGTGACCAGCTCTGGAGATGCCAGTGCTGGGAACGGGGAGACCTGGGGCTGCTGTGGGCCCTGGCTCCTCTCTGAGCACAGCAGACAACTGGGGTTTGGGCATGGGTTGCTGGGCATCCACCCCCCTATCATGGGGTTGAAGACCTGAGGCCTTGCTCCCATTTTCCTGAACTACATAAAGCTCTGCAAGATTCTAAAGTGGAGGGAGGGATGGGATGGGAAACATAACCAATGATAGATTTCTCCCCTACTGTGGCACAGAGTGGGGTGACTCACCTTGATTTGATTCAGAAAAAAACAAAAACAAAACACAAAAGATGAAAAACATAACAGGATTCAAATCTTGAGTGATAGGTAGCAAGACATACTTGTTAAGTTATGTTAAGTGAAATAGAAGATGACAGAAAGACGAGAGTGTGATGTTGTTATGGAAGGTTAGATTACATGTGGGCAGGCCTGAAGGTGCTATCAAGCAAAAAGGTCTTCTGTGATGGTGTAGAGATATGGGTATTTTAAAAATTATTCTCTAAGTCTTATTCATTCAAAAATTATTTTTTGAGGTTCTCACTTATTTCAGGCTTTGGGCTGGGATCTGGAGGTACCAAAGTGAGCAAATGTATCAGCTTTTCCTACTCCCCATCCTAAATAAAATAATAAATCTACCAAATTCAAAAGCAGGGCTCAGTCACCATTCCCACTCCCCTGGCTTTGTCCATGGAATGCTGTTTGGCCTTGTGGGTGCCAGCCAGCACTGCAATACCAGGAGCTTTTCACTTCCTAAGCATCAAGAAATATTTCAGAAGCCTTGCATCAGGGAGGCACAGCCAGCCATTTGTGCCTCTGGTTAACTTCATCTTGGTTCCTTGCAGAGGGATGGTGGAGGGGCCTGCTGCCTTGCAGCCTGGGTCTAATTGCAAGTTGCACCTTCAGGAGGGGAAATGTATTTTGAAGTAACAGGGCTATTTCCCTTTCTGTCCAATTGTCAGAGAAGTAAACAGAGGGGGAGGAAAAGCAGGTAAATAGTATTTCTATTGCTGGAAGCTGTGGGAGTGCATCAGGAGGCCACTCAGTCAGACTGATTTGTGACTCCTAAATTGATGAGCCTCCCTGTTTCCTCCTCAGCCACCCTCCCTGCCAAACCAGGCCAGGACAACTCACTGTGGCTGCATCAACTGGCAGAAGGAAGGGCAGATGTTGAAGAATTTCAGAAGAGCTGGACGAAGGAAGGGGACGAGGTTTCAAGGTCACCTTGTCCCCCTATGCTAGCTGATCTGACCACTGAGGGGGACAGAGGGTAAGCAAGATTTGTAAATAACAGGCAGGCTCTGGGTTGGGGAAAGGGTCTATGCTAGGTGCCACCATCTTGCTGGCCCCCAATCCTCATGAGTGGCTGAGCTGTGTTTTGGGGTTTCTTTGTTTTTCAGGATGCAGTATGAAGACAGTCACATTGACTGACTGTGATTCAGACTTCTGAGCACAGAATGCTAAAAGAGATGGCAAACACATCTTTCACTTAAATGCCTTCCATGGCTCCCTCCTGAAGCACAACACAGATGGTCCTGCAGGAGCTAGTCTTGTTGCCTTTCTTCACCAAGTTCTGCAGGAGTTTGGGACACACCATCATCTCTCTCTGGAGGCCTTTGTGCCTGCTCACCCGGCTGA
This sequence comes from Marmota monax, assembly GCF_021218885.2. NCBI lineage: Eukaryota > Metazoa > Chordata > Mammalia > Rodentia > Sciuridae > Marmota > Marmota monax. The sequence continues at coordinate 8,945,345 of NW_026695230.1, read as the reverse complement.
CTCATGGTCAACCTGAGGGAACTAGCAGTGGGTTCCATCTCTGATAGGCCTTCCCTGACACCCACTGCTCCTGAGACTAGATTGGATACAACTTGTAACTCTTATGGGTAAGAGAATACCCTTTTCTGTTCTTGTCACTTATGACACTGGGCTTCTCCAGTAGACTGTAAGCAATGTGTGGGCTAGGACCAAAGTGTTCTCACCTAATGCCTAGGCAGGGCCTAGCTCATGGGAGATGCTCATTAATATTTGTTAAATAAGTGAAAAAAAACCCAAAAGACCCAGGCCAGGCAAGTAACACCAAAAAAAAAGGGGGGGGGCACAGATAGAGGGGCATTTGGAACTGACTCTGTGGCTCTGACCACATGCACAGCCGCAGTTCATGGACACAGCCATCCACAAGACTGTGAGTGCCTGAACCATGCCCAGTCCTTCCAATATCCACTTCATTCCATGCCCAGGGCTTCCATAAAGCCTGGCACAGAGAGAGGGCCCTGGAATTGGTGCTGCAAAAAGGTCAAAATGAACTGGAGGCCTATTGGTTGGTTGACTGATAGGACCTATGAAAATGCCTTTGTCTCCTCTGCAAAGCCTGTTCTCAAAACAAAAACAAAAACAACAAACAAACAAACAAACAAACAAAAACCAGAAGCACCTAGAGTTCTGCTGCTTCTGTAAGCAAATGAGGACTGAGCTGACTTCTAAAGGGACTAACCACAGCACCTGCCTTTAGCTTTCTCCCACTTTGTCTTCTACTCACTGAAATCCTATCTATCATTCAAGGTGCAGCCCAAGCCTTTTCTATGTTAATCTCTGTGTAACCTCTTTGGCCACTTGGGCTTCTTTCTCTGTGCTCTGCCATTTATACTGGCAGAGTATACTGGCTAAGGTCCTCCATGAGTCATTGCACCTTGCTGAGCTTCAGTCCTTTCTGCTATACAATGGGACAGTAGAGCCACACACCTCACAAGTCATAATGAGGATTAAGTGCCGTCAGACTTGCTAGGCAGCCAGCACAGAGCTGGCCACACAGTTTGATACTTATTGTCACATGGTTCTATGCATGTGCCCTCTGACTTCTCAGAGAGCATAAACCAAAAAGAATGCAGAGCATATCTTATGGTTCCCTGCATCATCCTGGTGCTTAGCACAGGGAGGGGCTCACATATACACCTCGTTTAGCATCCACTAAGTGACTTACATCTGTTTTCCTTCAAAAAGAAATATGGATTCTGATGTTGGGAAAGCTGTGTCTCTTTGCTTTTCAGTCTTCTGCGCCACCAGGGTGCCACATATGGGCTGTCAGTGACACTGACAATGAGACCATCAGATAGAGTATCAGAGGCAATCTTGTCTGCCCTGCAGGCTTGAGTGCATGGCCAGTCTGGATGACCAGACTGAAAGCCCAGCAGGCATCCTCGGCTTGGGCCCCATCAGGAAACATGACTCCCAGGCTCTTCTGTGTTGCCAGGACCCCATGACTGGCACCAGGGGTGAGAATAAGAGATTCCCATTACCTCAGCCTAATGACCTGTGTCTTGATCCCAGTAACAGGAGGAGGAAGTCCAGGAAGAGGCAAATGAGAACACACTGCAAACATGTGCCGATGACTGGGCAGTACCCCAACACCACCCATATCTCTCCCACTCCCAGGGCTGGTTCATGAGAAGAGACACATCTCTGGAAGGATGACACATTGAGCAAACAGAACCCACCTTTCAGCGCTCTACCTGAAGGACATGAGAACTTATTCCTTCCAGCTAGTGTGTGTTTCCATCGTTATCCAGCGCCCTCTCCATCACCTTTCCCAACCTCTAGCAATCACTATTTGTCTTTATGTGTCTGGCTTATTTCACTTGAATTCTAAAGTTCTAGTGCCCAGTGAGGGGACTATAGTTCACACTAATTATCAGGATTTGACTAGTATACATGGTATACATCTATCAAAATTATCACACTGTACCCCATAAGTACAATTAAAATAATAATTTTAAAAATACCTCCTTGAGGCCTCTTCTTTTTCTATTCCTTTCAGAGGCAAACCTGGCTGTTCTCTTTGTACCTATAGGCCACCTGGATGGGTTCATAGCCCTGGGAAGGCTCCTGCTTGGTTCCAGAGCCCCCTGCCCCTTCCAGAGTCATCTTGGCTCTTGACAAAATGAAGTCTCTTTCCTTACATCTTCGTGGTCACAAAGCCATGGCTTGTCTTTTGAGGGTCCCAAAAGGACAAAGAGAACCTATTTTGATGGGCTAGCCAAGAAACCTAGGCATTGTAGGATGTTGTTTACATAGGAAAACATGTCCCATGTTATAGTTTGGAATCCACAAATACACCTAGGAATATACATCTCCTAGGAGTAGTCAAAGTAGCAGCCACCTACCCCAGGTTGCATTTCCTGAGATTCTCCTACTTTGTTACTCACTGTGCCTAGAATCTTGAGGACCCAATGCCACCATGTTCCTTGCTGCTTACCTTCCCATTGTCCATGTCAGCAGTGGTGATCCTGCCCCACCTCATCCTGCCACGTTGTTGCTGGGAGAAGCCCCTTAGCTGTTGGGAGACGCCTACTCCCACCCCAGCAGCTGTTCCCAACTGCTGAGAGTGACTGTCAATCAGATATCTCTAACACAGGGGACTGTATGCAAGGGTGAGGGTTCTGTTAACCCAAACAGCCCAGAGACAAGAAGTTGAACTGACAGAGAGGGAAGACATGGACTTGGGCCTGGGGGCACTGACTTTCCTGGGTTCCCAGATGTTCCATCTAATTTCTCTTGTCTCATGGAGTGAGTGTTCAGCCCCTCTCTGAGCATCACAGGGTCGAGGATGAGGATGAGGAACCTGAACTGTCTTGGTGAGGAATCCAGTAAGCACGGGCTGCCTGCCATGCCCACAGCTTCATTCTGAGAAAATCAGGTCCTAGCAGGACTTTCTGTATAAATATACTATTATGGTTTAGATATGATATGACCCCTGCCAAAAGCTCATGTGAGATAATACCAAAACATTCATAGAAGAAATTATTGGGTTATGAGAGCCTTAACCTAACCAATGTATTAATTCATTGATTGGGAATAACTGGGAATTGGGAATAACTGTACGCAGGTAGGGTGTGGCTAGAGGAGGTAGGTCACCAGGGGCATGTCTTTGGGATACATGTTTTGTCCCTGGTGAGGAACAGTCTTTCTCTGCTTCCTTGTTGCCATGTCCTGAGCTGCTTTCCTCTACCACACTCTTCTGCTGAGATGCTCTGCCTCACCTCAGGCCCACAGCAATAGCATCAGCCATGGACTGAGACCTCTGAAAGCATGAGCCCCAAATAAACTTCTCCTCCTCTGTTGTTTTTGTTGGGTCTTTTGGTCACAGCGATGAAATAGCTGACTAAAACATGGCTTGTACCATGCCTAGTGGATGGCCTCGCCACTGCTGACTGGAGTGGAAGTCCTGCCCAAGGCATAGGACATCCTGGTCTGGCTGGCCCAGGGGGTGCTCAGTCCCAGTTGTGCCCTGCAGTAACCCTTGTATTGAGGGTGGTCACCTGACAGCATGAACACCAGGAACACACAGATGACCTGAGCACCATCTCATTCTCCACGAGGCTTGCTGTATGAGTTTATCTGGAAGATATTCCCAGCATATCCTCCATTAGTGCCTGCTCTGCCATCCCCACAGGTGTGTCTCTTCCCATTGAACCAAAAAGAAACAATTTTAGCTGGGGGAGGTGGTCAGCATGGACCAGCTCTCCTCATTTCCTCTTCTATTCCCACTCCTGTTATCGCCTATTCTAGATTGTTTCTCTTCACCTAAGAGTCACCTTGCAATACCCTCGCTTTCGTGCCCTTACCCATGGAGGTCCCTAGCACTCTGGAAAATAGCAAGAGAAGACTTCATAGGGTCTAGTCTGACTCATGCTGCTAACCTAAGGAGTAGCTTCAGGAACACAGTCCTCCCTGGGCCTCAGTTTCATCTGTAAAATGGTTGCCCAATGTGCAGAGAGCATTTTCCATTTACTCTTCTTGCCACATTCTATGCGGGATTCCCACAGATCTGTCTTCTCACAAATCCTCTCTTCGGGTTTGTTAATTCATTTAACTTGTCCATTGAATTAGTTTTTTCTTTTCTTTTTCTTTTTTTCCTCTCCAGGTTATTTTACTGGGCCCTTCTTATACATAATGGCTTTTAAACTGGAGCAGTCAGGGAACCCAAGTGAGGTCTGCCAGTTGCTAAATATCCACACTCCACTTATGCAATTCGGAGGTAACTACTGTGGGGTGAGTCCTTGGAGCCATGAGACCAACTGTGAGATAATCACCTGACCTCCACGTGCCCTCACTCTGGCCAGGGGATCAATGTTCACTGAATTAATCTCGATAATGAGAAGTTTAAATTCTGAAAGTTCTTTCTATTCTTTTCCCCTGATACTTTCCCCCTATGTTGCCTTGTTGGTTTTATACCTTCTTTTAGCTCTTTGGTTATATTAAATACATTTATTTTATTGTCTTGTAGACTATTCTATCATCTATAAATATTGAGAGACTAACTCTTCTATTTTTTGAACCTGCTGATTCTCATCTTAGTGCTACATTTTCTCTTGTGGCTTTTTATTTCCTTATTATTAGTTCATCATTCAACAGGAGTGATCACCATAGCAGTTCTATAGTTTCTGTAAAGTGGCTTTTATATACAAGTTTATCAGTTTTGATTTTTTTCTTGGATTAGGGTTCAAATCACTTGATTAGTATAGCTTTAGTCCCTATACCTGTGAGTCCCTCAAACTTGGACATCTGAACTCTAAGGATCTTCTTTTTCATGGCCCCAGATGAATGGAAGCTTCTTCTTAGCTTCCCCAGGGCAGTGGCAGCTCAGTCTGACTTGCTAAAAAGTCCTCACATTTAGAAGAATCAGAAACTGTTGTTATTTATTTGCTTACTGCTCCCTGTCAGTAACATATCAGGTCTATGAGGAATGAGGCCTCATCTGTCTTTCTCACTAGTGTATTCTAAAGGTCAACATGGTGACTGCTCAGCGGGCTCTTGGTACATGTCTGTGGGATAAATGAATGAGAGCTGTGTGATTTCTGGGGGCTCAGCTACCACAGTCTGTTGGAGATCCCCCTGGGTTGGATGACCCAAACCCTCCCACTTCTGTCACCATCACACCTCACCCAAGCCTATCCTTGCATGTAGGCAGCAGCACCCAGGGCTGGCCTGTTGGGCGGACTCACTGGAGATGGAGGTGTAGACAGCAAAGGCCCGGAGGCTGGTCATCTCCTTCCTGCGGGTCATCTCCACCCGTGTGCAGAAGATGTTCTCCCAGGCGTACAGCTTGAGCAGCTTGATGCCACGGAGCATCTCATTGGTCTGCTTCAGTCTCTCATTGGAATATTCCTGAGGGAGTCAGTGAGTCAGAGGGGAGATGCCTTTATATCCACCCCACCCAAGAGAGAGGCACTGAGTCAATGTCCTCATCCTTTACCCAGCTCCTGTTCCTACAGGGATGCTTCCTGCCCTTTCCTTTAATCCCATTTCACAGATACAGAAGCTGAGGCCTATAAGTGAAGTGTCCTACCCAAGGTCAATGACAGTGTGGATGTGGAAGAGGGGACCCGCTGATGTGAGGGTAGGGGAGGAAACAGACATTGAGGAAGGGTGGGGAAGGGGACCTTTGGACACTCACCAGTGTGCTCCGCTGGGCTTGGGAGAGTTTGGTGGCCACAAAGTACTGGACAGGGGCCAGTAGAATGATGACAGCTGCTCCAATTAAGGCACTGACCCCAAGGATGTAGTAAAGGAGAATCACACCCACGATGATCTGGAGGAGGGTGGCAGGATGAGTTCTCTGACCTGGAGGCTGCCCTGCCAGGGGACAAAATTCCCCTCCCCAGTTCACTACAGTGGGACAGGCCTTGGTGCCCAAGTTTCCAAAAGGTCTTGGGAAGACAGTGGGGCATGGGAGGATGTGTGACAAAGCATTCTCAGAAGGAAGGATGATCAACATGATGGGCTCTCACATGAGCCATTTCTGGGCTGGTAACTAACTGCATTACCTGCAAGGCTGCCTCACTCTCAAGCCTACTTTCCTGATGGAAGGGTCGGAGCTGACACTGCACCGGGAGCATAACAACATGTTTTGTTCTGTGTGCTGGATACTGAGGCTGACATTTTACTCTCATTGGCGAAAGGTGATCCCTGAACAAAGGGACAAAATTGCAGCATCCATGATGCAGACAAAACCAGCCCTTGGTGCAAGAGACTGTTTTTCACTCTCATGCTTTTGGTCTCTTTAAATTTTTAGTGAAGCTGGCAGGTATTCTTTGATAAGAGAATTCATTGTTTCTAGATTTATGTAAATGACTGCCTGCTTGTGAATATTTATGAGAAGGGTAAATCATTCTCACCAGTCCCCAAAGCACCAAGATGACAGTTTCCCAGGTCGCCATTAAAGGCAGGCACTTCGTTTAGAAATACAGGGCATACTTTAGAACCGATGTACTAGCTTCCTTAGTTGAAAAGAAAAAAGAAGGATTAAAAAGTCACCTGGGTTGGCCATGCAGTCCCTGAGCCCTGCACCAGACTAGCATTGAGCTCCCTGCACCACCCTAAAGTTGGAGTAGGCGGCAGTTCTGCAATTTCCATTAATCACAGAAAGCCTCCTGCATTAGCAGGTGTCTGAGAGGTTCTGAACTGACCCATCATCACCTGCCTCCCAGCGATTAACTCATGTTATATGCTGGCACAGGTGGGCAGAGGGCCTCGTTAGGAGATGAACCTCCTACCCTGGCCAGGCCCACCCTGTCATCCACCTGGAAAGTTCTCCCACATCCAGTCCTTTTCCACATGAGCTGTTTTCATAAGTAGGCAGTTCGGCTGTTCTTTGGCCACTGGGTTTATGCCACACACTGAGAAACCTCTCAGGGCACCCTGAGCCACTAATAAGGCACCTGTTGGGGGCCAGTGTCTGTACCCACACCACCTCCAAGGGACTGGCAGTGACTGGGGCAGGAGCTAGGGCTATAGCTATTGTTCCTAGGCTCCTTCTGATGCTTCTATGCCCCCTCCCACCCTGTTCTTCTTGGACTCCTTGGTTCATTCCATTCTTCTACAGTGGTTGGAATAGCCCTCTTGGGAGATAATACCAGAAATCACTAATTCCAGGTGTGCAAAGCAAGTATTAGGAATTAAAGGGCTATTCTTCACAGGTTATAAAGTATCTACTGTAGTGGGGAGATCACAGTCCCCGGGGTCTTTGGCCCTGAGTTATAGTGCAACCCCACCACTTATCAGTTGTGCAATCTTGGGCAAATTACCTAACCTCTCTGAGTCTCAGAAAGTATTCATCTTTAAAATGGTGATTATAATGCCTACTTCACTGGACTGTCATGAAGATTAAATGAACCTCTACAATAGGCACCTAAAATAGTACCTTGCATGAAGTGGGAGATCAATGCAAGGTGGATAACCTTTCTTTAAAATATAAAAGTCTCGTGGGAGCCCTGTCACAAGGGAACCATAGAAAGGAGATATGTTGGTAATGTGCTGTTATTAATTCCCTATGTGGCCTTGGACCCTTGCCCTCTCTGGGCTTCAGATACATATGGAATGAGGAAACAGGTTTCTACCATGGCTGAGTTCCTTAACCTTGATGCATGTCAAGGGACAGCCCCTAAAATTGCACGCACATGTGTGAATAAAATTTTTTTCTTTATGAGAAATAGAATTTGAAAGTATATGTAGAAGAGCAGTTGCCTAGAACTGGGGGCTGGGATGAGTAGACTGCCAATGGGGACAGGTTTCTTTTTGGGGTATGAAAATGTTCTAAATTTGTGATCGTTGCACAACTCTGTGATTATACAAAAATCCACTGAATTGTATCATTTTAAGTAGATGAATTATATCTCAACAAAGCTGTTAATTTTTTTAAAGTGTGTTACCAAAAAAAAAATAGATTATGCACGAGGAGAGCCCTTGGGACTCACACAGGAAGAGGAAAAGGAGCTAACTGCAATATTACAAAAAGCCTCTTGCGCTCTGTGGCCAACCAGGTTGCCCAGAGAATCCTGGCCAGGCTGTTTCCTTGCCTTGGGGCTGAAATTATATCTACTCTTTTTGAAGGGTGGTGCTGGGGATCGAATCCAGGGTCCTGCACACGCTAGGCAGGCACTCTATCACTGAGCTACCTCCCCAGCTCTCAACAGTCAACAGTAACTCCTGTATGCTGGCCAGATCTTTAAGTGGCAAAGGTTATAGTGTTGATTAATTAAAAATGAAAAATCAACCAAGTGTAGTGGTGTATGCCTGTACTTGGGAGGCTGAGGAAGTTTGGGAGCTTGGGGCCAGCTTGGGCAACAGAGCAAAAGCCACCTCAAACAACAACAAATCAGAAATCACATGCTATTTCATGATAAATATGCAAAGTAATTAATTAGTGCAGATAAAAGTCTCTGCCCCCTCTCTTGTGTGTAAGGTTTCAATTACACAAATGAGAGGGCCTGGGACAGTACTAGTCACCAGCTAGTACTCTGAGCAATGATGCACATGCAATAAACACCATACATACTAGTAACAATAACGTAACAGGTTCAGTGGGTGAAATCTTATAAAGCAGGTTGTTCAAGGGGACACAACAGAAAGAACTCGTGGGTAAAAAGCTGGTGACTGCAATAGATGAGCTCTCCAGGCCCTTTCATGCTTTTGTAGTCATTGCTCCTTCTTGGCAGAGGGGAGCAGGGCAATCTGAGCATGCATATGTAGTAATGGTAACTGCATAGACAGCTGTTCCTCCTGCCCTACGTTGTGTCTTCCTAGCTGTCTCCCTGTGTGAGTTGCTGCTTCTATTTTCCTTTAATATATTTTAATTCTACGTTTTACAGGCAAGGAGGACCAATACACTCCACTTAAGATTAAGGTTTATGCAATCTGTATTCCAAGAACCAATGGATTCTGATAAAGCCTCACTCATAGCAAACACTTAGATGTCAAGGGATCTGATGTTGCAAGTGACCACTGCTGGGTACTCTGCTTGGTGTTTACCTACATTATCTAACTGAATCATCACTGCAACTACAGAGAGTAGGAATTGTTCCCCTTTCACATATGGGAAAACCAAGGCTCAGAGAGGCTAAGTATTTTCAGCAGCCTGTCTCATCTAAAGTCCAGACACCTTCTACACTAGGCCAATCCTGTGGACCCTGAAGCCTCTCTGGAAAAGAGTCTGGGATTTAAGTTTCTGGTCTGAGCAGTGAGGTGAAAATTCATTCCCATGACAGGCATCAGATTCCATGGAGGAACAACTCCAGAGATAAGAGTGCGTAAGAGGCCAGGATCAAGTAAGGAGGATTCTCCTACTAACATCCAGGAAGGATGTGTCTGCTCCTGGGCCAGTGCTGGAAATTGTCCAGTTTCAAAACATATCACATTTTTAATTTCCAAAAATAATACACACTTATTGGAGAGCTTAGAAACAAATAAAGAAAACAAAAATCACTTGCAATCCCATCTTGGGGACTTCCACTTCCTTCTTCTGATTGACTTTGTGCAATGTATATATATATTGACTTTGTGCAATATATATATTGTATATATATGCATATTCAGTTTAGTAGGAAGCCTACTGCACATACTATTTTGTAACTTCTTTTTCTTTTTTTAAAGATACATTATAATCCTAGTGACTTGGGAGGTTGAGGCAGGAGGACTGCAAATTTAAGTCTCAGAAATTTAGCAAGACCCTGTCCTAAAATAGAATGTAAAAAGTGCTGGCGATGTAGCTCAGTGGTAAAGTACCTCTGGGGTTCAATCTCCAGTACCTAAATAAATAAATAAAGATACATCAGGATCATTTTGTAGTGTAATTAAGCACTTTGTTATAACATAACTTTTAGTGTCTGTAGAAATGTTCCACATGTGATTATTATACAGTTTATTTAAAGTTGGCTGTAGTTTCAAAGTCTTAATGACACAGCCATCTCTGATTATTAAGAGATGGTTAGACACTTGCAATGTTTGAGATACTAAAGGGACCCAGGGGTATACCTCATGGGGACCCTAAGGGGTAACAGATACAGGCAAACAGAATGGAAATGGTGAGTGCCTAGAAACTGGACACATGCCAGCAGATCATGGTTTTATGTCCTGCTTCCACCCCCATCCCACAAGCACACATTCAGTACCTGTACTGGCATAGCCCAGAGGTTTGGGCATAAGAAGAAAAACCACATGAGTTGGTTGGTGTCGATGGCCACCAGGTTGCAGATCTGCCCAGCAGTCATTTCCCCCATGGACAGGTTGGAGGTGGACAGGTGCATAATTTTATTATAAATCTTGGTCTAGAAGCAAGAGCAGAGTATTTCACATTCATCATCATCACCATCCTGTTCACCAGCCCAAATGTCGTGGTTCTGGAATGTGCCAGGGTTCCCCATGCAGCCTTAGAGCAGTTCTGTAAGGGGCCTGTGTTCCCATTCTAGTTTCACAAACAAGGCAACTAAAGGCTCAGAGAGGGAAAGGGTTTAGTTACAGATCAAGTCACTCAGGGAAGGAGCAATGAAATGAGGATGCCGGGAGCTCCTTTCCAGCAAGCAAGGTCTCTCCCTTGAGCTACAGGACTTAATTGGCTCTTAAATCTTAAAAGCAGATCTTTGTGTCCAGCTGTACTCTTGATTTACCAGGGGCCAGTGGAGAACACATTTCAAAGCCATAAAAATGATAAAGTGGGGAGCTGCCTGCTACAATGTGGCCTTGTCCACCCTGGGGCAGCAACACACTCTGGGATCAAGTCAGTCATCTGTTGAGTCTTGAAACAAATCAGGATTCAGTCTTGGAAGAGCGGATGTGAGACATGACCATGAATGCTAGCTAGTCACTCCCAGTACCATCCTGCACTGCAGCCACTCCAGGATCTGCATGGGGCTGTCAGGGAAGAGCCGTGGTAAAGGTTTCCCATGAGCTCTGCGTCTAACAGCTTTATGTGCTGAGTGAGTGTGCCTCCCAGAAAGATTGCAATTTTCAGGCTATGTGCTCTTGAACAAGGAAAAAGTCATTTCTGTCTTAAGTGTCCTAGGGATGCCTCCTCTCTAATGCAATTCTATTGTGCATCCTGCTGTAAAGTGGACTCCTAGTCTTTAATTTATCTTTTTATAAACTCAGGATTTTGGGGGGTGGAGGTCATGTTTTCTTAAAGGAGAAAGCTACTCTATGTCTGTCTGGGAATTCATAGGCATCATGGGTAAGGTTTAAAATAAGGACAATGATATTTTTGGACAAATCTATATACTTCCTAGGTTATGTGAGATAGGGTCTTAAAGGATAATCACCTACTTTCAATGAAGTGGGCACACAGAGTCAACTGTCAAGTAAAGCACTATTAAGTAAAGGCCGGGACACATAAAATTGCACACCAACTGAGAGCCAGTATATATTTTTAAAAATTATATATAATTCAGGAATTTCACATAATAACTTTTCATGCAAAAAAAACATGGTTATCCTCAAACTCATGAAGAAACAGACTCTCATCTATGAGTGTAAATTCTCTGTAAATAATTTTCTGGAAATCTCTGAGGGGAAGAAGGTTTTCTATTTTCTAATTAGTTTCCATGATAAATGCCAGTATTTTCTTTTTTGCGGCATACGGATCAGTCTCTGTTATTAATGCAAAAGATTTGGTTTGATAAAAACAATTACATGCTAATACATTAAGAAGCCACTTTTGGCTCTTTTAGTGTAATTGGAAAATTCTGGGCTGGTGTGATTTATGACATACAAACAGAAAATAGATTTAATCACAAAACTATCCAACCACAAAATTGGTTGCAGTTGTACAAGTCTGTCCGTCACTAGAGGGGTCTGAGCAAAGGCTGGGATTTTTGGAGAGATTTCTAAACTGAGCAACAGTTTGATTATTCTTAGCTTTGAAGTCCCCAAATCTCAGAAGGTCTTAGATTTTCCTGGGCACTTTCCACCATTCTTATATGGTGATGTCCTAAGGAAATACTCTGTTTTCTCCATGAAAATCCAGTGGAGGTGGGCAGTGCTTCCTGTATAGCTGTTCAGGTTTTGTACTATACAACAACACCAAGATAGCCAGGGTTCAGTCCCTGATACTCTCTCCAGCCCAGAATGTACCTTTCTCTCAGTCCCTTTTCAACAGAGCCTCTGATCCTAGCTCTCACAGGACCAGTCAATGTTACTGATTCTGAAGGACATTTTTGAAGGATTAGGTGGCTTTGGGATTTTACTACAACTTCATGGAATCACTGTGTATGGCAGAATCATTTGGCTGTCCACTCTCCCCATTGCACAAAGGGAACAAGCAGCACACATGGTCTCAGATGATTGTGTAGCTGCTGTATCCGTTCTGACTAAATGTGAAAAATTAACAAACTCCTGTCCTCTTTAAACTACTCTTCTGGAGGGTTCTCTTTCCAATCACTGAATCAGAATTCTAATGGAAACACTGTGGCCTTAAGTACCCTTATCACCACCATCTTCAAAGGGGCCTTGAATCCTCCCTGGCTTTGATGATCCTTCCCAGCAACTCTGAGAAGGAATCCACAGAAGGCAGGACCAAGAGTTTACACTTAAATGATACATCAGACGGACAAGTCTCTCTCATTAGTGACCCCAGATTTAAGAGCTCAAATAGATCTTAGTAGAGGCTAGGTAGATCTTCCATGTCTAACACATATCTGTTTTTGCACCCAAAGAAGATTATTTGGTAGCAGAACTCTGGAACAGCACTCAGAGAACGATTCTGAGGTTGCGTCTGCACTCAGCAAGAATGCCATGATTGACTGATGGGCGATGTCTGCCACGTTCAAGGGTACAGAGGCCCAAGGGCTGAGCAGTGGACATCCCGGGTCTAGTCCAAGGCAGAACCAGAGCCAGAAGTACTTACTACATGGCCCAGGTCCCACTTTTCATTATCCCACACTGCTTTCCTAATCATTACTTCCAAACACTAATGAAAGGCAACAGATATAAATTCACAGCAGAGTTTTTCTTGAGCAAACAATGCAGTTCTTATTGTGAAGTGAAAAAAAAATCATCATGCAAGTACCTGTATTGCTCCCCTCAAGTTAATTCCAGTTTCAATGGCCACGTAGTAGGATGCTTGTAGAAACGTCCTTTGCAGTAGGAGGGCAAGGAACAGAAGCACGGCTAAGACATAAGCATTAGCAAGGAACTCTTGGGATGAGACAAAATAAACTCCGAGGAATTGTGTCTGTTGGAAAAGAATGTTCAGAGGTAGTGCCATTGCCTGCAAAATGACAACATCAGTATGTATCCCTGCGCCATCATGGCCGTGATTAGTAAAAGACCCCTTGCTTGCAAAGCCTTGTGCAATTGTTTATGAGTGAAAAATCCGACTGGTAAGTCCAACTATACGTTCTTCCAACTACAGGGAGGGCAGCTTGTACCCTCCTCATCTTCCACTTAGGGGAAGGGAATGAGGCCTAGTTCTAATCTCAGACCCATAAATATGACTCTCGGCATTGTGGCCCAGGAGGGATGACTCTGAATGGAACAAGAATAAATAAAGCAAATCACAGAGAAGCCAAATCCAGAACTGTTAGAGCAAATCCCATGATGTGTTCTCTGCTGCAGAAATGCAATCAGCATCTGCCTTGTCCCCTACTTACCAACAGCCTGTTGTGTGGTAACTTCTGGGCAGAAAAGACCAGTGGGAAACCTGGCACTGTGATGCTCCCGGGGGAAAGATGGGAACTCAGGGCTTACAATAGACTAAAAAGATTTCAGATCTAAGCCCCCACGGGCCCAGCTGTGGGTTCCCAGGACCCCTCCTTTCAAATGGAGGTTCTTTCTCTGCACTTCTAACAAGATTTCAGATAATACCCAGTGAAGGAAAACATTTTGCCTTTGTTGCTAAAGATACCACAGAACAACAGTGTGTCTGTTTCCAAATTCAGCATCACTAGCTCCCAGGAAAACTTTGATCTTGATAAGTTCATCCCTCTCCAGCAGATGCACATCAATATTTCCACGAAGACAGAACTGTCCCCTTCCTGAGACTCTGCCCTGAACTTTGCATGCTATTTGGAAGGGTGTGGGAGCTGCTGCAGGGTAAAAAACAAAAGAATAAAGTGATGAGAAGGAGCACAAGGGCATGTCCCCAGCCAGGATCAAGCTGAGTGGGGCAGGACTCTCAGTGGAGAAATTCCTGGATCCATAAATTCCTGGATCTTGGCTATAGAGCTTCCTGATGGCAGAAAGACCCCACTCTTGGTTTAAGAGGGGGACTACAAACCAGCTCTCATTGCTCCCTGAAACTGTCTGGCTTGCTTATAGATGTACCTCTTAGCTTGGAGGGATGGGGTCTCTCTCTGTTGAGGGAACAGGAAAAAGACACAGGGAGACCACTGAGGGGTAAGTGCAAGACTCCAGACAAAGGCCCTACCATGGATGGACCCCTGGGATCTCTGTCCTATTTACTTATGAACCAGAGGGAAAGACAGAGGCAGGAGGTAGAAGGTAGAATGGCAAAGATGGGTTGGTGGCAGCAAAAGGGACCTTAAAATTAGGCCACAGGGGAGAGACTCGATTTTACAAGGGAAGAAGGGGCAGGCAACAGGGTCAGGTGTAGAACTCCATTCTCACAATGCTTCATGAGAAAGGTACCATCACTGGCCCCATTTTGCGCATGAGGAAATGGAGTCTCAGCATGGTTAAACGGCTGTGCCCAGGTCACATGCGGGTCAGGAGACAACATATGGATATGAATCGGTGTGATCTCAAGACATTAGCAGAGACCCACCACCTAAGCCTCATCCAGCCCATTTACCCTGAGTCAATCTCTGACAGGTGCCTGGCTCAGGACACCCAGGCCTATTTAACATGCCCTGGGAATTTTCTGTTCCACCAAGCCTTTACAGAGACCCAGCTCTGGACAGTAGAATCCATTATTTTAAAACAACAAAACACTCCGTGGGCATCATCCCAAGGGAAATAATTTAACATAAAGAAATAGTTGTTTGTCTCTAAATTAGGGTAAGAGGAGATACAAACCTCACACAAATGTCTAGCCTTTTGGAATGGTTGGGGACATTATGATACTCATGGGAACACAGTGCACCCAAGACTACCCATCAGCAGGAGAGTTCTTGAACAGCATGGAACGCCATATGTGCTGTGTCACAGCAACGAAGAGATTCACAGGCTGAAGAGTGAGGGCAGGAGAGGTCAGCTGAGCACACATGATGGCTAGATTGAGAGTGGTCCTCAATATTTGTACACTTTTAAAAAGCAACAAATTCTCTATGGCGGCTCTAAAGGCAAAATCTTGGTTCTTCTCTCCCCTAAAACACACCTTAGGCCTCTCCTGCAAAAAACAACAACAGCAACAAATTTCTGTGGGTCAAGAATTTTGAGACCCATTTAGAAAGAAAAAAAAAATGACAATCTTGCTGCAGGTGTAAGTCATTAGGTCATGATCATACAGAGGTATGACTGGAATTGTTCCCTTCTGTGTGCTCTGGAGCTTAAAGATGGTCACTTGGGTTCTTGCTTTCTATTTTTACAGGGGTCAAAAGGTGAGTTTTCCATCTGGGAAGCCCTGGGAAAAACCCTAAAACTATCTTTGATTGCCCACAGAATATCTGACATTGTCGTCATTGTCTCTTGAAGGAGATAGTTTCAACACTAAGAGTTCTCACTCGAGCTGGAATGGCAATTATTAAGAACATGAGGAGTAATAACTGCTGGTGAGGATGTGGGGAAGAAGGTCCATGCTTACATTGTCGGTGGGACTGCAGTGCGGAGACTCTTCAAAACACTAGGAATGGAACCACCATATGACCCAGCTATCCCACACCTCGGTTTTATCCCGAAGAATTAAAATCAGCGTACAATAGTAATTAAGCCACTTCAATGTTTAGAGCAGCTCACTTCACAATAGCCAAACTATGGAATCAATCTAGATGCCTGTCAGTAGATGAAAGGATCAAGAGAATGTGGTATACATACACAATGGAGTGTTTCTCAGCCATAAGAAAAATGAAATAAGAGCATTTGCTGGTAAATGGATGGAAATGGAGAACATCACGCTAAGTGAAATAATAAAGACTCAGAAAATTAGGGTTGAATGTTTTCTCTCAGATGCGGAAGCCAGAACAAAATAAGGGAAAGAAGGCAGTAGAGGAAGGGATTGGATATCATAAAGATACAGGGAAGATTAGTAGGGTAGAAGGAGAATGAGAGGGAGGGAGGGAGGAAGGAAAGGAAAAGGGGAAGAAAATGGAATGAATTTAACAAAATATGTTATATTCATATATAAAGGTACCAAAGGGAATTTCACCTTTATGTATATGTAGAAGAAAGGACGTTTAGAAGAGAAGGAAAGGGAGAATATGGGGAGGGAGGAGGGGAAGAAAGTGGGGCATGGGGATGGAAATCAAATTCTTTGCACGTGTGATTTTGTCAAAATGATCCCAAATACTACGTATAATTATAATGCTCTAATAAATATTTTTTAATTCAAAAAAGAGACAGTTTCAAAGGGATGGAACCTGGAATAGCTAGGTTTTGGTTAAGTAGGAAACAGGCTGGCCAAGAGGTTGGGGTGCTGCCCAGGGGAAGTCTAGTGGGAAGAGGGCCCTGGGACAATGGTTGTGAGAACACTGGCCAGCACCCTGAAGGTCCAACAGCTGGAGACAAAAGACCAAGGACCACAGCTTGCCATTCGTGGCAGATAAAATCTCTGGAAGCTCGTATGTCCTAGTTTTTTTGCATTTTCACATGCTCTCAGGGAAGAAGCTATGTTTGTTTCCAGGGCTTTTCCCTGGAAAATAAATACTTTTTAAAATTAACCAATGCTTCTGATCTTTATGCCCCATGGACTTTCTACAGAAGTTGTTGCACACGTCCCCATTTGGCAGTTGAGACCTACAGAATGTAAGTGACTGCTGAAGAGCATAATGAGGATTAGTTGCAGAGGTGGAACCAGAATTCAGGACTCCCACCTCTATGGTTCTGACCCTGTTGTCCTCTTGGACAGAGGTATGATTGGAATTGTCCCCTTCTGTGTGTTCTGGAGCTTAAAGATGGTCACTCGGGTTCTTGCTTTCTATTTTAGCAGGGGTCAAAAGGTGAGTTTTCATCTGGGAAGCCCTGGGGAAAAAAAACCCGAACTATCTTTGATTGCCCACAGAATATCTGACATTGTCGTCAAGAGCCTGGACCTGGAGGTCAGCCATATCTTAGTTGAATCCCAGCTCATCATACATTAGCCATTGTGTCCTTAGGTAAATTCTTGACCTCTCTGAGTCTGTATCCTCACTTATAAAATAAGCCCATCAAGGGTATACTTCAGGGGCTGGGGTAGTGGCTCAGTGGTAGAGCGTTCACCTAGCATATTTGGGGCCCTGGGTTTGATCCTCAACACCACATAAAACAATAAATAAAATAAACATAAAAAGGGTATACTTCAGAGAGTTTACTGTGAGGATTTATTATTCATTGCAGAATTGATTTTCCCAGTGTCTCCTGAAGGTCAAGCAGGAAGCTGGGTGCTAGGCACATAGAGATCATTCAATGCAGTTCCTGTCTGAACTCTTGGGAGATTCAGGGTCAAGCTGGAAAGAGACAAGGGGTGCTTTGATGTGGGAGCACAGGGCATGATAGAAGCACAGAGGGGGAAATTCTAATTCAATCAGAAGGCTTCCTAGAGGAGATGGCATTGAATGGAGTCTTGGTGGCTGAGGAGGAGCCAATGGAGTGAAGGTGGGCACTCCAAACCAGAGCAGCAAAGAGGCCAGTTTACACAAACACCCCAAAGTCACAGCAACACCAATGCATTTAAGTCCATTAAGATACCCATAGTGGGGGCTGGAGCGGTGGCTCATTGGCAGAGTGCCTGCCTATCATGTGCGAGGCACTGGGTTCAATTCTCAGCCCCACATATAAATAAATAAAATAAAGTCCATTGACAACTAAAAATTATTTTAAAAAAAAGATATCCATAGTGATAGCCCAAAGTATAGCTCCCCAAACAGGAATGAAAACACATGCTACACATACACACACACACACACAGACACACACACACATACAGAAGGGGGGGGGAGAAAGGTACTCTGAGGGACAAAGGAGAACACACATATAAAACTATAAATAGAGCTCATTTGGAAACACACTCACACAATTCACAAGCCTATACATTTGCCCAGTGAGGTTTTTAGGCTGTTGAGGTTTGGCCCTTAGGTCAACCCAGACTGTTCTTTCTTTTTCTGGCTCAGCTGACCGCCCTGAGCAGGGCTGGCAGGTTTCAGACACCAGCAATTCTCCGTGAATCCAGTTCTCTCACCCTCCAGCCAGATCAGTGGCATCTGCGGCAAGGTGACAGATTGGGAGTGGGGGGTTGGGCAGGAGAGGGGGATGGAGAGAACTAGATCATGGGCGGAGTCCAGCCTGGATCCCAGCTTTCCCTAGGGAGTGATGGGGAAGGTGCATCAGCGACCTGTCAGGTCACAACAGTAACTAAAGAAGTCAGAGAGGTTCATCTGTGTGGATGCCAAGTGCCAAGTGTGTCTTGCCAAACTAGGTGTCCTGGAAGTGGGGAGAGGACAGGGCAGCCACTGATAAGGAATAAACAATGGGTGTCCTGCAGTAGGATGGATTCAGGTGGGGCTTTCTCACCCAGTCACTGTTCACCACCCGGCATATAGCTAGGGGGCTTCCTTCTTCATAGGTTCATAGGACCAGGAAAGCACCTGACTCTGCATTAGACCTGCTTGGAAGCAGGGAGATGAATCAAATAAGCTCAGTAAGTGACCCCTTTCCCCCATTTTCTGGACTCAGAAGCCCGAATGAGAATCAAGCCATATCCCAGGCAACCACATCATTGAGCGCTCTTTTCTGCAGATGTTGGAGAGTGTATTTACTTTCAACTCTCGTTTCTATGTCGGAAATTTGCTGATTGTATTTGAGCTGCAGGGAACAAATATTAAATCTGATAAAGCCTGCTGCCATTGAGGCAGGGCCATCTGTCCGAGGGATTTATGTGTTGATAAGGAACTGGGACAAGAACATTCCAATGAGAGAGCAATAAATCCTAGGGTTTGTGTATAAATAAAGAGAAAAAGAGATGGCAAAGGTAATGCTCAGATGAACTAAAAGTTTAAGTGTTGTTCTCACCATCTCTGGAATAACCTGCTATGCACTTCCACCTTTGAAGAATTCTCCAAGGGTTTTAGGAAACACAGGAAGAAGAAGAAGATGTGAACAAGTTGATAAGGGCTCTGGCCCCTGTCATTTCCCCCTAATATTAACAACTGGCTTCATGTAGCTGTAAGATTGTCAATGGAGAGTATTCTGGGGTTGCTTATGGTTAGACTAAAGCTGACACTTCTGTGGATAAGAAAAGTGACCACTCCCCCTTCTTTTTTGGGCCAAGTAAAGACCAAAGGCTCCAAAGGCTAGAAAAGACCTCAAAATCCATCAAAGTTTAAGTAAGCAAAATGAATTCTCACACTATTAATTGAATAAGAAATTTCCCCATATGTCCAACTCCTGTCAAGGTCCCATTCAAACACCTCTCCTCTGTGAAGCTGTCCGTGACCACTGGCTGAACTAGTCACTTCCTCTTTCCACAGTTTCATGTGTAATCCTCCTTATAGTTATATGGAACATACAGCATAAACATATTTTATAAAGATTTCTCTCTCCCTCACAATCCTTGAAGCCAAAGTTTATGGTTGGATGATAACAGTTAATTTAGTAACTTGATTGAAAGTGTCCAGACTATGGATTCAAATCCTGACTCTGTTACTAACTAGCTGAAAGACCTGGAGAAAGCTACTTAACATCTCTGAACCCCAAGTTTCTGATCTGTAAAATGGGGATAAGAATACATATCTCATGAATATGGATATAGTAATTATACCCCAATATATCTATTTTAAAAAAAGAAACCCAAAAGAACCAAAGGGTTCTTTTAGAGATTCAATGAGATAACACATGGGTGACCCCTGTGCACAGTGAGGTATGTACTAAGCAGCCACTAAGTGTGTGTTACTGTTGTTAACAGTCCTCGTCCTAACCAGTGCTTCTATATTCTCATAGCCCCAGCTAGGTCTGGTACACAATAGCTTTCAATAAATATTTGCTGAATAAATCAGACAAACAGATTCGGTACATCTCATATTTCTGACCAAGAATGCTCAGCTGACTAATTATATCTCCAGAAAAATTAACATATACCTCCCGAGGATTAACTGCAATCTGCAAATTTAGCACTGGTGAGATGAATTAACATTACACAAGGAGTGTCTTAAATTATTAAGAGTCCTACTTATTAATTCTCTGCATCACTTTTGGACTGTCTGGGTTAAAATGTTATAATGACTTCTTCACAGAGAAAAGAAAACCTTGAGTCTTATAAGGTGCAAGAAGTTTTTCATTTTGTGGTCATCTGAACCTAAGTGGCTGAAAAGAATAAAGTATCCCTCTGCTCCCAAAGTGGCTGCCATTGGCCCTCAAGCAGGGAAAATAAACCCCAGAAAAAATTCTCCTCTCTTTTGTCCAAAACATTTCAGTTTGTAGCATCTTTGAAGATGGAAAGACCATTGGACATCATCTAGTCTAGTGGGTTTAAAGTATGTTTAAGCAATGGAACCTTTTGTTAAAGAGAAGCTTTAATGGAAAAGTCCAACATTTTAATAGAACTGGGGAAACTCTGAATGAAATTTGCAGTTGAGGAGAAAAAAAGCCCCACCCTGGAGGCTTCCTTCATCCCTTCCCTTTGATAGCAGTCTCCAAGATGCTCCTGCAGAACTTCAAGAGCTAGGGGAAGCAGAATGGAAGAAGACAGAGTCCTGCAAACTTTTTCTGAGTCAATTAGGAGGACCAGGACATAACACACATAACAAACCATAGGAGCTCTAGGCATAGGGCAAACACATGAACTTCCTGCAACTTTCTGATTGACTTTGCAAGAGGAGCAGTTAATGACAACGATGGTGGGGTAAGCAAAGCCAAGTGTCATGTGATTCTTGAAGCACAAGTTCACCTCTTGACATTTTGGTTGACCAGATACAGAGCATCCTCTGCAGGGGGATGTTGCTGAGGGCTTTGTGCATATGTACAATGGCCTCTTGCAATCTCATGCACAGCTGTGTAGACAGCTGTGAGATAAACAAGCCTTCTAAAAGGTGCCCTGCCCTAACCCAGGGGCAGCCTACCTTGGGCTGGAAGTCGTGGTTCTCCTTCCCAAGGTGGTCCACAATCCCAAAGATGCACAGTGGCCCGGCAAAGCCCAGCAAGTCAGCCAAGATACGGAAAGTGCTGCTCAGGACCAGGCGCCTCCCGAAGGCATGGCAGAGTGCCCGCCAGATGGCCCGGGCACCCTGGGTGCTCTGTGCATCCTTCCGCTGCCCAGAGAGATCCATAGCCAGGTCAGAGTGGCTGGGGACTCATTCATGACAGAGCCCAGCCTCCCAGAATTCCCCTGGCTCCTGATTCCTGGGAAAATCCAATGGTTACATCCTTGACAAACAGGTAAGCTCTAGGAAGAAATCACTAAGTGCATGGTTGGGGTGGGTCCTATCAACACCAACAGGGTCTTGATAGGGAAACGGAGGTCAGAGGATTGATCAAGATCACACAGCTGGTTGGGAACTCTCTGATGAGAACATGGCATGTGCCACATTCATTCATCACCATCCACCACCATGTCTGTCTTGGTGTCCCCATGGTGCCAGGGTGGAGGCAGTATAAAGGATCACTGGACTGGGAGTCAGGAGACTAGTTCTGCCACCTACCAGCTGTGGGTCAGCTCTGGGCAGGTCATGGCCTTTGTCAGGGCTTCAGCTTCCTCTTCACTAATATGGGGAGATCTCTGCCTGGCCAAACTCATAGTCATTGTAGGGATCAAGCCAATGCCCTACATCCCTACTGGGTGAAAATTCCCTCCCTTATAATCAATAAACTCCAGAGGGAAGAACATGAGGCACAGGGGAGTCCGGTGGGATCACTTTTCTTACCAGGCCTCAGTTTCCCCATCCACAGTGAGGATGTTGAACCAGATGACCTGTCTAAACCGTAAGGGCCATTCCAATTGTGACCATCCTATGAATTTTTAGTACTGGACTTGTCCCTGGTTTACTGTGACTCAGGACAATGCTCTTTCTTTCACTGGACCTCAGTTTCCCCAGGTTTCCTACCAGGGATTTGACCTGATGCTTTCTGAGGTCCCTGTCTGTCACTCTAAACTGGTGTGCAGGGAATGGATGGTGTGGTCACACCCCACTGACCGCCTGGGCATCAAAGGCCTCGCAGAGCCGTCGGTAGTTGGTGAGGGCCCTCATGGCGATGGGCAGTTTCCCGATGGCTCGCAGGTCGATGGGCTTCTTGTGGGCTGTCTTGATGAAGGCATTCATCCACCAGTAGGTGCCCTTGGACAGCAGGTTCACGAACGGCTGTAGGAAGCGCACCCCCAGATCCTGCAGGTCCTCAGGGGGTTTTACCTCCCTTGGTGTCTTGAAGAAGATGTATCTCTGTGGAGCACAAGGCCATGGGGAATGGATAAGTGCAGCTCCTCACCACCCCCAACTTTGCCCATCAAGGATCAGGGCTGTGACATCCCACATTTGACTTCTAATGGACGTGGCCATCTCTGGCCTGTGATTATTTCCAGGAGAAGGATTTCTCAACACCTCTGGACCACTGATGCCAGGGCCTTCTCACTTTGTAGCTATTCACTGAGGTCCATTCTGAATCCCATTGGCTGGGCTGGCCTGGGTCTAGGCTGGGTTGGGAAAAAACAGGGGTCTCCCATATACTGTCAATGAGATAATATGGTGCCCACAGATCTGAGGGCACCATGGTGTTTCATTTGGAGTTCACAGCACTTGAAGTTATGCAGAGCAGGTTCCAGTCCTTCCTCCTCCACATACTAGCAAGGTATTTTTGGACAGGCCTCATGGACAGTGTTTCTCCGCCTCTACGGGGGTGGAACTTGCTTCCAGGATTGCTGTGAAGGTCAGCCCGAGGGTGGGAATGTAAGGGGCTTTGTTTCCCCTGGATCACCAACCAAGAGCAAAGGAACCAGAGAAATGAAAATTAAAGTAACCCTTTAGACTCATGGAAGGCCCAGATGAGAAAGGGCCACCACCCTTTCTGGAGGGTGGGAAAAGGTATTCTCAGTCATTGCAGTTGGACTGCAGACTTTCTGGATGGGCAATATGCAATATTGATTAAAATTTAAAATACACAGACCCTTTGAGCCAGAAATTCCACTCCTTGGACTCTTTCCCATAGAAATAAAAGCAAGGATACATAAAGATACAAGTATTTCAATACACCATTGTCTGTTAAGGCAAGAACTTGGCAACAAAGTGAAAGTCTATTAGTAGGGTGAAAACTGAATAAATTACAGCTCATCTACCTGATGGTCTGTTATGCTGCCATTAAGAAAATGGCACTGACTGTATCGGTGTGTTCGAAGGCATCTTAAATGATATTTGTTGGGTGAGAAAAGCATGATGCAGAAAACAATTGTATAATATGATGTGATTTTTATAAAATAAAGGGGAAAAGTGTATATATTTTATACATGTGGAGCAAAACAATACTGAATAGATATTTATTTAGATTGATGAGGGGTATTATGTTAATAAAAACACAGTATGGAAAGAAACAGGATTGTTCATCTGAGCTATGCAGGAAGGTGGGGACAGGGGCAGAGGGAGGAGAAGGTCGGAGTCTGGGGTGGAGAAGAGAGAAGGAAGGGGGTGGGAAGACACAGGAGAACCAAACACAAGACATGTGCGCAGTCACGGCTACCCATTCATACATATGTATGACTCTATGAATACATTTAAGCACCAACAACCCTGAGATAAAGAAACTGGGAGAAGACAGTGCAGGAAGTGTTTTTTTTTTCCTCTCTGTGGGAGTCAACCCATTCTTTAACCTCAGCTAACCATGTCCTCACCCGCCACCCCTTGGGGAGCCTGGAGTAGAAGGACTGGGCCAATGGAAAGGCTCTCCTGACACCTCTCCCCCCAACCTCCCCTCCCCTTTTGGGGCAGCTGAAGCAAGCTGGCTACTTCTTGGTCTTGGCCAAGCTGCAGGGTAGGGGCTAAACCTAAGGGTCTCACAGCAGTCAGACCACCACCCACTTCCCACCCTGACCCAGGTTGTTCTCAGGTGGCTTGCTTACCCTCACCCTGATGACATTGAGCTCCACGAGAAGTAACATCCCATACAGGATCACCAGCAGCCCGGTGAGGCAGAAGCGCAGCTGCGAGAAGCCAATGGCGTGGTCGTAGAACTTGACAAACTTGATGGTCTTGGTGATGAAGGCCAAGGTCCAGTAAATGAGCAGGGCTAACAAGGAGAGATAGGACAACATGGAGGTTGTATGTGCAAGTTCACATGTATGAGCACTTGTGTGTGCAACTATGTGGGAGAGGAGCAAGAATGACATGTAGGGGAGGCAGAGGTGTGCGTGCACACATTCGTGATGAGGGAACGTGCAGGTATGACTATACCAGAGTGTGTCCCTTTGACGTGAAGTATGTTTATGACAGGCAATGTTCAAAACCATGAATGAGGTCATAAGTCAAACTGGTCAGATGAATCTCCCTTAAATAATAATGAGAATAGGAAGATTATACGTTGAATTTAACTATGTTATAGGCACCATGCCAAGTGAGCACTTTAAACACATGATCTCATTTATTTCTCACAATAACCTTGTAAGGAAAGCATTGCTGTCACCCCCAATTTATCAAAGGAATTGAGGCTCAGAAAAGTTAGGTAATTGATCCAAGGTCACAAAGCCATTAAATGGCAGAGCTACTCTAATACCAGAGGTCATACACATATGCTCCCTGCTGTAACAACTTCCCAGTTGAATTTCCAAGCCGGAGAGCTCTTATAAGTCATTCAATGCAGCCTGTTTGCTTTAAAGATGAGGAATCTAAGGCCTAGAGAGAGGAGGTGACTGTTGCAAAATTGCTGCCTGTTCCTGGCAGAGAGAGGGTGAGGGCTCAGGTCACTGTCCTCACAGTTCAGAGCCCACCACAGCATGATGCTCCTTGTAAGCCTGGGAGGTAGGGGACGCAGGAAAAAATAAGTCACAGTCCTGTAAGGCAGTGCAGCAGAGTGGTTAGAGGTCTGTGGCCAGATATGCATGGGTTCCGATCCTGTAGCATAACTGCTGTGTGGCTTTGGAGTAGGCATGCAACCCCTCTATGCCTCAGTTTCCTCATCCATTAAATGGGGATAACAATAGCACTACTTTGAAGGCTGTTGGAGCAACATAAGGAAAGTGTTTAGCACAGTGAGCCTGGCACATAATGATGCTCTTAGGACATCAACTGTTGACATTTTTATTTTCTTTAGATTTCAGATTTGGGGCCAAGTGAACATTAGAAACTATCTGTGGATTCTATCACAAATTATCATCCCTCCCCCTAATCCACTATCAGCTTGGGGGGAAAACACCAGCAACAGCTAGTTATGTCATCTTTAGAGGTGCTTTGGCATTGGTAGCCCCTGCCCTCCCTGTTCCTACCGTCATGTGCAATAAGGTCAGCCCCAGACTCCTAGAGCTTCTCTTGAGGTGCCCTTCAGTGAGTGAAGGAGACCTGCTGCCTGCTCACCATCCCAGGGATGCCAGGCCTGCTCCTGGGGACAAAAGCAGAGATCTGTCCAGTCTTACCCTGGACTGAGAAGCAGGTCAAAATATTGGGCCCCACTGTACCACCAGGGTTCAGCATGCCCAGAAGGGCTGACTCTGTCTAGGTCCTTGGGTGAGGCACAAGGATAGTGGGGCAGAACCCCTCAGGGCTGCAATTTTGTCCCTCAAAGCTTGGTCTGGGCTCTAAGTCACAAGGAATCCACAGCAGGAGGCCTTCCCCTGCCTCCATGACTCTACTCTCCCAACAGATTTTCTCTCAGGCATCAGGACCTCCTAGCCTTGATGAAGGCTGCCAAGTGGGGCTGAGACTTGAAAATGTGCCTTACGTGGTCTTGCCCTGACACTTAACAGATGTGGTCCGATTTGATCTTCTTAACAACACTGTGGCTTAGGTAGGGTTGTTGTTCCTGCCCAGATTAGGAAACTGAGGCTCAGAGAGCCTGAGGGTCTCATTCAAGGTCACAGAGGGGGTCAGTGGTAGACCCAGGACCAAGCCCAGAATCATGTCCACAGTCCTGTCCTGCAGTGCCAAGCCACACATAGCAGCACTCAGCAAATGCTTAGTGCTTGACTGAGAGAAGAGGGAAATGTTCAGGAGAAAGAGGTGTTGAGAGGGGGCTGCCAGTGAGCTCTAAGCTCTGGATTCCCCTGAACCCTCCTGCTCCCCACTTCCTCTCTCTCTGTTCGGCACCCCTCCCTACCAAATTCAGTTTTACTCCCCAATACATTGACTCTCCCCACTGCTGTCCATCCCAGGCCACCATCTATCTCCTCTGAACCACTTCAAGAGCCCCCCACTGGCTCCCCCACTTCCCCTCCTCCAATATGGCTTCCATAAAGCAATAAACATGGTCACCTTTAAAACACCTCAATGCGCCCATGTTCACAGCAACATTATGCGTAATAGTCAAGAGGTGGAAGCAACCCAAATGTGCACTGATGATGGATGGGTATCACAATATGGAATCTCCATCCATTGGAATATCACTCAGCCTTTGGAAGGCAGAAAATTATCACACATGTGACAACACGGATGGACCTGGAATATCTTATACTAAGGGAAATAAGCCGATCACAAAAGGACAAACAATGCATGATTCCACTGAGGTCAGTTCCTGGAGGAGTCAAATTCACAGAGACAGAAAGTAGAATGGTGGTTGCCCAAGGCTGAGGCGAGGAAGAATGGGGAGCTGTTGTTTAATGAGTCTAGAATTTTAGTTTGGGAAGATGCAAAGATTTTCTGAGGATGGATGATGGTGATAGGAGTGAAACAAAGTGAATTTACATAATGTCACAGAACTGAATGCTTAACAGTGACTAAAATGGTAAATTTTATGTTATGCATATGGTAACCCACCTCCCCCCACTACTCTCAATGGACTCCCATTGCTTTTCCAACAAAGACCCATGCCAGTGGTGTATCCTTTGAGGCCCTGCCTGGTGTAGGCCTCACCTGCAGCTCCAAGCTTCAAAGCTCAGCTCACTTCTGTTCTCTACTCCAACTACCTTTTTTCTTCCAGATTCCCTACTAGGCTTTGTTTGTACTGCCTCAGGGCCTTTGCCCATGCTGTTGACGCTGCCTGAAGCACTGAAGAGTGCTCCTAGGTCCAGCTCTCAGCTCAAGCATGTCTTTTCCCATAGACTGTTTTCCTTGGCCTCATCTGGAGTCTCAGGACAATGATTCTTTCATGGAATAACATGAGCCACATCAAGGTTCACTTTCCTATGGATTCCAGACCTGTGACCAGACATCAGCTCCTTAGAGGATTGGTTATTTCCCTAATATCCACTGCCCTCATCCCTGTAGTTCCTAGGTGCATCTCCTTCACTTTTCTGCCTCTATGGAGCCTCTTTTCAAGTGGCCAAACTCCAAACAAGGAGATGGAGGGAGAAAGTCCTAGTTCCTTGGGAAAGGACTAATCCATCCATGAGTGGCAATTTGTGCTTCAAAGAGAGAGCATCACATGCTTGCTGGAGAATGAGAAAATGAAATCACCAGATGCTGAGGGCGTATTGCCAGGGGGCACCAGTCAGCCAGGCCCTGGTGGTTAATGCAGGGCTCTCTGTAGATGAGGAACTGCTTCAGAAACTGGAGCAGGGGGCTCTCTGAATCCTCTTACCCTCCTTCTCCAAGTCCCCATCCACACTCACATGGAAATCTTGGGGTGATCATGTGGATGATCCCGATGCAGCTCAGATCCCACCTCACACAGGAAGGGTGCCCTGTGACTAGGTAACAAAACACCTTTGCCTCCCAATGACACAGCAATGTCATGGCTTAGCACAGAGTATTCCGATATTGATTAAATGCTGTGATTCCTAAAAATCTCAGTCTGACTTAATGACACACCCTCTGACTGCCAGATGTGTAGCCCTGGTCTTTGATTCCTAGGCTAAGCCTGCACAGAGGCAGATCTTTGGCTTTATAAGTTTGGCCCAAAGGATGTAGCCTGAGGATCAGAAACTGGAGGCTGTGTATATGTCAAGTTGCAGCTTCGCCACCTGATGAGCTGGGTAAACTGGTGCAAATCACTTAACCTCTGAGCCTCAATTTTCTGATCTGTAAAGGGGAAACACTAGTGGGACCTACCTCACAGAGTTGTAACGATTAAATGCTTAGGAAAGAGCCTGGCCTATGGTAAGTCCTCAGTGAGTACTGGTATTAATTTTAACCGCTCTGAATTTTATGTCTGCCTGTGTAGCACAAGGATGCTACCAGCATCAACAGAGCTAGTCGTAGGAATGAAGACAGACAGGCAAGTAAGGGCAGCACCGAGCCTGGAACCACAGTGCACACTTGATGAAGTCCAGCAGTCACTGTGAAGTCAGAACTTGCAAGTGGGCACTGCTTCCTGAATCTCTAAGTGCTGGCAAACCTCAGGCTCTGGTCCCGGGGTCTTTCTCTTCTCTCTCCAGATGATTTCATTCAGGCTCAAGCATTAGATGCCTTAGACCCACCATGGCTGAATGTATCTCCTGCCCTGACCTCCCTCTGAATGCCAACTCTTTGATCAACAACCCACTCAACCCTGGAGCTGGCTGTCTCAGAGACGTGATAAACTCAACATGCCCCAAACACAAAACTTGATTCTGGGCCAACCCCCAAGCCCTTCTTCTGTGCCATATTGGTTATTAGCACCACCATCACCAAGAGCTCAGGTCTCCCCTGGGAGTCTCCCTTACTCCTTTCCTGGCCCCTGACCTCACCTCCTTCACTCTTGCTCCTGCTTGTTGGGCTGAGCCCACGCTGGCCTCTTTACCAAGTTTGTTCTTATCAGAAGGCCTTTGTGCTGTCTGTTCCCCTGCATGGAACACCCTTTCCCCAAATATCTACACGCTCACTCTTGGCTGAGCTTCCTTGACCACCTTTTGTAGATAGTGATGCTGCCATCACTCTCTACCCTTACCCAGCTTGATTTTCTTCACAGTATGCCACCACCTATTTGTTCATTACTGTCTTTGTCATCAGACTGTAAGCTCCGTGAAGGCAGATCTTTTCTATTTCATTTCTGAATCTCTGGCACCCAGAACAGTGCCTAGCACACAATAAGTCCTCAGCAAAACATTATCTGAAGGAATAAATGAAGATGCCCCCTCCTCCCCTACCAATCAGCAGCTTGGGGAAGTTGGAGGTCTCGATGTTATGATAGTAGACCACGGAAGTGACAGCAGCCATGAACGCCATCCCAGCTGGCATGTACAGGTGAAGATGGCGGGATTCCGTCACCCTGAGATGGGGGAGAGAGAGAAAGAGAAGGAGTGAGAGGATGTGGATATGGTGAATATTCCAGTAGAGAACCCAGGCCTTGGGCTTACTGCTCAGCACACAGTAGGGCCTCGGATGATGACCACAGCTCCACTTCATATTCTGGCAGTTCTGCACAGCCCATACCCCAAGCAGCCATTAGCTGAGGACCCAGGAATGCAGAAGCAAAGCTCCGAGGGCTCCGTGTTCAGGTCTTGGGATTCATGAGCCTCTCTCCCTGAGTTCATGTTGCGGAGCTTTGGCAGTGGCCACTGTGAAGGCTGGAACCACTTCCTTGGAGTGAACACAGTTGGGTCCCTGTCCCTGAGGTCCTGTGGGCAGCACAGGGGCCTGTGCATCCCAGCTCACTTAGCAACAGCTCCATTGAACATGAGTGGCACAGGTCAGCACTGGTGATGGGATGACACTGGCAAGTGTCAATATTTGTTGAGCATTTACTCTGTGCTAGGCATGGTTTGAGCACTCAATGGCCATTCACTCACGTAACCTTCGTAAAACCCCATGAAATGGGCACTGTTAGTCTCTCCATTTTATGGTTGAGGAAACTGAGGCATAGAGAGACAAAAGACATCCAGTCACTGCCAGCTCATGCCCTTCCCACTTTAATTCACAGAGGCCTCTGGGATGGGGGACTCAGACCTGGTGGTAACCCCATAGGGAGCCTGAGCCTTCTCCCAAACCTCAGTCTTCCCCAAGACTGGAGATGAGGGTCACTTTAGCTAGTTTGATTGTGCTCCTCTGTGGATATCAAAACTAGCTTGGCTCAGCTTGGCACCAAAGGCCCACATGACGTGGCTTCCAGCTGCTTTTCCAACATTGCCGGAGCCTCCTCTTTCTGTTCTCACTGTGTTGGGAACCTTCTTCATTCCCAGAGGACTTACTTCAGCCAACTGCCTCTGGGTGCCCTAACTTGCACTGGTCTTTCAATCCAGTGTGCCAAGGGCCCCTGCCCTGGAGAAGCTGGCATCAGGAGGAGGCCACCATAACCAGAGTTTCTGTTTGACTAGGAAGTCTAGTCTAACCAAACTAGAGTTTGAAGACCACTGCCTTAACCAGCCCCCACTCCCACTTGCCCCCTAAATTTCCAGGTAGGTCTGAAGACTCAGACTGGAGTGGATAGGGGATAACACGGGGCAGGGTCTTCAACTTCTGCTGTTCATTTTCTGTGCATTTCTTTCATGTTTGCTGCTCAGGAGTGTGGGCCCACAAAGATAGGTAATACCCAGCTCAGGAGCTGACCTGTGCCCTGGGGAGGCAGTCATTTGCATTGGGCTGGTTTGAGGTACAGATGCAGCCACACACAAGAGGGGATCTTGATAACCTGCAGGAAGGAGTCTCCCATGTTCTAGTAATACACCATCTGCCCAGGGCTCTGTCACTCTGGACTTGTAGCCTATCCATTCTCTAATTTCATCCTCTATACTTTTTGGAAGCAGAAAAGCCAGGGGTTGTGATGCTTTCACTGGAAGAGAAAGAGAGGCTCAGGAAGGCTAGATGACTTGCCAAAGTCCCATAGCTGGTTCAGAGCAGTAGAACACCCAGGTTTTCCTTCCTCATGGGCAGGGTGCTTTCTTGGTCACCCTGGCTAATTAAAATCCCATGAGTACTTCTGGACTAAGGGCCCACAGGCATCCCTCCCCTCTGTAGCATTTAGGCTGCTTTGGAAAGTGTGCTGGGGTGGAGCGGGGAGGAAGACTTGTCACCTGCTAGTTAGGTAGCAGTATGCAGTATGCCCTACGGTCTTCTTGCCCGTCTGGGGAATGTGATCATCAGGAGGAGCTCCTGCCCCAAAGGCAAGCAGGTATCATAGTGATCACTGCTGGTGCCTGGATGCATGAATATTGGCCAGGGGGTTGGGATGGGGATGGTGAGGACGTGTGAGTGGGGGCTCCAGATCAGCTGCAGGAACCAGGCAGGGCTGGTAAAAGTCAAGTTTGGGCATAATCTGATTTCAGCTCAGAGGCACTGGACCTCAGATTCTCAAGCCAGATGTCCTTCCCCTGAACCATCCCCTCACCAGGCAGCCATTGTGCCTTGCAGACTTTTCCACTGTGCCTCAGTGAGATGACTGCTCCATTTCCTCTTCTGTTCCTCACTGCTGACATACTGTTTCCGGTTGCAGTTATCTCTCACCTAGACTACTGCAATCACCTCCCATGGCTGTTTCCACTTCTAGCTTCTGCCAATCTCCAACCTGCCTTGGACAGCCCTTGGGCTTCTACCTAAAAATGCTATACTGATAATATTCCTCTTCTGCTCCAAACTGCTGATCAAATCCAACCCAAACAGGCAGTGTGGGTTTTGAAGCCCTTCCAAGATGCCCAGCCCTATTTCCAAGTCTCAGCCTCCACCGCTCCCTTGTATGTGCTCAGTGCCTAGCCTGCATCACTCTTCATACCTACCTGTTTCCCTTACTCAGCCCCACTCCCCTCTAGCCTCTATCTCAAAGACCTTCTCTCCATGCCCACCTTTCCTCAAGGCCTTGACCTCTGCTACAGCACAGGTGGCTTTGTTCCTCCTCCCTTCCTCCCCAGCACTGATGCCCTCCCTCCCCTTTACTCCTCTGCTTGTGGGACCCTAGCCATCTCTCCAGGCTCAGCTCCAAAGCCCCTCAACCACAGAGCTCTTCCAACATTGCCTTCCCCAATCCTCTCAGAGTATGTACTTGTAACATGATTTTATTTATTTTTCTAAGGGCTTAAAAAATGTTTGTGGAGCCTTCATGTGTCTTGTACTGTGAATACAAAGATGAATAAGAACCAGATTCTAAGCCAGAGGCCTTTCTGACTCTGGAGATGGTTTTGCAGTTAGGTCCAAACTTTAACATACAGTATCACCTGTGCAGTAGCTAAGAGTGAAACATAGGATATGAGGCCCACAAGAAAAGTGGGTGCAGGGAAAAGGCTATTGGGAATGAGGTGAGAGGCAGGGGCTGCATCTTTTGAGCAACTGAGAACCAAGGAAAGGCCTTAAGAAAGAGCGAGTGACACACTTAGTCTCCCCCCACCCCACCCTAAGAAGATAGCAACTGCAGCTTGTGGAAGAGGTCTGGTATCTTTTATAGGAGTTGAGGCATTCTAATAAGCTCTAGCATTATTTCACTAAGTGTTGGCATACACATCTCTGTTCCCTCTATCCTCCAGGACTGAGGACAGGGCCTGGGTCTCATGTGTGTGTGTAATGCCTGGCAGAGAAATCTTTGTACACTTTACGCTAAGTAAAGAGTTGCTAGATTTAATAGCAAATGATACTGGTTCATGGAAGGCAGGTGTGGTGGGGTCTCCTGGGCCTTTCCAGAGCATCCTGGAGCAGATCCACTACCCTGAGTCCACAGTCACTCACCCATCAGACAGGATGCCCTCTGCAATCTCACACACCAGTACAAAAAGCAGCATGAAGGTCAGAATCCAGCGCAGATTGTGCCCTGGGAAATGGAGCCACGTGCTGTGGTGGATGTGCACCTTGGAGCTCTGACTGCCCCATCCTGTAGGGAGAGACAGTAACAGGTAAGAAGTCTGGCCCACCTGAAGGAGGGTGCATGAGCCCCACTAGCGTTCTTGGGCACTTGGTTCACAGCAGGGTGAGGTACATATTAGTTCACCTGTTCATGAGGAGCCCCAAGGCTGGTACACACGAACTAAATATATAAGCACAAAGCCTGGATCACAGCAGGCTCATCCTGTACAGGTACCCATTTTGTATGTTGGCTTCTTGTATGATAGGTCATCAGGTCAAGAATAGAAGTATAAATGATATTTCTTTTTTTAAAATTTTTGATACAGATGTTAGCAAGTATTGTGTTTCTTTCCTATCTTTGTTATCTTGGTCAATAACTAGCAACTTATTTCTACAGCAATTTCTGTTTAAATTTAATTTTGTGACCTTCTTTCCTTTCTTCCTCAAATCTGTATATGAATTTTAAGATATACTATTTTTCTTAAAATGAATGAACACGTTCTGGGGAAGGAGGGGACACTCTGTGTTGACAAAGCTGACTGGCTGAGGCGATTCAAGGTCTTGGAGAGATAAAGAAGACCGGAGTGAAGACGCACTCATGGGTTGCCCCAATTGTGGAGCCCAACTTCGCAGAGGGATTTTAAGCAATCACACTGGGGGCCACCGGGGTCGCTGCAAGTCTCCACTCAGAGCTGCTTGGCACTGAGCTGGAGAAGTTGCACTCTGGAGACACGCGCCCTGGATGGGGATCTGAGTCCCTAGCTCCTGCCCCTCCTAACCCAGGGCACGGTCAGCCCCGGACTGTCAGAGGCTACCGACCACTGTCTGGCCCAGCCTTGGTAAAGCGCGGGGCTCTCTGGGCCTCCATTCCGGTCTTGGAAGCACAGCCTGTCCTCCTCCCAGGGCCCAGCTGTGGCTGACAGGGAGCATGCCTTGGGGGAGGGGTGACCCGGCTCCCTACACAGCACCACTGAGGGTGCAGCTGAACCCCTCCCAACCTTCCTTCCCTTACGAAGACCTCTGCTTTGCCCTTTCTCCACCCAGCTTTGGCCCTGAGGAGGCAAAACTTGGGGATCCTTGAGGGTCAGTAAAAGTCCGCAGTGTTTGGCTTCGGTTCGGGGACACCCCAGGAGGTGAAGGATGAGCGGGTGTGCGATTGTCGGGAACGGCGGGCGGGGCACAGAGCAGGGGACCCCAAGAAGAGGCGAGAGGCGGTCGCAGGACCGCAAGGGGACGCGGGCGGTGCGGCGCGCAGCGCCTCCTTCTCCGCCTCCTCTTCTATCCCTCCCCTCCTCCGCCGGTCGCCGCGCGCTCACCGATGAAGAGGATGGGGAAGGTGATGAAGAGCAGGAAGACATGCGGCACCACGTTGAGTGCATCCACAAAGCAGCCGTTGTTGAGGACGCCCTGGTCCACCCGGTAGGCGGCCGAGTGGTTCTCGCTGCCGCAGAAGGCCAGGGGCATGGCGGCGCGGGTGCGGGCTCGGCTCGGGCTCCGGATGGCTCCGCGCGTCTCCCGCGCCTCGGTCCCTCGCAGCTCCGCAGCCCCGCCAGCCGTCAGCAACCCCCCTCCGCCCACCGCGGGCCCCGCCCCGCCCCGCCGGCGCTCCCTCCCCCCACCCGCCCTGCTCCGCGGCCTGGCCAGGGCAGCGCGGAGCCCCACAGCCCCGCCGCACCCTCGCAGGCGTCCCCACTGTGTCGGCCCGCGCGCCCAGATGTGTGCGGGGGTCGCTTTGTGAGTGCCCCTCTGCGCACGTGCGCTGGAGTAGAGGCAGGGCAGGCGGGGTGGGGCACCCTCCTGTTTCAGTGGGAGTGTGGGGGATGCAAAAGACCGGAGGAGGGTCCTTATGGGCCCCAAGAGCGTGAGATTGGGGTCCCGAGTGTAAACTCACCTGAGTATGGCTCCAATGGATGTAGTGAGATCTGAGGGTCCCCGTGGGCATAGAGTGGCACAAGTCCCCACCCTGTATGGATGAGAAAAGCTGTGAAGAACTTAGGAGGGCACTTGGAAATTTTCAAAAATGGTCCCAGGCTCTTGGTCCGGAAGGTACTTTACAGCCTATCCAAGGCTTTTCCACAGGGATCTCTCAACACTCCTGCTAACTAGTTGAAGTCGCTTCCATTTTTCTGATGAGAAAAATGAGGCCCAGGAAGATTACATGACTGACCCAAGGTCCCACTGCCTGCAAGCTGAGAAACATTGCTCGAATCCAGCTTCTCAGATTCCCTTCATTCCCCCTTCTTTGCTCATGCCTCAAATACATTACAATTTTACAAGGACTGGCAAGAGAATGGGTAGAACAAGTGCTAATCCCAGGCTGAAAAAGAGGTGCTGTAGACATGTATCTGGCCAGAGAGTTGTGAGGCAGTGAAAAACAACTGGATTCTTACTGTCACCTCTTTTTTTCTGAAGTGTTGGGGATCAGACCTAGGGCTTCATGTATGCTAGGCATGCACTTTACCACTGAGCAGCATCGCTACCCGCAGGACTGAAGTTCTTAACTTGACCTGGGACAGGCCTTGCAGGTTCAAGGATGTGGCAAAATTGTAATGGCAATGTTGTGCCTTCCTGCTTTTGGGAAGAGATTCTCATAGTAATGTGGCAAAACAAATAAAAAACTAGAAACACACACACACACATACACACCTTCATATAGAAAGGATATGGAATGGTTAGGGGTATGGAGCATAAAGGCACATATTCCACATAATCTCAGGAAGGATTAAGAGAAGACCCTTTAGCCCATTTTTGCAAGCTTCTCTGAACATGTGCCGAGGTTGGTCAGAGACCCCTGAGCATTTCCATCACATTGTCAGGCAAGTCTAGCCAGACATTGGGACAGAAGGCAGGGGACTGGGTGCACAGCCCTGGGAGGTCAGGGGCTCAGGACCTCAAGACTTCAGATGGTCACTGACTTTTGGGAATCTCTCTGAAGCAGAAAGATTTTCTTGCAGCATCAACTAAAATAATGAAAACTTGGTGGCAGTAAATGTCCAGCACTAGGGATAAGAGTTCATTAACCTAGGAAAATGTAACCACTGAAATACAGCCGAGTCTGTGGAGCTAAACACAAAGTTTATGAGATAAAGCAAGAAACCGCATTATATATGTCTTGTGATTTCAGACACCATACAAAATAGGCATGTTTGAATTTGAGCCTGCAGGGGTAGCTCCGACCTGGAAGTGGATTAGGATGTGTATTAGCTACCAATATTGTGGGTGTTGCTTTCATTCCCTTTCTTTTAAAATGAGACAACTGAGGTTCAGAGAAATCAGATGACATGTCCATGGTCATCTATCAGGATTTTTTTTTTCTTTTAGGCTTTTCCAATTTTTTCATACTTTCTGTAATGTTATTTGTTTTTGTAGGTATAATTTCAGTTTTTCAGGATTTCAGCCATGCAGTGTTTCTTTTTAGTTAGCATTATCATCTATCACATAACTACATTTTAGTAGGGACTGCATATATGACAATGGTCCCATAAGATTATATTGTCTAGTGATGTTATAGCCATCTTAATTTGTGTAAGCACACACTATGGTGTTCATACAATGATGAAATTGCCTAATGATGCATTTTTTAGATACTATGCCCCCATTGTTAAGCAACATGTGACCATATAGTATATTTATTATTATTATTATTTGTGTGTGTGTGTGTGTGTGTGTGTGTGTGAGAGAGAGAGAGAGAGAGAGAGAGAGAGAGAGAGAGGGAGAAATAATGTTTTAATATTTATTTTTTAGTTTTCGGTGGACACAACATCTTTATTTTATTTTTATGTGGTGCTGAGGATCGAACCCAGCGCCCCTTGCATGCCAGGCAAGCGCCTTACCACTTGAGCCACATCCCCAGCCCAGTATATTTATTTTTAAAGAACAAGAGCTCCACCATTACTATTTGTGTGATTTTGGACAAATCACTATTCTGTACTTCAGATCCCCATCTCTGAGTGGAAAAAAATAATAATACAGACCTCAGAGTATTAAAAGGAGATCATAGACATGAATGGGCTTTCTAAGTTGGGGAGATGGTACGACCTACTTTATTCCCTAGCAGCTCCCCAATCTCCAAGGGTTAGTTAATGATCTCTCCCTAGCCGTGAAATGTCTGGCACAAACCACACACTTGTTTCTTCTGGGCCACTTAGAGTAAACAAAAGTCCAGTCCAGCCCAAGGTGGACCCAAGTGTAAAGGACTAGTCAGGGACCATCATCTGTTCCTAAAGAGAGCATCTGCATCCTCAGGGATCTGGGTTTGCCATCTCTAGCACAAAATTACTATGTGACTATGGACAAATTCCACTTTTCCTTGCACCTAGTCCTAAAGTGATTCAACCTACCACACTGCCCACTGCATGAATGCAAGAGTTACTCTGTTAAGTGTGGAGTCGGGTGCAGAAGGAGGCATGAAAGGATTCCTCTGCTATATGGGTTGTAATCTTGGAATCAACTCAAATGCTCATTGGTAGGGGCTACAGTATTGTCCATACTGTGGGAATGAGGTAGAGTGGTGCATACTGATATGAAAATCTCCAAGACACAGATGTGGAGACTCATGAGCCTCATGAAAGAATTGATGTTCCTAATGGAGCAACACATGTCTCTGTAGGCCCTGAGTCTCTGGAGCTTTTGCACCTCCAGTGATGTCCTCCTGCTTCTCTTGCAGAGAGCTAAATGAAGGTCAGACACTGGGAGTTTGCTCTGAGCAAGGGTACCTCCCTTTAAGAATTCTTAGCCTTCCCTGTCTGGTCACCTGGGTGTGCCAGTGACCATGGCACTAAGGCCTGAACAACATCAGAGCTAGAAGGGATTTATGAAGCGATTTGCCAGCCTTTTGCTTGCAGCCTGCTGGAGGCCACACCTACCCAGCAGGCCAATGAGAGGGAGAATCCAGGCCACTAACTCTGGCCCAGGTTTTCATTTTGCCAAGGGGCTGGCTAAGAATAACTACCCCCTCATGTATATGAGAAATCATGGCATGCAGTAGTCAAACTTTCTCACCTTCAGAGCAGCTGAGGGCTTCCTTCCTGAAATCCCAAGACCCTTGCTGATTTTTAAAATTTGATTGAGGTCCTGCCTAGGGTCAAATCCTTCATTATGTTACCTTGCTTGGTCACCTTCTCTCTTTAAGGCAGGTGATATGATCATCATGATATAGATGAGAACCAGGTAGAGAGGAAAACTGCCCAAGGTTACCTAGCTGAGTAGATTGACAGAGTCCAGGTTCCTACTAGGGGCATCTTTTGGAGAAACAGGGGTGGAGTAAACCAGCGAGGCATGAAGGAGAGTGGGAGCTAGCCAGTTGGAAGAGGGTATAATGTGGTGGGCGGTGGTGGGGATTATCTGGAAGCAAAGTCTGCAGAGTGTGTCCCCTGTTCTTACCTAGACTTGGTTAGTTGAGTGCGGGTTGATATATGATATGTACTATAACTTCCTGTAGCAATGGAGTGAATTTTTAATGCCCCCATCCTGTTAGGATTAGGTATTAGTAGGTGGGATGTTTGGGAGATAGTTAGGTCATCAAGGCAACACCCTCATGAATGGGATTAGTGCCTTGATAAAAGAGGCCCCAGGGAGCTCATTTGCTCCTTCCACCATGTGGGCTTACAGGGAGAAGACAGCACTCTATGAGAAAGTGGGCCCTCACCTGACACTGAATCACTTGTCAACTTCCTCATGGACTTCCAAGTTACCAAAACTGTGAGAAATAAATTCCTATTGTTTATAAGTCATTCAGTTTATGACATTTTTGTTATAGCAAACAGAATGGACTAAGACACTTGTGTATTGGCATAAATTGCTTTATGATTTTGGTGTAGACACTCTCACCACTATGAGTGATTCTGTGTGGGAGGAAGGAGAGAGTCCCTTCTCTCTGGTGCTTGATCAAAGAATGACTTCTCCACTCTGGCAAACAGAGACCTAAGTGGGAAGGGTGGGAGAGAGATAGACCATGAGACAGAGATTCATAGACACTAACATTTACCTGCTCTAAGAAAGCATCACTAAAGTGCCCTTATCATGACCCATATAAAACCAAAATCTATTTTTAGCTAAAATGTGTACATTAAAAATTCAAAATTGGTAAATATATTCAATGTTAAGTTGTTGTTGTTTTTGGATAGCTGATGTGTCCTTAAAAGATAATTGTTTAATAATGTGGGTGTTCTGGGACTGAGACAGAGGACAGGGCCTGGAGAAGTTTTGTCAAGAGCAAGTCCATGGCAGGATGAGGCAGAGAAGGTGGTGTGGGGATGTGGCTTGCTCCCCTAGTGGTAGCCTGGCTCAGTTGTGAGCTCTGCAGCCTGTAGTCAGTAATAGGCACTGATGAAGCAACTGCTATGTACCAACAGGTTTCTTCTATAACCCTGCAAAGTGAGTATTAGTGTGTCCTTAGGAAACTGAGATCCAGAGAGCCCGAGGGACTTGCCTTAGCTCACACAGGGAATAAGATGCAGAACTTGAGTTGGAACCCAAGTTCAGCTTGGTCTAGAACCCGCGCATTTTCAGTACTAGTATCTCTCAAAGTATGGTCCCTGGGCCAGTAAAATTAGCTGGGAAAATGTTAGAAATGCCAATTCTCAGGCCTGTGCCAAACCTACTAAATCTGATACTCTGATGGTAGAGTCCTAAAAATCTGTCCTCCAGTAATTAACAAATCTTCCAGGTAATTCCAATGCACGCTGAAGTTTAAGAACCATTGTGGTCTACATTGATGTCTCCAGTAAGGGACAATAAGGGTGGCTATCCCAACTGCTTGCCAGTGATGCCCTTGGGGACTTATAGTTTGGCTGGAAAACAATAGCATCATACATTTACCAAAAGAAGAGAAAAGAGAAAGAAAGAAAGAAAGAAAGAAAGAAAGAAAGAAAGAAAGAAAGAAAGAAAGAAAGAAAGAGGAAAAAGAAAAAAAAAGTTGGCCAGGTTTGGAGAGGTAGCTTGCTGGGAGCTTTAGGGGACACATGTGGTGAGGGTTGGCCCAGTCCTCACAGTCTGACTGGGGAAAGGAATACCAACCAGTGTGTGTAAAGGTGGGGGACGGGGTTAAGTTTTCCAGTTGCAGAGAGTGAGCAATGAGTCTTGCTAGGATAAAGTACACTGAGGGAGTCATGGAAAAGAATAGGGCAGAGGGGCTGGGCCGCTGGTGCTCTGGAATTTCTGCTAATGGCCCCT
This sequence comes from Marmota monax, assembly GCF_021218885.2. Taxonomy (NCBI): domain Eukaryota; kingdom Metazoa; phylum Chordata; class Mammalia; order Rodentia; family Sciuridae; genus Marmota; species Marmota monax. The sequence goes on along the minus strand of NW_026695230.1, from coordinate 8,905,293 downwards.
ACAGGCCAGCAGCTGTTCAATAGACCACATCTAGGAAGCACCTGTGCTATGTGTGCCTAGCCCAGGACAATAGAGACTGTGGGAACAACACCCTCAACGAGCCCAGCTACTTGACAACTGCTTCTCAACACTGGGTTCAAATGTCATTTTTTAAAAATCCGATAAAAGCTTCTGACCCTCCTCCAATGTGGGCCTACTTAAAGTCCCTCCCCTGGGTCCCCCAGCATTGTGTACAGTATTCGTCATTGACCTTACCACCCAGTATTGGGACAATTCACATGAGTCTGCCTTTCCCACTGGCCTGGGAGCTGCTCTAGAGCTGAGACTGAGTCTTAGGAGGCTTTGGCTCTGGCACAGAATTAAATTATCTCAATAAATATTTGTTAAATTAATGAATGAATGAGGGGATCAGTGAATGTATGACTCAGTCAGTGATCATGTTTACTCACGGATGTGAGAGGTGAGCTCTTGCTCAGATAAGTGTAAAACTGATGTCTGTAAATTGCTTCTAACTTTCTCCTTGATTTACATTATGTTATTAGAGATGCTTTTTGTTTGTTTGTTTTTGACAGATTATTCTTCATTTAGTGACAGGTTTTTACTAAGCACCTACTATATGCTATGAATTGCTGGAGATACAGTGGTGAATAAAGTGCCCACATCTAAGAAGCTCACTGTTTAGTCTTTTGGGGAGTTTCCAATACATCACTATTAAGGTTTTTGTTATTTTGTTTATTTATGAGAGTAGATTTAACTGCTTTTGAATCAAAGACATTTTTTAAAAATCCCATAAAAGCTTTGGACTCCTACTTCAAAAGGAACCCATATGCTGGGGTTTATAAACCCTCCCTAAATCCATCTGTAGCCTCTGACTTAACTGCAGGCCTGAAGCAGATGCTGGGTAGTAGGTATCAGTCTATATCAGAGTTTGGAGCTACATCAAGTAGATTTTGTTCCATGGTACCTGTAATTTGGAACCTGATCTGTGGAGTCTAGCTCTCTGATCTCAGAATTACCCTTGACCAATGAAGAGTCTATGGCCAGAGTGGTCAGCTTTGCCAGGTATAGGCAGAGAGGGAGAAATGCTGTTTCTTCTGGGGTGGCTACCCCAATTGCTTGTCAGTGATGCTCACTGAGAACTGCCTGTTGTCTGCCAAACTGCCAACAGCACACCTGAGTGAATTCATGGAATTCATGGAGTGTAGGGAAATAAAATTTCTTTGGATTTCTCTGTGCTCCTAAAAAAAAAAAAAAAAAAAAAAAAAAAAAAAAAAAAAAAAAAGCCCTAGCCTCCTGAGACTTGCAAATATAAGGATAAGGATTTTTTTTTCTTTCCGTTTCCCTAGAGGCATTTAAACCCTCACAAATGTGAGAATTACACCTATAGCCATTCAGTAATGGCTCTGTTGCAATGGACAATAAAATGTACCCAGCAATTCTGCTTCGAGGCCTGTTTCTAAACGAGTTGAAAGCAGGATGTTGAAGAGGTATTTGTACACCCACGTGGTAGACAGCAGCACTCCTCACAATAGCCAAAAGGTGGGAGCAACCCAAATGTCCATTGACAGATGGATTGGTAAAACAGAATGTAGCATATACACCCAATGGAATATTTATTATTCCACCTTAAAAAGGAAAGAAATTCCAACACATGCCACCAGTGGATGAATCTTGAGAACACTGTATAAGTGAAAACAGTCACGAAAAGCAATTACTCTGCCACCACTCCTATGAGGTATCCAGAGTAGTCATATTTATACAGACAGAAAATAGAATGGGGGTTGCCAGGGCCTAGCAACCCAGCAATTCTTTTACTGTTTAATGGCTATGAAATTTTAGTTTTTTAAGATGAAATAGTTCTGAAGAGGGGTGGTGGTAATGGTCACACCACAATGTAAATCTACAAGGATGATTAAGAAAGTAAGTTTTATGTTATATGGAATTTGCTGCAGTTTTTAAAAAGATAATAAAACTTCCCTGATCCCCAAGAAGGCCAAAAGGTTACAGACAAACTAGGGCCTTAGGTTAAGCCCCCAAATTGCCAGGAAGACTAGGCACAGTCTCCGTAGGTATTTATATCCCAGAAAATTAGAACGAGAGCCCACAATTCTTTTTGTTTCTTTTCAAAGAAGTGAAGTTGTTTGTTTCCCTCTTTCTCTTGGAGAGAGGAGGGGGCATGACTATCTCCTATATAAAAACAGAAAATCCACTATTTCTCATATCTCACTCATGGAGGGTCTTGCCACTGGCCACTGATGTAGGAGACTCTTCCTTTTGACTTTCATTACATCATCCCAGGGGTAAGATCCAGGGCAGAGGAGATTGACATACTTATTATTTACTGTAAGTTAATTGACAAGAAATCTGTCTCTGTTATATCTGTGTGTGCAATCAGGATAAAATCAATAAAGATGAATGTTAATAACCCAACATGTCCATCTGTGCCCCTGGCACCCTGAGCCTCAGGGTAGGTCACAGGGAGGAGAAAGGGAAGGAAAAAAAGCAAGGAGTGGAGCAGTGGGGAAGTAGACTTCTGGAGACTGGGGTCCTTTAGTGGGCACCCTAGTGCCTGCTCAGCTCCATTTCCTCTTCTCTATGGTACCTCTCCAACTTCACCTTTGGAACAACCATTCCCCTTAATTTAATCCACATGGTGGCGTGGGGCTGACTCCAACCTCTGGCTCCCTGTGTGGCTGTGTGGCCTGGTCTGGTTAATGAGGGATGGCCATGCCCCTATGTAGAGCTACTCTTAGTAGTCCTGAAGACTAATTCTTCAGGACAGAGTAGTACTTTTTTCCATGGGGCTACACTACTTGGTAGCATATGTTTGAATATGAAGCCTGTCTTGGCATCATGTAAGAGTAGCCTATCTGAGAACAAAGCCTAAAATGTTGTATGCCAACTCGGCTGGGCTATGGTATCCAAATATTTGGTCAAATATATCTAGATGTGGCTGTGAAGGTATTCTCTAATAGATGAGATTAACATCTAAGTCAGCTGACTTTGAGCAATTACCCTCTATGATGTAGGTAGACTTCATCCAATTAGTTGAAAGCCTTAATAGAAAAAAGATTGATATCCCCCAGGGAAGAGGGAATTCTGCCAGTAGGCTGTCTTTGGACTTGAGTTGAAATATCAACTCTTTCTTGGTTCCCCAGCCTGCTGGCCTGCCTTGCAGATTTTGAACTTGGTAGTGCGCACGATTGTGTGAGTCAAATCCTTAAAAAAAATTCTCTCTCTTTAAATATATATACATATATTGTATATATATATATATTATATGTACATATATATATTGTGTATATATACTTGGCAAACCTTGACTAATACAGATGATAAGATCAGGTCCTGATGTCTGTTTTTAGCCTCTGGATTCAGCCAAAACTGATATCAAATTCTACTGGATTTTTACTCAAATCATCCTCTTCAGTTGGGTTTCAGTTTCTTGCAACCCAAAGAGACCCTCTCAGGAAGAAGCAGTGAGCTCACACTCAGTGCTCAGTCCATGCCAGGCCCAGTATTCTCCTTTTATAACTGCTTGGGCCTTGAAGGATGCACAGGAAGTTCATGTCAGCTTGGGGAGCGTTCAAAGCCCCCTGGCAGAGTGATCATGTATGTGCAAAGACACAGAGAAATGATGGAGTTTGATATGCACAGGAAACTGAAAAGTTTAATATGGTCCAAGCAAAGGGAGGCGATTGGCAAAGAGACAGGGCAGGAGAAGTTGTCAGGGGCCAGGTGATGAAGGACTCTGAATGCCACAGAAAAGTTTAGACTTTGTTCTGAGGATAGCGGGGGAGCCATTAAAAGAGTTTCAAGCAGGAGAAAGGTGACCCCATTCAGCCTTAGCTGGCCCAGTCCACAGTGTGGAAGACACAATGAAGCTGAGAGAAAATAGAAGCAGGGAGGAATTATTTTCTGGATAGAATTTTTTCCTGATGCTCTTGAAACCAGATTTTGTATGTCATTTCTCATCTACTCAAAGCAGAATAGTACAGTGGTTAATGGATATGGACTCCTGGAGCCATCTTGCCTGGGGTCAATCCTGGCTCTGCCTCTTACTATTTAACCTCAGGCATGTTATTGAAAACCTTGGTGCCTCAGTTTTCTCAGTGAAGACAACAGCATTGCCTCCCTCCTAGTTCATTGTAAGGATTAAATGAGTCATTACACATTAGAGCTTAGCACAGTGCTTGACATATAGCAAACAACTGGTTCAGATGCTCCTCAACTTACAATGGGGTTACATCCTGATAAACCCCTCTATGTTAGTGAGCCTTCTGTTACTGGAATAAAATATCTGAGCTAAGTAATTTTAAAAAGTAATTTAATTTATTTGGGCTCAGTTTGGGAGTCTCTGTTCATGATCAGGTGGACCTACTGCTTTGGGGCCTGTGTGAGGCAGCATATTAAGGCAGGAATGTGTTGTGAAGGAAGCTGTCACCCTCAAAGACAAAGCCAAAAAGAGAGGAAGAAACCTATAATCCTCTAAAGACCTAAAAGCTCTCATTAGGTCCCACTTCTTAAAGATTCCACCATCTCCCAATAGCACCAATCTGGGGACTAAATTTTTACATTCAGGCCTTTGGGGGCGTTCCAGATCCCGACTATAACACCATCAAAAATTGAAAATATTGTAGGCCAAAAATGCACTTAAGACACCTAATGTACTGAACCTCATAACCTAGCAACCCAGTGCTTGGTAGAGAATGGGTCATATCCTCTTGGAATCTTGCAGCTGTGGCTCGCTGCTGCCTCCCAGCATCACTGGAGAGTACTGTACCACATGCATTGCTAGCACGTGGGAAAGGACCAAAATTCAAAGTTTTTGGTTTCCACTGGACACATATCACTTTCACACCAATGTGAGGTTGGATCTCAGTAAGTCTCAGAAGCACCTGTGGTTCACAGCAATCTTATTCTTACCAAGACTGGTGTGTGGACTCCAGGACTGCAAACCCCAGACCTCAGGAGGACAACTCTTGCCTCTATCTAATCCCTGCATCAGGCAGCTCCACCTGCCTCCCCCAGTGGCCCGAGTCTGTCCCTTCTGGTTCTCACAGAATTACAGCCAGCCTGGGCCCCAGGGATCAGGAAGTGTCACTACAGGGACAGGAGAGAACAGGGTTCTCATCTCTGGAAACAGATTCTTATCCAAATCTGAGACTTGAGAAATGGGCTGGAACCGGGTGGGAACAAGCTTCCCAGCCCACACAGGCCCAAAGGGAGCATCTCAAAAGCAGAGGCCATACACTCAGCCCTTTCACCCGACTGCCAGAGAGAGGTGAGAGGCTTGAAGTCGGCTCTGCAAACCCTGGGGACTGGCGTGGGAAGCAGCTTCAATGAGATGGACAGAATGCCAAAAGTTCAGAGTCAAAGGGCATTCTCGAATTCCTAGCCTCTTAGGTCTGTGTTTCCACTGTGTGGGGCAGTAGAAAGGGCAGCTCTCCCACCAACCTGGGGGACCTGACAAGGCACCACTCCTTGAACATGGTTTTCCCAAATATCTAGATGGTGAGGGTTAGATTCTAGGGTGGCAACCTAGGGTCGTCCTGCAGGCCAGTTTTGATGTGTTGCTAGCCACTGCCTGGTGGCTGGTTAGAGTGCTGGGATAGAGGCAGAGATCCTGCCCTGCACAGGGGGAAACCAATAGCACCTGGACAGTCCTTGGCCTAAACAGGTTTTAGTCCTTCATGCTCAGTCTTGGTCACTGAAGCGGATCCCTAGGTCGGACCCAGTCCCCCTGTGGACTCTGGCCTCAGCCCTGTTTGTTGTGGCCTCTAAAGCAGAGTAAGGAACTGCTTTAGATCCCCACTTTATACACATTCTCTGGATCTTTCCACTTCTTAACCTGATTAATGTCAATTAGTCTGCTGGGGAGGGCTGCTTTGGGCTCAATATGGGCCAACTTTTTAAAGGGAGTTGATTTCTTTGATGACAATGATGAGGCTCATTGTAGCCCACACACCCTGCCAATCCTAGAGGATCTTATGACTCAGGACTTAACGTCACCCATGTCCCTCTTCTCCTATCAGTCTCCCTTCCTGCTCTATCCAGCAACATACCTTTCCTGCCCTTCTTTAACCAGGGGCTCAAAGCCCTCTTCTTTGTCTCACTCATCAAGTCCTGATAAGCACAGAAGAACTCATTCACTTGGAGGTGTCAAAAAGTAAGAACAGCTGGTACGTGTAAGATTCTAGGCGTCTCAAGGGGAAGGACTAGCAGCAGTATTTGTAGGTCACAAGAAGAGCAGCAGAATATTAATTGTCCTTCCTTTGTGGGGAGCATTGTTCGGCCAGCAGTCTGGAATTTGAGGCATTTGAGGAGGCTCGCCCTGCTCTATATGGTGGAGCCAGAATAACTGGACTGGAATCTCAGTGCCACTTCCTCTTCACCATGTGACCTAGGACAAGTCCCTAAACCTCTTTATACATCAATCTTCTCTTAATAAAATCGAGTTGATGATATTAATGGCGACTACCTCAAGATTACTGAGGGTAGTAACTGAGCTCAGTGCTTAGACCAGTACCTTGCACATGGCCAAGGCTCTCAGGGTGTTGGTTCTCACCATGGGGCTCCTGGGAAGGCTGTGTACTACTCCCAGTCATTGCAGTTGGAGATGGCAGACACAAGAGTACGGCCTAGCACATAGAAGGTGCCAGCAAATATGGCTCCCTCTTTGTATCTTGGCTTAGGAATCACCTCCAGGGCCAAGCCAGGTGCTAGAGAAGAAAACAGAGGGAATTCCTCCACATGGCTGCTGTCTCTGGGAGCCAGTTATTAGGAGGTCACCAGGACTTGGCCTCCGTTGAGGAGATAACTAAGTCTGTGCTCTCTTTTCTGCCCCCACCTTGGAACGTTTAATCTCTCCCAGAGAAAACAGAGGGAATTCCTCCACCTGGCTGCTGTCCATGACCACAGCTGATTGGGCCTGGAATTGTCCCTGAACCAAGGACTGCCTCTCAGGTGAACTGGTCCAATTAGACAGTGCCAGGTGGGAGCAGAGCTGTGGCTGGAAAGTTCTCTAGAGTCAGGAAGATGATGGCCATGTTCAAGCTGAGATCTCAGGAAGTGAGAGGTCACCCTGCTCTATACGGTGGAGCCAGAATAACTGAACTGGAATCTCGGCTCCACTTCCTCTTCACTGTGTGACCTAGGACAAGTATCTCAACTTGGCCTAGGAATTGCCAAGATACAAGGAGGGAGCCATACTCGCTGGTACCTACTATGTGTGCCAGGCCAGAATCAGAGGCAGAGATGGAAGGCTGGCTGAGAAGTTGAGAGGCATGAGGAAGCCACCGAGGGTCTGAGAGAGCTGGCCTTCCAGGACACCTTACACCAGAACCACTTTCCATTTCTAATTCTTAGGGACATCATATCTCTGGGCCTCGGATTTCCCTGAGATGACTAGACTTTTACCACCCACTTGTCTCTGGAGTGAGGATCCCTGGTCCTTGTTACCAAGAGGCCTGGCCACTGGGTCACCTCTTTCATGTTGGTGGGCCCAATACAGAGCATTGGATCTGACTCTCACTCTTGGGTAAGGGTCCAAACCTTGGCATTTTATTTGACAGCCTTCAATCTGCTGCCTAAATCCATATTCACTCACATAAGCCGGAAAAGAAGTCTGTTTATTTTATTAATGAGCTCAGAGTAAGATTTGCAGTAACAATCCTAGAAGCAATTACAGCAAAAGAGAGAAGAGAGGGATGGTGGAGAGAAGAAACTGAGGAATCGGGTCTGATTAGGGCTCGAGGGAGGCACCCCCAGAGCTGGGAGAGACTAAACGTTCCAAGGTGGGGGCAGAAAAGAGCGCACTGAGACCTCCTCCTGAACACTCCCTCCCCTCCACGTTGGCTTTTAGGAGTGTTCCTTGGCCAAGCCTAGTTCCAGGTCAAAGGGATTTGGAGTTCCTGGGTACTGGTGACAAGTTTGGGAATGTCTTCTGGTACATGCCGCAGGTCTCTCAAGACTGGTTGCCGGCTTTATGTTCAGAGGTTGAGTCCAGCGCTCACTGTCTTCTAGGGATGAATTTGTTTTCTCTCTCTGGACTTCAGAAGAAAGTCCTGTGGAGGAAGAGGAAACAAACCAGGAAGGTGCAGGTCTTGTGAGTGGCACTCTGCCAAGGGCAAAGCCCCACCCTGGTAGCACGAGGCCTTGCCAATCCCTGGATGCCCCTCTTGGTGCAACTCCAGGCAGCTACACACCAGCCAAAGTCACAGCACACAGGAGGCCAGGAATAAAGTAGCAGAGACACCAGGGACAGGGGTGGGGGAAGGACCAAGAGGAAGAGGGGAGGGTCTCTTGCTAAGAGTAAGTGACAGAAAATACAGATCACTTAGGTCCCCCCAGATGTCACTGTACAGCAGGCCAGCTGTCTTGGGAACAGGAGGCCCTAATGTTTTTGGAAATTTATAACAGAAAAATCAACAAGTCAGGCTTGGCTTGGCCCCAGACGCTGCTAGCTATGGGTTCGGGTCACCTCCAACACCAGCTTCACAGCCACCTGGCCCAGGGTGGGAAACACATTCCAAGGCTGAGATCTACCTTGTGTTCCACAGTTAGAGCCTGGATCAAGGGAGGGAGATAGCAAAGGACAGTTGGTCTGAGCAGGACTCAGGCCTTTGTAGGGCACAACAGGACACGAGCAACTCTAATCCACCAACCCTGGTTCTTTGGACGAGCCTTAAAGACCTCTCAACAGCCCTGGCTCTGCCCGAGCAGGGAATCCACTCCCTCCAAGGGTGAAGCAGGGGTCCCAACAGGGCTGCATTCCCAGGAAAGGAGAAACGTTTGGTGAGGACACCTCTGGGAGGAAATTCAGACTGGACTTCGTGGGGTCTCTCCCAGCACAGCACACCTGGCTCCAGGCGCCATCTGTGCCAGCAGGGAGCCATGCTCAATGTTCCACCCTGTTCATTTGGGTGCTGCATGGGTCAGGTCCCAAGGACTGTGTGCATCAGAACACCCAGATCCCACCCAGTGCTCCAGACTAGGTTCTGCACACTCCCTTGAGTCCCACAGAGTTTCAGAGTGACCGACAGCAGACCCCGGAGGCACTTCAGGGGCAGTGTGCTTCATGTCCCCTCCAGATGCCAGTCCAAAGAACCTGCCAGCAGCGTGGGCAGCACATGGCCACTGCACGCAGCATGGACAGATGGGGCCCTGAGGCCACCTATTCACCGTGGGCTCCAGCTGCAGGAGGAACCCGTGTCTGTACACGGGAGTATGGTCTTCAAGGAGCTTTCGGACTGGCTGGGGGCTTTCTGCTGCAGAGGAGGGAAGAGAAGAGCTACATGTGCAGAGCAGAGCAGGAAAGAAAAAGGGCTTGGTTACTCCTGGGCAGAGCTCTGCCAGACCTCGCCCTCCACCTTGGTCCTGTCTAAGCCCTGAGCTCCAGAGTTAGGAGCAGCCAGATCCTGATTCCTCCAAGACATAAGAGGGATTCAGGCTCTGCTGAGCAGAGGGAGGCAGCAGGCATGCCCACGACAGGCAAGGCAGGGTGTGTTAGTGACGGGGAGGGAGGTGATGTGATGTGGTGAGGACACAGGTGAGAGGCCACGGAGGCAGAGAGGTAAAAATGCATGCAGAGGCAGGGATAGAGAAGCAGAGAGCAAGCAAAGGAGAGGGCAAGAGAGAGAGGGGAGAGGGGTGATGGGAAAGAGGCAGGTGGGGAGGGAGAAGGATGGGGAAGAAGGAGAGACAGGAAGGACAGAGAAAGGCCCACCCAGATATAGACAGACCGAGGGAATCACAGGGAAGGACAGACTGGGCCAAAGCTCCTTGGAGAGCCCTCAGGATAGAGACAAGAGCCTGTGGTCTTTGCTGTCTGGAGATGCAGCATTTGTGAATATGGTTAGACATAAGAAAGACCTTCCAGAGAGTGAAGGGAATCTTCATCTGGTAAGGGAATGGGGGATAAAGTTCTGAGTGGGGAATTAACAATCCTGAGTGCTAGTCCTGATTTCACTGTGTACTTTTACTTGATCTGAGACCATGAGCCTATATGTAAAGAATTTGGACCAGACACCCGGGAGGCAGCTCTGATGCCACTTGAGGACAGCGACTTCCTTCCAGGGATACTCTAGCCCTGGGCTCTCTGCCTGGTGGCAGATGTGTGTCTGGTATTCTTTCTGGCTGAAGAAGGTGTCCCAGATTGTAGAGGAGGAGGAGAAGGAGCAGACAGGGGCCAAGGGCCAGCGCACACTTACAGCTCATCGTCGTATTCCTTGGGGGGACAGACGGCAACAACAAGGTCAATCCAGTCCTGTGGGGAGAAGCCGGGCAGCTGTGGGCACGCTCAGGGGTGGGTGGCACATCTGCCCCATGCTCCTTCCCACTCCTGAGTCAGGATCAGCCAACTAGGCCTCTTCCCAGGGGGAAGTGGGGGCGGGTAGGGCTGGAGGTCCTCCTGGTGGGTTTGGCTCCACTGTGGCTTCCGTGCTCTGGAGAAATTTCCAGGCTCTTAGGTTCCCAATCATAGGATGTGCAGGACCCTCAGATGACCCTGTGTCCCCAAGTGCCAACCTGTGGACCAGGGCCAGGCAGCAACCTCAGAATCACTTGAGGGAATTTTTAAAGTGTGTAGACTCATGGGCCTGGCTGCTGGTGGTCTGCGGTGGGCCTGGGAAAGCATTTCTAACAAGCTCCCCAGACAAATCAGAGGCACAGACAACTGGGGAACGTTGGGCCTGGCCTTCGAGTTCTCACTCTGAGTCCCTTCAAGCATATCACTGCCATTCTCGGTGTGCCCATCAGTGTCTGTCCTGGGCTAGGGTGCATCCATTGAAGAGTTCTGGAAATTGCACTGGGCCCTGTGCCATGCCATGGCTCCTAGATTGAGATGGGATCTTTACCTCGCCAGGACCTCCCTCCCTCCCTCCAATCCAGGGTCTACCCTCAAGAATCACAGCAATACTTCTACTCTCTCTTCCCTAATACAACCCTTCAGAAAATCAGTCAGTCATCATGTTACCCGTGAGTCTTCTCTTCTCCACATTCCTGCATGTGGGTCCCAGGCCCATCTGGTCAGCTTCCTCGGCACTGAACTTAATACCTCAGGCTCGGCTGCCTGCATACAGTTGCACGGGTTGTGCATTGCACAACATGAGTGGGCACCATTCACACTATGGTCTGTAGGAGGGTGTCCCCCTCAGATTGTGCATAGCACAGCCTGTGAGAGACCTCATGTGGTGGCCCTGATCCAGTTGGGTGTGTAATGCACACAGAGCAGACTACCAGCCAGCCTCTCTTCATCCTGGACCATTTACTATTAATGCTTTCTTTTGATTTCTCGAACTCCCAACTCTTTTGATTCCTATTCAGTGTACACTCAGTGAAGACTGTAAGTCTTTTTCTTGGGAGCATAGCCATGTCCAGAGTTCCAGAATCTGTGTTTGTTCCATTAGCTTTTCGGACTCAAGGTCAGGAATTGATATTTAATTTCCTGAGTCCTATCCTGTCAGATTTAGTTCATTGGCTGGACAGGGGTGTGGACCATGGATACCCGTCCTGTGATGGGGCTCCCCAACTGTAAGGCCTGGCTTCAGAGACCAGGTCAGAGGCAGGCAGGTGAGGGAGCGGGCAGAGGGCTCATTCTTACCCCGCCCTGATTCCAGGCCTTCTGCAGGGTGGCCTCTGCCTCAGCCAGGGTGTAGTCTGTCACGATCTTGCCATTGATCGCCATGATCTCATCTCCTTTCACAATGCCACCTGCAGGAAGATGAAGCTGATTGGCCAACTGGGCTACATGGGACACGGATTGGGCCAGGACTGGGCAAAGGGAGAGCCACTGTGGGGGCCACAGAAGAGGCTGGGCCCTGGGAACTGAGAGCTCACGTGGCTCAGAAAGTGCGAGGGTCAACAGCATACTTAGTTACTTGGATACTCAAAGGCATTTCCTCCCTGAGCCTCAACCCTGCTCAGTGGAACTGGGACACCAGTGAGGACACACTGCTACTTGGCTCCTGCACAGGCGGCAGCTACTGCAGAGGAGACACACCTGCATTTCCAGCCAGGTTATTAGACACGAGTTGGTTCTGTGGGTTGGGCCTCCCTGATGTGCAGCCATGCTGGCTGGCTTGACCCTCCCCCTCCCCAGCCTGCCGGTGCTCTTTCCTGCCTGGAGCAGGACTGTTGTGGACTGTTCCATTCCCCTCTCTTTCTTCTCTTCTAGATCTGAAAGGGGGCTTCCCTGACTGCACCCAGTTGAAGGCAGCTCCTCCTGCCATTCTCTCGCAGCACCCTGGTCTTTTCCTGCACAGCACACAATCTGTGATCATAATCTGCTTCTTTCCTGTTTGTTGATGGTCCCTCCCATTGTGCTGTCAGCTTCCTGAGGATAGGACTTATCTTTTTTGGTTCACTACTTTATCTTCAGCCCTTCAAGGAATATTTTTCACAAGTAGGAACTCAATTGGATATTTGTTGAATAAATGAATGGTGTTAAAAGATGTTTCTGCATAACCGTCTTGTGATCTTCTAATTTTAGGAGGAACCGATTAGTATCCAAACAGTTTTTATCAGTTATTATCTCCTCAGAGCCTTGACTAGGATCCTGCGCACTGTGGTTCTCTAAGTGGACAGACTGTACAAGGTTTCCCCGACCTCTTGAACTTCCGTTTTTTAGGAAGGTCTCCTAGTCCCGATGTCCACAGACCATCTATCTCTGTGTTACGCTGAGATCATGCAGAGGGAGGCCTTGTGGGCCTGAAGGCCATAGGAACACAGTGTGTTACTGAGATGGCAGCCTTGGTAGCTCGAAACAAGCATGCATTTGGAAACGTCCAACAGCTGCTTGGATGTCCAAAGCAGCATGGGATCAGACTGTAGACAGCAGTTTCCCTCGGACAGAGGGACTAAGGTAAGTGACTTCCACGTTTTCATTTTGTACAAATCCAAGATGGCACCTCAGGGGCAACAGGGCTTTGTAAATTGGGAGTGACAGGAAGAGCCACTATCCTTCCTGGTCCTCTCTCCCTGCCAGATGCAGAGATAGGTGGCCTCCTGAGCCAAGCTGCAGTCCCTCCCTCAATTAGTACAGAAATGAAGACAGAGGAGGCCCCTGCCCAGAGCTGAGGTGAGGGTCACAGCATGGCTGGGAGAGACCCAAGGCCACTGAGGCCATGATGGCAGGACTGGATTGTGCCCTGGGCTCCCTGTGTGCCCACCCGCCTTGGTGAACACAGCAGTCAGGCTGCCAGCCACTGGGAACCTTTCCCTTCAGTCCCCTGCTTCAGTGGATCCTGTGAAGCAAGAGACAGAGCCTGGGTCCACAGAGGCCTCCCTCATCAGCAGAGAGTGTTTTTTGTTGAAAAGAGAACAAAGGCAAAGTAAGATCTGCCTCATGCGAGACATAGGTCCTTTGGCCCTCTCAGAGCAGGTGAGGCTGTGGAAACCTGCAGCAGAGGTGGCACTTTCACTGGCAGTAAAGCCAAATGGCCAGGTGCCTAGACTCAAGTCCTTTTACCTCCACCTTTTACCTGCTCTGTGTCCTTGAAGGAGTACTTGGACCTCTCTGTGCCTCAGTTTCCTAAGCTGCAAAATGAGAATAACAACAACACCTCCCAGGGTGGTGTGAGGATTAAATGGATTAGTCCAAGTGAAACACCCGGACACAGGGCTGGGTGCCCATCACTAACTCACACTGGCGCATGGTTAGTGCCTGACAGACTGTTGTCACTGAAGGGCAGGTTTGGTTTGGATGGTCTCTCTCCCATTTCCCTGGTGCGGTTCCCTTCTGCTGGGCCCTCTCTCCCTTTCACAGACTGATCTTGATTCACCTTTCAAGGCTTGGTTCACGACTGCCCTCCCAGGGATCCTTCCCAGTGTCACCTCCCCCTGGTGGGTAGGGGCCCTTCAGGATCCCACGACCTCCCAGACCCCCTTAGTTCCCTGCCCACCCTTAGCGGACAACACTGTTATTACATCTGGAAATTCTGAGCGTATTTCTGCCACTAGCTTAGAAGGCAGAGTGGCATCTGCTTACGCCGTGTGCCCACTGGCACCATGGCAGGCCCTCGGGACACATCTGAGATTGGATAGATGGCTGCCTGGATAGACCTGGTGCTCTCGAGAATGGTCAGCCTGCCCAAAGCAGGGAACTGTCTGCTTTCCTGGGGGTCTTGTGTAGAGCCATCACACTATGCCCAAATGGGGGTGACCGGTCCCCACTCACCATGTCGCTCAGCAGCTCCCCCCTCATACACAGCTGAGACAACCACCTTCCCAACTGGGGAATCCACGCCACCTTCCAGGGCCAGGTCTAAGGATCCCTCCTGGTTGGAGGAAAACAAGTCTGAGGGGCCCACGCAGACAATAACCTGTGGGCACTTGGGCACTGAGGAGCCTCTCCACAGAGCCTCAAGAGCAGGAGAAAGCATGGGCCAATGGCAGTGCATGGGGGAGAAAGTGGGCTTGGGACCACCACAGAGGGAAGCAATAGTGAGGATTTGAGAGGTCACCTGGGAGTCACCTTGGGAGCAGCAGTATCAGGGAACCAAGGGGGCAGGAGCAGGAGCAGAGAAGGATGGTAGCTGCCCCACCTCCTCCACGTGCCCACATACCTTCTTGATGCGCAGGAGCCGGACGTCCTTCCCTAGGATCTGCTCTGGGGTGAACTAGGGGGAAAAGAAAGGGAAGCTTTGACTCTACTGAAGGGTGTTGGGGAGCAGGAAGCCTGGAGGACACTGGGCCCCATAGAGTACACAGCAAGGGGAACCTTCCCCATTGGTCTTCAACTGGGGGTCCCCAGCCCTTCGAGGGATGATGGACACATCACACACTCGGCCACACAAGCCCCAGATCCATTCTTCCAGGATAATCGTGAGGACTGGGCAAGAGCAGGCCTCGTAACTACACCAGAGGCTGGTGCACAGTAGTGCTCAGCAAGTGTCACTGTCCCCACTATGCACACACACACACCCCATACAGAAAGGAGCCCTGATAGGAAAGAGCAGCTGGGGTATCCCCGGGGCTACTCATGTGCCCCACCACATCCTTGGGATCCCAGGGCCCCCAAACCATCATCATCAAACACCCTCAGCTTCACTCAGGGAAGGAGGGTTACCCCTTACCATAGAGTAGGGGTCAAAACCTTCCTCATATTTCCGGAAATCCTGGAAGCAAAGGTACAGCTTTAGTCAACCGAAAAGAGGTCCTTGCAGGTCACTGCAGAAACAAGCTCAGGGCCGAGAAGAAAGAGAGGGAATGGGTGCAAATCCAAGGGTCAGAGGCGGGGAGAGGGTAGGGGCAGAAGTGACCAGGACAGGACTGCAGAGAGGAGGCTGGCAGCCAGAGCCCGGTGCTCAGGGGGCAGGCAGGAAGCTGCAGGAAGCATTTGGAGGAGTGCAGCCCTGTCCCTGTATGGTCTAGGGGGTGGGCATCTGTGGCTGCAGTATACTGGTGATGTCTGGACATCTGGGCAGCAGTGCCTGTCCTGCTGAGTCTCACCTTTGGTCTCAGACCTTTCAGGCCATACCTCATCCCTTCCAAGTCCCCACTTGAGGGCATACCCAGGTCCTGGTGGATGAGAATGGGTGCTTCTCCACCCAGTGCACTAACCCCACAGGAGGGCCAGTCCTGTGCAAGAGGCTGCTCTGACCAGGGAAGCCAGCCACAAGGCGACTGAGGGAGGCAAAGGGGAAGAAGGTGGTGGTAGCGAGATTGCTGGCCTGGTGCCTGGCACTGTTCTTACCGGATCTAGGAAGCGAGAGGCCCCAGGCTGGCCCTTTATCCAGGGGAGGAAGGAAGACACACAGCTCTGTGGCCCTGGCTCAATGAGGTTACTGTGGGGACAGTTGTCCCCAAGACTAGAAACAAGGCAATGGGAGGAAAGGGGCAGAGCCAGAACACACAGCTTCCTCACACAGCAAGTAGAGCCTGAGGCATCGCAGGCCCAAGGGCCAGGATGCTAAGGAGGACAGCAAAGCCAAGATTGGAGCCAAGTAGAGCTTTGTGCGGGTGCCCGCACAGACCACGGGACTGAGCAGAGCCCCCTCAGCACACAGTTCCCTAGATCACACCAAACATCCCCTGGGTCCTGTGGGCAGAGGTTTTTTGTTTTTTGGTTTTTTTTTTTTTTTTTTTGGTGGTGGGGGGGGGAGCAAGGATCTCCCCACTCCCCACCAGCATGCAGCAACAAACTCTGGGGACAAGATGAGGGCCAAGTATCAGCAGATGGATCCCTGGGTATCTGCCTACCACCTTTCCTCATGGCCTTCACCTCTTGGGCTCAACCCCAAAGATGTCTTGAACCTAGTTCAGCTCAGAGGACATATCCAGGTTGGCCTGTGTTTTGGGGGACGACAGACCAGGAAGGGATGCAGTAAGCCCACACACGAGAAGGGTCATTCTGCAGGATCTGCACCCATGCTCTTTCACTGAGATGGGGCTGCCTACTTCTGGTTGTTCCTTCTGGAAAGCTGGGAAGTGGTGGTCACCAGCCTCCTCTCCCTGTGACCCTGAAAACCCATCTCAGAGATGGGCCAGAAGGCATGTCTAGTGTGAATTTAGAGGCCCATGAGCCGTGGTGGTTGGTCGGCCCTTAAAGAAGTAGATCAAGCCCTCATTAAACACACAGAGAAACTGAGGCCTGAGAGGAGACATTCGTGCTTAAGATCACCTAATTAGTAGGCAAGGGAAAAAGAGTTTGCTCCAAGCTTGGAGTCTCAGACTAGGGGGACTGTTTCTGTCCTAAACACCAGGCCCTTCAAGGCCTCTTCTGCCATGGCATTGCTTTGAGAGGCTGAGCGACACAGCATTGAAGAGCAGATCGCAGAGCTTGACCTTCTGCTTTCCCATCCAGGGTCAGAGACTGGTTGTGCCATCATGGACACATTTCCAAGTCCCTCTGCCTCTTACCTACAAAAGGAAGACTGTGATAGCCATTACCTCCCAGGGTTGCTGTAAAGATTAAGTGAGTTAATATATGTAATGTATTTAGCAGCTGTGTTCGGCACGGCATGCTTTCCGGGCATTAGCTGATGCCTGTCATTCCCTGGTCCTGGGCTCAGAGCAGCTTTTTTTTGCAGACACTCCCAGTTTGCTCCATGCCTGACATCAAATCAGCTTGTGAGTGGGAGGCTGGAGAAGCCAGGGCTGCCTGCCAGATCTCCTCTATGTTGGGGTCTCTTTCATTGGGGGGTGGGAGAACCAATCCAATGGCTGGCTCTGGATATACCCCCAAGAAGTGGGAAGGTTATGGGGCTGTCTGCCTGACACCACTCAGAGCCCAGCAAGGGCATGCATGTCCCTGTGCTCAGGAGTACCCTGGGCAGATGGAGAGCTGAGATGCCATTTCTTCCTGTGACTGGTTCAGCATCAGGCAGAGTTTGGTGAAGGTGTGACCTTCCAAGAGGGAACAAGACAGGGAAGGTAGCCCCTTTCTTCTCATCTAGGGCTGGAGCAAAGGCCTGTCCTGGCCTCTGTGACCCTCTGAGGGCTTCCTCTGTGCTGCTCCTCTTTGAACAAGCAGCAGCAGACGAGGTAGCACCCAGGGATTCTGTGGCTTTTCTCAGCTGGGGCACAGGCTCTAATACACCCTGGATCCCCATCTGATGAAAGCCTCCTTGACTTCAACTGCAGGCAAGGGGACACAGCTCTGGCCCAAGGATCCCCAGCAGATGGCAGTTGGGGCTGCCTCACAACCAAATGGCACTCTCAGGGAGAAAGAAGTCACAGAGTGGGAGGGATGGGTGGTGGGGAGGACCAGAGCACACGACAGGTATCATTTTTTTACTTGTCTGAATGTTGTCTGATAAACCACCATCCTCTTCAACATCTCCTGTGGCTGCCAGGAAAAAAAAAAAATTCCCCACCAAATGTTACCAATAGGTCTCATCTGCCCCCTGGTGCCAAGCCCTGGGGCTGCCAGCCTGGGGCTGCCCGGCCAATATTCTTCCCTAGACAAAGTCTGACTTTGGGGTGCACCTTATGTCTCCCAATGCAGCAGCTGCTCAGTTGTAGACAAGCAGACAACACCCCTATCATTAATCAGAGACGGTAACATGGACTCATCAGCAGGCCATCCCAACAGTGTGACCTTTGCTCTTTGGGGAGCTGATGGGACAGCTAAATCTCAAAATAAGTGTCTGAGCTGTCCTGCCCTGACATTTGGATAGGGTTTCCTTGAAAGGGAAATAAAAATTCTGGCTTGGCTTTTTTCCCAGTTGGTGGCTGGCACCTCTGGAGGGTGCACATGAGCCCCAGCTCCCTCAGACTTTGGGCACTGGGGTGGGTAGATCCTCCTACTTTCCCTGGACCACACCCTAGACTCCCTCCCAGACCTAGTGAGGAGCGAAAAGTAAAATGGAGACAGGGAGTGGGTCTGCTTTGGCCAGTCCCCCACCTCAGGGTATCCCAGGCCATGTAACACAGTCCCTGGGGCAGGGACCAGGGAGACTAGATCTTTGCAAGTTTTGGCAAGGTGGGTAAAAGCACAGCTCTGGAGTCTGAAAGATTTGAAGAAAGTAGATCTAGGCTCTGCTTAGGGCAACCGACTTAACCTCTCTAAGCCTTAGTTTTCTCAAGGGTTACAGAAGGTTGATAATCAGAGCCATCCCATCAAGTTGTTGTGATGATTAAATGAGACCACATAGAGCATGGCACATGGAGGGCTCCAACTGTCTTAGTTATTAACAGGCAGGGTGGCAAGCAGGGAACAGGAATTCCACTGAGCAGGCCACCCATGCAGATTCACCTCCTGGCCAACGTGAGGGTTACAAGATGACACCTGATCCTAGTTTGTGTGGCTCCTCACTATTCTCTCTGGGCAGCAGAACCCAGGGGACACGGCTCTGGTTTTCTCTTCTCTAGATATCTTGGAGGGGAACTGAGGGGCTTACCAGGACCTCGGATTTCACAGCTGGCCTGTAGATAAAGTTGTTCTCCTGGTGGACCATGACAGGTTTGGAGATGGTGGATACGCCAGGGCCTCGTGGAGGCTGTGGGCTTGGGCAAAATGTCTACAGGGGTTAGTTTAACAGAGCCCCATGTAAGGTCATGGTGCAGGTGGTAAAGGCTGACCACAGCACTTCTGCACACATGCAAATCCACTCCCATGAACATGCTGAGCAGGCTGGTCCATTCACCATGCAGGAGTGTGATCTTCAGCACAGAGTGGAGAAGTCCTTTGGACACAGAGTAGTCTGAGGCCACAGAAACTACTGGGGGTGGTGGTTGTTAAAGAACCAGCCACTTGAGCCAGAATCTGGCTTAAGGGCAGCAGGACCCACTGTCACTCAGAGGACACACTTTCAAGGCCCTCTCTTGCTAGTCATGGGGGGCCATCTAGCTTCCCCTCTCTTAAGGGCTATTTCTTCTGGCCACAGTTAAGTCTCTGGACTTCAGCATGAGGCATAGAGCATCCAGATGCCATGGCTAAGGACTTAAGAGTGGCATCCAGGGGATTCTTTGTCCTAAACCACTCAACATCTTGGGCAAGATGTATCTGATCAGGTCAGAACCCTGCCCAGAACACTTCAACTGGTCCTTTGTTGACTTTTCTGCCTTCATTTCCATCTCTACCTGTCACTTCTTCCCAGATTTCTTACTCTGCCTGATTTTTAGCCTCAAATGCCAGGCTTTCCTGCTTCCAGGCCTTTGCATATGCTCTTTTCTCCTGCTTTGTCTGCCCAGGTCTCAGCTCTTATAACACTGTCTTCCTGAAGCCTCTCAATAGTTTCCTTTCATCCCTGCACCTCATCACAGCGCCTGTGCACCCCCCTCTCAACCCTGGAGTGTTCTAGTTGCCTGCTTGTTTGTCTTTCCTAACTGACTGTCTTGGACAGGGACTGCAGCTCCCCGATAGTGGTGGTTCACAACACCTGGCACAGAGTGACATATAGCAGGTGCTCAGTAAACATG
This sequence comes from Marmota monax, assembly GCF_021218885.2. Classification (NCBI taxonomy): domain Eukaryota; kingdom Metazoa; phylum Chordata; class Mammalia; order Rodentia; family Sciuridae; genus Marmota; species Marmota monax. Next base: position 8,885,430 of record NW_026695230.1, on the reverse strand, counting down.
TGTTGGCTGAACAAATGACTCAGTGGTGAGGTGGGCATGCCAGGCAGTGGGTCTGGTTCTGAAAACCCTACTCTGGCAGGGGCTGGCATTGTAGGCACATGTGTTAAGCAAGGCAAGTGTTTATTTCCACTACCTGAGGCCTGTTGGTGGCTATGCAGATATGTCATCAGTCACACTTCTTGCTGTAGCATTGATGGCACTCATCAGGGGCATGCAAGGAGGAGGAGATTGGGCAGGACAGGTGGCATGAGCACCAGAGTGCTGATGGATATGATGAAGCCAAACAGTAAACAAACAGCAATCTCCTGGCTTTCAAGTCAGGGACAGTCCTTCTTCCCCTCTGACCAAGAAGAACATGGCAGGGGCTCAATCAATGACTTCAGAATCAAATTTCTGAGGAATAATTTCTGCCCATCTGGTGTGGGCCATTTAGACAGAAGGATGTGGCTCTATGTGCCAGATTAGCTCAGCCCCCTGAAAAACAGCTCCTGGCTGGGCTCTGGGGAAGACATCCATGGAACAGACAGACTGCTTCCTCTCTGTGTGAGCTGTGGGCCCAGGACCCCCCAGGAGTCCAGAGGGAGGCCTTCTGGGAGCTGCAGCCTTGCAGTATCTGGCACTTCCTTCACTCCCACCTTCCTTCCTCCAAGCTCTCTTGAATGCTCTGAGCTGCTTATTCTGTTCCTCAGCAGGAACTCAAAAAGGGAGGTTTAATAATAACCACTGGCGAGTTGCTGCTGAGGCTGTCCCCTCACCAGCTGATCCCCACTGCCTTAGCTAGACTCGAGCCATCCCATGGTGACAGAAGCAAGGGATCAAAGCTCTGTGTCTTCCTCAGGGATTGCCTCTTCCAAAATAATCTTTGGATAAAGAACAATTAATATGAAACATATCTTTCTGAAAAGATCACTGTTCAATCTCCTGATGTCCAAGAAAAACATCCCTGTTCTTTTAATAGTAAATTTGGAGATTTCTAAGAACTTTCTCATCTTCATTTTTCCTTTAGCTGGATGTTGGCCAGACATCTCTGAGTTTACACTCCGAGCCAGTGCAGTTGACTAGTACCATGGAAAATGGACCTGTAATATCCTAATACCGCACTGGGTTGTGCCATCTCTTCATTTCCAAAGCCTAATACTTCTCTCTCTGATAACCCCCACCCACCTCCCCTTCTTCCAGGGAGTCATTTCACATGTTCAAGGCTTTCTGGGATAAGGTCAAGCAATGACCAGATGTGGCACAGACCTAGCTATTCATTAACATATCTTTTCACTGCAAGTTACCGGCCAACACTAGCCAAGAGTTCAGAGAGAGCAATGAACATTAAATGGATATATTGCTGCACATTCCAAGAGCCCAGCAATCCACCATGCAATTGAGCACCTCAAAATCAGCAGAAACCATACTCATGCAGGATGTCCACACACAGCTTGGGGGTCATTTCCGGAAAGTAGGAGGAGATGGTATTTTGTCCTGTCTCCATTAACAGGAGCCATGAAGAGTGTGGGAAACAGCAGCCCTCCCCACTCTTTCTGTTTCCAAGCATAGCATGCAGAACAGGGGCTGTACCTTCGGGGTGGGTGGGAAGCCCCGTTCAAGGGCAGGGGAGTTGGCAGGTTTTCCACTGTGATTCTTTGCCTCCCAGTCCTCCACTGGAGTGCTGGCGTCCCCAATGCGGAAGGGATGGTTGCCCAGTGCCTCTTCCAGGGCCGAGGGCAGTGGGCGGGTAGGAGTGAGGTCTTGGGTGGGAATGGATGGAGGGGGAGGGATGGGAATGGCAGGTGGAGTGCACTGTGCCCAGGGTGAGGATGAGGCACTCACATGGCCCGATGAGGGAAGCACAGGGGGTGCAGGGACCTTTGAAGGTGGGTTAGAGGGTGGAGGGTGGGGCATCACAGGCAAGGCAGAGGAGGTCTTGAGGGGATAGTAGAACATGTCCAAGGGGATGTCATCCAGGTCAGTGGTGTGGAGGTGCAGTCCACCTGCGAAGCGTCTCAGAGGTGGGGCCAGGGGAGACACAGAAGGCGGGGGAGGCGGGGGCCCTGTGGTCATCTGGGGGTTGCAAGAAGGTTCTATAATTGTCCACATTCACTGTGCTCCACTTCACAATATGCTGAGTACAATGCTCTCCTAATGTGTTTCTCTTGCTATTAGGGATCCCCCCCACCCTCCAACCAGAACCAAGGAGTGCCACTTCTCTGCCACCTGGCTGCCCACTGAGCCTATTGGCTGGTTGGGAGTGCCCATGCATGAGAGGCCCAAGTTTTGCCATCTGAGGGTGATAAGTAAAGTGATCAGAGAGTTTATTCTCTAAACTGGAACACACTTGAGTGTATAAGAGGCCCTCCTAGTAATTACTGCAGGATGACAGGCCTTCTAGGACCAACTCAGACCAACTGGGACTTAGTGCTCACCTTGGAGACAAGCAGAAATACAGACATGTCCCAAGAGAAGAAGGAGAAGTGGGCTGGTAGGGGTGGGCACTGGGCAGTGAAAAGGTACCAATGTGGCTGGTGACACTTGCCAGGGGCCATCACACCTCCCGCTGTCCCCAGGGTAGATCTTGCTGAAGGCAAAAAGAGGACTCAGTGGAAAGCAGGGATCTGTTACCTCTGAAATCTCATTATCAGCAGAGGAAATCTGCTCAAGGCGTGTCTGACACAGCCTTTCCACCCAATACTGAATCTTTTCTGATTCCTCAAGGTCTTCCCGCTCTGTCTCAGACACCTGGGACCCAGGACCGGCGCCAAAAGAAGAAGACAAAGAGCACAAGTGAATCACGTGGGCAGCAATAGCATACACACACTTCTCTAAAAACCCCAGAACACTGGTGGAGGTGTCACCTATCTGGAAAAAGACTCAGCCTTGTTCTACCTGGTCCCAGAGGAGGTGGAAACAATGGGGAGGAAGGTGCTCAGATGTCAGGTTGACCTAATAGCACCCACAGGCAAATTCACAGGGGGGCTTATGTACTGCATGGGATTAGCTGGACCTCAGGATCCCCACGAACACTGAGGCTCTTGATGTGCCGAGAACAATCCTTTTGTAACCTCCGTGCACATTCCAAGAATCTAACTTTACTCTTTCCCCCCCTCCAGGCTGCCTTGTCTTCCGAAGCACAAGTTTAATCTTATTTTTAATTTTCTAGCTAATTTGTTCTGAATGCCAGACCTAATGCACTTCACATTTCACAGGACTTGTTTGGTTTTATAATCTAATAAGTTTGGCATTCTGATTCATGGAAGCATTAAAGAGAAGCAGAAAGAACAATACCCCCTGTATCCAGGGAGTTAAGCTGACAACTGCACCTAGTAAATAGGAGCTGCTCACTCTGTGCTATTGCTTTGGACATGTCTGCAGGGGACAGCTTTAGATACATTCCTAAATTAAAGAGGTCTAGCCTCAGACATACCTTATGTTGAAGGGAGCAACCTTAGATTCATAGCCTGATTAATTGGGGATATCCTCAGACTTAATATCTGCACAAACCTGGGTAGGGAGACTAGATGAACAGAACTTTTGATGGATGAATGGAAGACTAATTGCATATCTACAAATTGGGCAGAGGGTTTAGCCTCAGACTCAGATCCTAAGCAGGGAGACTAGCATCATTGCCACACCTAAGAGGGAGAGGTCCAGCCTTAGACTCATACTCTGGTGAGATAGAGTAGAGGGGATAGACTCAAACCTCTAGCCAGGTGCATTAAATGACTAGCCTTAGACCTATAATCTGGGCAGAGAGGTTAGCTTCAAACCCATACCAGGAGTTAGTGTCAGACAGTGTTGGGAAGGTGGGATGGTCTCGTTCTCCAGGCTGGGGAGAGAGGAGGCTCTCATCCTTGAAGTCCATCTGGGGGGCACAAGTGCAGCTGGCACCATGACAGCACAATGCAGGGGATAACCAAACTGTCCCAGAGATGCTTGCCTGGCCTACGAGCAGGACACGTACCTCCTGGGCCAGCCGGTTGATCTTTAGTTGCTTTTCCTTCTCCAGCATCTCCTCTTTCTCTTTGTAAAGCTTTTGTTCAAATTCCAATTCCTTCTTATTCTTTCTCAACTCCTGCAGGCTGTCATACTTGGCTTTCTTCTTATCTTTTCCTTTCTGAGCAGGTGTGTCATTGTTTATATGACAAGGGCTACAAGGTAGTAGTTGACACCAGCACAGCACAACAAACAGGGCATCCAGTCCTTGGACAACACTGGGCAAACCCCCTTACCCTCTGCCATGGTGACCCCACCCCAGCTCTGCCCCACTGCACTGGGCATCAGACCTCAGGTTTTTGGACAGGAAGACCACTGCTGTCCACTACAGAGTGGAAGACACATTCCTTTGCCAGGCAGAAGAATTGGTTTATTAGTTCACTAACTAGTTGTATGACTTTGGCTAAGTTTCTCAACCTCTCTGAGCTTGATTTACCTTAACAGAAATGGGGGTAATACCTGCCCCACAGGCTTTTATTTAGTGCCAGTGAAATAACATCTATGAAAAGGCTTTGTAAACTTCAAAGTGCTGTCTAAATAAAAGGCATTGTATTTATTTCCTAGCATTCATGCCCATGCCTTCCCCAATATCTGAGAAGAAAGGTGGATCATGTTCCGATGCTAAAAGATTCATCCTGGGAGATTCTAGAGAAAATCCAGGGGAGCTGGCAGATCTGCAGAGATCCTCTGTCCTGAACTGGAGGAGGTGGGAGCAGACTTAGATCTGGGGCCCAGAGCCAGGGACACTGGATTTTGCCCTCATGTGTAGGTTCTAGACTTTTCCGTCCTGGAGAGGTCAAATCCATGGCTCCCTCTGAGCTGGGCACTTTTGCTGAGGATTAGCTGGGAGCCATAGGGCTAGGAGATGCAGATGGGGAAAGGGCCTAACTGCTCTACAGTGTTCACAGTGTTGGTAAGGATTTGGGGAGGGAGATGCAGGGCAAAAAGACCCTGCTAAATTAGACTCTCAGAACCTATTCTCCTGGCTGCTTTTGCCATTGGGTTGCAAGGAAGCCCAAGGGTAAGAAAGGAAGAGAATGAATATTTATGGACTGCCTGTGTGCCATGGGATGTACACTGATTATCTCCAATGTAGGCTTTGTCCCATTCTCTTGATGAAGGCTCTGAGAGGTGAAGTTCCTTGCCTGATATCAGACATCTAGTAAGTGATGGTGCCAGGATTTGGATCAATTTTTCTACTGTGCCTTGATGAGCCAGGGACAAGGAGACAACAGCAGGAGGGAGGGTAAGCCCCTGCCACATGCAGCATGGAGGACAGGAGAGGGGATGCAGAGAAAGCCAACATTCTGGGCAATTTCTGGAACTAGGTGGAAATCCTCTATTCACTGAGCTTATCCCCTATCTCTAAAAAGTGTTCCTGGGGCTGCTCTTGGATTTCTTGAATCATCTTAGTATCTAAGGGCAGGAATGAGGAATTGAGTTTCCCAGCAATGGACATACAGCTTTCATCCATAGCCAGAGGGGTGGTGAGTCATTATGGATCTCTGCAGACTTATACTATCCTCACCCGCAAGCAAAGACAACTCTCACCTCCATGTACAGCCAATATGCTTTGGAAGTGGTCACTTCTGGGACCTGCCTCCAGAGCAGTCTATGAGCCTTTTGATAAAATGCTTCTTTATTCCTGCTTCTGAGTCCTCCTTGCCCATGCTGTTCACTAAAGTCTTGGCTCAGTTGAAAAATGAATCCCTACCACCATGTTGTAGGTTTGAACAGCAATTCCCCAAGAGGAGCCAGAAACACGCTGCGGTTTGTTAGACTAAAGGCATGGCCTCCCACAGGGACCACCATGATAGGAAAGAATTTCCTATTGATTTGAAAAAAGACCCACCAGTGCTAAGATTGTAGAGCCAAGGCTTCTGAGTGGGACAGGCTGACAGTAAATCGTTTCTGTTCCATCCCCAGTAGAGCAGCTTACAGATGCAGAAGGGCAAGTCTCCCTGCCAGCTCCCCCAACCCCCACCCAGGTAACTTAGTTGTGTGTGAATCTGCTTACTCTGCCAGACTGTGGGCCCTTGCAAGTAAGGGCTCTGCATGACTGACTTAAGCAGTTCTGGTGAAAGGTCTTAGTTGGAACCATGAATACTTCAGGTCCCAGCATAGACTCTGTAGGGCTACAGATTGGAGGCTTTGAGCCCCAGAGGGTCTTACTCAGAGCAGGAGCAGAAGTCAACAAATCTTTCTCTTTTCTCATAGGGGGATTTTGTGCATTAATGATCATGGCCATGGATGTCCCCTTGTATTACCTGGGGACCTGGTGTTCTAGCTGAGAGACAAAGCATCTCCCCTGGTTATAGGCAAAATGATGATGGATTTTCAAAGCAGCATGAGGGACATGACTACATTGTCCTTTTAGCTGTCAAATTCATGGCAAATACTACTTTCAGTCAAGGCTGAGAGGAAAGGCAGATGGGGTGATGCGTTCTTGCTTCTACCTAGGTGCAACTGTTCTCTCTTTTGGAAATAAAAATGAAAACCATAGTGCCAGCTGTTTCTGAAATGATAGGACCCATAAATAGTGGAAACCAGCTCTAACTCTCTACCAAGGGCAAATTTCAAGTGACCTGATTTGTGATGGATGTGTGCAAGAGATTCTAGCTCTTTCACATTTCCTAGTTATTAATGCCTGGAAAAGATTTGACCTGTTTCCTTTTATTATTTTTTTCTAGTAGAATTCCGTGTGTGTGGGGCTGGGGATGTGGCTCAAGCTGTAGCGTGCTCGCCTGGCATGCGTGTGGTCCGGGTTCGATCCTCAGCACCACATACAAACAAAGATGTTGTGTCCGCTGAAAACTAAAAAATACATATTAAAATTCTCTATCTCTCTCTCTCTTAAAAAAAAAAAGAATTCCATGTGTGTGTATGTGTGTTGCCCTCTCTAATTGAGTTCTAATAGAGACAGTATGGAGATAAGATTAGAAACCTAAGCCCTGGAGTCAGGCTGAAAAATAAAGAAGATAATTTTATGAGACTAAGGACCATGGTAGTATGAGAAGACATCTCCAGGGAGTTCTGTACAAAGTTTACTCACTCCTATACATATCATGATCTGGGCTTCTGGGTGAACACATAACTTGTGTCAGCCAGAATATTGCTATCTATAATTTTAATGGGAATGTGTTGGAGAAAGGGGGTAGATTTTCCTGGCACATCTGATATCCCCATTTTACAGGAAGGGAGAAGTTGCAGAGCATCAGTCACCTAGCTGCCAGTGCTTTGGTTTCTGGAGTATTGACTTTTTGCCAGAGAGAGCTGGTAACATCCAATTTAGCTCACTCAGATTTATGTTAATAGGCTGATTTCCAAATACCAAGCCATCGTGAATGTCCAATCTACAGTTATTAACAGCAGCATTTATATAATCAAATGCCAAAGTGATTTAGAAAGACAAAGGACAGGAAAATTTTATGGGGCCTGCAGATACTATAATAAGATTTAAACAGAAAATTAACAGCCCCAGCAACTGGGGAAAAAATGTATAATCCTGGGTAAATGCAGAGATAGTTCTAGGAGAGAATTTTGATGGGTGCAGTTTCCTGTCCAACCCGAGGCTATGTGGGTAGCCAGTCTGAACCTGGAAAAGTGGCTCTGTGTACACCTACCCTGGTATTTCACTCTGATCCCAGATTCCTGGTCATGGCTTCTGGTTCTATCTGTCAGAACAAAGCAGAAGTCTCCTGGCCCTGCCCTGTGCCCCTGGGAGCTGGTATAGACCCACACGGAGTCTGATGGTCCTTGGTCAAGTCTCATGACAGGTATACCTGCCCCTCATGATGCCTCTGCCCCTCATGATGCCTCTGTCATTTGGTGTCACCCTGACAGAGATGCAGGCAGGGTTAGCCCTCCAAGGGAATGGGTGGATGGCACTGTTCAGAACTGATAGGGAAAGAAAAATTTTAAAGTCCAAACCCCACTGCAAACTGAGGAGCAAACCAGCACGGCACCCAGTCCTGTCCTACCTTCCGGATAGTTGGGAATTTGCCATCGTACCGGTAAAACCACCCAAAAGCTATAAGAACACAGAGAACAAAATGGTGAGACGTGTTTCCATGGGGCCAGAGCATCCATAGGCAGCAGGTGAGAGTTGGGTTTCCAAGGAATGCATGGTTTTGGGGGATGAAGGGCAGCGTTGGCAGATCCAACAGCAAAATCACACTCTCTGTCCATCTTTCAACTTACCTGGCCTCACCTGGGACAAAGCAGGCCCAAGACCACCTGAGAAAAGCCCCCCTCCCTCTCAGACACTGACTCCAGAAGTCAGTGCCAGAAAATCAGCAAGAAAACTTCTTGTGGAAGGATGAACTTTTCCAAATCACAGATATCATCTCCAAACAAAACCCCGTTGAAAGAGAAAAAGCCCTCTCTAACTGATGCCTGGTTCTCCATCCAAGAAACATCTCAAGACAAAAGAGAGCCTGGGTCTCTGCCTAGAACTGCAATCAGACAGAACAAAACTGTGTTGTCTCACAGGGGAGGCCAGTCCTCTGCCTTCATCATTGAAGAGAGGCAGTGGCTGGGTCAATCTGAAAGGCTGGCTCCAGCAGCAATGGGCAGAAGATGTGCCCCCAGAAAAGCAGATTGCCCATCCAAGCCAGATAAGCAGGGTGCAGCCCCTTTCTTCCCCAGGTGACAGCATGAAAGGGCAGCCCCCAAACCTGAGCTCTTAGGGGCTGAGATAAAGGCTTAAATAATTGCCCACCTTTAACCACCTGGAATAGAGCTGGAATAGGCTGTTGAAAGCCCCCTGCTGGACTAGGCACTACCTCCTTAGTTGCTGGATCTGGGAATGAGGAGAGGCCAGAGAGCAGAGAGGGCACTTGAACTTGGGTAGTATTTAAATATTTGCACCAGCAGTTCAGTTGCACTGGCACGTGCTTGATGATTTACCAGTTTGGCCATGTGTTCTGTCCTAAGGTTTTGCTTGGGCCAAGCTGGGGCATGGAGCAGCCTCACAGACCCCAGGGGCCTCCACCATGTGCCAGCCCCTTGGAGTCAGGTGTCTGCACTGCTTCAGGAGGAGGTGGGCAGGGCAAGCAGGGCACAGCCAGGCCAGGGAGTGAAGCGGGGGCGCAAACCTGCTCTCCCTGCTCCTCTGGGCCTCCATCCAGGTCGTCGGCAGACTCGAGCTCAGGCTCTACTCCCTGATCATCTACCCGGGGAAAAGAGGAAACTGGTGAACCAAGAGGACTCAGGAGGCTGAGAGGCCAGGGGGCTTCCCAGGAGTTGGGGGACCTGTGACCACTTTCTTCCAAGGAAGAAAGGCAGGGGCAAAAGCTCAGGATTCCAGAGCAAAGGCGTCTCACTCTGGATGGTGCATGCAGTACTTTCAACCTTAGTACATTTAGCTTCTCTATCTGTAAAATGGGTGAACAACAGGGGCCTGACACCTGAGAACCATTTTTCAAGGTGCCCAGTTGAAAGTTGGGAAGTGGGTGAGGAAGATGGGAACATCTGAATCTTAAACACATTTGAGGGCAAACACTTGCCGGGGGACAATACATCCTCTGCCTTCTTCTCACTGCCCTTGCCCTGGGGCTCTGGGTACCCTGGGGATGTCTGAGCTGGGTGGGTATTAGGTAGAGGCTGGGGATCCTGAGGAGTGGGGACTTCCCAAAGGTAAACAGGGAATATATAGTTGGGAAGACATCATGTGGACAGAATAAGAAACCATCCATTCCAATTATTTCCAAGCTGGACCCTGGTCTAGAAGGCAGAAAATCAGCAAGAAAACTTCTTGTGGAAGGATGAACTTTGTCATATTTCAAGCTTCCTTGCCCATGGGCTTGTGAAAAGGCTGTATGTTAAGTTTCTTTGCTTTAGGCTAGAATTATATTTACTTAACAGTAGAACACTGATACCTTTGCCAACAAGAGGACTTCTTGATAAAACAGTGGGAAGACAAAGGATTACCAAATAGTTAAGGAAGAAAAAAAAAATAAACTTTCATATCATAGGTCTATTGTGGATGGGGGGTGATTTAAAAAGTCCTTTAGGGTCAGAAGGCTAGAGCTATCCCTTTTAAACTTCCTCATCTCCCAAGGCCCTTCCAGCTCTGGAGTCCTTAATAAAGACAGCACCCCTTCACCACTGCTCTGGCTAAGAAAGGGTCTTTAGGGACCTCTGTGACAGGTTATCATATCTCTGAGGGTTTGGTAGAATGTTAGGGTGCTGCTGGATCATCATGGATAGGTAGGCTGATGCAATTTTCAGAACCTTCTAGGGCAGCTAGTGGGGGGGAGCAGTCTGTCCTGCCCACATCCTTACACTGAGGGCCTTCATGTTCTAGGCTAAAGATGTTCCACACTTTTCCCTATTTTTCAAAAATGTAGGTTCACCCCTTGCAGGCACAGAAACCTTAGTCAGGCCTCACCTACTGGCTAATTGGGTCCCAGATTGGTTAAAGGTTGGGTGGGCTGAGGCTGGCTGGCCAACGAGCCATGTTGGGCTTTATCTGTAGCCAACGAGCCCAACAAAACCATGACCATCCCAGCTGCCTTGGAACAGCAGGGAAAGACAGGAATTCAGCTGTTCAGAAGCTCTACTACATTTTCTGACTTATATCCAAGTTAGGATTAAATTGTGGGTACATATGGAGATGGATGGCTGTGACAGCTGCCCTGGGGGCTGGCAGACTGCGGCCATCAATCCTGTGCTTTGTGGAATGGCCTTGGAATACATGTATCTTAAGCAAAGGCAAAGGTCTTACTCTTTTTATTCAAGAAACTTGATTTGGTTAAAACAATGCTAAACAAATACCTAGTTAGTGAAAGGCTTTTATTTTTCATGGTTCCTGAGAGGGTGCACCTTGCTGTGAAGCTGAGACCTAATTTCTAGGAAGGCGCTAAATTGACTAGTATTACTTTCATGAGAAGCAATTACAATCAATTTCTCTCTTTTCAAAGCTCCCATTTCACTCATAAGAGCAAATTAGCGGCCCGTTTAAAACAGGGATTATTCACCAGGAATTCAGCTTTGGCCACATCCTCAGCTTGTACTGAATGTCATAGGGGAAGGTGATGACAGCATGCTTTGTCTTTCTGAGAGAACCATGAGATGACACTGTGCTCTGCTGCCAGGAAGGAATTCTGGGAGCTACCTGCTTCAGTCCAAGAGGCCTGTGTTGGCAATGCAGTGTCCCTTTAGGACTCAGATATGATCCAAAGTTGGGACAGAGCTATCTAGACCCCACTACAGAATTCCAGTTGGCTACCACACAACAGAGAGAGGAGCCTTGGTTCTCTAAGTTGGGTCCCTGGGGACAGGGTAGCAGCTGGTGGAGGCCAGGATTGAGAGGTAAGGTAAGAAGGGTAGAGGTAAGAATGGACCAGTGAAGAGGAGATAAAAATTATGGTGGGGATTGAGATCCCAGCATGGTGCAGCCACCAGACCCACATTGACATCTGGGAGGGGTCTCAGAGTCCTCTCCCTGTCTCCATCCCTGGAGTGGTGTGACAGCCACCCATGTGCAGGGATGTAGGTGAAAGAGGCACTTCAGGCAAGCTCCTCCTTCATTTGCCCACCAACCTCGGGCCACCAGAGCTCCTTCCTCTTTCTTGCTGCTGGTTTCATCCCAACCCAGTCTAGAACCAGGCAGAAGGGCACCTCACCCCACACACTAAGACAACAATCACACGAGCCAGTTCCTCTTGCACAGCTCGCTCTCCCATCTGCAGCAGCCCAGTGGCCTGTGTGCATGTGTGCTGTAGGGGAGAGCCTGTGAGCTTGTGTGTGGAGCAGGCCCCAGACAAGGAGGCAGACAGATCCCTCCCACCCTAAAACCCTGAAAAATGGCCCCTCACACTCAGCTGCACCACCATGAAGGGAATGAATCTGAGAGAGCCATGGGCAGTTAGTGGAGGGAGGCCAGCATTTCTGTCCATCCCCCCAGCCCCAGGTCCTAGAAGGACCTCTTCCCCTGGCACATGGTACCTACACTTTGGCTTGCGAAGGGGTACTGGGTGCACCTCAGCAGTGATGGTTTTGGGCAAGAGGAGCTGTTCCTTAGAGCCCCAATCTTCTTCCCATTGCTTCTTAAACTTCTCTTCCTCTTCCACGATCCTGAAATTAAACCCCACACCTGTGATTTGAATCAGAACCTTTGCAGGCCTATCTCCTGCCTACCTGAGAACCCTAACCAGCAAGGAGCGGCCTCATGGTTCTAATGTGGTAAGGAAGGCCGGCCCTGGAGCTGATGTTCTGAGTAAACACCTAAGTTCTTGTTGCCCTGGTATAATGGGCTGTACTAGGAGTGTGGAATGGCTACAAATAAAGGAGGAGCTACTAGGGGACAGAGGGCCAGGTAAACTGGGCCTAGAGGTGACCTCTGGCTGGCCACACTCCTGGAAGCACACTCATGAGCACCACATGTGCAGGCACACACAAACCCAAGATACTCACTGTTCCATCTCCTTCCGGTATCTCTCATTTTCCTCTGCTGCCTTCTGGGCAATTTCCTTTCTCCTCCTAAAATAAATGCAGGTAGGCATGTCTGAGTCTATGCAAGAAAAGCTAACTGTTCCTTATAGCTGATTCCTGATTTGAGAAAAGTTTTAAATGTTTTCTGCAGTCTCCCTTCCAAGGATGCTTACACCAGCTTTGATGCTGAGAAATTTGTCCAACACAAGTCTGTCTACACAACCTCTGCTCCTGGGAGGTTTTGTCTGGCATAGCTAGGCAGATATTCTGTGCCACAGGAGATGACTGGCAGATTCACATGAGGGCCACAATCTATGTGTTCCCCTCCAAACTCTTAGATGGAGTGACTAACAACAAGCAGGACGTGGACTGAGAGAGGGTCCTCTCAGAGGAGGGCCCAGCCAGACCCCAGGCAGGAGTTGCTAACCAAGTGTGGCTTTCCAGGTTAGTTCTTTGATGCTGGAGATGGGGGAAATCCCTTTTCCTTCCTTTTTCAAATACTTATTAAGTGCTGAGAGTATTTCTGCATATGGATTTTGACTGTGGTTTTTCTTTTATGAATTGCTTGCCCCATTTATTTTCTCAGTCCATCATTTTAACCACCTGGTGGGGAGTGGTTAGCACCACAGGTGGGTGACCCTCTGGGGACTGCCAGGTTATTAAGTCAGATTGTCTGGATGTGAATCCCAGCTTGGTCATGTGTGACTTTGGACCCAAGATGCTTAACCCCTCGGAGCCTGAGCTGCCTCACTTATTAAACAGGGCTGGCGTGGGGATTAAATTAAATAACATAAGCAAGGTCCTAATCAGCATCAGCCACATGGTAGGTACTCAACATGTCAGTGCTGCTGGTGGGAGCCTCATTTCCCATAGTCCTGGAGTCTGGAAATCAGGGGCTGTCCTCATCAAGGAGGGAGGAGCCTGGTGGTCTGAGGCAGAGGATTGATATGCTGACCTGCCGCTTAACCTATTTGGTCTGAGGACAGCTCTGGAAGTGGGGATGAAGTCTGTGCAGGAGCAGAGGACAAGAGCCAAAATGGGTGGGGCAAAGGCGGTCTGGGAAGGTGGGGGCCCCCGGATGGGCCACTCACTGGCGCTCCATCTCCTGCTGCTCCTGGAGGATTTTGTTGGACTCCATGGCCAGCCGCTTCTGCATCAGGAGCTCCTGCCGCTGCAGCTCGCGCTGCCGTGCCTCTGCCAGCCGCTCGCGGTCAGTCATGAACAGCTCCCGGCCCTGGTGGGGAAAAAGAGGCCCTTTGTTCAGGCCCCTGGGAAAGCTGTATATCCACAGCCATGGCTTTGGGGGGGCCAAGATTGGGTTGCCTTCTCAGTGCTGTGCCTCCCCGTGTATTGCAACTCTGGAGGTCTCTGACCCAGGCTTCTTGCTGGGCAGAAGCCCTTTTTCTCTACCATCAGTGTTTCAGGCCCTTGGCCCTTTCTGGGAGTGTGTGGCAGAGATATGAGGTCATAGGTTATGGGTCAGGGGTCATGGGGCCCCCACCACCTCATTCTGGACTTACAGCTCCAGCTACAATGGAGATGGTCAGGCTGCGGCTACTCTTCAGCACGTTCACAGCCTGTGGGAACAGGAGGTCAGTCATCTGGGGTCTGACAGATAGACCAGGGCAGTCCAGGCAGAGACCACAGACACCATGGTAGTTGGGGTGAGCAGTGGGGTGGGAAGGTGATAAGGCCAGCAGATAAAGACCCTCACATCTTACCTCCTTGTGGTCCAGGTTAGAGAAGTCGATGCCATTGACTTCAACGATCTGGTCTCCTGTCTGAAGGAAAGATGGAGAAGAACTGGTGTGTTACACTCACTCATCTGGAGGAAGGGCTCCTCCATGGTGCCAGGTTTAGGTGCTGAGTCTAAGTGGCTGCTTAACAACTCTTCCCAATGAGTAAAGCAGTCGAAAAATTTTGAGGAGGCCCTGGGAGGGCCTCAAGCCCACCCTGTCACCTCTCCACTCCGTAACTATCATATTGGATATCAAATATTATGCCATTTGGGTCACTCACCTCCAATCCCACCTCTGCAGACAGGGAGCCAGGCTTCACATGGCTGATGAAGATGCCTGGTTTCTGGATTGGGCCACTGGAAATGCTGTGAAAGGTGGGAAATGCGGATGAAGCTCTACCCCCTTTGCTTGTCCCCTGAAGCACTCTCTTGTTTTCAATGTCCTGTCTATCATCCTCTATCTGGGTATTCAGTGTCCAGAATAGAGTTCATCCATGAATTCAGGACCCACAGACTCCATCTCTGTCTCCCTTCCAGCCTGATTTCCACTGTTCCCCTGGGTAACAGGCACAGAAAACTACTTGTAATTCTCCCTACCCAATCCTCACCCAATATACCACATGTGCTGCTTCTTCTCTTTCTAGAACTTTCCTTTCATACCTTATGACTCAAATACTATCTCCTTTAAAATTTTTCAGTAGATCCCTTATTCTATCCCAAGATTGAGCAAGTGCCCCCTCCCATGTGCTCCCAAAACATCTACAGGAAGGATGGCACTTGTTCATTCTTTTCCCTACCCTAGATCTGTGGCACATATCACTAAGTAACTATAGCACTCTTTCCAAGCAAGCTGGATACAGCTTTAGAATCCTTTGCAGAGCCATGCACAGTGGCACATGCCTGTAAATCCCAGAATCTCTGAGGCAGGAGGATTGAGAGTTCAAAGCCAGCCTCAGCAACTTAGGGAGGCCCTAAGAACTTAGTGAGACCCTGACTCTAAATAAAATATTTAAAAAGGGCTGGGGATATGACTTGGTAGTTAAGCACTCCTGGGTTCAATTCTTGGTACTAAAAAAAGAGAAAATACTTTGCAGAACAGTACCCCAGGAAGCCACCCACTAATTGATTAGAGATGGCACAGATAGGAAACCTATTTGACATCCCTGACGCAGGATTCATCCCCCTCAGAGTCCTTTTCACCCTATGTGGCACCTATGCATTTGGCTTCTATATTGCTATCATCTTCCAGAAAGGAAAGATAATTTTTTATCACTTATAAAATGTTGAATAAATGTGAAGGAATGGAAATAATCAGAATAACATAAATAATAATAACCAACACTTACCAGCCACTTACTACCTGCTAGGCACTAAGCTTAGTACTTTGTTTACTACTTTTGCAAAAACTTTGTAATATAGGTATTATGTTCCCCTGTTTGTAGAGGGAAAAACTGAGGTTCAGAGTGGTTAAGTTAAGTGGTTCAGGTTCTGGAGCTTGTGCATGGCAGGGCAGGGCTGGAACTGACCATGGAGTGACTGTGGCACCTGCATACTTGATACTGACCCCTCATGTGGCCCAGTGCCTGTTTGAATTCCCTGACTGCCTCTTAAGGAAAGCCATGAGGTAATCTGTGACAAGAGAACTGTGACAGAGATGCCTAGATGGGCAGTGTCCTTTTGCAGTGAGTCAAGGGCCCACTCAAGGACCATGGCTCTGCCTCTGGGCCTCAATTTCCTCATCTGTAAAATGAAAACTGTTGGAGCTGTCCCTCTGGCTCTGGGTGGCTAAGTGGAACTCAGGCAACAAAAAGTGTCATCACTGATGGACAAGTCACCTCACTGATGGACAAGTATCCTCATATGCAGCAGTGAAGAAGGGAAGAGGCATCAGGAGCTCGCTGGGGTCTCCCTGCAACAACTGAGCCTAGGGCATGCTGCCACCCACCTGCAACCAAGGCCCCGTGAGCCCACCAGGCTGATGAAGACTTTTTTCTCCTTGTGTGCCCGTGTCCCAGGAGAACCCAGGCTGCCTCGACTGCCCTGGAGGAGGAACAAAAGCAGGTCATTGGGTGTCAATGTACATGCAAATAGTCTTTTGAGCTTGTGAGATCTTTAGGGTAAGTACTGCCTAATTTTCACAGGCCAGATGGTCATTCTGCCCCTGGGGTGTGGGTCTGTACACTAGCTAGACCAGCTGAGGGCCCACCACGCCACAGGAGCATTCTGGGTGTCCTGGAGGCCCTAAGATCATGTCCTTAGAGCCAACCCACTCCACCAAAGCGCCATCACAGTGGGTCCTAGCCCTTACCCCAGATTCTGACACAAACTGATCCACATACTGCCATTTGAGGGGCTCCTCAGGAGAGCTGACAAGAGGAAAAAATAGAACAAATGGTTATTAGAGATGATTTAGGGACCAGACCCCAAGTCCATATCTGCCACATTTGCAGCCTCCACTGGCCCAGGAACAGCGTGACCTGGGGGTAGAGGAGTAAGACCCAGGGATGATACCAGGACCTTGGACCCACAAGGAAAGAGTGTTACGAGGAGGGTCTCACTCACCTCTTCACAGGGATCAGGCCAATGTCTGTGGGAGAAAAGCACTGGGGTTAGGGCAGCTCCCTGCCCTCTCTGTCCCTGCGGGAGCTGAGTAATCCCATTGTCTGCTCCAGTCCACAGTTACTGAGCCCCACCACCCTCTGGTCTCACTTACGTCTCACTTTGATGGACACAGTCTTCTTGGTTCTTATCAGATTGATGACCTCCTCGTGGGTGCAGGAGGAGATGGAATATCCATTGATCCGGACAATCTCATCCCCCACCTTGGCCACAGAGAGAAGGAATAAGCACCAGGTGGAGGGAGCATCTATCTGGCAGCAGGAAAAGCCCACCACCAGGTGCTCATGGCCAGGCTAAACCTCTATATATGCCTATTCCTTGTCACAACCAACCCACCCCACACCAGCCCGAGGGATCCCAGGGCAGGTGGTACTTCCTTTTGCCTCATTTTACAGATGAGGAAACCAAGATGGGGGGGTGAGGAGTTGAGTAGGACTCAGGTCTCTGTCCCCTCACTCTGGCATCCCTTTCACCCCACATGATTGTTATCATTAGGCCTGAGCCCAAAACCCACGGCTCAGGTCCCTCTTCTCAGAGCTTAGGCAAGAGTGGATTGGGAGACATGGGCTTGCGGGGCTAGCTGGGGATACATGCTGACACTGCTCCTGCTGGACACTACTGCTGCCTGTCCAGGCACTCAAGCCCTGAGGATCAGACTGAAGCTTGTTATTGACTAAGCACGGAACTGAAGGGCCCTCAGATATTAGGTGACACCTAGGTCCAGGGAGGTGATATTTTGTCCAAGGTCATGTAGGCAGAAACTGCAAAATAGTAACTGGATCCTGGGTGCTCCCTCTTCAGTCTGAGGCCAATGCATGGCAGCTGGGGGTTTAACTCCAATCACATGTGCTGACCCCTTGGAGACTTGTTAGTACATAGCTGGATGCTATGGGGGCTAAGGGACACATAGCCTCTGAAGGGCCCCACAAGCCAACTCCCACCCTATAGCACTCCTACAGAGTCACCTCTCATTGTTGCCAGGAATGATCCCCTCCCTCTCCAGACGCAGACCCCAGTCTTCTTGGGGGAGGGGAAGTCCTGACAGAGATATCCATAGACTCAAAAAGGCACAAAAAGGAGGGGCTCAGTAAAGAACTCTCTAGGTTTATGGGGACATCAGATTCAAGGAGAACTGCTGGATTTGCTCCTTATACCTAGTTTTCACAGCAAAACTGCAGGGCAGGAACTTGTGTGTCTGTGAATCAGATGAGGAAATGGAGGCCCAGAGAGGTGCGATAACTTGCTCAAGGTCACCCCATGAACAAATAAGGTTGTCAGGATCCCAAGTCAGGTGTTCCTGACAGACAACAAGCCTTGTCTCTTGGGTGTCTAGAAGAAGAAAAGAAGGGCAAATGGCCAAGCCTGGCTACTGTTCCCTGCATCTTGTCCTCTCTGGATTCCTGCCACCTGTCAGAGCCTTCGAGTTCCACAGGAAGGCAGGGATTGCTCTGTCCATTATACAGCTGGGACCACAAAGGCACAGAGAATCATTTTCTAGCCCTAGTAGGTACAGCAAGTTGTACAGCACAGGCTGCCTCTGTGCAGGACAGAGACTTAATACAGAATTCCTTTAGGGGGCAAGAGCAGAGGAATGGAGTCCCAGGACTAAGTCCTATCAGAGGATCTGAGCCTCACTGGGGACCCAGACTCATAGGTCAAATCAGCACAGGGTCTTTGGCACAGAACGTGCCTCTCCCCTGTCTTCCAGAATCTTCTCCCAGCTATCCTCAGGCCTGAGATCTCCTTGGAAACATGAACCCAGGTAGGTCAATGACGCAAGTGTTTTCTCCCAAGCTCCTCTGAGTGAAGTTCCCTTTCTTGTTCCTAAAGGGAACTTGCCCAGGACCTCAGTAGGAATAAAATTCCCACAGGGTTCCTGGCTCAGGTTACAGGATCAACTTCCCTCTCGCTCTCCCTCCACAAAGAACCCTGCAAAAGGGCCTTTGTGCAGGCACCACGAAGGTATGAACATCTGAGGGTCCGTGGAACAAAGGAGAGATGAGTCCATCAGCACAAGAAAGGGTGGATAATTCATAAGCCTGAGAAACAGCTGGGAAGGTAAAACCTGAGTTTCATTAAAATGTCCTCTCGTCCCCAAGCATTGGGGCACTGCTGAGAAATGCTCATCTGAGGAGGAGAGCTCGCCCTGGAAAAAAAGAGGGCCTCAGATGATGCCAAGAGAGGCGCTCATTATGTTTATTTCTCTGACTCTGTTTCTGGGCTGGAAAATGTGCCTCAGAGGAAAGGAATAATGAAGGGGCTGAAATTTCAGACGCCATCGGCGAGCCGTGAGACAGGGATCAGAACAAAGCCATGTCTGTCAGCTCCCTAATTCCACCCCCACTCCTCACTCTCTGGTACCATTAGCGCTGGAGCCCCCCGAAGCCCCTGGCTTGGCCTCTGGGATTGGGATTTCGATAACAAACACTCTGGAAGCTCTGGGGAGGGCCTCCTTTACCTGAACAGACAAAAACACAGCTCCAGGCTCCGGGAGGAGTGAGACCTGCATGTCTGCCCTGCTCTGCTCAGACATGGAGGTGCAGGGACCATGGTGGAGAGGCACCCCGAGGTGTTAAAGGGAGATCTCTGGGTTGACCTTAGGAGAACCAGGTTCTAATCCTGGCTCTGCCACTTACTGGACTCCAAACCTCTATTAACTATAACTTGGGATGATACATCTAATGCAAACAGTGAGAATCCACGTGAGCTTGTGCCCAGCACATTGTTAATCATTCACTGTCTCCCTCTCTCTGCTTATTTATAAAACACAAAGCACTTCCGTGTCAGGCAGTGTTGTAAGCTTTCTAATACTAATTCATTTTTGTTCCTTGTACAACCTGATGAGGTAGATTGTTTCATCATCACCCCATGTTGCAGATGGGGAAACTGAGGCCGGGGGTTAAGTCATTTCACCAAATTCACACAGCTTAATGAACAGCAAGGCCAGATTTTGAACTGGGCACTTCAGTCTCAGAGTCTATATTCTTAAGCATCATGCTACATTGGGCCTTCTTCCCTGCTGCTAAAGGTGACCTGTGCCAGGCTTCGGGTGCTGAACATAACTATGATCCTCCTTCAGGAAGTAGGGAGGTGGGGGCCAGTGGGGCAGCAGCATCTGGGACGAGGCAGCAGTTAGGTTCAAGAAAACAGATTGCCTGGGACCTGGTTTCTATGGAACTGCAGATCCCTGACAGGGCTCAACAGCCTCTTCCTCTCCCAGAGGCTCAGGAGAGTGGGTGCCTGTACTGCACCACACCACCTAGCAGATGAAGGGGAGGCAGGAAGTCTGAGCTTCTGGGGCCCTCTTCCCTAGACTCTGCTCACTCACCTGGAGACCAACGCTATCTGCCTGACCTCCTTTGATGAGATGAGAGATGAAAAGCCCACAGCCAAATTCGAGGCCCCCACGCACGCTGAGGCCAAGGCCTTCGGGGTGCAGCCGGTCCAGACGCACCTCCTTCAGCTTCCTGCCATGGTGTGGGGTGGGTTAGTGATGGCCCAGCTCAGCCTGACTGCCAGCACTGCCCAGCCCACTAGTGAGAGACTCAGTTCATCCCAGGGAGACCTCTTCCACCCCTGCCTCTGGGCTAGTGACTCCTTCCATACCTGGAGCGCCGAGGGGTCAGCTGATCATATTCCACCTGATGCTTCAATGGGATCAGTGGCCGGATGGCATCAAACAGTGGCAGGCGGTTGGGCTCATTGATGACCAGCTTCAGGTCTCCAACAAGCACAGTGACGTCCATGGTCCTGCAGAGATATAGGGGATGCTTGGTGCCTTACTCCTGACCAAGACCTCCGACCCAGCCCAGCTCCCCACCCACTGGGCCCAGGCCTAGGAATTAAGAACTCTCTTGAAAGGTCCAGAACTTCTAACTCTGGACCATGAGCTATGGAAGAGCTTGTTTCTCTCACATAAGTGTCACAGGAAATCTGTGAGTTAGGGACTGTTAACCCATTCTGCACATGAAATCAACCAGGATTTCAAACTCGGCTCTGCCTAGTTCTAAAGTTCAGGATCTTCCCACACAGGAAAGCTCTGTGTGAGACGTGATGAGCTGTCTCACCCTCTGATCTTCTAGTTTGATCAGCTGCTAAACTCTAGAAATTCAGTATCTTTCTTGTGCCTTCACGTAATTCAGACACCTCTGCATCTCCAGCTGCCTGCTGATTTGCCCACTCTCATGGAATCTTTACTAACATAAGTCATTCCCTTCTCAAAATCCTTCAATGGCTCCCTACTGCCTAGAGGACAAAATCCATTCTACCTGGTGGCCTCAGGGTCCTCCATGACCTGTCTCCTGGAATGTCTCTAGTCTGTGGCTCTGCATGCTCTCAGGGTGCTCCAAGGTCTAACTCACAGATTATCTCTCATTCCCCATCCACATCCTGTGCTTCTGTGCTTCTGAACTTCTGATGATGCTGAGCCCTCATCCTGGGATGCCCTTCCCCAATATTTCACCATCCCAATTTCTTATTCTTCATAGCCTAGCTCAAGTTCTTCTGGCATCTCCCTGACCCCTCAGTTAGAAGTGAAAATTCCTTTCCTTAAATTCCTACTTTTACTTCCACTTACCAATTATTTTATTGTAACTTATGCTAGAGTTCCTGGTGCTTATAACGTCTGTTCACCTCCCCCGACCAGGCCACAAGTGACTCAAGGAAACAAAGTGGATCTTCTTCATCCCAGATCCTGCATGCTACCTAGTAACTTACAGGAGCTTATAAATGTGGGCCAAATGAATCAAAAAGCAGGTAATAGGTGACCAGAGACATCCAATGCAGTGTCCAGGGCCTGCTTTCATTTCTTCTTCTGTCCTAACAATTGCACTCTATTGAATATATCTGGCTACTTTATATCCTCCCCCATGATACAGTGATCAACTTAAGGGTGGAGACCAGTCTGTTTTTTTCACAAGTGTACCCTTGACCTCTAACAGAGTCAAGAGCAAAGAATTGTATAGTTGCTAAAACAAGTTGCTGAAATGGCAGGTCCATTTGGCTCCCAGGAGCACTGAGCATCTGCTCCCCGAAGTTCCTCTATTTTAGAACAGCTCATCCCAGGGCTCCCTGAGCATACAGTACCCCTGTGGGGATTGGTTCATAGGAGTTGGCCCAGCATACTTACTGGTGGTACATCCGCAGCACATCATAGAGATAGTCCTTCTCTGCATCATTTTCAATTAGAAAATCTACCTGTAAAACCCAAGGGCAGAATTACAGCTCCAGGCCCAGAAAACCTATAGTAGACTCCAGAGAAGAGAGGCCACACCCAAACTATTCCAGCAGTTCAAGAAGAGTTGTGAAGAGAGGAAGGAAGACAGAGGTCAGGGTGACCTCCTGACCCCAATATGTCATACCCACGCAGAACATGCCAGTGTAGGCTTTGCCCATCCCCATGTGGCCAGGCTGAGCCTTGTCCCAAGGTGGAGTGATAATGTGTACACACACAGGACGGGAACCCCCATGTGACAATGACATCCCATGGCAGTGCTGCTGCTCACCCCGTGGTTGCCATCTGTGTCTGGAAGAAGCCCATTGTCTTACCTGATGGTGGCTGTAGTGCCTGATAACTGCTTTCAAAAAGGATTTGGGCCACTGGTTCGGAAAGCACATCCCACTGGCGGGAAGCACCCTACTGCTGAATTCTGCGACACCTTTGCTAGGGGACCTCTGCCCTATCCAGTCCTGGCCTAAGCTGGGTTGACCCTGAGTTCTGTCCGCTAGTCAGCCTCCTGGCCACTCCTCCCCCTCTCCAGGTCCCTGTATGTCTCCCCTGGAGGGAGGGTCAGGTTACATCATTTCAACTTTGCTGACGTCAATGGCTAGGACTCCAAGGTCAGGTTCAGGAGCTGTTTCATTAGCACCCCAATCCCTGGGGAGTCAGTGATCTGGGACCCCCAAATTTCACTCTTTGGGACAGCTCTTTGTTCGTCTGTGTGCTATATCCTTGGCTCTCCCTTTAGC
Organism: Marmota monax; assembly: GCF_021218885.2. Classification (NCBI taxonomy): domain Eukaryota; kingdom Metazoa; phylum Chordata; class Mammalia; order Rodentia; family Sciuridae; genus Marmota; species Marmota monax. Next base: position 8,862,689 of record NW_026695230.1, on the reverse strand, counting down.
ACAGGACGGAGTAACAGGGCAATGTGGAAGCTGGAGGGGTCTCTGGTTCTCTCCCTCCAGCCTCCAGGCTCAAGAGCATGATCCCAGGCTTCAGCTCTTCATCTGAGAGTCCCTAGTTCCAGAAGAATAGGGACTGACTGTCTGTTCCAATACAGAGAGGACTTGTAAGGCCAGACCCTTGGGATTTCTAGTCTGAGCAGGGAATGCAATTTTCTAGTCTTGACCTGGCAGCACTTTTGCCCCTAAAATCAGGCTGGGCATTTCACTGAAGATGAGCCTAACCTAGGAGGAGGCGCTCCATGGACTCATAGCCTGGGTGTCAGAAGCTCCCCAAGCTGCTCCAATCAGGAGAATTTCTGCTCCCTCCCTACCTCACTGCAGAGGCATCCCCCTAGAAGATGGGGATGGCACATGCGCTTGAGTCAGTGCTACTAAATCTTAGGATACTGGGCTGGGCTCTGGCCCACTCTGCCACACAAATGGTCACTCTCAAAAGCCCATCTCTATGAGGACACAAGCTTGGACTATCTCTACCCTCTTTAGCCTCAACTTACATAAGAAGGTTGGGGACTTCACCCAAAAATATCTTGATAAGTTAGATCAAGTCACCCATTACCTTCCTATTGTACTTAAAATCCAAATCCAGACCCCTTGCTATGTCTTATACAAGCTCTTCCTGGAAGCAAGGGCCTCCTTTCAGTTCCTCTCTCATGCCAGACTTTCTTCTGATGTATATTCATTCCCCTATTCCTTGGATGGCTAGTCTCCTTCTCAGAGAGGTCTTCCCTGCCCACCAACCTAAACAGAACCCACTCCCACCCTGCAAGATGTTTCAATTCCATCATTACATGGATTGCTGCTTTTAATTTAATGTTTGCTGGTTTTGTTTTTATTTTTTGTTTTTGAAATTGTCTGTCTCCTTTGCTTGATAGAAAACCCAATGAAGGGAAGGATGAGTCTTGGTTATTCTAAATTCCTCAGGCTTAACATATAGTTATGTGCTCAGTAAATAAGTATTTATTTATTGGGTGAATTTGTCCTCACAGTTCAGGTTGAAGGAGCCATGGGAACAGAAAGGAAAGGGAAATGACCTTTGCAGAGCCCCCATGGTGGCACTGGGCATGTGGGCTTAATTCCTTTGCATATTACACCATCCCTGTGAGCACATATTCTCACACCATTTTGCAGAAAGAACCAGAGAGGTTAAGTAAACTCAATGAAGACCCTATAGTTATTAAGTGGAACTATGATTTGAACCCAAGTCTGACTCCAAAGCCTATGCTCTGCTGCTAGTCATGTCCATTTGGTGTGACTCAGGCATCCCAAGGGGAAATAACCCCCAAAGCTCCTTAAAGTCAACATTTCCAACCTTTTGCTTTTAAGATATGTTGTTTTAAAAAAAAAAGATATTTTATTCCTCTGAACTGTTAAGAAAACTTTTTGATTGGTTCATAATGACAAAGAAACAGAACACATGTCTTTTGTTTTTGGTTTTTGGCCCTGTGAATTTAACCCAGGAGCACTTAACCCCTGAGCCACATCCCCAGCCCTTTTAAAAATATTTGATGTAGAGACATGGTCTCGCTAAGTTGCTTTGGGCCTTGCTAAGTTGCTAAGGCTGGCTTTGAACTCATAATCCTCCTGCCTCAGCCCCCCAAGTCACTGGGTTACAGGTGTGTGCCACTGTGACTTGCAGAACACTTTTAGATGATGCTTTGAACCCCAAATGTTCTGTTCTCTCAGGGGAGGATAAAAATCCCACCTGCTTCGGTTGGAGTGAGGACACCCTCACCAAAGGACATCCAGCCTAATTCTAGCCACGGGTGGTGAGAGAAGCAAAGGGCCAGGAGAGGGATCTCTGATTGGCTGAGGCCTTGGGTCTGAAGTCCTTTCACCCCTTTGCAGGAGTGCAGCTAGAGGCAGCATTAGGGTTAAGCAGAGAGGGACTCTCCTCAGAGGATAGCCTTTATTTTGCTCTGGGTAGAAAGCTAAGGTAGAAAACTAAGGGAATTTGCAGCTTTAGAGTCTAGGAATGCTTTTCTGCCTTCTCTAAGCCAAGCACAGAGCACTTGGTGACAGTCTTTATAGAAAAGATCTGGGAGTGGAGGGAGTCCCAGGCTCCTGATCTATGGACAGTCCTTCAATCCTGACTACTGCATTCAGAGGTCCTCACCCAGAAACTACTTTCTACCAGTCTCCTTCTGAGAGCCTCATGTCCATGGGCTCTCACTTGGAAGCTCATCTAAACCCTGTTCCAGTCTGTTCTTGTCTGCTATTACAAGGTCATTACCACCATAGTCCATGTGGGACTCACACTGCAGTTGAGCAGACCTCTTCCTCACACTGGAACCTCCCCAATCTCAGTCAGAATGTCCCCTCCACCTCCACGGCTAATGTTTCCATTTTTTTTTAAATCTACATACAGACAGGTGTGGAGAGAATCTAAGTAATGAGTCAACAGTAGAGCCCACAAATGAAGGGACAATTTTCCACCCAGAAATATAGAGAAACAGTCCTACTTTGTTCTCTGGAAACACACACTCACATCTCACTCTGCAGACTTTAGAATGTTCCAGAAGAAAAGAAAGAAAGATGGAAGTCTTTTAGAAGTCTGAGCATGCTGTAGCAATGCTACCATTAAACTAAGCTTTTAGACTATTTTTTAAAAAAAATTACATAGTATTCCTTTCTCTTAGAATTCTGCCTTCCACTTGTCCAGGGATCAGCTTCGACAGACGCTGCTTTGACTACTTGGTACATTACCATGTACTTATAAAGCTCCTGGCACACAGTAGGTCTTTGACATTCCTTTCTTCCCTCCTCCCCATCCATGATCTTTCTTTCCCTGCAGTGTCCAACACGGTGTTGTGCCCACAGGCACGTAGCACTCAATGGTGTCTGTGGAATGATGAATGAACTCCACTTGCTCAAGGCTGGGGAACCCTCCTTCTACACTTTTGGCCCTGTGTTGGACAACTGTCTTCCCAGAACTCCTGGAGGCTCTGTCTCCTCTCAGTTCATTTCTAGCTCATTGTAGAAAAGCAGGTCCCAGAGCCATGCAAGATGGAGTGTCTTCCCTCTTCACCGTGCCACCTCCTCTAGAGTCTTTCCTGATCGCGCCCAGCACACACTCCTCACCTGCCTTCTAGCCTGTGGCTCATTCGGGCCTGTAAGCTCTGAAGCTCACCTAGACCCTCTGCTTACTGACTATCTGCCATTTCTCAGTAGCTTCTTTAATTACTTTACTCTCTCCTTTAATTATCTTTAATCTCCTAATAATTTCTGGAGGTGGATATTGTTATCCCCTTTTTACACATGAGGAAATAGAGGTTCAGGGAAATGGGAGAGCTAAGACTCCAACCTATGCATGCTGCCTCCAAAACCTCGGCTTTTTTCAATCTACTCCATGTCATCCACCTGCCCTATATAACACTTTTGTATGCACCTGTCCACTGTACACATTTATTGAGAACCTGCTATGTGCAAGAGAGCAGTCTTTTTTCTCCAACTAGATTTAGAAAGCTTTTCCTTTCCTTGGATCCCCTTGATGTGGGGCACAGAAGTCCTAAAGGAGCTCACCCTCTGCAAGTGACTGTTGGGGGGGGTGGTCTCTATTCCACCTTCATTCCCATCTCCAGCCAGCACTAGCATTTTTCTATGGCTGATGCTCAGCTAGCTCTGAGCTATGGGTCTGTGTGGGGTGGGAGGGAGCACCTTCATCTTCACTAGGTTCAGGGGCATTGAAAGCAAAATCTGGGTTTGGCTTTGGGGCCCTTTCAGCCTCATTCCCTAGTATTCCCTCACAGGGACTGGCCCTTCAGGACTGTTGCACAGGCAAGGAGAAAAAGAATAAGTTAAATCATGCATTTTGTTCCACTCCTGTGCCCTCCCTGGTCTGTCATGAGGATTAAGCAGGCAACATATGTAAAGCACTTGGGACAGACTCCAAATGTGTGCTGTGTCTTCTCCTTTGACACTCCCAGCCTCTTGCACCCTGCCCTTTGTCCTCCAGGGCTTTGCCTGGATTCCTGGTGTTTCAGCCAGTGGGAGGCACAAGTAGGAGGTGAACAGGAGGAGGAAGGGACTTAGTCTCTTAGTCGCCTGGCTGGTGGCCTGAGGGACCACCTGAGGTAGTTTCCTTCACCTGAGGTGGTAGCCCCTGCCTGGGCCTCTCTCTGCAGCCCTGCTCTCCTGTGTTCTGCTGCCCTCCCTCCCCTGGCCCCTGCAGAGTGCTGGCTTCCCATTGCTGTCACCCGGCCTAGTCTGTTCCTGTAGCCCCGCCCTTTCCTACTGTCCTTTCACAAAGCTTACTTTGGTTTTCCCTTTGGATGAGCTGCCTGCCTCCTGCTGAACCCTGGCTGGCGGGAGGGCTAGCCATTAGTAGTGGCGGCACCCGCAGTATTTCTTCTTAGCAAATTCTTCCACCACCTTGAAGATTTACCCCAATGTCAGTACTTTGTCCTCACTTCTGCCATGACCTTGTTAAGTTGTTCCGGACTCTCTTGGCCCACTGGTCTTCCACAAACCTGTGCCGTAGCCTAGACACAGGCCTGGGTGTGAGGGTGGAGGGTGGGACAAACAAGCCCCTTCCTCCACTGGGGCTGCCTCAGTTTCCTCATCTGTAAAATGGTCATAAAACTCTCCTTTAATTTAATCCTTCCATGAGAGATTAATGATTGTTTTCATTACTAACTCAAGGAGTTATTAATCATAAAGTTTAAAACAGTGTCTGGAAAGTTGTAAGTCCTATGTGTTTGTTAAATTAAAAACAAATGGATACAAATTTCATAACCTCAGCAGCTGGCAGTGAGTGGCCCTCCATACATGTTGATCCAGTCACGTCTTCACAGTGTGTATCCTAGCCAGTACTGGATGGATTAGATTCTTCATTCTCATCATGGCAGGCATATGCCGTTCCCTCTTCCTTTCACATATACCCCCTGGCTCCTCCCCTATTCTTCCGTCTCTGCTCAAACATCACCTCTTCAGAAAAGCCTTCCTTATTACCCTACATAAAGTACCACCTGTTACTCTCTTTTCCCTCATCCCAGTTTATTTTTTAATAGCATTTATCACTACTTGGCATCATAGAATACTTTTATTGCTTTACTTATTCATATTCCCCATTAGGATATACTCTCTAAAAGGGCAGGGCTTTGTTTTGTTCCTTGACGCTTAGAATACTGTCTGGTATGTATAGAAACTCAGTCAAAATTTATTGCTTGTATGAATAAATGAATGATCAGCCACTCCTTGGAGTCAGGAACTCTTTCTGATCTTAATCATCCCACCCCACTCTCAGTTGTCTGGCCTCAGCTAGGGTACACCAGAGCTACTCACAAATGTGTGATTGCTGAAGAGACCATAAATACTTTGTGAGCAAATGAGTAACCAAGTTCCTGCAACGTGCAAGGGCTGTGAGCAGAGAGGCTAATTTGAAAAGATGGTCCATCGTAGTCTCTGATCATGCCCCCTAGCCCATCCTGGCCCAAGGTTGTTACCTATCATTGGGAAGGGCATGTAAGTGCTGCTGGTGGCCTTAGAGAAATGACACACTGATAGGACAATGCCTGGAGCCTGCTAGCTCAAACAATGGGACACTGCGGGCATCAGCCAGGAACCATGTGGTGACTACAGGCCCAGAGCAGCCAATATTGGAGTTCCTATTTAACCCTATCTCAAGAGTAAGCACTACAAACCCCATCTCATAGCTGGTGAAACTAAAGCTCAGAGAGATTAGATGGTTTGCCCAAAGTCTTACTGGCAGTGAGTGACAGGGTTGAGATTTGACTCCAGTTCTGCCTAATTCCAGATAATAAGCCACAGTGCATACTTTTGGAGGACTCCCTAGGTGTCAGGATCTACTGTAACCCCTTACACAGGTGTTGATCTCATTTAGCCCTCATGATAACCTTATTAGTTAAATGTCATCCTCATTTCACAAATTAGAGACCTGAGACAGAGAGAGGGTAAGTGACTTGCTCCAGGTCACCCAGCACTATCCTTTACAACATATTACCTTAAATACAACCTCCAAAACTAAAGACTTAGATTTCAAGTAAATTTGCTACAAAACACTAAGGAAAGGACATCTGAAAAGCAATCAACAGCAAGCTGTAAATTTCACCCAGCATGCCTCTAGGCCCCATGTCTGTCCTCTGCTGCCCCATTCTCTCTCCCTAGTTCTTGGGTGATCCCCAACCTGGGAGGGGAAGGCTGCTGCTGTCTCTGAGGCAGCAGGGCACAAAGTCCAGCCTAGGCCGGCCCAGCGTGGCACCTGCCCTGCCTGCACACGCAGGCACATTAATAGGTAATGCACTTGTGATGAGGAAGGGCAGGGCAGCGGAACACAGGGACCTTAAGCTCTGAGAGTCTTTGGGGCCCAGGGAGGAAGGATTGGGATGAACCCAAAGTTGAGTCAGACACTGGGGACTCTAGAAGTGATTCTCTCAAAGGAGGAAAAGCGTAGGTAACCCGACAGGAAAAAAGGCAAAAGAAAACCTGACATTACTTTCAAGCCACGGCCAGGAAAGTGAAATTCAAGCCCATGGTGGGGGATGGGAGGTTGAGTTTCTTCAAAGTGGGTTGCCTGAAACCTATACTCACCAAATGTCCTCCACAGCTGAAATTTCTCCCCACACATCTCTTTGCACCAGTGAACACGTCAAATGCTCCCTTGACATTAGCCAGCCCCCCAGCTTCTGCTGAACTTCCAGCCATCTCTTACCCAGGGGAGCAGAATCAGGAATACCTAACGCCTTGTTTTGATGAGACTTCTTCCAGTAAGAGTAGTCCCCTCTGTGCCCCTACCAAACCTCAGTTTCAACACTCAGTGCCCAGCCACGGGTGACTATGAGTGTAGGGGCTTCCTCCCAGCCACATGACTGGCAATTTGAGGACACAGACTGGGTGCTCAAAATATGCTTTTTAAATGAATGGCTGCTCACTCCTTGCCCCTCACCTTGGGCACCTCTGGGCCTCTCTATGGAAAGCAGGGAAGGGAGGGAGAATCACTCTGACCTTGCCTCATGAATTTTGCCCCCTCAGATCTGGGAAGGGGTTCAGCTTGGACCAAAGACACTGGCCCTCTGGGGCTCTGGCAGGGCCTGCGGGTAGCTCCAGACACCCTGGCTTAGGCCCTCTTAGAAGGCCTGGTGAGGAGGTCCACCCACTAGGCCCCTGGGATAGCCTTCTCTGGCCTTGGGGCCTCAGCAGTTCCTGCATAGCTTTGGAAACAGCACTAGAAATGCCATGGGTGGATCCAGCAGCTCCCAGTGAAGGTCTTGGAGCACCAGGGACCACCAGAGAGGTGTCTCACCTGGACATACCTTGGAGAGGAGGCTCTGCCCGAAGGAGCTGACTGGCCAGAGCTGGCTCCTCACACCCTTGGTACCTCCCCTCCTCCCCACTGCAGCTCAGCTGCCTCTCAAGTCCTAAGAAATGCCCCTGGACAGGGAGAGTTTCACAGAGCTGCTCCTAAGTCATCTTTAGAGGTCAAAGGGCAAGAGACATCCAGCTTCCCTTCTTCAATATCACCATGGGCTCCAACAGTCCTAGGCTGGGGGCACTAGGAGGGAGGGGATTTGCCCACTGCAGAGCATCTCAGATGAGTGTCCTGCCTTGGGCCAAGGCTGGAAGGAATCCCAACCTCAGAATTTCCAGTCCTTGGTAGGAGAAAGGAAGTTTTCTGGAGATGGAGCAGTTTACTATCAATGTCCAGGCCCTCATTTTATGGAGATCTCTCTGGCAGCCAGAGGACCCTCGACTCTCCAAGGTCCCAGTCCACCCAGATCCCTCCCCTCCCCCAGACGGGGTTAGAAAAGGGCGGCTAGCACAGGGGATGTCCATCCTCCACCCACCCCTCCGGGACCTCGGGTCCCTGTTGCTTGGGGCACCTCTTGCTGTTCTGACCTTATGCCGGAATTCTCGGGCCACCTTCCGGTCCATGGCTGGGCGGGATCGATCAGTGCAGCTGCACGACCCCTTCCTTCGGTGCCGGGCTACCGGGAGCTGGTTAGAGCAGGCAACCGTGACAGTCGCCGCCTTCTGCGGGGGACTAGGGCGGGGCCTGGAAACGGTGGGGGCGGATCCTGGGCGAAGGAGCCGGCGGGGCGGGGCTGCTGGGAGGCAGAGACACCTGTCCTGTAGCGTCGCCTCCTCCTGAAGCCTCGGAGAAATGGGCCCCCGAGTGTGGGACTGCTGGCCGCGGCCGGTAGTGAGTGCGGCTGGCTTTTCTTTTGAAGAACTTCCCAAACATATTGAGGAAGAGTATCGCGGAGACCTGGACAGGAAATTTGTGATATTTTGCGCCTGCAGAAATGCAGAGTCCCGAGACTCTTAAACTGGTTGGGTAGCAGGTGCAGTAATGGCAGTTTTCTCTGGACACACGGTAGAGGTCCACCTGCCCGGCTGATACAGGGACTCCTGCCGCCCATCTCACTTTGGGTGTGCCTTCCACAATGGTCTCCTCCAGGCACTTTTCCCACCAGAAATCAGTCCTTGATCTGTGGGTAGGACTGGGTCTTATTGTGGCCCACAAAAGTCTAAACCAGTGTTGGGGGGGGGGGTGCCCCCACCCACAGACTTCCCCTCCTCTCTTCCTTAAGTGCTCCCCTGGCCCTCAACAAATCCAAAACCAAAATCAACACACACCTTCACTGAAGCATGGAAGGGCCTGGCTGTGACATCTGATTTGTGGCTGACCTTTATCCAGAACACACACTCTCCGGCCCATTTGACTCAATACAGCCAAAATGTTCCCTGCCTGGGTCAAATTCTGGGCGCAAACAATAATGAAGGAGGCTTGGGACAGAGGAAAGAGGGGGGCAGGAGAGGAGTGATAAGCCCAGGTGAAGTGGGTGGATGGGATAACTATGGAGCTTATGCCTGAACCTAACCCAGATTGGGTGTCTGACTAGTTTGCACATAAGGGGCAAGAGAAAGAAGATGGACAAATGGTTGTAACTTCAGGGACATATAAAGGCACCTCTCAGGATGGGAATATAGCTTAGTGATATGGTGCTTGCCTAGCATGCTCAAGGCCCTGGGGTTGAGCATGGGGGGGGGGAAGGGGGGGCGGAGTGGAAGAGCCCCTTCTCAGAGTGCTGTCCCGCTGTGGGCTAAATTATTACCTAGTTTAATCTGTAAATCCCTCCTGGGGAAGAATTGCCTTACAATATTATCCAAGTCTTCACCTTTGTATTAACTAGGTAAGACAGAGATTAAAGAGAGATAAGATGTATGAGATTTTTCAACGGTCCAGAAAAATGTCACAAAGCATCTTCCCCTCCAACTTACAACACTGATTTGCTGCATTTCCTAAATGTGTCATGTGGCTGTTTATTTCTTATATAGAATCCAGGCAGAGTGATAAATGTCCTTACCCAAAAGATGCAGTCTACTGACCACCCAATCTTTTTTTTTTTTTAACATGACCACAACCTCCATGGATTCTCTCCTTCTTTAAATGCTTCCCACTTGGCTTCAAGGACAGCACTGAGTTCTGGTTTTCTCTTCCCCATGCATGTTTCTTCCCAAGCTTCCTCTGAGACCTCCCTGCCTCCACCCATTCCTTACCCAGTTTTTTAATGCCCCATCCTTGACTTTCTCCTCTTCACCTTCCCTTCTATGCCCATGTTTTCAGATAATCTGTGTGATGATAGCCTCAGAGTTCTATTTACCATAATATGACTAGTGTAGGGCATGGCACAAAATAGATGCTCAAAAAGTTTGTTAAATGAATGAATGAATGTGCACATCCAAAATTATACCCCTACCTGGGGGCCTACTGACCAAATCTCCTCCTCCTTGTCCTCTTCCTCCTCATAATTATCTGCAAGGACTGGCATCTAGTTGGTGTTTCTTAACTGTTAGCCATGTGAACAATGCACAACCTCCCAAGGCTTTCAGATTCAGCTTTCTAACACTTAAAAATTCATCTTGGACAGAGAGTGTGCTTTGTTCACAATTTTAAAGTTGTTTTGTCAGTCTGGCCTTGATGGGAGCAATGATACGGCAGTATGAGGCACTAGAACAACCTAGCTCAGTCAACATTTCCTGAGCTAGTGCTGGCATTCAGAGGAAGGACTCATAGTCATTCTCCAAAGATGTTCACAACCCGGATAGGTTGGGGATTTGGGAGCCCAGAGTCTGCTCCTGACTACTGACCACCAAGTGGCATGTTCCAGGCTTCAGTGTGACCCTCTGTAAAAGTAGAAGTTAGGATTGGACTCATTCAGCATCTCTGATTTCTGGTGGAAGCGGCTTCCAGGATCCAGGTTAGGGAGCTGAGGTTGCACAGGTGCCTCTGCTCCCTCAGGGGACTGAATGAGCTGAATCCAGGCTCCCTGGGGAGGGTAGTAGCCACAGGCCTAGAAAGGGAGAGTCTGGACCATCTTCTGGCGCCTAACTTATGGTAATGAGCTAGGCTGTCCTGTCACTCTAAATCTGGGAGGAGCCAAGATCTTGGGAGGAGGGTCAGGGAGGGAGCGGGGACACAGGAGCTAGTCAACAAGTAGTGTGGAGTGGAGGTGTGACCCTGCCTTGCTGTGTGAGACATCTCAGAGCTGGACCCAGCGCTCAGGCTCTCCAGTTCCCCTGCGTCCCTATGGGATTCCCGACGTCCATGCTCTGCCTGCTACTGGCTTGCATCTGGAGGCTCCGGGGTGAGCCTGCTCTGGAGTCCCGGCAGGTGCAGCCTGTCGGTGAGAGCAGTGTAGACAGGGGAGGCTAGGGCTGTGGGAACTTTTAGGGAAGCAGGTTGTGCAGGCTGGAGAGAGAGTGGAAGGAGAAGGTCTGATCTGAGGGAGGGAGGGGAGGGGGTCTGGAAAGAGGGAAGCTTACCGCAAGAGAAGCAGGTTTATGGCGCAGAGGAGAAAGGGTTTCAAGTGAGACTGGGTGGAAGACTTGAACTGGGGTTCAAGAAGTGGAAAGAAGGAGGGAGATCCTTTCCTAGAAGGGTCTCAGGGAGCTGGAAGAAGGACTTGAGAAGGCTGGAGAGAGAGAGAGAGAGAGAGAGAGAGAGAGAGAGAGACTAAGGGAATGCCACGTGATGCCAGAGAGGCTTCCTAGTAGGTGGGGAAATGGTGGTGGGAAACCCAGACAAAGGGACGCAAAGCCCCCCTTAATCTTCCCTCTCCAGCTGCATCAGCCACACCTGGGGCAAGTGCAGAGCTGCCGCCTGAGCCAGCCCAGGGACCCAGGTAAGTAGGCACATGATCTAGTTACCCCACCCACTGTTCCCATCCCTATTCCTGGTCCAGGTGACCCTAGGGGTTAGCACATAGAATGGGGTATGCCTGGGGGGTGAAGGGAGGCATGGTCATCCTAGCCCCTAACCCATGCCAGGCTTGATTCTCATTTAGCCACAGCTACCAGGAGGTGACCCTTGCCGCAGGGAATGCCACAACAGTGATGGGAAGCCAGGTAAGAGGACCTGGGAATAGGGTCTTCATTGGGTAGCGGGTATATTTCTATCTGGATGGGAGGCTGCCAGGGAACTCTGTAGATACAGGAGGGCTGTCTTGGGAATTAGAAGGGAACAGATTCCTGGTATGTGTCTGAAGTGTGAAAATCCATAAAACACTTCTATTCCCATTTTCCTAATCTCTTGGGGCCCTGAATCCAGCTGTGATTTTTTTTTTTTTTTTTGGCAGGGGTGGGCACAGCTGAGCTCTGCCTTCCTACAGGTGAAAGCAGGCAGGTGAGGCTCTAGGAGAGTGAAGTTCTCTTTTCCCTGTCTGCATTGCAAAGGCCCTCAACCCTGTCATAGGCCCCTCTCCATATGCTGTACAGTGCCCGGGAATACTGCCTGAGAAGCTAGCAAAAATAGGGCCACCTGCTGGAGGTTGCAGGGAAGGATTGATTGAGACGTAGAACACTGAGCTACTGTCCTTTGAGTCATGACCATTTCCTTGGTCCATCCTCCTGGATCCTCCTCATTTGTGGGAAAGGTGGTGGGGTTTGTTTTCTCCCTTTACCAAACTTTGTTGGCCTCTGGATCAGGGATTCAGGTTTTCTTTTGAATTCCAGTGTACATTGGTCTCCTTTTTTTTTCCTACAACCACAGACATGTTATACATTCAGCCCACCTGTGGTGACATTCCCCAGAGTGGCTTGAGTCACAGCTATGTGCACCACCCCAGTGAGCATCTCTGGGTGACCAGTTGGGCCAGCATGTTGGGGAGCATCATTTATAATAGAAAACAATGAGACCCAGCTATCTGCCTTTTGGAAATAGTTATAAAGGCCTATGACGGGCTGAGGTAGGCGGGGGTGAGCTGGGGTGGGGCACACTTTTTCTATAATGTGGATTTGCTAGGTGTTTTACTTCTCCTTTACCTGCTCTTCCAGGCTCCAAATTTTAGAATTTTAGTCAGATACAGTTTGAGTTGAAAAGGTGATCTTACAATGAACAGATGAACTCAAGTCTCCTGATTGAGCCAGGCTTGTCCCTCTGCTCACAGGTCTCTAGGAATCCACACATTTTAGTGGGAAAATGATCCTTACCCAGATATCTCATTCCCCAATGGACTTCCATCCTTCCTAGTTTCCTGGCAGCCTCCATCCCCTTTTCTTATGGAAAGGCACAAACATCTGAACCAGGTGACCTGGTTTCTCACATTATTCAATAGAGCAATAAGTAGTTTGAATGGTCTTACTCTAAGGTGACTAATGGTGTGTGGGTCTGAGCTCCCTGCACCAAGGACACTTCCAGGGCTCCTATCTGGAATGCCCTCATCTGCAAGGAATGAGCCATGATCCCAGACCAATAGCCAACTAACCTTGATTTTAAGACAGTCCAGCTTCTGCAGTGTTCAGGCATTTTCCAGGGAACTGGTGGTTTAGGCCAGCAGCTTCATGAATTTGAATAAGAGAGAGAGAGAAAAGAAGTTCATTATTATTTTCAGAAACCTCAATGCAACTGAAGTTTAGCTTGCCTTTCAGTTATCACTACAATAGGCTTCAGACCACAAGGGTGACTGTCACCAGAAGGAATCACAGATATTTTCCTATCACCTTACACTTGTTGATATCTCAAGATATCATTTATGCTCGTTACTACTTCAAAATTTTGGCAGTGATAAGATCTTGTCATTGCATGTGTTAATAAAGAAGCACAAATATTACTAAAGCACACACTTCAATAATACATTTTATAGTTATAGTATATTTGATTTCCTTTTTAATCTTAGGTTTTATTTGGTATATTTGAAAACATTACTCTGAGAAGGTGTCTACATAGTCTTCACTAGATTGTTAAAGGGATTTTTGGCATAAAACTAATTAAGAACCCCTGAGTCATCTTGAAGATGAATCATTTGGACAGAATTTAAAGACTACTCCAAAAATGGCTTTGGGGCATGGGCTGTCTTATCCTCACAATATGAGTCTCAGAGGCCACATCTAAGGTGGGGGTGAAGTGTGGAGACACAAACAATGAGCTTAATTTAGAGCTCTCCAGGGGCCAAAGGAGGATGGTGGCTTTACCATTTCCTGTTTCCTGTGGTCTCCAAGGGTCTTTAGGGTAGGTTGCTACAGGTGGGAAGCCTGACCCCTAAGGCTGACCTGGGTCTCTGGGTCAGGACTGCTAAGAAGACCCAGAAGGTACCAAAGGATGGTAAGAAACCTGGCAAAGGATGGGTCAGCGACCTCCCAGATGCTCAGAAGGACAAGGAGAGGGAGGGTATGAGTGTTAGAGCATGAGGCAGAGAGACTTCAGCTGCTAAGAAAGGAAGGGCAGAGAGCTGGGGCTGGGCTCCTGGGACCAAGGCTTCTGAATATTTGCTATGTTTCAAGTCATTTGCTGGAGACCAGGGATTCAGCCCCAGGCATGCAGAGATGCCCGTGAGGGGGAAGACATAGAGATCAACCCACAGTGAGGTTTGTGGCTGGTTGGTAGTGAGAACAAGAACGTAAGCTCCATGCAGGGACTCTGTCTCTTCACTGCACCTAGCTCAGTGCCTGGAACATAGTTCTGGGTACTTTGTACTGATGAGGAGGCTGAATCTCTAAGAGGGAGCCCACTGTGTTGGTCCCGGTCCCAGGTGTCATTAGACCCCTCAGACTGAAGTTCTGAGAGGTCAGGTGTCCGGTCATCTAGTGTGTGGCGAGTGACACTCCTGATGCTCAGGACTGAACTTTCAGGTGGTTTATGTCTGAAGAGACCATGTGCTGGGAGTGGTCTGGAGACAAGGCATTCTGAGCCCTGCCTTGCTGTCTCCTCAGATCTGTGGCCTTAAGGAGAGTTCTAACTTGGAGCTGAGTTCCTAGAACAAGTAGTTGGATCCCTGAGGCCCTGCTTTTTCTGCTCTTGGAAGAGCCCCAGGGGAAGGTGGGGTGGGGAGGGGTGTGGGGCTTCTTGTGTTCCTCACCTCTGCCCCCTGTTTGTTCTCCAGACAAGGGTTTCTGTGTGGGGCTGTAGAGGGCAGTAGGCTTCCTGTAGAGGGAGGGAGAAGGAAGGGGAGACTAGGGCATAGACTGGGGGGTATGTTCAAACTTTGGGCATCACCAGGCTCCCCAAGATGTCACTTTAGAGGGTCTAGAACAGTCCTGGGTCTAGAATATCCTGAAAATTCTCTGGTATCTCTCAATGGTGGCCAGGGGAGGTAAATGGCTTTAGCACTACACCAAGGAGCAGGAGAGCTTCCTCTTTACAGATAATGAACAGAAGAGCTGTGACCTCCAGGAAGCCCACCTAGGAGCTGGCCCTGAGGTCAGCCCTTCATTGTCCTCCCCATCTTGTCTCTAAAAGGAAGCCGAAGCCCTCAACTCCTTGGCCATGTCTTCCTGGGAAAGGCGGCTCCATCGGGCCAAGTGTGCGCCATCTTGTAAGTGGCACCCTCCCTGTAGTCTACAGGCTGTTTGTGACAGGTTCCTGACCCATAAGAAATTTTGAGGGCAGGAAGGGTCTTCTCTCTGGCCTCCTGTGACCTCTTTTCCTGACTCAGGTCTCTCTATACCTTCCCTATTGGCCTCCAATGCCACTCTGCTTTTTCTTCCTACCTGAGGAGAGCTGCATCCCAGGGCCCTGGGGCTCCCCTCACACCGTCTGACTCCAATGAAATTGGGCTTCTTATTCAGTGGCTGGTTTTCTCTCCCCTTCATTCTGTTTCTGTGCCTTCTTTCTACTTCCAGTGGCATTGCTCTTCACTATGTCCTGTTTTCTGTGTCCTCTCCTCTCACCTGTCCTGTGTCTATGGTCCCTCCCCTCATCTGTCTCATGCCTGGGCCTGCCCCCATCACCTGCTCCGTGTCTGTGGCCTATCCTCCCACATCATGACTGCTTCCTTCACCACGCTGTTCTACTTTGCTTCCTCTTCACCTGTGGCCTTCTCACTACAAGCTTCCCATAAAAGGGCCTCTCCCCATCTCCTGGCCTCTGACCCTGCCCTGTGGAGCACAGAGGAAGAATACTACCTGAGGATCTTCCAGACGGTCTCTCCCTGCTCACTCCTCATGCTCTATTTTCTCAGTTTTGCTCCCTTGCCTGCCTGCCAGGATTTCAGCTTAGGGAATTGAAGGCCTGACAGCCTTGGGGCCTCTTGGTGCATACTAAAGGCAGAGCCTCTGCCACCCCACCTGGCCTGCCTGCTAGAGAGTGGGCAGGGCTACAGTCTGAGGTATCCCTCAAGGCCCCCATTCAGGCCAGCTAAGAAATATTGGGGCTGCCTGGGATAAGGACCTGATGCCCAGCACAAGAAAGTATGTATCACTGGGTTCTGCCCGTCTTGGCTCCATTGGGAGGTGACTCTGTGTCTCCCTTGCAGATTTGTTCTCCTGCTTTAATGGGGGCGAGTGTGTGCACCCAGCTTTCTGTGAGTGTAGACGCTTCAATGCCAGTGGACCACGCTGCCAGATGGGTGAGTCTGGGCTGTACCCTTAACCCCCGGGGGTGGGTGCTGAGGCCTGCTGGGCTGAGGGGAACTCACCAGCCTCCAGCCTGGTGCCCAGTACAGCAGTGCAGAGAAGCTCTCTTTCCCCTGCCTCAGTGTACAATGCCGGCCCTGAGAGGGATAGTATTTGCCGGGCGTGGGGGCAGCACCATGTGGAGACATTTGACGGCCTCTACTACTACCTCTCTGGGAAGGGCAGCTACATGCTGGTGGGGCGCCATGAACCTGAGGGGCAGAGCTTCTCCATCCAGGTGAGGTCTCCCCTGCCCTGTCTGTCCAGAAAGTTCTACCAGTCCATGGTGGGTGGGGAAACCTGGGCTCTGCTTATGTTGGAGAACCTGGCACCCTCCTGTCCCCATCATGGCCAGCTGCAGCCCAGGGAGTCTGCACCTAGAAGGGGACATGGCTCCACAGTTCTTGCTTGCCTACTGAGTCTCAGCTATCCCCTGGCTATTCATTCATTTACTGAAATATTTGAGTGCTACTGTACTCTTTTCTGGGTACAAGGTTTGGGGGTGGAAGGCCCTGAGAACAAGAGACAGATATGGAAAAAACAGACATGAGATGAAGTGAATCATTTCAAATACAACTGGGCATCAGACGGGACATTTAAGTTGGGATCTGAAGAAAGAATTAGAGTTAGCAAAAGGGAGAGCAGTGGGAGTGGGGATGGATAAGAAGACATTCTAGGTAAAGGAAATTCTGGGTATTAAGGGCCTCAGATAAAGTGCATGGTGCCTCAGAAGAGATGTTGGAGGTCTCAGATGACTCCATTTAGTCACCAACTCTAAAGAGACTAACCAGATGTGCTGCCTTTCCAAGCTGGTAGAGGAGCCCCTCTCTGGGTTAACATGACCTTGCCATTGCACATCTCTTACAAGGACTGCTTCTGGGTTTCATCCTCTACCAAATACTTCCTAGGCTAGGAGCCATGTTTTTTGTTTGGTTTTTCCAGTGTCTGCATTAGTGCTCAGTAAAAGCTTGTCAAATATATGAACATACGTGTGAGAGGCACTATTTTGAAGACTTGATTTCCTTGCCACCCATGTGTTGAGTGAGGAGTCACCTCCAGGCCAATACACCTGCCTGGAGAAAAATCTACCTGGGAACCTGCTCTGCCTGAGGGCACCTTGGTCTTTAGGGTCAAAGGGTTGGGGGTTTGGGGAGATCCTAGCACTCAGTGTCACCCCTCTGCCAGCTGGGTATAATCCTCCTGCCTCAGGAATATGTGTACCAAAAGGCTGCCCTGGAGGCCATGCGCAGGATGGGCTGGGGTGGTGACCAACTCTCCCCTCTCTGCCTTGGGGAATCATGCATCAGAGTTTTTCATGACTGTCATTTCATGATGGATATGTTATGATTACTTAGATTAATGGGGTGCCACACATTGATGGGTTATGAAACAACTTAATGACTTACACCTAGCATTTAAAAAAGAGAAAGAAAATGTAAGAATGCATTAACCATTAATGTGGATATTAATTTTAAACTTTGTTTTACTGTTTTACTTATATATGTATGTCTTACTCTGGGTTATGGTAAAAAATGCTTAGAAAGCTGTTAATTAGAACTTGGGTGGCTTTCATAGTTCCCATTTTTTAGTTGAAGGAGCTTGAGCCTTTTTAACCACATCTAACAGTCATCTAATGGAAGGTTGGTTCCTGGGAAGGGTTTCTGGACATGGCAGGAAGACACTGTCACACCTTTTCCCTAAGCTCTGGGAACCCTACCCTACCCAGTGGGTTTATGGATTCTGAAGGGAACAGAGAAAAGATATGTGTGACTAACAGCATCAGAGTGATGTGTGTGCCTATGTGTGCAGGGGAGCTGTCTCTGCGTGCCAGGGGTATGGAGAGTGTGCTTATGACATGTGCACTGAAAGTGTCCTGTGAGTATATATATGGGTGTGTGTGTGACTGTGTTTTGAATGAGTGTGGAATGGTGTGAATTCATAATCAGCCTTCAATCTGATCGGACAACCTGGGAAGATAAACAAAACTGTCCACAATCAGGGAGATAGTACAATGGTCTGAAGGGAGCCCTGAAATCCAATCCATGCAGACCTGGTTTAGAATCCTGTCTCTACTATTTGCAAATTGTGTGTTCAACCTTAATAACTCCACCTCTAAAATGCAGATACTCATAGCTCTAACCTCCCTGTGGTCCTGTGAGGACTGGGAGAGGTCATAGAGGAAAGATGCTTGTCTCACAGGGGTAGGCCACATTAGCAGAAGCTCAACAAGGAGTGCCACTCAGGGCCAGGACTGTAGCAGGAGCCTGTGAACTGGCCTTTGAACTCTCCAATCAGGTGCACAACGACCCACAGTGTGGCTCCGCCCCCTATACCTGCTCAAGGTCTGTCAGCCTCTTCCTTGCGGGTGAGCAAGAGATCCATCTGGCCAAGGAAGTCACCCATGGAGGCATGAGGTAACTATGACTCTTCCACTCTGAGCCATCCTCCATCTCTACACTGGGAAGGGGACCATCTGCCCTTCTCAAGCCTAAAGGAAATTATTTTCAGGG
The DNA here is from genome assembly GCF_021218885.2 of Marmota monax. Taxonomy (NCBI): domain Eukaryota; kingdom Metazoa; phylum Chordata; class Mammalia; order Rodentia; family Sciuridae; genus Marmota; species Marmota monax. The sequence continues at coordinate 8,844,273 of NW_026695230.1, read as the reverse complement.
GACAAACAGCACTTTCCACCATCAGGACAGAAGCTTACTGTTGGATCAACTGGGTTTCAGTAGGGTTGGCAGGAAGTTGAGTCTTTCATAGTTTTCTGCAACCCTTAGACTCTGTGGGTTTCCAGACGGCAGATTTTCACAAGATGGCAGAATTTTCTAGAGATTTGGGTTTACTACTATAAACATACTTAATTTTTTTCTTTTATAATTTGATGGAATTCTCCCCAAATGAATCACACAGTTTCTACCTCCTCTGAGCAGACTACACTCATTTTCACACTTTTCTGATGATGCAAGGTCATTTTGAATGTTGGTTATCTTGCTAGGCCATCAGGGATGCCCCGGGACCACCTGAGGGGTGAAGACTCTGCTCTCATACTAAATAGCCCCAGACTGTGGTTCTGTCTCAATTCTTTCTTACTTCCCTTGCTGTCCAATGTCACTTCAGGTTGCTGCCAGAGGGGCTCTTCCTATTTTGACTTTTGCCCCATCTGTATCTCTTGCTTCAGATCTGGAAACTGGGTACCCAAATTTTATGGGGCTGAGAATAAGACTAAGACCCTAAGCTTTCTGCTGTAAATATTGGACTGACATTTAGATCTTTTCGCTGGTTAGGCACTACTTTTGTTTCTCTTTTCTGATTTCCAGCTGGAGTGAAAATTGGCAAATTCTAGATTGGCTAGGGTCCCTGTACCAGTAAAACTGGGAAAGTGATCAGGAGTGCTAAAGCTCTATGTCTTTTCTTGGTCTCTCAGTTTTCTCCCTCTTTTGGCTTCTAGACTTATCACTATGTTTTTGCTCACCATTAAAATAAATAAACAAATAAATAAAGTAGAAGTCCACTTTATATCTGCTTTCTTGTCTGGGAGAAAGGAGGTGGCAAATTCAATTTCTCTAAGATTTATCCTTGCCAGGAAAATTGCAATATTGAAAATGCTTTTGCCAGCTATGTTGGTGCATGCCTGCAATCTTGGCAGCTTGAGAGGAGAGGCTGAGGCAGGAAGATCTCAAGTTTGAGGCCAGTCTCAGTAACTTAGTGCAACTGTGTATAAAAATTTAAAAAAGGAAATTAAAGGAATGTCATTCAATTGTAGCATGCCCTCAGGTTCAATCCTGAATACCAGAACAGAGAGAGAGAGAGAGAGAGAGAGAGAGAGAGAGCCCTCTGAAGAGTAAAATGCCTCTTCCAGGCACATGGGAATTCAGGGGAGAGATATTGTGGGGGCTTCAGATCATGGAGTAGGGGATGGCTGGTCCTTTGGTTAAGGGATAGGGTCGTAGAGATATGTGGACTCCCTGAAGCTCTGTGCTATGCTCTTCAGAGTCCCACTGCCACATGTGATGGGGAACGTGCGTCTGCAGAGGCTTGCTGGCTATGTCATTGTGCGGTACCAGTCAGCCTTCACACTGGCCTGGGATGGCGCCTCAGCTGTCTACATCAAGATGAGCCCAGAGTTCCTGGGCTGGACCAAGGGGCTGTGTGGAAACAACAATGCTGACCCCCAGGATGACCTGATGACCAGCTATGGTGAGGTGCAGGGCATGTGATTTCTGAAAGGCTTTGGTGGGAATTGAGACTGGGTTTGGCTGGGAGGGCCTGGAGGGGACTTGGGGTAGAGATCTGGGGTCATGGTCATAGTGTTAAGGACCCAGTGGGAGGCCAGGGACCTCTTGCTAAATGTGTGGCTTTAGGCATGTTCTCAATACTCTGGACCTCAGTTTCTTCATTTATAAAATAGTCATGATAAGAATTCCTACTCAGGTTATGTGCAGATATAATGAACACTTTCCAGGTGGCAGAGAGAGGAGCCAGGGAACAGGGGCCTAGAAAAAGCCAGGAAGAGAAAGGGCCCAATTAGACCTGAAGGTACCCATGGAGGGATGGGTAGGAAGTAAAAATGAAGGTCTCAGGATAAGTCATGGTGGCTCCAGCTGGGAAGGAAAGTGACTCCTTTTGAGCACTCACAATGTGCTAACCACTTGACTGCATCATCTCTAGTAGTCTTTGTAGTAATGTCACTAGGGGATTATTTCTCCTTTCTACACATGGGGAATCAGGCTCAGTGAGGTGCAAGAACTTTTTCTCTGTTGGTTGCATGGTATATGATACTCTGAGTTTGGAGCAGTAGGAAGCCACTACAGGTTCTTGAACATTTTGGGAGGTTGCAGGGGAAACTGGGGATTTAACTCAGGGGCACTCAACCACTGAGTCACATCTCCAGCCCTATTTTGTATTTTATTTAGAGGCAGGGTCTTACTGATTTGCTTAGCACGTTGCTTTTGCTGAGGCTGGCTTTGAACTCACAATCCTCCTGCCTCAGCCTTCCTGGCCACTGGGATTACAGGCATGTGCCACTACGCTTGGATGAACATTCTTGACTATTATAGATGAATAGCTTTTCTATCAGAATGGTTCAGCTGGGAAGTTCAGATTGAGACCGCAGCTCAGGAGGCTGGTTCTTCAAAACTTCTTACCTATTCCATGGCACCTCAGAGCCCACTGCTCCTCCTACCTCTACCCTCCCTGATTATGTGACTTCTTCCCTACAGGAAAGCTGACGGATGATGTAGCTGAGTTTGTGCACAGCTGGCAGGAGCTGCTCCCCAACCACCCTCCAGGGCCCACAACCTCCTCCCTTCCTCGCCCACCATGCCTGCAGCAGAACCCAGGAACCATGCAGGTCTGGGCCCTAAGGAGAGTCCCCCACCTCAGTGCCAAGCTGTAGTTGGTTTCCTGTCAAGTTCTTAGAAAGCCATTGGCCACCGGGACCCAGGCAACTGTTGCCATTCCTTCTCATCTGCACACTCCACCTCCTCCTCTTCTCCCTCCAGATGAAGTCAGGGTCCACTAGGGCCTGGTGAAGTGAGGGCTATGTGTAGCTCTTCCAGCTTCCAGCCCCAGTTCCTGGCCCTTACTTCATTCAGGGTGTGTATGAGCGTTGTGAGGCACTGCTACGACCCCCCTTTGATGTCTGCCATGCCTACGTCAGTCCTCTGCCCTTTGCAGCCAGCTGTACCAGTGATCTCTGCCAGTGAGTGGGAACCAGGAGTTGTGTGGTGTTGGGTTGTGGGGAACCCCTTCCAGTATTTGGGGTGAGGGCTCTGAATGTGGGCCACTGATAATCCCAGATATGCTTCTTAAAGCTCTGGAATTCTCATCTGCCTAGGTGGGGCAGAGCTTCCCCCATTAAACTGAGGCTCCGAGATGGGGTCTGATCCCTTCAGGGTCACACAGCAAGTCAATGGCAATGCTGGGACTGGAATCCAGGTTTCTGCCTTCAGTCTAGGGATTTGTATGCCTAGATGCCTCCTCAGCTCCCTTTCAAACTGAGGGGGAGGAGGGGTACCCTGAAGCCCTGTAGTCTCTACAAGGTGCTTTGGGACTGGTGGCAGGTTAGACCTTATTCCCATGTGACCTTCAATTTCCTTGCACAGATCAGGAAGCGACGAAGCCACCTGGTGCCGAGCACTGGCTGAATATGCTCGGGCATGTGCACAGGCTGGGCGGCCCCTGCAGGGTTGGAGGACCCAGCTCTGGCAATGCAGTAGGTGCAGCCTGGTGGTGGGCAGGGAGGGCTTCAGACAAGCTCTGATGTGGCCTTTGGGTGACATTTTCAGTCCTCGGCTGAATGCTCTGTCCTGCTCAGAACCATAGTCATCAGAGCTTTAAGCTCTGAGGTTCCAACTGCATGTGATGGGACAACTGAGGTTCAGGGTCAGGGATAGAGGACTGGCCTGTGAGATGAGGCTGGTCTGAAAGCCTCCGAGGCCCTTGCCAATTTCCTGGGCACACAGTGCTCTTTTTAGAACTAGAGAATCAGGAAAAGCAAAAGCTTTGCACTCCCATCCTGGGCCCTGGAGTGAACGTGGGTCCTGGCAGAGCCAACAGGCCACTGTTCCCTTCCTCTCAAGCCGTGCACTGCAAAGAGAAGGACTTTACCTACAATGAGTGCATTGCCTGCTGCCCCGCCTCCTGCCAGTCCCGGACGTCCTGTGTGGACAGCGAGATTGCCTGTGTGGATGGCTGCTACTGCCCCAACGGTATGCTGGGGGAAGTGGAGTTAGGATGTGGCAGCAACTTTCTGACCTAGCACAGAAACAGTGGCTCAGAGACAGCCTATTTGTGGAATGAATGAGTAAAAGAAGAAAGGAGCAAACAACAAATAAGTGAATGTCTTAAGAGATGTGGGTGGAACTGTGGCCTCTTTAGACAATCATCTGATTTTATTGGGATATTTAACTTAATTGGGACTGAGCTTTTTAAGGTGTGTAGATGAGGATAAGTCATTCATTTATTCACACATGTATTTATTTAAACAGCTATCCATATACAGTTATTTTATTTTGTTTTTTATGGTGTATAAATTTGCATCACATTTGTAGGGTACAATTCACTTAGCTAGGCAGAGGGTTGAGATAAAAAAAAAAGCTGTAGGCATTGACTTTAGGGATCAGGATCTGGTTTCAGGGATAAGACACACATCTGACGCCAGTCTAAGGTATGATGTGGTAAAAATCAGCTCAGGGGTTCAAACAAGGAGAGATAGAGGAATTCATGGGAGAGGAGGTGAGGGAAGGCTGTCTGGAGAAGATGGTACCTAGACTGGTTCCAGATGCATGATAGGCCTTTGAAAGGTGGTGAGGAGAAGCTAGTTAGTGTGCAGGTTGGGGGTGGTCCTCTGAGCAGTGGGATTATTACCCAGAAGAAATTCATGTCTGGTCTGAGCTTAGGATTTAGAGGAGATGGTTTGAAAGTGGGCTCAGAAGTGAACACATCTGTGTAAGGGATCTTTATTGCAGGCCCTGGGAAACTATAAATGGCTCATGAACATAGGCAGAGGTGACTTAAGCAGGCCTTTGTTGTTGCCCTAGGGCTGATCTTCGAGGATGGGGGCTGTGTGGCACCAGCTGAGTGTCCCTGTGAGTTCCATGGGACTCTGTACCCACCTGGCTCTATGGTGAAGGAAGATTGTAATACCTGGTCTGTATCCACTGCCTAGAGGGAGGGGCCTGAGGTGGCTGGGGCTTTCTGTTAGGGCTGCCCATCTGAGGTCTAGCAGTGCTGATGACACAGGGGCATTCACTCAGCTTCTGTGAATCTCAGGGGATCTCACCAGATACAATCCATAGCAGGTAATTCTCTACCACTCATTTTAGAGATGGGAAGATGGAGGACTGGGAGCAGGAGATCTGGGGCCCTTGCAGTCTCCCAGCAACTATTCCAATCCTGGAGAGGTAACCTTTGCTCCCTGGTCTCTGTGTTTCAGCACGTGCACTGCTGGCAAGTGGATGTGCAGTACTGCTGTCTGTCCAGGTACATTAGACCCTTATCTTGGACTCTGTCCCCTTCTACTAGTATCACAGATTTTGGGGCAGGGATGTTCCAGGGGCCAGGCCTACTGGGAACCACTCAGCTCCCCTTGTTTCCTCAGAGCTGGCTTTGCCTGACCAGGGAATTGCTCCACCCCTGTCAGAAGGGTGTTATGTGGAGTCCTATATATAGAAGGGCCTTCCTGAGTTTGTGAGACTGAGACTGGTCCCCAAGCTCAGGGCCAGGTCCCCCTCAAAGGGAGTTCCCCAGGTAGGGCTGTGTCTGTCTTAAGATAGCTTTCTGAGGGCAGGTCTGGGTCTCTCCCTGACCAGGACTCTCAAGTGGAAAGCTTCTTAACTCTGCCTGATTCTGGAAGATAGAGTTCTGTCTTCAAGCTTGTGGCCTGCAAGGCAGAGACAATCCCTTTGCGGTAGCTCCCTTGGTCAGTGGCCTTTCTCTTCCTCAGCTGAGTGCTCAGTGACTGGTGACATCCACTTCACCACCTTTGACGGCCGGAGGTACACTTTCCCTGCCACGTGTCAATATATCCTGGCCAAGAGCCGCTCCTCGGGCACCTTCACAGTGACATTGCAGAACGCCCCATGTGGCCTGGTAAGTCTAGGGTGCCCAGGCTTAATCTTCTAGCTACTCCTGTCCACTATCCCTAGGGAGAGTAGGATTTAGGGGAGGCCCCCAGGTCTTTCCATGGCCCCCTGTCTGTTGCCTCTTTTCTCTGAGCAGAGCCAGGGTAGCATCTCTGTTGATTGAGAGTCATTTCCCTTTCCTGGTCCTTGGTGTTGTAATGAAATTTATAAATTGTATCTAATTCCACTTCATTTTCTCTGCTTCAGTGAATTGTATCTTCAACATTTCCATCATTCATTCATTAATTCATTCACACTGAACAGCAAACACTACTGGTGTCAGAGGTAGTGCTGGGTTTTGGAGACTGGGATGAGTTAGACGTGGCTCTGTCCTCCTAGGCCTTACAGTTTGGTGTGTGAAGATGAGGGGCTCCATAACCCACTATGTTACAGCAGCTATGAGAACATAGGGTGGTCTCTATGGAACAACTTTTCATTATTTTTGTTTTACCTGGCATTAGTGACAGGGGGTAAAGTGGAACAGGAAAGGTTTTCTGGAGGAGGTGACCCTAAAGTTATGTCATCCACCTATGAACATAACTGAAAAAATGGCCAACTTGAATGTCTGGGGAAGGTGGGTTGACCTTTTTGTGGTGACTACATTGTCCCTCAGCTGAGTGCGCTGAGCCAACCCTGAGAGTCCTAGTCTGGGCTTTGCTCAAGCTCCTCTCTGCACAATAGGGCAGGGACTTATACTTAGAGCCAGGGCAGCTGTCCCATCCTGCCTCCCTGTTGGCCTTGCTCCAGCCTCCACCCTAAAGGGCCTCCCTGCTCAGAGCAAATGTCAGCTGGATGTGCTCCTCCCTATCCCTGGAGACAAAGGCTGGTCTGGGGATGAAGTAGAGGCCAGGCTTTCTTCCTCTTTGGGCTCAAGCAACTCCTCCCTTCTTCCTACTAGAGAATGCCCCAGCTTGCCCTTGGCTACTGTGTTCCTGGGAGATGGCTTGTCCTCAAAGGTAGGATCACTCCTTTGCATCCTGCGAGAAGCAAAAGAGGGAAGGCAAATAGACCTCCAGGGTTCCTCCCCTTCATGGAGCTCTGGTCTTAGAACATCTGAGGGCTGGGGGTCCCTTACTCATCCCCCTGTCAGCTAAATGTGAGTTCATATTCATATTCCAACTCTACTCTGTTACCCCATGGATCATTCTAGCTCCTTCTCTTCCATATCTGGAAATAGTCACCTCAACAGTGGAAAACCTGACTTTTACCATCCACCATCCATTACATATTTGTTCAATTCCTGTGTGTGTGTGTGTGTGTGTGTGTGTGTGTGATTATCAGAATGATTAACCTATACTTCCAAGGAAAATTACTTGATCAACTAGACTACAGTGATTAGGCACAATTCATTTTGCCTTTAGGTGATTGCTTGGCTGAGGCAACCTTCTTCAATGCTGGACCCAGCCTCTTGATTATAAGTTCTTTCCACTGAGAGCCAAGTCTCCTCCTTTTGATTTCATTCACATGATTTTTCTCATGGCTAGATTGGGGTTTCGTTTTGGGAGGAAGAACACAGAGGTTAAGTGTCATTTCCATCATAGCTTATTGAGGGTAAATACTGTCAACCTGGTTTACCACTGTTGATGTTGACCTTCGTCACTGGGTAAGGTAGTGTTTGTCAGGTTTCTCCACTGTAAAGTTAACTGTTCCTCTTCCATACCATTCTCTTTTGGAGTACAATTCACTTAAAGAGTAGGGAGATATGCTTTCCCTCTTTGAAGATAGAGAATATACGAATTCTTTGAAATATTTTGGCCCAGGAGATTTGTCTTCTCCCTCCTTTGTTTATTCTTTTATTTATATCAGCATATATTTATGGCTATTTATTTTATGCTTTAGGATACAATATACTACTTCTTTACTTGTCATTCAAATTGTTCCAATTTGGCCATTGGGTGATCTTTCAGTTGGCTTCTGTGTTCCTTTGACAAATACCCATCATTGTGTGTGCGTATGTGTGTGTGTGTACGTGTGTGTATGTGTATGAATGTGTGTATATGCTCACACACTTTTGCTTTTTGGCCCTGCAAGATGCACTGTGCTTACTTATCTTGTATACTTTTGTCTCATTACTAGTATCATTCATTCCTCCAAAACTAGAAACGGGATCTTGGTTCCTTTCATTGAAGAATGGTATTAGAAACCCCAAGATTTGGGCACTTGGTATGTTCACTGCCACTAGGGTATCATTTCTTTTTGGTTTTGCTGACAGAGAGAGGAAATATATGTATAGCCCATGTACATCTTTGCATAATAAATGTACACGTCTATAAATATTTCTATATGTAACCATATGTATTTATATGTGTTAAACATGAGTTTATATTCATATTCCAACTCTAATCTATTACCACATGGATCATACTAACTTCTTCCCTTCCATATCTGGAAATAGTCACTTCAACAGTGAAAAACCTGACTTTTACCATCCACCATCCATTACATATTTGTTTAATTCCTGTGTGTGTGTGTGTGTGTGTGTATATATATATATATATATATATATATATATGTAAAATTATCAGAATGATTAACCTATGCCTCCAAGGAAAATTACTTGATCAACTAGACTACAGTGATTAGGCACAATTCATTTTGCCTTTAGTCTTATCAACTTATTTGCAAAGTTACTTAGGTCAATGTCTTTCCTCCCATCTCCTTCAGTGAGGTTATTTTATATTTGTAGTATAGTTCAATTCTTTGGGCACTGCTTCCATCCTTGGATCTTCCAACCTCCTACATGATTTTTTAAAATATGTATGTATTAGTTTTCATTCTTTGTGCTATAAAGTTCTGTTGGTTTTAATAAGTGCAGCCTTCCAAGAATTACATACACTTAAAAAAAATCTGTAGCCAACAAGAGAGGACCAACCAAATATTGTTGTAACTCTCTTTTGAAGACTGGAGACATTAAGTGATTTCTTTAAGGTTTTAAAGCTTTCAGTAGCATTAGGATTTGAACCTGAGACTTTGACTAATGGGTATAGGCTTTCTTCTCATACAACTGACATATACTTACGGGTCCAGAGGATGAGTGAACTGGAAAAAGATGATGTTTTAAACACAATAACTTTGAGTTGTTTCAGGTATTTTGTGTCCTCCAGGGCAGGAACTTGGGAGGATGGTTGTGGATTTTTGCACAATGTTTTTCTGAAAAGTTTTAAACCCTGATCATTTCTTCATTCCACTGCATTTGATTATGCTACTCCATTACACTTTTTCTATCATACTTAGAATAAAGTCTCCAAATATTACAAGGCTCTGTCTAAGCTGTCCCAGCCCACCACTTGACCCTCATCTTGAACCACTTTTCCCAGTGAGTTCTGGTGCCTCAAGTCTTCCTGTGTTGGGCTTTTGTGTAGGCTCAATACAGGATATTTCCTTCCTCTCCTTGTCTCTTTGTCCAACTAGCTTCTATGCATCCTGTAAAACTCAGCTCAAATGTCATATTTTTGTGCTTCAATTTTCTGACCTGCAAAATGATGTTGCTAGTAATACTAACCTGATTTGATTGCTGTGAGGATTAGGTGAGGGTATATATAGAGATTAGAACAGCATCTGAACATAGAAACTCCATATTAAAGTTAGCTGTTATTATATCATAATGATACTATAGAATTAAGGTTTATTACTGTTTTGATTATTTTACATTATTATTGTCATTCCCTAGGATGGTTTTTCCTATTTCCACAGACAAAATCTGGTCCCTTCCTAAGCTTTTCTAACACTTTAACCCTACTTGCAGCACTAATCAAATTTGTAATTACTTATTTAATGTCTGGGTCCTAAAGACATTAAATAATCTCCTTGAGGACAGAGAATATATTTGTCTTGTTCATCACTTTCCTACAAAACTTGGTATAAGTATAGCATGCACATGGAAGGCACTCAAGAAATGTTTCAATGAATGATTGCATGGATGTCTTCCTATGGAAGGGAGGTGTGAATGGTCCCAAAGTATACTATCCATTTTGGAGATGGAAAACTGAGGCCTAGAGAATATTAGCTCATTTTTTCCTGCCTGAAATGGAGTGCAGGATGTGACACATGGGAAAAGCTATATATAAATGCCCATAAAAGAATGAAGCTGAAAGTTCTGGGTTGTGGTCAGGTCTGGGCCAGTATTTCCAAGGTTAGAGTTTGGGTTATCTGTGTATCATCTTTGTTCATGTTTTTAGACAACCTGAGAGCTACAATTTTTGTTACCCTAGATCTTCTACTAACTCTTCCAATTTAAGCATCTGTTTGATCATTCCCCAGATGAAGGCACTTGGTTAGATGATCCCAGATATTCTTTGGGCTTGTTTGCTACTCTGAGGAGCCTGCCCCTCAAACTGGACTGGATCTCTGTCCCTGTAAGGCCCTGTTGGGCCAGCAGGGCAAAGAGACCAACCCATTGGCCCTTCTTTCTCTTCAGAACCAGGATGGAGCCTGTGTCCAGTCAGTGTCAGTGATTCTGCACCAGGACCCTCGGAGGCAGGTGACACTGACCCAGGCAGGAGATGTCCTTCTCTTTGACCAGTACAAGATCACCCCACCCTACACAGATGGTATGTAGGCTTAGAATGGTCAAAACAGCTATTTGGGAACTGTCTATTCAGGCCTCTTTTTCCAGGCTCCTCCAGCCAAAGGAACTGCCACATAGGGGTGAACTCACATTCTAGTGCCATGGGGATCAGCTAGGGGATACTTTTGTTCCAGAAATGCTGGCTCCTAAAATGTGTCTTTGTCCTCACCTCAACATGACAGTGTTCTTCATAGAAGTATGATGGTTTCTCATGAATGGGGCTCTTTCCCATCCTTATACTTAGTATTCACAAGGGACTTATGCAGAGATTGCAGGGAGCTTACAGGGAACACATTTAATGGAAGAGACAAAACTATTAACTAAAACATAGAACAAAAGACCTTTTTTTTTTTAATTAGGAAAAAAGAAAGGGAGGGAGGAATGGAGGGTGGGAGGCTGGTTGGCCAGCCGAAGAATAGCTATTCAAGATGAAGAAGAGTGGGGATTCACTGGGTGTAAAAGAACCACAGATATGCAAGTCATGAAAGATGTAAAAGCTGTTACAATTGAATCTAAATTTTTAATTTGCTACAATTGAATCTGTAATTTATATTGTAGGCTTCCTGATGACCATTCTGGAGAGAATTGGTGGTTACAGAATTCTCCTTGTGCTCAAGGAGGAAACATACCAATTCCTTAGGAGAGAAAATTTGTAACTGTTAGTACCAGAAGGCTAAAATAAAAAATTCAGCTCAGGCTGCCTAATTATCCCATGGTCCTCATTTCATCATTAAACAGGTTTTCTTCAGGGGACCCTCAAACCAACCCTGTGGCTGGGGGGGTCTGCAGCCTGGACTGGACACAGGTACAGGAGTGGTCAGTGGGTCCGGGACTCAATGGCCAGACTTCCTATATCCCCTTTCCGGTTCCGTGTCCAGATGCCTTTGAGATCCGCAGGCTGTCCTCTGTGTTCCTGCGGGTGAGGACCAACGTGGGCGTGCGAGTGCTCTACGACCGGGAAGGGCTACGGCTGTACCTGCAGGTGGACCAGAGATGGGTAGAGGACACCGTGGGCCTCTGTGGCACCTTCAATGGCAACACGCAAGATGACTTCCTGTACGTGCCCCTGCCCCGGAACCGGAAGGCAAAGGGGAGACGGGTTCTTTGCGGGAAAGTATCACGGGACACTACCCGGAAGTGTCTCCTGTGGGCCCCAGCTGTGCCTCATGTGCAGCCTTAAGTATTCTTCTATATTTAAATTGAAGTAGGTTCTTTAAAGCACCAGTTCCCAGCCTTCTGTGCGCAGAACAGTCGTTTGGGGAGCTCCTTTAAATACAGATTTCTGGGCCCTGCTTCTCATGAATGTGACAAAAGGTGGGGCCCAAGAATCTCATTTTTGATAAGCACCACTGAGATTCTAGTACCTGAGATCTATGAACCGTACCTTGGGAAATACTGTTTTTATAGAGAAATTTTAAAATTGGGGGAACCTCAGACTGGATTTGATTTGGCTCATGATTTTAACTGACTGTAAATTCATTTAGGTGAGTGCAAGCCCCCAGTAAGCCAAGGACACCAACATTCCCGGGAGGCTCATATAACCAATAAGCTTTTCCTACCTTATGCTTTTGAAGGCTTTTGAGTTTGTACACCACGAGTCTTCCCGAATTCAGCTGTTTTGCATGACCTAACAGAATTGAAAGAAAGACTCTTGGAGCTTGGGAATGGACAGGAACAGGACTTTGAGAAAGGAGAACAAAGGAGAGATCTTGGAGCTGAAGGTTCTGGCCATTGGACAATGCAGAAGGAAACATGAGAGGCATTCTTTAGCTAAGAATGAGAAGTCAGGTTTTCTGTAGAAAACAAGAACAAGAAAAAGCTGAGAGCTTTTAATGCATGTATATTTAAAAATGTAGCTTTGTTCTCTGTCTTGCCTGGTAGGGATGATGTTAGGGAAGCTGGCCAGGTGGTGGGAGCAGACCTTGGTTTAGCATGTGGGTTGCTTGCCACCCTCCCATATGTAATTTCTGGGTGGGAGTACTATTTTATATAACAGGCGTGCTTTCACTGCCCTGAAGCAATAATGTGGGCATGGTGGGTGCCAGGCATCAGTGCAGACTATGACCTCTCTCTACTCTGCCACCTACACTAGAGTTTGGTGACTCTTGGAGTCTGGTTGTCAGGAAAGCATGCTTGTCACCCTTTCTTCCTTCACACTCCTTGCTTGACTATTTCCTACCTAGAGAGCCAAAGGCAGAGCCAAGGAATTTTCGGGAAGGAAAGGGGGAGAAAGTCGTAACCTGGTGACGTTTGGTGCTCTTCATGATGTTCTTATTTCTCTTTTTGACATGAAGATCTTGTGTGGGTGTAGAAGGCAGGCAATATGTGGTCCTAAACTCATTTTCAGATTCTTTTGAATCTTAATGTGTTGCATTTATGTGCATGTGCCCATGTGCCCTTCCATTGTATGTTTGAATGTGGCTGTGTAGATTGCCTGGGCTATTTGTGTGTCTGACATATTTTTGTGCTGTGTGTATGTGTATGTTAGGGGTGCGTGCAAGTGGTTTGTATGGGCTTGTATCTGTGACACATTTAGGTGAATACATGTGTGCCTCGGAGTGTGTGCTCATGCTTAGACTATGGCTATGTGTGTATAGGAGCAAGTGGGTGGATCTGTATGTGCCTCTGAGTCCATATGGGCAAGTATGTGAATATGGCTGTACATGGCTACAGGTCCCCTGTGGGTGTGCCTGAAAGCACCCCACAACTCTTTGGCAATTCTTGGAAAACACTATCTGCCTGCTCTCCGCTGGTCTCTGGCTCCCCGCTGGACCCCTGTGATGTGCATCTGCAAGCCGGTGAGGTGGGGGCAGAGGGAAGTCATAGAGTTGAGGGTGGGACTGCTTTGAGAGAAATGAGATGGGAACTCTGGACATAAGGATGTTGGTCATATTCATAGGAGTGATAAGAATAGAAGGAGCCACAGGAACAGGACAGGAAAGAGGTGAGGGCTGGGTAGACAGGAAGCCTCATATTCTACCACTGTCATGTACATACACATTCACACTGAGTGAAAGCTAAAGTCTTCAGTGGTTTCCCTAGGCCCTCTCTGCCCATGCCCTTATCTCACTGACTTCCACTCTACACTGGCTGCCTTGACCTCCTTGCTGTTCTTCCTATGCAGCCAGATCTATCTTCTTCCCAGCCTTTGCACTCATGGTAGCTTCTGCCTGCAGTGTTCTTCCCTCAGACAGCCACATGCTCTTTGAAAAGACTTATCTATTTGCTCAAATGTCATCCTCTCACTAGGGCCTTCCTGACTACTTGAATTAAGATTTACTGGCCCTTCTGTCCCACCTCACACTTACTGTTCTCCTCCTTGCTTTCTCTTACTTTTTAGATTCTTTAGTATTTAGTATAATTTAGTATTTAATTATTTACTATCTCCTTTAACTATCTCCTCCTCCATAAGGGCAGGGACTTCTGTTACTTTCGTTCACGCCTGTGTCTCCCTCTACCAGATGGATTCGTGCCTGGCACAAGGTAGAATCATGACATGAGTGCATGCATACACATATACACTCATAGTCATTTCTACCTATGTCCAAGGCCAGCCACTTATTCACACTCAGACTTACTAAGACACACCAACACACTCCCAGCCATCCATGCACTGAGGCATCTGCCTCCATCTCCACTGTACAAATACACACATGCACATATAGACACTCACACACACACACAATCCCCAGTCCCCTCAGCTGTGGCCAGGGAGGTAGAGGCTGAGTCCTGGGGCATCAGGCAAACCAGACCCCTGACCACCTGTCCTCTGCCCCCAGCCTCCTATGCAGTGCAGTCCTGCAGCGTGCTCATGGGGGAGCTATTTGCACCCTGCTCTGCCTACCTGAGCCCTGTGCCCTACTTTGAGCAGTGCCGCCGGGATGCCTGCCGCTGTGGGCAGCCCTGCCTATGTGCCACACTGGCCCACTATGCCCATCTGTGCCAGCGCCATGGACTGCCAGTTAATTTCCGTGCCAACCTGCCAGCCTGCGGTGAGTGTGCTGATATGGTGTGGGCTGAAGGAGCCTGGACTCCAGTCCTGGATGTTCATTGCCCCCTAGACTCTCCATTGGGTTTTATCTCCTGCTCCTGAGTCTGACTTTGCCTCTCACAGCCAGCTTCTCCTATACTTTCCATCTCTGACGGGAGCTTCTGTCCCCTGGTGACCTGGTCTTGACACCAGGGCCATATCACTCAGAATTGCTTCTCTTACCTTCACCTCAGTTCATCTCCAAGAACTGTCAGTGCAGCCAGTCCCAAGTTCACCCACTTTTGCCACCTCCACTGCCACTGCCCTAGTCCTAACTACCTTCTCACTGTAGCAGAATGAGCTTTCTAAAGAGCACTGGCTTAGAGGCCCTCAAGTTTTGGTGCACACATGGCTTAATAGCCACCCCATCTGAACTATGCCTTCCTTCCTCTTCTTAGTCATCTCTGTGCCCTCATTCCCAACACAGTGCCCAGCTCTCAGTGAGCTCTTAGCAAAGTTTTGGAATAAATGGAAAAGACACTATACTGGAATTCAGGAGATGTGAATTCTATTCTAGCCTTGCAGGTAATGTGCTGCTGTATCCCTATGCAAGACCCTGTACCTCTCTGAACCAAAGTTTTCCAGAGGTGATTGGACAGAGTCAGTGGATTATGACTCTGGCTGCATATTAGAACATCATAGGACTTTTTTTTTTAAATTTCACACATCTAAGGCACATCTGGTATCAACTAAGACAGCATATCTGACACTGGGGTAGAGACATTAGCATTTTTTTTTAAAGAGAGAGGGAAAATTTTTAAATATATTTTCAGCGGATACAACATCTTTATTTTATTTTTATGTGGTGCTGAGTATCGAACGTGTATGCCAGGCGAGCGTGTTACCGCTTGAGCCACATCCCCAGCCCAGAGACAATAGCATTTTTAAAGAGCTCCCTACATGCCTTTAATGTCCAGCTTAGATTGAGAACAATTGAGTTTGACAGTCTCAGTAGGTCTATTGCCCCTGACACTATGGGAGGCTCCTCTGGAGTGGGACCATAGCCAGATGAGGAGAGAGTGGCCCTGAGTCTTAGGAGCACAGTTGATCTTTATAGCTTTGGAAGTAAGAATGGAGGTGCATGTGCATGCACACACCCATGGGATTCATAGGCTAGATTCAGGGCCATCAGGAGTGGTCACTTCCCCTCTTCACCCAATATCACTATCTATGAGCAGTGTCCTGCAGGGAAAAGGAAATGCCAGTGGTAGACAAGGCCCACCGCCTACTTTACTAGAAAGACAGTGGGATTCTGGAGCCAGACCTGGGTTCAAATCCCAATTCTGACTTTGATCTGCTTGTGACCTTGGGCAAGTGTCTAAACATCTCTGGGTCTCAGTTCTTCACATCAGGATGACACCCCACCATTCTACACTGTTATGGGGATGAGAAAGACAAACCATGATTCCCCTTCCCACTGCAGCACTATCCTGTAAGGCCACCAAGGAGTACAGCCCCTGTGTGGCCCCATGTGGACAAACCTGTCAAGACCTGGCCAGCCCTGAGGCCTGTGGACCTGATGGTGATAGTGATTTTAGCAAGAATGAGTGTGTAGAGGGATGCACCTGTCCACCAGACACCTATCTGGATGCCCAAGCAGACCGCTGTGTCCCCAGGTAAGTGAGCCAGCTTGACCTGTGAATCAGGTCAGAGAGAGGTTGGGATCTCCAGAGCCTCTAAGACTGGGGATCCTGATTGGATATCTCCTGTCCCTGCCTTATCTTATGGTCAGGCCAGATCTTGGTGGGTAAAGTGGTGGGGGGCTCTCTCCTCTTGGTCCTCTCCTTGGCTCTGGCTCTTCAGGCCACTCGCTCTGTCTTTCCCACAGAGCAGAACAACCCATGGAGTCAAGAGGGCCTCCCTTTCAGCCTCCCTTTCCTCTTTCACAAGTATTTATTACATCCTAGTGTGTTCCACACATTTCTAGGCTCTGGAAATTCAGTAATGAACAAAATGGTCTTTCCTTCATGGAGCTCACACTCCAGGGGAGTGAAACTAAACCAACAGAACCTCAAGGCCCCAATGGTAAAAAGTCCTACAGAGTAAGGGCAAAGAGTTCTGTACTGTTACCTACATGTGGTGAGGTCTGAGTGGAGACCTGAGGGAAGTGAGGGAAAGGCTTCAGGGGAGGGGAGGTCTGAGCTCAGCTCAAGGAGGATTCCCAGTGCAACTGGAGGGCAGAGTGGAAGAGAGTGGTAGGAGGTGACTCCACACGATCCGGAGGCACTTGTCAAGGCTACACTGTCAGTCCAGCCAGTCCCAAGCTCAATATGGGGTATGTGGGTCCTGTCAAGGCTGTTGGTGCTCCCTAGCTTCTGCTTCTCCATCTAGAAAATAGTATAATAATGAATTCCAGTGAGGGGAAGTATTGGAGAGAAGCCTCTGTAGGGGAGAAATAGGAACAACTCCAGGTTTTCAAGCTACAGAATCCTCTGTTGAGTTTCGTATGCGTGCCCTGCCCCTATCCTGTGACCATGAGTGTTGCCAACAGAAGGAGTCTTTGTGTTATATAGGGAGAAAGTAGTGGAGAGGCACTGGTGTTGGATGAGTTCAGGCATCCCTTCCAAGTATCCCTTCCAACCCTGACCTGCATGTGCCATATTGGCAGGTGCTTTGGTGTTGTGTGATGAGATACACAGCCTTTTCCCTCAGAGAAGTCAGAAGAGTCACGACAGCATGAGAATTCCTACCTCCCAAAATCCCCATGAGGAGTCGATAACACAATGTATGTGGAAGGTCTGATTCAGTGTCCCCAGCCAAGCATCAGTATATAACAAGTGTGGCATGGCACTGACCAGTCAGAACAGATGCTGGGTGCAACTGATCAGAACAGCTGCAGCAGGATGCAGGCGCTCTGGGAAGCAGGGGCTCTGGGAACGGGAGCTCTGTTCTTACCATTTCTCCCTTCCTCAGTCCAAATGAGGCTAGTTGTGGGAATGGACAGAGACCAGTAGGGCTGTCCTTATCTAAGCTTGATGGATGGCCTGAATGTGGCACCCAACCCTGACCTCTGTTGCTGGTGCCAGATTAGCTTTCCCACTTCCTAGAAGTGTGACACATCACAGTAAATATCATTACTTCTTTCTGTATCCTCATGTCCCTGGCTGTCTGAGGGTGGGCCCTCTGTCCTTGGAAGTCCCTCCAGCTTGTGAGTCCACTTACATTTCTCTCTTCTTGGTTTTTATAGGAACCAGTGCTCCTGCCACTTTCAAGGCATGGATTATCCCCCTGGAAACAGTGACATCCCATCCCTGGGCCACTGGTGAGCTCCCTGGGTAACAGCCTCATTGTCCTCTCTCTACTAAAGCTGCTAATGGAAGACAATGCAATTGAATGGAGCCTTCCTTAAAGTGGCACCCAACTACCCCCTCTGTATGGGGACAGGGGGACAGTGAGTGGGGATGTCTGTCTTATCCCTGCAGCAATCTGAGTGAAGTACTATGGGGTATGTGGGTCCTGCAGCGACCAGGTCAGCTAACACCAGTGCCCCACTTCTCTCTCTGCAGCCACTGCAAAGATGGAGTCATGAGCTGTGATAGCAGAGCCCCAGGTGAGGGTGATTGGAAGGACTGGAACTCTCTGGGGGCTCCTCTTGGGAGTGGGGTATGGAGAAGAAAGTGGGGGATGTGGAGTGCTGATAGGGACATGGGAGCCCATCTCAGCTTTTGCTCTACACCAAACTTATATATTCTTTGCCCTCTTGGCATCCTGAATCCCTGCCCTAGCCCCACCCTAAACCTCTGGAGTATTCAGTGCAGTTTCTCAAACTCCTTACATCCTGGATTTTCTTGGTCTAAGCTGTCAAATATCTACTTAGTCTGGCTCTGCCCTCCCCAGCACTGAACCTTGGGTCATAGAGATGGAGAGGACACCTTAGGCCTTTGAGACTCTCCCAGGAAACAGAAATTGGGGTAGATAGAACATTGATCGGTCAGCCTGTGAGGGGCTTAGAGGTGGGGTAGGGCATGGGGCCTGGAGCACTTAGGGAGAGTCTCTTAGGGTGGAGGAGCCCACTAAAAATAAAGATTAGCAAAGAGAGAGAATAATCATGTGGCAGGCAGTTAAGAGCTGAGCCTGTAAGCTTAGATGGCCTAGGTTCAAATCCTGATCAGAATTCACTAGCTGTGCAACCCTGAGCAACTCACTTCACCTCCCCAAGCCTTCATTTTTGCTTTTGTAGATAATTCAAATTCCTACATCCTTCCCATGTTTTATGTATATTCCTGAAAATGATTTTCTTTTGATCATTTCTGGCTTCAGATTTCTGCCTGTCTGGGACATGGCTATTCCTTTTTTCCATCTCCATCCCAGCCTGAGCATGGACCTCAGTGGCCTTTTATTGATTTCCCTAAAAGGGTCAACAAAGTGCAGGTGAGGGCCTGGGGATGTAGCTCAGTGACCAAGTATTTACCTAGCATGTGCCAGGCTCTGGGTTCAATCCCCAATACTACAAAACTAAACAAAAAAAAATTAAAGTACAAATGTATATGGCAGACTTTATGGAAGGCTTAGGGAGAGAGGCTCGTTTTATGTCACAGAAACAAGTGACAGGAAGTTTACTGTCCCTGTTGTTCCATCCTCTGGCCACCCCACCATGAAGTTTGGCTATCTTCTTTCTGACCCCTCTCCTGGTCCCCCTTGTGCCCTTTCTTTCATTTGTGTGCCTTTTTAAAGCACAATAGCTTCACTCCCTTATATGAGAAAAGGGGGATAATAATACCTTGCAAAGTGGTTGCAGGGTTACATAAGATAATGCATGGGGAGTGCCTGGAACAGCACCAGATATGGAGGACTTATTCAGTCATGGGTCCTAGTGATGGTTGTCTTGTAATATAATGGCACACATCCCTCCCTCCTATGTAATGTATATGTGGGAACTCAAGCAAGGCCCCAGGAGCAGCCTCCTCCAGGTGCAGGTCCCAGGGCTCCAGGGTCATCCTGAAGCAATAGCCTACTTCCAAGCCCAAGAGCTGCAACACCCACCTCTTATCTTTCAGCTGCAGCCTGCCCAACAGGACAGGTCTTTGTGAACTGCAGTGATGTGCACACAGACCCTGAGCTGAGCAGAGAGAGGACGTGTGAGCAGCAGCTACTGAACCTGAGCAGGCCAGCCCATGGTCCCTGCCTGTCGGGCTGTGCCTGTCCCCACGGGTAGGGACTCCTGTTGCCATGGTCTCTCCTGCATAAAAGCTGGCAGAGCCAGGGACCACAGATGTGTGGGGTGGAGGTGGGGGTGGAAGGAAGGGAAGAACTATTTGAGGGCAACTATGATGCCAGTGGGCTGAGAAAGAAGAGGATCTTGGGGATCCAAACTGGGATGGGTTCTGCCCAGCTCTGCTTCTTAACCTTGAGTGAAGAAGGTGCCTGGCTTCTGAGGCTGTATTTCATCTGTAAAATGGGAATAATAATAATGCCTACCACCTTAACAGATAGATTAAGTGGAAGTACCAAAGAGGAAGCTCTGAGTCGGGTGTCTGGCATGCCCTTGAGACCCAATAGGTTGAAAACCATGCAAAAGGAAACCCATATATCAGCCCCCAACCTCTTTCCCTGCACAGTTCTGAGCAGCGTACTCAGGTAGAAGACTGGTTTCCCTGCAATCCTTGAAGAAAAAGGCCCCACCCAATGAAAATAGTCTCCCTCCTCAATCTCCAAAATGCTGCCCATCAAAGTCATGTAGGAGTTGAGTTATGAGGATGTACCTTCTGGGCGCTTTGTACACTGGGACCCAGCACCCAGCTCTGCCAATGCTTAATCCTGGGTCTGGGCCAAAGAGACCACTGGGCATC
This sequence comes from Marmota monax, assembly GCF_021218885.2. Taxonomy (NCBI): domain Eukaryota; kingdom Metazoa; phylum Chordata; class Mammalia; order Rodentia; family Sciuridae; genus Marmota; species Marmota monax. The sequence continues at coordinate 8,823,932 of NW_026695230.1, read as the reverse complement.
CCATGACTTGTCAGCACTGGGCTGTGCTCTTCAGCCAATGAAGAGATTATTGGTCAGCTGGTAGATCTGGTCAAGGCTTGGGAGCCAAGGAAAATGAGATGAGGATCAGGGCTTCTAGGCTGGGAAGGGGAGGGGATGGCCCGTTAGAATTTTACTGTTTGATAAGAACACTTTAGTGTTACCTCCTTTGATATCAGAGCAACCATAAGAGAAAAGAGGAGAGAATGTTTGTTCTAATTTTGCAGATAAAGAAACTGAGACGGGGGCAGGTGCACTGGAAGTGGTCTGCCCAAGGAACCATGACTTACACCCAAGCTTCCTTACTCCAAACCCTACCTCTTGCTGACAGCATGCCAGCTGTATGAGGTCCAGGGTTTGGTTACTTACACAGAAGTCACAATGTGGGGCATGAGCCTACCTCTTCCCAGAATAGAGCTTCCACAAGAGAGCCTGCACAGAATCCTAGGTCACCCATGGCCATGTGGGTCCCAGACCTTGTGAGGAGTGTCTTTGTCACAGAAGGTCCTTTGGGGCACTGTTTTGTGTTTACAAGTTCAGGAAAAGCTATGACTGAGGTCAGGAAAAGCTAGGGCTCTGGGGTCAAGAACAGGGGTAATCCCCCATTTACCTTGGTGACAGACCTCAAAGGCACGAGGGAGGAAACACTGGACTAGATTCTGGGAGGATTAAACTCTGGGCTTGGTCCTGCCAGTGATTTTATTGAGAGCTGTGTCAGATGGCCTATAAGGAACTGACGCACATTCCATAGGGGTTTACCAAAGGGGATTATTACAATCTCATTACTATAGGAAGGGGAGGCATTTCCCACTATCTTGAAATGCCCTATTGTTGGATAGGGCTCCCAAAGATGCCTCACTATCATCCTTACCAGCCCCTCTGAGCCCAAAGTCACCTCTGGGCCATCTGGTCACCATTCTGTCTCCATAGTGCAGCTAAGAATCTTTGGATGCTGTGCATTGCTCCAAAGAACACTGGAGCCATTGCAGGCATCTGAGGCCTGACCACTGCAGGAGTCAGAGCTGTTTGTGCTGCTCCACATTTATTTGTATCTGGGTACTTTACCAAAGGCCTGGGGGCCCCAAGCAGTGAAGTATGGTGGTTATGAGCAGACTCTGGAGTTGAGCTTGAATCCTGGCTCTGCCACTTAATGAATGATTAGTTTGATACCCCAAGTGAGTCTCCTTTCCCTCTTCTGAAAAAATGGCACGGAGTAAATGCTCTATGTGAACCAATAGCTTTGTCTCTCCTCATCTGGTTTCATGCATTTGTAAATGCCCCCATGAATTAGTTGGTCCTCTAAAAGGTTAGAGGATGTTCACTCTACAAGTTAAGGGCAACTTGAGCGCAGAGGCTGCAGCCCTGAGTCACACATACTCTTCCCTGTGGTGGGCACATAGGCACTCAGGTATGTAGGCATGTCTGCTAAGGACAAAGAGGGAGCAGTGTAAGGTGGGTGGCTGTGAAGACCCTGCAGAAAGGGCCTGTGGGTGATGGTGGAAGGTGATATAAGCCAGCCTTGCTGCTGGTGGTTGATGCAATTATGAGGAAAAGAGCATCAGGGAAATAATATTTATTGTGTATTTACTTGGTGCTGGGCATTGTTCCCAGGCCTATAATTAAATTCTCAAAATGACCTTGGGAGGAAGGTATCATTACCCACATTTTATGAATGACAAAACAGAGGCTTAGAAAGGTTAAGTGACTGGGTAAAATAGAGTGCTTTTTTTTCTGCTTCCTCCCATAACCACAATGGAATGTTGGTAATGGAATAAAAAAGGTATAAACCTGCAGGAACAAAGAGAAAGAAGTGGAGATAACAGTAGCACAAGATCAGGCAATAGTTTTTGAAGGAGGAACATGGGTGGGTGTGTAGACTGACCTTGCAGAGCAGAAGTTGACAGCTGATGCCTTCTGGGGAGAACGCTATGTTGAGAGCTTCAGAAGTTCAGCTGAAGGCATCTCAGAAAGGGGTGGTGGGATAAAGATGGGAGGATGAGTTGCAAGTCCAATAAGGAGCAGCTCAGTGATAGAGCACTTGCTTATATGGAAGGCCCTGGGCTCAGCACACATACACACACACACACACACACACACACAAATCTAGAGAAACGAAACCAGATATTTTTGATCATAGAGGCACCAAGGTAGGGGTGATGGAGAGTGGAAACAGGCAAAGTGAAAGCCACTTGGATCCCAGCCTTCCTTCCCTAGCTTGGTTTCCCCAGATAGTGGCAGGGAGATTTTGCCTCCCATCTAGAGATGGGAAAGATTTCCACTCCAGAAACTTAGTTATGCCAAGAACAAAAAACAAGAAACAAAACTAACATTTTAGATTTCCCCAACAAAACAGTAGGTCCCACTTAGTTGTTATGGAGCTTCTTTAGGTCATTATCACACAGTCTGGTTTCCTAAAACTGTGGAGCAAGCCTTGAAATCTGTAAGTGATAGTTCTCTAACTTGGTTCTTTTCAGAAGTTGTTTGGCACTTCTAGGTCTTTGCATTTCCATGTAAATTTAGAATCAATTTGTCCATTTCTATTGCTATCCCTCAAAAAAAGTCTGTGGGATTTTGATTGAGATTGTGTTGTATCTATAAATTGTTTTGGGAAGAAACCATATTTTAATATCACAGAGTTGTACAATCCACAAATGTGATATTATCTCCTCATTTATTGGGTCTTTTCCCATTTCTCTAAGCAGTGTTTTATGGTTTTCAAAGGAGGTTTTGCATCTTTGTCATTGAATTTATTCACAGGTATTTGATGTTTTTCTGATATCGTAAGTATTTTTTATTAGTTTCATTTTTGTTCATTGTTGGAATATAGAAATACAGTTTACTGTTGTATACTATCTTTGTATTCTGCAGTCTTGCTAAATTCATTTATTTAGTTCTGTTGACCTTTTCATAGATTCCTGGATTTCTATACATAATCATATCATCTGTGAATCAAAACAGTTTATCTTCTTCATTTCTAATCTTTACATTTTATATTTTTTTCCTTGTCTGGTTACAATGAATAGAACCTACTCTATACTTTTGAATAGAAGTAATATGAGTAAAAATTATTACCTTCCTCTATTTTAGGGTAAAACAATCATTCTTTTATCATTAATGATAATATTAGTCATAGTTTTTTGGTGGATATCCTTTACTAGATTTATTTCTAGTATGCTGAACATTTTGAATTTTGAATTTTGTTGATTGATTTTATTTATTAAAACATCACATATCATTTCCTATTTATTTTGTTATTTTTGATGCAAATTGCATCAGTTTATTTTTGAATGTTAAACCAACATTCATTCCCAGGATAGACCCCAGTTTACTTAATATTCTGTGTTCATGGAAGATATTTTTCTGTGTTTTTTCTCCACTTGAGATGTTTTCATCTGATTTTGGTATCAGAGTAATGTTGGCCTTACAGGAATGAGTTGAAAAATATTATCTTACTTTTAATTTTTTTGGAAGAATTTGTTTAGAATTGGTATTGTCTCTTCTTTAAGTACTTGATAAAATTTACCAGTCTTGAGATGCTTTTGACTTCAAATTCAATTTGTTTAATACATATTGGGCTTTCCAGGTTCCTTCTTGACTAAGCTTTCATGATTGTGTCTTTTAAGGAATTGTCCATTCCACCTAAGTTGTTACCTTTATTGACTTAACTTTGTACATGCTGTTCTTTTATTTTTCTTTTAATATGTGTAGGATCTGTAGTGATGTTTCCTTTTGGTTCTTGATATTGGTAATTTCAGGTTTCTCTCTTTCTTGTCTCCCCACTCTTCTTTATTCTCTCCTCTCCTCTCCTCTCCTCTCTTCTCTCTCTTTATTATTCATTCTAGCCAGGAGGTTGTCAAATTTTATCAATCTTTTCTTTAATATGCAGAATTCTAGATTAACCTTTTTCTTTTACTAGTTTAATTTTCATCATTATTCCCTTGCTATGTAATGTCTTGACTTTTTAAACATTCTCCATCACTGTCAGATGTTTGACTACATGCCTACATATTTTGTATGTGCATTTATTCTGTTTAGAGTTCACTGAGCTTCATCAAAACTGATAGTATTTCAGCTCCGGTTATTTCCCCTGGAATTACACTGGAATACCTGATTGTCTCATAAGTCAGTGAAACTGCATTTTTTTCCACTAGGCTTTCTTCTTCAGATTGAACCATTTCTTTTGTCCATCTTCAAGGCTATTATTCTTCACTTCTGAAGTATTTAGTTTGTTGTTACGCCCTTTTAGCAAATTTTTAAAACTATATTAAAATTTTAAGAATTTCCTCTTTTAAAAATAATTTTTATGTCTCTTCTGAAATTCTTCTACTATTCACTCACTATGTCTGCCTTATTTTTAAAGCTTAAATATATTTATAGTAACATAAAGTCCTTATCTGCTAATTCTATCATGTATATCATTTTGGAATCTCTTGTAACTATTGACTGATTTTTCTTCTAGTTTCTCCTAGTTTGGGGTTATATTTCCCCACCTCACATATCTATAAAATTTGTACTAGATGCTGGACATTATGAATTTTACATTGTTTTATGCTGTATTTTGTTGACTTTGTTTATTGAGTGTTGAGTTTTGATATTGTAGGCAATTAATCTACATGGTTTATTAGCATGATCTTTTCAAGACTTGTGTTTGAATTTGTTAGTTTGCCTATAGTAGTTCTATTCCCAAGGCCTGGAGTGTGAAGAAAAGTCTTTCTATTCTAGCTGGTCATAATCCTGACATGTTCCAGTACTGTACTGTATCAGAAATCTCCATTAATTTTACATTTTCTCAATGGCCATTTCTTGCCAACCCTTAGAATCTTTCCTCATGAGAAATTTAATATTTGGTTAAAGACTTAAGGTAACTTAAGCAGAATTCTGGAATTCCTTCTCTGAGCAGATCTCTCCTCTTTTATATACAGACCTGCATATTCAGCCACCTCACAAGCCCTGTACTCCAGTTTCTGTCTCTTTTCCTCAGTGACACATTGTACACTGCCCGAGTTTCATTTTCCTGTACTATAGTCCAGAAAGTGCCTCCAGGAGGAAAATCTGGAGATAGGGAAGAATTAACAAGAGACATTTTTCAATATAATACCTGCAGTGCTTTTCTCTTTGTTTCTTTTAAAACCATGAACTTACATTCTTTTGAAAAGTAAAATAGGAAGGTTAAATAACTTGTCCTAAGCAGATCCTGAAATTGAACTAAAAATTGCTTATTGTCAATGCTTATTTTCTTACCCCTGCCCCAGATTGTATCCTGATGATGCCCAGACATGGTTAGAGTTGCACCTGAGAACTTCAATAAATTCCCTGAGATGTCCCTGGCTCCTGCCTGAGAGTGGGTCAGATTTCATGGAAATCAAACTGGAAGGTGGTAGCACAATGACTTTGGGCCTGTGATCTGAAAGCTCCATGAACAACTTGATTTGGAGTGTCAATGCCCATGTCCCTGGTCTGTTCATTAGTTTATAGCTAGTATCTAAGGAGCAACTGACATCTGCCTGACCAGGGAAGCATTGACTAGTAAGCTTAGCCTTACTTGCTGAAGGATAGCAGAATCTTCCAAACTGGGCATCGCTTGTCTTTGATTTCTTTATTCACCAAGGTGCCTCTGAGCCTCCTTGGATAGTAGCAGGCTACACAGTGGGTTCTCGGTTAGTCTCTTTTCAGGAAAAGGCTGAGATCCACTCCAAGACATCCATGTGATGCATGGTTTTGCATAGATGACAGATCAAGAAAGAATGCTCTCTTGAGCACTTGCTTGCTGTGTCCCTACAGCCTGCTCAGACATGGGGATGCATGTTTCCTACCAGAAGAGTGCCCATGCACTTGGAAAGGGAAAGAGTATTTCCCTGGGGACCAGGTGATGTCTCCCTGCCATACCTGGTAAGTAAGAACTCTAAACAGGGTTTGCTTTTTACTGGAAAGTGCATGATTATGGAATGTGTTATCATGCATAGAGTCTATCATTTCCTTTCCATAGTGTTCATATTCATGTTGTGTGTTTTTATGTTGTATGTGGGGGTTATGTACATATACAGGTGTAAATACATAAAATTATATTTTGTAATATTTTTGTGTATTTGCATGAATGTGAGTTTGTTCAGACATGTGTATAAATGTATATAAACCATAACCATGTGCTTGCAACTTATATGAGCATATAAATGTGAGCACAAATCCAAAATGCACAGACTTCTTAGGTGAACATGCATGTCTCTGAAATGGCAGGCATTCATAAATCTGAGTATGTTCGTGAATACCTACAAGTAGGAATTTGTGTATGTATATAGGTGTGTTTATATATATTTGTATGTATATGGATCTATATGCAAAGTTCATCAGTATCTGTGTGCATTAGATAAGCATTTTATATTCACATGGGAGTGAACATATATGTGTAAATGTGCATTTGTGTTTTTCTAAGAATATATACATGCCCATATATAAAAAGTGAGTGAGTGCATATGTGAGTATATTTTCACACTGTATGTTCAGCAATGTAAGTACACATATGTGGGAATGTATATACCTGAATTGGACTCTGTGGAAAGAGTCTTAGGACTAGTTCTGTAGAGCCTGTGCTGGGCCAAGCAGCAGGGAGTATGGTGGAAAGTAGAGATTGAGTCTTCTGATGGAGACAGTGAGAGGGGAAGGGCTGAGAAATAATAAACTGGTGTCCTGATGTTGGAGAGCAAACTCAGACACTATTCTAATGTTAAGAACCAGCCAAGGGTGGCCTGATATGAATAGGCAGCCCCTACACTGGGGCCCAGAAACTTAGCAGAGAATCTCAGAGAGGTTCTATCTTAGAGATTCATCTAATTGGCTAAGAGCTGGACCCCAGTTCCTGTTCCATGCTGAGGTCAAAACTGTTCTGTTTCCCTGGCCCATATGATGGGCATGGCATTTCTTTCCATGTTTGCAGTAGGTTCACAGTCAAGACCATCTACTTCAAGGCTTTCCCCCAGATAGGTCAAGGTGTATATATAGGGTTGGAGTACTGGCTGTCAGACCCCAGAAGTCCTGGAAATAATATCAAGATATGGAACTCTGTGCAGGTGTCTGAAGGATATATAGCCCAGTATATGTATGATTTCATGACTGTGATGGACTGGAGGTAACTAGGAATGCCAGGTACATGTGGTGAGAGATTAGGACTAGCTAGCCTAGACTTTTCCAAGAGTGCTCTGCCAGATATGGTATGATATGGTATGCCTATCTAAAACCAATCCTATCACCTGTGCTCTAAACCACAGCGCCTTTCACCCATTCAAGGGTGTTAACAGCTACTCTCCCTTTTCTGTCCCATTTAATCAGTTTATCCTTCTCCACTGGATCATCCCCATTGCATAACATTATGCAATTTGATAAACTTTCAACCTCTGAGCAATTGCTCCATTTCTTTGATAATCTTTTATTGTCAAATCTCCAGTAAAAGTTATCTATATTTGCTGTTCCCAATTCTTCTTCTCCCATTTTCCCTTAAGCTCATTTTAATCAGGCATTTTCCCCAGTGTTCCATTGAAACTGTTCCTACCAAGGTCACCAGTAACCTCCATGTTGCTGCACCCAGAGTTTATTTCTCAGCCCTCACCTTCCAAGACCTATTAGTGGCATTTAACACATTGATCACCTGCAGGTCATTTATTTGCCTTGATTCCTTTATTCAAGTAGCTTCTGGAGCACCATGCCTTCTTGATTTTCTTGCTACCTTTCCTGTTTCTCCTTCTCAGCTTTCTTGCTGGTTCTTCTCCTTCTCTGACCCATTTGGGCTGGGACATCCCAAGGAACCTCTTCTCTCCTGTGTACTCGTTCCCTTGGTAAACTCCTTATAATAGTAAGGTCCATCCATGTGCAGATGGCTTCCAGATTTCTGTCTGCAGCCAACATCTCTCTTTTGAACTCCTGACACAGACACCCAGCTACCTAGTTGACACTACCACATGAATGGCTAATGGAAATCTTAAACTCAGTGTGTTTTAAACAGATCACCTTATCTTTCCCCCTCAAACCTGCTATTCTCTATGCCTTTCCCATCCAGGTTAATGACTTTCTTGCAGTTGGTCATGCCACAAAACCTGGAGTAATCCTTGAGTCTTCTCTCTTACTATCCATATCCAACCTTTTAGTTCTGCTTTCAAAATATTCCCCAAATATTTTGGAGACTACATCTTCCTCCTTCCACTGCTATTACCCTACTCCAAGCTGCCATCATCTCTTCTCTTATTTATTGCAGTAACCTCCCGACTGGCTTTTCTGCTTTTCTTCAACCCCCTTCAGCTTAGACTCTGTGTAGAAGCCAAAGCAAAACACAAGTCAGATCATGTCATTCCCACAATCCATCCCTCCAGCTATGTCCTCTCTCATTCCTAGCAAAAGCTAACATTTTTACAGCATTCTGGGACCTATGTGATCTGAATCTTTATTATCCCTTTGAGTTCTTCTACCATCTTATTCTTGTGCCATCCATTCTAGCCATGTTATCTCTTAAGTGTTCCCCAGAGCCTCTGCAGACTATACCCCTCTCCCAGAATTCTCATCTTCCAGATGTCCATATAGTTAACTCTTTCACCTCCTTTAAGTCTCTGCAGACATGTCGCCTGACCATCAAAATAAATATATTATATTAAAAATATAATCTGTTGCCACAATATGCCTTCATCCTGTTCCTTCCATATCACTCATTGCCCTCTAACATATTATATTATTTACACATACTTTTTATTTTTAAAATGTTCAGTGCATGTCTTTCACCTCTAGGACAGAAGTTTTTCTAAGGCAGAGCACTGCCCCCCCACCCCGTTTTATTCACTGATATGTCTCAAACTCCTGGAAGAGTGCCTGTTGTCACGGTAGTCACTTAATATTTGTTGAATGAATTGAATGGAGTGAAAAAAGAGAATATGGACTTCAGAGTCAAAAAGATCTAAGTTAAATCTCAGCTCCACTATTTAGTAACTGTGCATACTTAGCCTCTCTGAAGGTCAGTGTCTCCTAACTTCTCTGAAGGTCCAGTGTCTCCTACATAAAATGGGAATCACAATTCTGCCCTCCAAGCTTCAGTTGGAGTTTGATGATGTTTGTTGACTCACTTAAGGGCACACAGTGTGTATTCAATGAGCAATGGCTCCATCAAGGGCATTCATATATTAAGTGGCATGTGCTCTGCAAGCTGGTCTGTGTGTGTGTTTCAGTGTGTGCCAGCAGGGCTCGTTCCAATGTACCCTGTACCCCTGTGCCTCCACCTGCACTGCCTATGGAGACCGGCATTACCGCACATTTGATGGGCTCCCATTTGACTTCGTAGGGGCCTGCAAAGTGCACCTAGTCAAGGTGAGTTCCTGGATGTATCTGCTCCATGAGGACCCAGAGCAGCCTGGGATGAGAACCTGTCAGGGCATGTTGATCCTCTGGACTCCAATTTGATACATAACTGGGTGGGCAGGTGGATCTATGCCCTGAGGTGTGGCTGTGTTGAGGAAAAAGCTAGAGCTGCATAGAACCCCACTCCCTGTCCACTCACCTTTACAGACTTCTCCTGTTGGGCCTGATGTTTTTTTCTGTCTGTAATAGAAAGTGCTTTTTGAGCTTCTATGACAATATACAACTAGTGGTCTACTGAACCATTTCTGTGGGTTCTTTTTTAATTCTCACTCCATCTTACAAGGTTGGGTTAATTGACCCCATGTTACAGATATAGCAACTTGAGCTTGGGGATGTCAGGGAACTTGTTCAAGGTCACACAGTTAGATTGTGGCAGCTGGGGTTAGATTTGAACCAGAAATATGACTGAAGTGTTAGTATGTGTCAGGAGTCAAGTGTCAAAATCTTTGATTCACCCAGAGGAAGAGGAATGGTAACATGGGTGGCACAGTGAAGGGTAGGATTCCCCAGAAGGAGACAAGGGGCACCATCAGAGTGGGAAGTGCCAGATACACCAGGGGAACTTGGTTTTGCTAAGGCCTGTCCACCTCATCATAATAGCAATAAAAGCAACGAAAAAACCTTCCATGGAAGAAGTCTTATCTAAGGGATGGACATTGCACTGGGGTCTTTCACCTAATTCTGATAACTTCACAAAATAAAGATTATTGACCTTGTCCTATTTTATTTTTTAAATTTCAAAATTATGCATGCTTTTTTGCCAGAATTTAAAATGATGTGGAATATATTGAAAGCAAATATTCCCCTTCACATCTCTTCTGTTTCTGTCTCCTATTAAACAACAACTCCTAACGGGTGAATCCTGCAAGACTGTTTTCGTGAAACACACACACACACACACACGTACTCATACACATACAACAGGCACACACTGTCTTTAGTTTCTATGGTTAGGATTCTTAAGTTTGCTTTTTTCACTTGAGTTATAACTTGGGCTCTCATTTTCAGTACATACTCTTTTTAACATTAGGACCTTTTATAGAAAGAATATACCCTATTTTATTATTCCCCATTGATGGACACTTAGGTTGTTCTAGTGTTTAAATGCTGCTACATATTCTTGTGTAGATATATTTCTAGATTCTTTTACTTGTTTCTTTGTTGGCAGTCTGGGTATCAAACCCAGGGCCTTGAACATTCTAAGCTAGCATTTTACTCTCTAGATTTTTAGAAGAATTGCTATATGAAAAGTTATGTATATTTAAAATGTTATTCAAGTCTGACAAATTGCCCTCCAAAAAAGGTTTACAACAAGTGTGTAAGTAAGACAGTTCCCCTTCCTTGTGCCCCCCTGCCAATTCCATTCATTCCTGTTATATCAGTCAATAAGGGAGAGTCACTACTTCTAAACACTGCATTAAACACACCAAAAATGAAACTGTGCTTTGAAGAACTGAAATAAGTTGCCCCAAATCTCATAACTAATAAAAAGAAGTGGGTTGAAAACCACTTCAAAGTCCACTTCCGCTCTGTGCTTTCAGCAGGATCTCTACTCTCCCAGGTTTTATTGGATTCATTTTTCTTCTCCCTAGAGCACATCAGATTTCAGCTTCTCTGTGATCATAGAAAATGTGAACTGCTATAGCTCTGGCATCATCTGCAGAAAATTTATTTCCATCAATGTTGGGAACTCACTCATCATCTTTGATAACGACTCAGGAAATCCTGTAAGGCTTGCTGCTGGTGAGGGTTGTGTAGACAATGTACAGGTTACAGGGAGGTGAGGGAAAAAAAGGTAAGGACTGAAGTGCCACCAAGCCAGGAGTTCAGGCTAAATTCCTTGACCAGGAAGAAAGAGGTCCATGCCATGGCCCAAGGGAAGTGGAGGAGTTGGAAAGACACTGGCACTGGGCAGCGATTGTAGCCAGGACCAGGGGCCAGGGGTGTCACTCAGTAATAGAGCATGTGCTTAGCATTCTCAAGTTCCTGGGTCCAAACCTCAGCACCAACACACACACACACACACACACACACACACACACACACAAACACATACAGCTTTTGTAGCCAGGACTAGCTGATCTGGGCATTGGGGAGCATTTGGACCTCAGGACTGATCAACTCTGTCCCCTTAGAGTCCTGAAAGTTTTCTGGATGAGAAGCAGGAAGTCCACACATGGCAAGCAGGGTTCTTCACACTGGTGCATTTCCCGCGGGAGCACATCACCCTCCTGTGGGACCAGAGAACCACAGTGCATGTCCAGGCTGGGCCTCAGTGGCAGGTAGTCATGGGGGCAGAACATTTCTGGGTCTGCTATTGCCTGGGACTAAGTCAAGCTTCGGGGTGACCTTGGGTAAACTGTCTCTCTCTGAGGAGCCAAGAAGAACATGCCTTTGTCTTGTCTGCTCCACCTCACTCTGTACCTCTTCTCTGACATTGACCCAGCCCTCTTGAAATTGAAGCCCCAGCAGTTGCTTTTGGGTTCATGAAAACCTCCTTGGCTCATGGTGACCCCTATGCCCATGGTTCACCCTCAGCATGCTTGCAACTGACGTAGTGTCCTCTCTTCTTTCAGGGTCAGCTGGCAGGCCTCTGTGGGAACTTTGACCTAAAAACCATCAATGAGATGAGGACTCCAGAAAACCTAGAGTTAACTAACCCCCAGGAGTTTGGCAGCAGTTGGGCTGCAATTGAGGTAAAGCCTCCCTAGACTGGCTTGTGTCTGTCACTCAAATGGACACTGGCTACACTGAACCAGGCCCCAGGTCAGGGAAGAGGGACATCAAGTGGAACTGTTCCCAAGAATGCTCTCTCAGCCTCTGTCCAGATCCCTAGCTCTAAACTCTGTCCTGTGGCCTGAAGACACACAGTATCTCATCTTACAACTCCAGTTGCCCATCTTGCCCTGGGCCAACCTGCAGTGGAAGACTGGGGTGGTCACAAAGGAGGCAGTGTCTGTCCTGGGAGAGGTGGCCACCTAGTGGGGAAGGCAAGGCTTGTGCCCTTTAGTGTCTGGTGCTGGGTCTGGTTCAGAGGAGAGATGGATATAGGTTGAGGACATCAGAGGTTTCCTGAAGGAAGTGGGACTGGTGCTGTCAGTTAAAGGATAGGCATGCTTGGAGAGATGAATGTATCCAAGAAAAGGCCTTTGTGAGGGAGGTAAGGGTAAAATCAGGGGTTTTCTTGAGGCTTGGGGAATGCCTGGCAGAGGCTGCCAAATACTGAATTGAGAGCAGGTCTTGGATCATCCACTTGCTGGGTGACCTTGAGTAAGTACCATCTTCTGTATGATCCTTTGAAGTCAGGGGGCTGGGCCCAGAGAGGGATGGTGAATAGATTTCACTTTATGTGACAGCTGATCAGTCAGAAGAGGCTGCTTAGCAAACTACATTGAAAATATCTTAAGATGTGTCAAGTTTAGCTGCAAGGAGGATTGTGATTGATTATTTATGTCTGTCATGGGTGCAGTAGCAGAGAGTGATGTGAGCATTGCATATTAGCCTTTCCTGGACTGAGTGATCTTTATTTTCTTTTGAGGAGTAGATGGAGATGGGCCTATGTATATGGAACAAGAGCAGTAGTTGGGCATGGCTTAGAGATCAGTGAAATCCTGAGGTGGACAAGGCTGTTCCCACAACTTCAGAAAAGTGCACCCATTCTCTAACCCATCCCTATGTTAGAGAATCCAAGCAGGTGACAAAGCTTTGTTGTTGTCCCCAGCACTGTCCCATATTTCTTTCTTGCTTATACCCTTAGTCATACCCAGGGTGGGCACTTCAGTGAAAATATTGAACCGAAGAAGGAGGGTCAACAGACATTGGGGAAATCTGTGTTAGTTATTTACTGCTGGGTAACAATGTTATTAGGACTAGTGGCATTAACCAACACACAGGTCTTATCTCAGTTTCTGTGGGTCAGGAAACAGGGCATGTGACTTAGTTCTCTGCTCAGTATCTCATAAGGCTGCAATCAAGTTGTGGCCAGGACTAGACTCTCCCCTGGAGGCTGGACTGGGGAAAGAGCTGCTGCTTCGCCTGCCTGTGTGGTTGTGGGTGGCAGTCAACTCCTAGCAACTGCAGGATGGAGAGCTTCAGCTTTTGGCTAGCTGTTGCTTGAGACTGGGCTCAGCTCCTAGAGACCAGCCACACTTCCTACCATGAGGGGTCCCAACATGGCTGCTGGCTTCCTCACAGCTGGCAAGGGGGAGATTCCAACAGGATGGCCTCTGTGATCTTATGTAACATAATCATGCAATTATATGCATAGTCATGTCCATCCCATCTCTTTTGCCATATTCTTTTGGTTTGAAGCAAATAGTAGGTCTCTCCCACTCTCAAGAGGAGGGGATTGTACAAGGACAGGAACACCAGGAAGTGGGATCATGGCAGCTACCCTAGAGTCTCTCTGCCACACCAGGCAGTAGGCATTTGCGGGTGGGGAGGTCAACAGCCCTGCCTTTGCACCTTAGTGCCCAGACACCCTTGACCCCCGGGACACATGTGTCCTGAATCCTCTCCGAGAACCGTTTGCCAAGAAGGAGTGTGGCATCCTGCTCAGCGAGGTGTTTGAGACCTGCCACCCCGTGGTGAGTGAACTGCTTCCCCAATCCCTCCTGAACCCCTTCCCACTTTCCCAGGATCCCTTCTGCTCTCAGACCCCATGTCTTGAATAAGACAGTTCATGTCTAGAACCCATTTTTTTCATTCTCCTGCCTTTGGCCTGCTCAGATGAATCTGCCTATTTCCTCAGACAACCAGGGAGGCAGCTAGGAAACAGTTTCTGTGCCCTCTATAAGCCCATCTCAGTCTGGCTCTTCCTCCTTATTGGAAAGCTGTGCTGCAGAGTGGACACAAACCCGTCAAGCTGTGGCCCTGTCTCTTGCCTGCTGTACCTTTTGTGGAAATAGGAGCTCCAGGGCTCAGCCCTGCGCAGTCCCTCCAAGGCCTTAAGGGGTGCTGTCAGACCGGCCTCAGCAGCTCCAGCCCAGATGGGCAGTTCAAACTCTGTTCTTCAGCCACTCCTTGGCCCCTGAATCCAGCAGTCTGGGCCCGAAGAAGAACAGAGCTTAGGGCTCCAGTGGGTGTCTGTGTGTGCCATGTGGTTCTTGTTTCCTTCTGAGCTGGCTGCCTTCTGCCCCCACCCCTCACCCCACATGGGCAGCTTACCCATTTATTCTGTGATCCTTTTGAGTTTGTCCTGGTGGCCAGCAGACTAAAAAATGCAGGTCTGACATTTAGGATCTGTCCTCTAACCTCTTGACTTCTGACCTCCCCCAGGTCGATGTCACTTGGTTTTATTCAAACTGCCTGACGGACACATGTGGGTGCAGCCGGGGTGGTGACTGTGAGTGCTTCTGCGCCAGCGTGTCTGCCTATGCCCACCAGTGCTGCCAGCAGGGGGTGGCTGTTGACTGGCGGACCCCCCGCCTCTGCCGTGAGTATCCCAGGCCCATCATCTGAGGGAACAGAGTAGGGTACCTTATAATACACTGGCCAGTGTTATTGAGTACCCAGTATGTGCCAGGCACCAACCACTTCATGGGTATTATTCACTGAGTTCTTATGCCTACCCTTTGCAATAAGATTGTGCATTCCTGTGTTACAGTTGGCCTAGGGAGGGAGGTAAAGTAACATGCTCAAAGTCACATGGATTAGTGGTGTAGCCAGGGGTCATCCCCAGACTGTACCAAACCTGTGCTTTTAACTATTCTGTTAGAGGTGTCTGGAGCCTTGGGTTTCAGGCCCAGAACTGCCATTTGCATGCTGTGTGACAGCAAACAAGCCACCCAGCCTCTCTGGTGCTCAATTTTCTCATCTGAAAAATAGCACTAGACCTGCCTCACCAGGGTTATTGTGAGAATCAAAAGGGATAATGAACATAAAAGCCCTTTGTCAGCTGAGCTACCAAGATCCCCACAGAGGCAGCACAAGTTATGTTTATTCAGAGCAGTGGTTGTGTGCAAATGCAGTTTATTGAACGTCTCTAAATACTTAAGCACACAGGTATTCACACATAATTTGATACATAAATATATACACATATATCAGTGGTAGTATAAATATATAACAGAACAATTTTAAATATAATGCATAATATACTAATATTTAATGTTAACTCTTAACAATATTTAATATTGTCTATAAAAGTTAATGTTTAAAAGATGAAGTAAATATATGGAAAGTTAATGATTATTAATTGATTACTGGTTATATATTTCTGCACACAATGGATCTCCCTGATACAAGCATACTCCGTGTTTGGGTGCAATAGTGATTACCCAGGTTCTGGAGTCAGACCATCCGTGTTTGGACCCCAGTTCCACTAAGCCAGCTGGCCTAGGTACATTCCTTACACTGAGTTTCCGTCTTTGTAGTAGAGGGGTGGAGACAACTGTTAGGATGTACATGAGACAATGCATGGGAAGCATTTGACCCAGTGCTCTGCACTTGTTGTGGGGGTTGCAGTCATTTTTTTTCATGGAGACATGGGTGCTGGTATGTCCTTCAGGTAGGAAGACCCTAGGAGGATGATGGGAAGCACCTGCCTTGAACCTCTCTTTCTTTTGCCTGTTTTCCTCTAAGATCCTTTACCACATATGCCCTGGGTCTTCATGCATTCTCTCTGTCCCTCTGCTTCTCTGATAGCAATCTTTCAGGAAGGAGAGGGACACAGACACTTACATAGTATCTACTGTGAGCCACACTCTGTGCCATGTGTGCATTACCTCATTGATACCCAGGACTAGAGTGAGGTGAGTGACATACTCATTGAAGCATGAGACTTAGGGGGCACCAGAAAACTCAGGAAACAAGCAAAATAACATATTAATGCAATGTTTTTTTAAAAATAAAAATGGCTGCAAAAAAATCCTTGATGAACAAAATATCAAAGGATCAATATTATTGATCTTTTTTCCTTTTGCCTCAGGCTCAGCCCATCTTTATTTTAAAATTTGATATTTTATCATGGGCTTTTGCATTAATTTTGGTGTAGAAAAACCATTGCATTAAAGTAGCATTTATTTTATTAACCTAAATAAGACACAGAGAAAAATTCTTCAGAGACTAATAAGTTTATTTGGGAATAGCACTGCAGTGGGAATATGTCTGCCAGAGTAAGCTGAGAGTGTATTCAAAGAGGCTGTGGCAAGGGGAAGTTCTTAGAGGCAAAATGAGATTTATATGATATTTTGGAAGCAAAACAATCCTTGGCTGTAAAGATTAAAAACAAGGATCAATAGTCCAAGATTGAACAGACAGTTTAGAACAGATGTCCTTGCAGAAGTGTTCTTGGTGCAAGGGTGTAGTTCGGGCAGGTTTTTGTGGTAGTTCTTATTTCCAGGTGTGTATATGTGAGATCCCCTTTCATGCCTTCCTCATTTCCTGCATTATTTTGTTGCTGCTGTTGGAGCTTTACACAAGTGACTCCGTTTGGTTCTGACAATTTCACGATTTAATTACTGGGAATTTTGTCCTCTCTCCTTAAATATTGCTCCTGAGGCAAGCATTTTGCCTTACCCTGGAAGGTGATAGCAGGAGGACACTAAATTTGGCAGATGTTAAGTAACCTGCCCCAGCACACTCAGTTGATGAGTGAAGAGACATGGGATTTGAACTCTGCTATGACCCCAGATAGCTGGCTTTTAAGGACTCTTCTGAGCCACCTGTTGACTGGGTACATAGCTGAAACCAGAGACTTGGACATAGAATTTCTAGTTCAAGTTATGTTTATTCAGAGCAGGGTTCACAAATGAGGAGAGGTTGGTACTCTCCTGTTGCCACATGGCAGGTTACTTCCTGAACGAGTGCCCTTGATGGAGGGCAATGTCAAAGATGTTAACCATAGGCTGGGAGTGTGGAGTGGAGTTGGTGACTGTCTTCAGACCATGCATACGTGTGAAGCAGACCCCTCCTCAACTTTTATCCCAGGTCCACCCAGCTCATACCTCATGACCTTATTCCTGGTTTTAGGTATCCCTGCAAGGTCCCAGCTTACTCTTGTGGATTGAGGAATCCATGGCTGAGGCACCAGGGGAACAGGCTGTGGTGCTAGACTCTGCCACTAGAGGGCGTGCTAAGATCACTGCTAGGAGCTTGTCAATGCCTGACTGATTGTTGGAAGTACTTCTGAGCCAGGGAGATTACACAGAAGAGCCTGAAGGAGCTTGGGACTCTGGAGGCCCTTGATCCCCTTCCCACTCAAAGCTCTTTGAAAACCACCTTCTTTCTTATGCTTGCATTCCTCCTCTGGAGATCTTCCACGATATTTCCAGCTGGAGCTCCTACTCCTTGGTTCTAAACCTACTCTTTAAAGCCACACAAAATACAACCTTCTGCCAGCATTCATTCATTCATTTATTCAACCCATTGCTGAACACCTACTTTGTGACAGGCTTTGAGTCTTGTGCTGGGGGTGCATAGAGGAACTTCTGTATTTCCTTATCCTTAAGACATCTGAATCTAAGACATTCCTAAATCTTGGAGTTTGGAAGCCAGGCCAGGCCTGGCTCTTGGGGAAGGAGGGAGGCTGGTATGCTAGGGGCCTTGACTCTATCTGTTCCAGGCTCTGAACCAGCTCTCAAGAAGTCTCTGTTCTCTCTTTCAGCATATGACTGTGACTTCTTTAACAAAGGTAAGCCCGTCATCCCCAAATGGAGACTCAAGGGCTAGGAACTGCCAGCCGTACCCTTATACCACACCAGCATTGGCATCCTGAGGTGCAGCTGTCCCTAGAAGAGCTTACATAGATCCGGGAGGAACTCTGTTATGCAAATAGCCCTGATAGTGCGGGGCCCAGGGATGCCCAGGGAACCTGTTCTATTGGTTCCTGCAGGCCCTGTGTGGGCCCAGGCCAGTCAGCTTCCCAGAGATTGTGCACACCCAGGGCAGCTTTGCCAGGAAGTACAACCCCCATTTGCACCAATGTGCCTTCTTTGCTGCCTTCCTAATGTAGCTCATCAGGCCCACGGAGTGTCGTCTTAGGTTCCCTGAAGATTTGAGTTGGCAAAAGCAAATGCAAACTGCTCTTTCTGAGGAAGCCTGGGGCAAAACATATGGCCTGTCAGATCCATCTTCAAATATAGTCAAGGTTTCAGGATACCAAGATATGCTCACACACCTAGATTGTTAATGAGGGCAAAATCAAAGGTCATAACTAAGGACCCAAGGAGGTTTAAGTATCCAGCATTAGAGCCATATGATCAATTTCATCCTGGGGCTGACCTGGCAGCAGGGGGAGGGCTACCCAGAGTATTTTTCAGCACTGAATTTTGTTCAGTTGGGCCAAGGTCAGGCCTTGGCAGAGATAGATACTCCTCTGATCCTTAGTGCTGTTCAACCTTGACTTCCAAGCTCCCAACCCTCAAGGTATCATCCTGCACAAGCCAGTCTGTGTGGGTATAGGCCTAAGGCTTTGTCCTCATTTATCTGCATTATCTGATTTTGGTTTGAGACACAACCCCTGACAAGAATATGGCAGGAAGGGGACGGGCTAGGGGAATTTTGCCCTCTCTCTTTAAAAAGACCCCCAGTTAGGGGGTCTGCAAGATTAGGGCTAGACTATGGTATAATGTTGGTCCCTAGGGACCAAAATACCAAAATGTTGGTCCCTAGGGAATCCTACTGGCCCCAAATCTTCAACTCCTAAAGGAATGAATCTCTAATGGAAGAATTGCAATCCTGGGACAGGCAGGGCCTGTCTGACATCAGGCAAGACATTTCAGCAAAACAACTCTGAGCAGAGATTTCTCCCTTCTGTGGCATTTTGGGTGGCAATAACTGGCAAAGGACAAGCTGTTTCTAGCATCCTCCACCTACTCACCCGCCCACCTCTTCGTTCCTTGCTCCACTCTTCTACCAACATTTTCTCTGGCCCAGGCCCTGTGGGGTGCTGGGAAGTCAATGGTAAAGGGACCTGTCACAAGGGATCCCTGGAGCAGCTCTCACTGCCTCCCTGGCACCCAGTTTGTGTTCCTAACTCCTCATTCAGTTGGTAGTTTGAAATCGATCACTGCTGAGAATATTTACACCATGGAAATCAGCAAACAATTCACACTCACTTTTACTTCTCCAGAGCCAATTGTTAACCATTTACCATATAGGACAGCCCATCTTCTGTTTGGTGGGGAAGATTACAGGGACCCCCAGTTCAGATCCTCATCATAGAGCTGGTGGGGCACAAAGAAAAAGGGAAAACTTTTGTGTGTTGCAGGAGAGGGTGCAGGGAAAGCTTCACCAAGGAGGTGACATTTGAGCTTGTCCCTAGAGACTGCGTAGGCATATGCCAGGCACAAAACAGAGGACTACTCTGTGGGGGTGGAACAGCATGATGGAGAAACGAGCTAGGACAGAGCATGGCTCTTTTAAGGAAGAGTGAGAGAAGTTCAGTGTGGCAGGGGCCAGGGAGTAGGGGAAGGGGTGGCACAGGTGTGTGTGTGTGGCAGGGGAGGGTTGGGCTCTTTGGATCTATGGGGGGAAGGCATGGGGAGCCCCAGACAAGTCCCAGAAGGGAGTGTTGCTCAGGTAGCCATGGGGGCACACCAGAGGCAGGAATCTCAGTTAGGAGACTTGCATTCACCTAGGAAACCCACGTCCCACTCTAACCTATACCTACAGCTACAGAACCTGAAGACACTAAAGTGTCATGTGCTTGAAATAAATAGGTGAATGCTACTGCTAAGCCCAACTCTCCTGGTCTTTGTTTCTCAGGCAGAGGATAGACAGAGATTAGGTATAGATGTCTTGTCTTAGGGTGACCCAGAACAGAGAAGTGACTGACATGGAAATGTTGCAGGAGTGAGATAGGCGTGGAGAGACATTTGGGGGCCTGGGTACCCTTTGGGGGTATCCTTCTGAGGTTCTCTGTGAAAGATTCAGCCACTGTGTAGAGGGTTAATTCCCTTCAGGGGCTTCCAGCCTGAATCTCCTCTCCCTTCCTTCTTATAGACATCAAAGCCTGGGATAAGAGGCCACAAACAGTCCCTCCCTGGCACCCAGCCTCTGATGTAGGTGAGATGGGTGGATGGGAGTTGGAGCTTATGACTGGCCTCTTTTCTCTAGCACTAGGTAAGGGCCCCTACCAGCTGTCCAGTGTGGCGGCTAGTGGTGCCCTGGTGGTCATGAAGGCTGTGGGCAATGACATAGCCCTAGTGAGGGCAGAAGATGTGGCACCAGGGGACATTGTGAATTTCCTGCTGACAGCTGCTCTGTACAAGGCCAAGGCCCATGGTAAGTCCCACCCTGGCCTCAGTCCAGCTCTTTTGGGAGAGAGGCAGGTGCTGAAGGAGGGGAGGCTGGGAGGGAAGGAGAGAAAGGAGGGGAGGAGGGAGGGAGAGAGGGGGGTAGGATATAAGAGAAGGAGGCAGTTCAGCTACCTTCTGAGGCTCTGTAGTCAGGGACTTCTGTAAACCTTCACCTCCCCCCAGACAGAGATAGTGGGAACAGGAGGCAGCTGGCAGGCAGAAGTAGTTGGCTGAGGGAACCAGGGAAGCTATGGAGGAGCAGGACCCTGTAGCCCACAGGGGACTGCCACCCTGAGCCAATTGCGAATGCAGACCTGTGCCAGCGTGCTGCCTGCCCACCCTCAGTCTGGACCCCTCTGTGCTGACCTTACCCATGTGTCTCTGTGCAGACCCAGATGTGGTATCTCTGGAGGCAGCAGACAGACCCAACTTCTTCTTCCATGTCACCGCCAATGGGTCTGTGGAGCTGGCTAAGTGGCAGGGCAGTGAAACCTTCCATCACCATGCCTCCTTCTTGCTGCATCAAGGGACTTGGCGGGTGGGCCTGGTGGCCCTGGAATCTCTGGCAAAGCCAGGCTTCTTCCTCTATGTATCAGGCCTTGGGCTGGCCTTGCGGCTATATGAGCACACAGAGGCATTCCGCTGGGGCACACTCTTCCACCTTTGGGGTAGGTGTCTACTTGTCATCACCTTTGGGCTTTGGCCCTTGGTCCTCACTCAACTACTCTTCCTGCCCTTTCCCAACTACTCCTTTCCCATTGCCCTAATAGACAGAACTCTTACCCTCCTGGCAGAGGGAGGCCATAAGCAGCCTCCCCTAGGATAGAAAGTGACCTGTTCTCCATGTTACCAGTCTAGGAAGCCATGAGCAGTGTGGCTTGGGGACCAGCCAGTTTCCTGGGTCCTGCCTCCTATCACAGGCTAATTACATGGTCTAAAAATACATGGCCTTTGTGGAAGTGAGGGGAGAAATGATCCTGGTGGCAGCTCACATAGCTGATGGCTCAGGTTTCCTGCGGATGGTTACACTTCTGCTCCGTAGCTTTGAGACCGCCCACTGGGGCACCAGGCTGAGGAGCCAGCAGCCTCCACTTCTCCCATGGGAGGCCTGTGCAGTGGTGGGGCAGCTCCCTCGTCTTTCCACTAGAGGCTAAGGTACTCTCCCCCTGCCAGGTGGGTCTGTTCCCAAAATGTAGATCTCTGCCTAAACCTCGGGGCCATTCTTACAGGAAGCGGTCATACACTGAGTCCTCCATGAACCCCAGCCTCTACAAATTCATCAATTTATAGAGACTGATGGCAGAAGTAGGCTGTGTCTCCCTCTTGAAGACACTAAGGCAGAGTAGAATGATCCCAGGTTTTGAAGCTGGACAGCCTGCGCTCTAATCCTGACCCTGGTCCTTGGTACTTGGACAACCTCCATCATTCTGTGACTTTACCTCTAAAATGGGAACATATGCCTCAGAAGGCTGTTGTGAGGATGGACTGGTTCCCAAGAGCTTTGCACTAGGCTTGACACATAGTAGATGTTCCCTAAATGCCAAGCTCTTGGAAAAGCAGTTTCTTCATGGTTGGTAGCTATGTGGGGATCAGGGTCAGAATGGGCTGACAGGGTGGGGCTGCTCCCCTCAGCTTGTGGCAGAGCCTGCCCACACCTCCCTGCTCAGACTGCAGTTTTAGAGACTGGTCGCTTGTGCCAATATAGTCTGGGGCCAGGTCTGCCTCCAAGCCCCAGTCATCACAGGCCACAGAGCCTTCCCTAATTTATCCAACACTGGCCACAGGGGCCTCTTTTGAGAACATCTCCCCTGGAAAAGTTTATTTTCCCACCATCATCTGTGCCTCAGTTTCTCCATCTATAAACTGGGGTTAATAACAGTGCCTACTTCATAGGATTATTGGGAGGATTAATGAGTAAGTATGTATGAACTGTTCAGTGTAGGGCTCAGTGCTGTGTAAGAGTTGGTTATTGTTATTGTCATCATTGCTCCAGCTACTTGGGCAACAAGGGCAGCTCTCAAGCTGTAACAAGGTCCTAAGAGGCTACTTTGGGAAGGCCCCTGGATACAGAAAGCAGAGCTTGGGGAAGAGGGCCTCCTCTACCTGCTGGACAATTTTCTAGCAGGGCCTTGGGCTCAGAGTTCCCCAGTGCCTCACTCCACCCCTCAAGGGTGAGTCTCTTACCTTCATAGAGGTCTGCAGTGGCCCTGCCAGAGTAGAGCATAAAGGAGGTGACTGTGTCCTGGGGTGCAGGGCAAGCCTGTAACCAAGGTCCCAGAGGAGCAGGGTGACAAGGAAGCCTTAGTGAAAGATCAGGAGTCCAAGCCTCCTCTTTGGCCATCCTCAAAACCCCAATCCACCTACTCACATGAGGGCTCCTTCAGGCTCAGCCTACCCCAAATTCAAAGCTCCCTATCCCTAGGATTCCCAGGCTCTGACTCCAGGCATCATGGATATAGTTCTCTTAGCTTGGCTTTTTCTCCCTTCACTTTTCCTACACGAGTCCACTTGACTCCTCCACTGGGTAGGGAGGTCATGCGCTGAGCAGGGATTACCTCTGTGCTCTGGTGCTTGATAGAGCTGGTGCCCAGCCTCCATCAGTGGAGAGACTCTCATCTTTCTAGATGCCAAGTCACTGGGGGCTGCCTACCCAATCTGTGAGTGGCGCTACGATGCCTGTGCCAGCCCCTGCTTCCAAACCTGCCGGGACCCACAGGCAGCCAGCTGCCAGGATGTACCCAGGTGAGGGGCCAGGGGATTCTGGGTGTGGAGTCCAGATGTGCACAAGTGTTTTGAGCATATATATGTACATGTTTGTATACACATACACATGTGTGAATGGGCTTGTTTGTAGTCTGTGGGCAAGCGCATGAGCATGTATTAAGATGTATGTACTCAAATGTGCCTGTATATGAGTGTTTCTTGTGTGTATGGGGATGTGTGCCCCAGAGTAAATGTGTTTCTTTATATCTTTATATTTGAGTGTGACACACATACAAACAGACACACAAATGTGTGTATATCTATTTGTGTATGATGTACTTACAGCTGAGCCTTGTGTATGTTTGTATATCCAAGAGTATATGAGCTGTCCACAGCTGCACCTGTGCACATGTGAGCTGCATGTAGGTGGGTATTGTGTTCATGTACAAGGTGATACATTATTGTTTGTGGGAGCCTGTGTAGATATGTATGTATGTGTAAATATTTTGGAACCCTTCAGGTTTGCAGGGAGTACATGAGGCTGTGTAAGAATGTGCCTTTGTGGAGACACGTGAGCATGTGCACAGTGTGTGCATAACTGTATCCTGTGCATGCATTCTCCCTTTTAGCCTGATGGGTAGGAGTGTGTAGTAGTGTGTGGCACATATATTTGGGTATGTGAGCTCCTGTACATGTGTGTGACAGTATCTCTGTGGAGGTTCATGTGAGAGTGTGTATGATAAACCTGGGCACATACACACACGTATCCTAAGGAAGGATGAGATCTGTTTTATCCAGGTAAGAAAGGGTGACCAACAAATATTTTAGACCATTAAACTGCTCCCTGCTCTGTCCTCAGGATAGAAGGCTGTGTCCCTGTGTGCCCTGCTCCCAAGGTCCTGGATGAAATCACACAGAGATGTGTCTACTTGGAGGATTGTAAGTGGCCTGAATTTTCCTTTCTCCCTCAGATTTCCTCCAGTCCTCAGGGTGTTACTGAGGAGTCATGCCCAGAACCCTGGATCCTAGATCAACAGGGTCAGCACAGGGCCTTCCAAAGGAAAAAGAGCAGGCAGAGCCTCATCTGGCCCATTTGATCCATTTATAGAGAGAGAGAAAAAAACAAGGCACAGAGTGGGAATAGCACCAGCTTGGGGTCGACCTTATTTACTTAAATAATTTATTTATATGTGGTGCCGCGAATCGAACCTAGTGCCTCACACATGCCAAGCAAGTGCTCTACTACTAAAACACAACCCCAGCCTTCAGCTTGGTATCTTATAATGAGTAGGTGGGGCAGCCAGGCTTAGACTTAGTTCTCTTGGCTCTGGATCAGGATTTGAGGTCGGGACAGTCTGATAACTTCTCTAAAGTCATCCAATGTCAAGGCACAGCCATTGGAAGCTGTCCTCACCCTATCAGTTAGGGTGCCAGTTGTCCAGGCCCACACTTCAGTCTTGCCTAGGGATGGTAGCCTGGGGCTGCAGTCATCTCACCTTCCGAACCTCTTCTCTTGTCTGCTCAGGTGTAGAGCCTGCAATTTGGGTTCCCGCAGGGGCGCTTGGCAATGAGACTCTGCCTCTCGGGCAAGTGCCACCCACCTCCAGTGACAAGCAACCTCAACTTCTTCAGGAAACTCTCAGGGCCCCCACCTACAGGCCAGCTCTCACTCCAGCAGCTCCACTCACCGGGGCCCTGAACCCACCAATGGCAGCCAGTAAAGTGCCAGTACTATCCCCAAGCCCCACCCAGTCCTCTCTGCAACAGCCACTGGGGCTCACCGCATCCAACCTCTCTACCCACCCCACAGAGGCCCCTGCCAGCAAGGGAGCGACTACCAGCCTCCTGGCCACCTCCTACCCCCCAGAATCTGCAACCCTCCCCCTTTTGCTGCAGACACCTACACCTGGCATGGTATCAGGTGCTGTGGAGACAGCCAGGGTGACTATGACCTTCGCAGGGAGCCCCAACATCACAGTCTCCTCACGGTCACCCCCTGCACCTCGCTTCCCACTCATGACCAAAGCAGTGACAGTCACAGGTCATGGCTCCTTGACTATTAAGACGACACCCCTACAGCCTGCCTTGCCAGCAAGTATCTCCTCCAGGCCTGTGGCTTCTTCTGGAGTGATCTCCATGTCCCCTACCTCCTCAGGATCCCACAAGACTTTGTTGACACCCTCATTAGCTAAGGTCACAAACAAGACAGAGATCCCCCAGCCCATTCAGACCCAGACCCTTTCGAGTCCCAGCAGCTCCCCGGCCACGTCCAGCACAGCACCACAGCAGACTCCAGTTAGTTCTCTTGCCGCAACAGGAAGGCAGGTAGTGCCATCCACAGAGAAGGGTGCGACTGGGCATGGCCATCCCATAGGACTGCCAGCATCCCCACATCCAAGTCTAGTCCCCACTGCCCTGCCCCGCCCAGTCCAGCATACCTCAGCTACCAGGCCTACAGCTCTGTCCCCAGGGCCCCTAGTAGCCACCAGCCTGACCACAGTTGCTCACGGGCTAGGGGCCACAGCCTCCAGGTATCTGGAGTCAACTCGGCCATCCCAGCTCCTCTCTGGTCTGCCTCCTGATACCAGCCTACCCTTGGCCAAGGTGGGCACATCTGCCTCAGTGGCCACATCAGGCCCCAAAGGCTCTGTCATCACGCCTCCACTTCAGCATCAGGCCACGTCTCTGACGATAACCACAACTCCACCTGCTCTGACACTTAGCCCAGCACTGCCTCTCACCCCGGCTGAAGATACAACAAGCATAGCTCCAGGCCTGCTTCTGGGAGCCAAACGCCCAACCTCTGGAGGTGTGGCCATGGCTGCAGGGGTGGCCTCCACAGTATCCATTGCTCCACGAAAGAGCACCACACAGAAAATGACCATCCTTTCCAAGCAAGTGTCTCTGCCTACTTCTGTATATGGTTCTGCCCAAGGTGGGACCACAGAGTTCACACCTGCTGTGGTCCGCACCCTTGCCACATTGGTGACTGAGGCTGAGGGCTTCTGGACTGGCACAGTGTCACCAGTGCCCACATCCTACCCATTGGGCCATGTTTCAGCCAGGACGAGCTCCCGGGAG